>NW_027507903.1:443031398-443771398 GCF_037356315.1 Lithobates pipiens
TGTTCCGAAACACTTAAGTGTGAGAAACATGCAAAGGAACAGGAAATGAGGAAGGGGGCAAACACTTTTTCACACCACTGTATATACATATCTATATATATATCGATATATATTTATATATATATATATATATATATATATATATATATATATATATATATATTATAAATATCAAAGCTAAGGGAAGACGACAATGAAGGGGTTTTTTAAAAATGAAAAAGGGTTAACACAAGATTAAACTATGATTCATTTTTTTTTGGTAGATTTACAATTCACAAGAAACACTCATTTACGATAAAATGGCTGCACCTGTAGCATATAATAGTAAATGAATGTAGATCAGCCAGACAGGTGACACATGCAGTTCTTAATTAAAACTCCATCTTTAAAAAAAATAAAACATCCCCACTCTCCGTAAAGTGCATTTTGAGGCCAAAAAAAGCAGTAGATATCTGTCATACATGCGCATAGCTTTTAAGTCCTGTTATGGGCAGACAACACACAACAGCATTGTTGTGGACTGAGCGGTGTCAGCTGTATCCAATTGTCTTTTGCTAAACTACTCAAATAATCCCCCTATCCTATTTAACAAAGATGATTCTGTAGTCATTGATAAGAACTTGGAGGTCTAATTAGGGTTCTTTCAATAATGAAGAGGGCACAGGACAGCTCTATGGGGTTGATTTACTAAAGGCAAATAGAGTGTGCACATTGCAAGTGCAGTTGTACTCTTCAAGAGCAGTTGCTCCAGAGCTTAGTAAATGAGCAGAAGCTCTGCTGACTTCCATCATCCAATCACTTGCAAGCAAAAATGCTGTTTTTTTAATTTTCCTTGCACGTGATTGGGTAATCTTTCCAAAGAGAAGAGTTACCTCAGTTACTAAGATTTGAAGCAACTGCTCTTGCAGGGTGCAACTGCATTTTGCAAAGTGCACAGTCTATTTGCTTTTAGTAAATCAACCCCATAATGCCCTGTGTTGTAGGATTACATTTTTCATCATGTATTTTATGTATAAAATAATTATAAAACCGTTTAGAAAAGTATACAATTAAAAAAAAATTCATCAAATACTTATAGTTTCCCTTTGTTTCGGGTTAGAAGATGACGTTATAATATTAGAGAATGCTGACCAGTGCTATAGTGTTTGGTGCAGTACCGTAGAGCCTTCTCTTCCTTCATGAAAAACTGTGGCAGGGTAAGACCGTCTGCCAACTACACAGAGCCCACCTCTTCCCACTCGAAGATCAGATCATTCATTGTATAACCAAGTGCAATTGCTCCAGAGCTTAGTAAATTAGGTAAATCTTCACTTTGTAAAGAGAACCCAATCACACGCAAGGAAAAAAAAATGCATTTTTGCTTGCACATGATTGGATGAAAGAAGTCAGCAGAGCATCTGCTCATTTACTAAGCTCTGGAGCTGCTCTTGCACAACTGAAATTCTGAAATTTTAAAATTTGGAATTTGTAAATTTGGAATTCGGAGATTCGGAAAATTAAAAATTCGGAAATTCGAAAATCAGAAAATAAGAGAGGAAAATCCGAAAATTCAAAAGAACGAAAATCCAAAAATTCAAAATAACTAACTAACTAATAATAACTAACTATTAAATTATAGGTATTGGAATTTTCTTTCAAATTTCTCTGTTAGTGAATGTAACAAATACAAATTTATTTGAAGTTCTGAATTATCCTAAATAAAGAATGCTGCATCTAAACAAATGGAACGAAATAACAATAAATAATAATAATATGTTATTATTATTATTTATTATTATTAATCCATTAGGTTTCATTCGTTTAGATACGGAATTTGTTATTATAGATAATTTGTAACTTTTGTTATGTTACGACAGCCAAAATTTAAAGGAAATTCCAATACCTAATTAATATTAACATAACATAATAACATAATATTAACATAATTTAATAGTTAGTTATTCTTTCAGATTTTCGAATTTTCGGGTCTTTGAATTTTCAGATTTTCATTCTTATTTTTGGATTTCTGAATTTTCACATTTCTGAACATTCGAAAAAATTTGGAAATGTGAAAATTTGGAAATTCTGATATTTACGAATTAACGAATTTGTCAACATTTGTCTAAAAAAACGAATTCACAACTAAACGAATTGCACATGCCTAAAAATGGCTGAAATATAAAAAACCTGAAAAAAAGCTTCAAAATCATTATGCATATGTTTGGCTCAGGTGTGAATACATGGCTTTTAACTATACATACCTTAGGAAGAGATGCTCGAGATCCAGAGCTCTGAGTGGTCATGGTCAGCACAGTGGTGATGCCAAGGCCAACTCTTGCAGGTGCAGCATCCATGTTGATCCAGAAAGACACCCAGGACAGAATGACAATTAGCAGGCTCGGAATGTACATCTGAATGAGATAGTAACCCATCTGTCTCTCCAAGTGGAAGCGGGCTTCAATGCAAGTGAATTTACCTAAGAGATATTAAGCCTCATTAACGCTTTGTTTCTCATTTTCTGCAAATTGTACATTGTATATTAAAAAAGTAAAGTACGCATAATGTGTATTTTTTATATACAAAAACATCTATAGAGTTGAAGAAAATGACATGCTGTACACAAGCCTCACCCATTTTAACTATGACCAACTATGGGGAGCGGAAGTGGAAAAGTCTGGTGTCATAGTGATCATGTAAAATGCTGAATGGGACTTAAGGCTGTCAGGCCAATGGGCCCTTTTGACATCTTTGCGGCATGTTGCTCTGCGTTATGCTGCATGTTATTGTGCTATGATTTAAGCCAGTGCTGTCAACACACCCCATTACACTGAAAAATTGACCTGCCCTTTTTCCTGATGCAGAGTACTAGTGCAACACATGTCTGTTGCCTTGCCTGTTTTGAGATGCCATTTATTATGAATGGCAATTCAACACACTATGCATGAAGTACTGTGCATTGCAGGGTCAGGTACATTGCTGTAATGAAAACGTGTGAAACCTGACTAATGCTTTTACAATCCCAACTCAAGTAGAAAGTACTTAAAACCTGTTGTGAAGCCAGATGGGATAAAAAAAAAAAAAAAAAAAAGCATATAAACTTCTAGTGATCTGAAAACATAACTTGTATTCTTGTTTAATACACTCCAGACAACAAGAACAAGGCACATTTTATTAATCACGATCCTAAAGATGCACTGGGGTTTGGATCTTCATTCTCCCATCTGGCTTCCAGATTGGTTTGCAGTTCTTTCTATGTAAGTTTTGTTAATCCTGTTTGGAGCTGGTGCTGCTACATCCTGTGGCGAGAAGAATGCAAACTATGCAAATGCTTGTAAGTAATCCACATAATGTGTCATTTAAGGAGTCAGATCACCCAAAATCGATATTTCAGTGTTTTGATGCTGGAGAGTTAAATTACCTAACAGTTTCTTATGGGCCTCTAAAGAGATGCCTGTGGCGTACCCGCTTTCCCTGCTGGATTTAGTATTTATGTCATATAAGACCACCTTCACATGCTCATGCCTTTTTTTTGGTGCATTAACTTCCACGTCAACGTACTTTGATTTAAGGCCTCCCCATTCATTCATTTTGGTGCCAATGTACCACAACATAGCAAAAAACAAATATGACACATTTTTTAAATTGTATCCCTCCCGTCTTAAAATAATGAATTATACCATGTTCAAGGTAGCATATCATTTATCATTTTTTTTTTTTTTTGCAAAAAAGGTCATTATAAACAAATGTATGTAGAAAAGATAAACTTAAAGTGATTGTAAAGTCTCAAAAAACAAGCAAACATGTTATACTTACCTGCCCTGTGCAGTGGATTTGCACAGAGCAGCCCGGATCCTCCTCTTTTCGGGTCCCTCTTCGGTGCTCTTGGCCCCTCCCTCCAGCCTAGTGCCCCCACAGCAAGCAGCTTGCTATAGGGGCACCCGAGCCAAGTCACAGCTCTGTGTGTCCATTCAGACACGCAGCTGGCCCCACCCCTTTTCTCTCCCCATTGGCTGGCTGGCTGACTTTGATTGACAGCAGCAGGAGCCAATGGCGCCACGCTGCTGTCTCAGCTAACGAGGAGGGGAGTCTCGGGCAGCCAAGACAATCCTACAACATCACTGGATCTAGATGGGGGCTCAGATAAGTATTATTCCCCATACACAATCAGATTTTCTGCTGATTTTTTCCTTCAGGTTTACCAAAACCATGTAGTACAAGGGCCTGCCTGATTGCATACAAATTGAAACTCCTAAGATTTGACCTCATATTATATAATTTTGGTAAATCTGAAGGAAAAACTCAGAAGAAAAACTGATAGTGTGTATGGGGCTTTAGGGGAGCTGCTGCACACAGAAGGCTTTTTATCTTCATGCATATCATCTGGAGCATAAAATGGGGGAATTTCCTGCACATATTTTTAGCATCTGCCAACACAAACAAAAAGGGGTCCTTGTTGCAATCAAAAAATCTGTGGCCTTCTCCTTGCACGAATCCATCAGCGACCCTGAAGGCAAGTATTTAATTTTCTCGTGCGAACTGAACAATAGACCTTTCACCATCATAAACATCTATGCTCCTAACTCACATCAACTGCGCTTTCTTAAGAGGCGCTTTAGAAAAATTTCTGCATCCAGACAGACCTTTATATACATCTCTCTCATTTCCTCAACTCACTAACCTCCTCAGAAATATGTGTTCCTACACAAGGATGGCAATTCCTTCAGGACACATTATCTAACGTTAAAGGCATCTGCCTCTTCTACAATCTTTTTCAAAATAAATCTTCCTCTCATAAGTCCACTCCATATACAAAATTGGAAACTGACTGGAGAGAGACTTTCACTTCCAAACAGTGGCAATTTGTCTTTAGGGCCATCTCCCAGTCCTCCGGGTGCATAAATCATTGGGAACTATCACAAAAGATCATCCTTAGGTGGTACCTCACCCCATATAGAATCTATAAATTCCTCCCATCCAAATCTCCCTTATGCTGGAGAGGCTGTGGTTTGGTAGGCCAATTTATGCATATTTTTTGGTCCTGCGGGAACCTAATAAGCTTCTGGAACAAAATGTTTTCCACTATTTCGGATATCATTTGGATCTCTACTGCACCCTGTCCAGCATTGGCAATCCTAAACATATATATATAGATCGATTCCCGTCTAGTTGCTGAACAATTGTTATCCATCTACTGTTAGCGTCTGGATCGCTTGTAACCAGAAGATGGAAAACAAATCTATCACCCAATGAGTCAGAGGTACTAGACATAGTGAAACAAAATTGTGTATATGAAGGCTTTCTTGCTTATAAACATAGTGGCAAGAAATTATTGGACTACTGCTGGAACCTATGGCATTCCTGGATTAAGAACCACTGAATGTATTCTGATATGTCAATCTATATGTCACTCGTTCTAAATATTAAGTTATATACCTTTGTTTATACAATAGTTATACAATCATTGATATAACATGTCTCAGTCAGACCTAACCTGAAACAATATTCCCTGGTACTGTATTCCCTGTTAATTTTATGTTTGCTCTTTGTTTTCATGTGCCCATTATATTTAAAAGATGTAATGTTCTTCTAAACCACATGCTAAATACTAATTCTACAACCCCCTTGGGGAAATTGTTCCTTGCTTGCTTTTCATGTTGTATTTCTTCTAAATATTTTCAAACAATAAAAAACTAACGGAAAGGAAAGTGGCTTGGCATATACAGTATTTATTTTAGTTATTATGGACAAGGACAAAAAATATATTATGTTCATTTTTATTTTGTAATTGGAAAAGTATGAAATATTTTTTTGCTCTTTTTAAAAATCTTTTCTTGTGATCTCCTCTTTTGAAAATACCTATGGTTTATAGTGCTCCACAGCTCAAGCTGAACTTTGCACATATAAGTGAGTGACCCATGCCTGTCTTTTATGACTACTCAATACCAAGATTTAATCACAGACAAAGGGTTTGAAAGGGAAGTTCTTTTGCTGTTCTCTCATTAGCAAGCCCTTAGGGGTTGATTTACTAAAGGCAAATAGACTGTGCACTTTGCAAAGTGCAGTTGCAGTCTGCAAGAGCAGTTGCTCCAGAGCTTAGTAAAGAGCAGAAGCTCTGCCGACTTCCATCATCCAATCATTTTCAAGCAAAAAATTATGTTTTTTAAATTTTCCTTGCACGTGATTGGGTCATTTTTCCAAAGAGAAGCGTCACCTCATTTGCTAAGCTCTGCAGTCTATTTGCCTTTAGTAAATCAACCCCGTAATGCCCTGTGTTGTAGGATTACATTCTTCATCATGTATTTTATGTATAAAATAATTATAAAACTATTTAGAAAAGTATACAATTAAAACAAAACCTTTATCAAATACTTATAGTGTCCCCTTGTTTCAACTTAGAAGATGCCATTATAATGTTAGTAAATACTGACCAGTACTATAGTGTTTGGTGCAGTACCGTAGATCCTTCTCTTCCTTCATGATAAACTGTGGCAGGGTAAGACCGTCTGCCACCTGCACAGCACCTACCTCTTCCCACTCGAAGATCAGATCATTCATTGTATAACCAACTGTACAAAACATAAACAGCATTACCAACATTGTCACCACTGTCAAAAAGGCAAAACATGACATAACGTATTTTGCTACATATACAGTGCTGAAAATAATTATTTGATCCCCTACAGATTTTTGTAAGTTTGCCCACTTAAAAAAATGAAAGGGTCTATAATTGTTATCATAGGTGTATTTTAAATGATAGAGACAGAAAAACAACCAAAAATCCAGAAAAAAAAAACGCATGATACAAATGTTATAAATTGAGTTGCAGTTCTGTTGGTAAAATAAGTATTTGTTCTCCTAACAACCAACAATAATTCTGGCTCCCACAGACTGGCTATAGTATGTGTTCATGTGGTACATGAGTTCTGTCAATTTAAGAAGGTGCTCCTAACAATAACTTGTTATGTATATAAATTACACCTGTCCACAGAATCTCTTTCTTCCATTCAAACCTCACCATCATGGGCAAGACCAAAGAGCTGTCAAAGGACATGAGGGACAAGATTGTAGACCTACACAAGAATGGAATGGGCTACAAGACTTTTAACAAAACGCTTAGTGAGAAGGAGACAACTGTTGGAGAGATTAATCGTAAATGGAAGAAATACAAAAAAAAAAAAAACATCAATCGCCACCAGTCTGGTGTGCCATGCATGAAATATTTCACATCATGGGGTAAGGATGATCATGAGAAAAGTGAGGGATCAGCTCAGAACTACATGGGAGGATCTTGTGAATGAACTTCAGGCAGTTGGGACCTCAGTCACCAAACAAACCTTTGGTAACACAATACACCACCATGGATTGAAATCCTGCAGCACAGGACAGCAAGGTCCCCCTCCTCAAGAAGGCACATGTACATTCATGAAAATGAACATCTAAATGATTCAGAGAAGGATTGGGAGAAAGTGCTTTGGTCAGATGAGACCAAAATTAAGCTCTTTGGCATTAACTCGACTCGCTGTGTTTGGAGGAAGAAAAATGCTTACTCTGACCCTAAGAACTCCATCCCTACAGTCAAGCATGGTAGCTTTGGGGTTGTTTCTCTGCTAAAGGTACAGGCCGGTACAGGCTGACTTTGCCACATTGAAGGGCCAATGGACAGGGCCATGTATTGTGAAATCTTGGATGATAACCTTCTTCCCTCAGCCAGAACACTGAAGATGGGTCGTGGATGGGTCTTCCAGCATGAAAATGACCCAAAACCTACTGCTAAGACAACAAAGGAGTGGCTTAAGAAGAAGCACATTAGGGTCATAGAGTGGTCCAGCCAGTCTCCAAACCTTAATCCTGTACAAAATGTATGGAGGGAGATGAAACCTTGAGTTGCCAATCGAGAGCCAAGAATCTTTAAGGATTTAGGGAAGATCTATAAAGAAGAGTAGACCAAATCCCCTCCTGAGATGTGTGCAAACCTGGTAACCAACTACAAGAAATATCTTACCTCTGTGCTTGCCAACAAGGGTTTCTCTACCAAGTATTAAGTAATTTTTTGCTTGGGGATCAAATACTTATTTTTCTCACTGAACTGCAACTCAATTTATAACATTTGTATCATGTGTTTTTTCTGGATTTTTGGTTGTTATTCTGTCTCTATTATTTAAAATACACCTATAATAAAAATTATAGACCCTTTATTTCTTTGTAAGCAGGCAAAACGTATAAAATCTGCAGGGTATCAAATAATTATTTCCCCCACTGTAGCTTCTTCCTATCTTTAATTAAAAGACAACACACATAGGCAAGTTTCAATTAACTTAAAATGGATAACTGGTTGTTTTTATTTTTTTATTTTTAGGGTGGGCATAAATGGTTTAACCCCACCCCAGAAAGAGTAACCTGAGGCTGTAATTGGCCAATGATGGGCTTCTGCAGGATACACTAATTGGTCATGTTGATGGACACAACCACCCATTATCACACACACACAGATTTACAGCTTGTTTGAAAATCTGTGTGATGGAGCGGATTCTTCCATCTCAGATCCCTCTCACCATGAAGAAAGAAGGACTTAACTGAACATGCTGCTACTACTGGCCAAATCACAGAATTAAAACTACCAGCTATCATTTTGATTCCACCTTTTGTCGAATGTGGCTGCAATAGACTACAGAGCAACACTCCGTACAATAATTGGAAAATGTTTGCAGAGGCTTCTGAATGTTGCAAACAGATTTGTGAATTTTATCAATTGCTCTTCTTGTAATGTATATATTTAGCACATATGTACATATAACAAACCATGACATATAAGCTTATGATTTCAAATTTATTAGCAGAGGTTACCTTCTTCAAAAGGTAAAAAACTTTTTTTAAGTTTCTATCCCCCCCCCAACACCTATTGCATCAATCTAAATCTTTTGAAAGTTTCCATGTCAAAATGATCAAGAGATGCAGACATGAAACATATATCTATATGGTATATAAACCATTTGAACACTCTTTCAGCAACAAATTAGGTATGGTCAGAGCGAAGATCGTACCTAATTTGTTGCTGAAAGATTGTAAAACCTGTGCTAAATAAACATAAAATATAAAAGAGGTAAAAGAAAGGGGGAAAGAAAATGAATAAAAGGACAGCTGAGGGCACAGGTCAATAGAAACCTACCAAATATAATTCATACTAAGTGAAGTGCTTATCATAATCCCGTGAAATTGTAGATACAAAAAATGAATACATAATTCATTTCAAATAAGTCCATGCATAAGTGATGTTGTGTGTAGGAAAAAATGAAACGCTTTGAAAATGTGCAAAAAAAAAAAAAAAGATAATTTAACCACTTGCTTACTGGGCACTTAAACCCCCCTCAGTCCCAGACCAATTTTCAGCTTTCAGCGCTGATGCACTTTGAATGACAATTGCGCGGGCATACAACACTGTACCCAAATGAAATTTTTATAATTGTTTCCCCACAAATAGAGCTTTCTTTTGGTGGTATTTAATTACAGCTGGGAGTTTTATTTTTTGCTAAACAAACAAAAAAAGATACAAAAAAAAAAAATCATGTTTAATAGTTTGTTATAAAATTTTGCAAACAGGTCATTTTTCTCCTTCATTGAAGTGCGCTGATGAGGCGGCACTGATAGGCTGCACTGGTGGGCACTGATAGGCTGCATTGGTGGGCACTGATAGGCTGCACTGGTGGGCACTGATAGGCACAGTTAAGGCGGCACTAATAGGCACAGATAAGGCGGCACCGATGGGCACAGATAAGGCGGCACTGATGGGCAAAGATGGGCACAGATAAGATGGCACGGATGGGTGGCACAGATGGGTGGCACGGATGTGTGGCACTAAGGGGCACTGATAGGTACCACTGATAGATGGGACTGATGGACACTGATAGGTGGCACTGATAGGTGGCTCTGATAGGTGGCTCTGATGGGCGGCACTGCTGGGCGGCACTGCTGGGCACTGATGGCAACTGATGGGCGGCACTGCTGGGCACGGATATGTGGCACTGGGGTGCAGCACCTTTGTTGAGGCAGATTGTGGGCACTGCTGGGTGGCACTGTGGGCACTGCTGGGTGGCTCTATGGGCACTGCTGGGTGGCACTGACAGGGGGGACACATTTTTTATTGATCTGGCAAAGCAGGAGGCAGGTGGGCACTGGCAGAGGGCAGGTGGGCACTGGCAGGGCTGGCCGTGATCGGGACTGATGTCCCGATCATGGCCGCCGGTGATCGGCTCTTTTTTTTCTCCTTGCGCTGTCAGCGCGAGGAGGAATAATAGCCAATTACCGGCTCCGTTATATCACATGATCAGCTGTCATTGGCTGACAGCTGATCACGTGATAAGGGGTCGGGATCGACCCCTTGCTCGGATCGGTGATTAGGCGAGTCTCATAGACTCGCCGATCACAGAGCGCGCCGTGCGCGCCCCTCAGGGGGTGCGCAGGCCGCTCGTGCACGGGACGACATCAATAGACATAGTCCCGGCAAAGGAGATCCGCGCTGTAGCCGTCATTCGGCTATAGCGCGGGTCTCAACTGGTTAAAGTCCCAGTCCGATTCTCTACACGTTTGTGCAAAAAAAAATGTTTTTCATAAACAGCAGCCAAAAAAACACAGTTCCAGAATAATTCCAAAAAGTAAGACAGGAAGAACTCCCCAAATGTCCAATAGTAGTAAAGGTGGCTGCTTAGCAGAGATTATTGGCTTTCAAATAGATGAAAAGCCGGGAGCGCTTTTGGGGATAAACTTCAAATGAGTCCACAGTGATTGGAAAGACAACCCTTGGCCTCTGTACTCCACTTTCAATACATGGGGGCATATGACACATAGAATCCCAAAGTGTAATATGTCTTTATAAAGGTTTATTAAGGACATAAAAGAATCCACTCATATTTAAGACGCAAAGCACAGGTATCTCAATATAATTTAAACTACAGGAACTTGTCGGTGACAAGTTCCTTCTGACCGGTGGCCACTGTACGTGGTGACATCATGTTAGGCACTGCCCTACATGTTTCGTCATATGTTTCACATCGTTAGGGGTGGGCTAGATGACGTGCACCACGCTGAAGGTATAAATAGAAGTACGAGCGGAAGAGGAAGTGCCCTCTGCACATAATGAGGAAAGAAATTGGCTGCACACCAACGTTCTTCATAGTTTCATAGTTAGTAAGGTTGAATAAAGACACCAGTCCATCCAGTTCAACCTGAGTGAGTGTCTACAATTGTCCCTGTACATTGCACACTTACATTGGTCCCTACCCTCAAGGAGCCCACAATCCAAGGTCCCCATTCACATACTAGGGCCAATTTTGGACAGAAGCCAATTAACCTACCTGCATGTCTTTGGATTGTGGGAGGAAACCAGAGAACCCAGAGGAAACCCACGCTGGCACAGGGGGAACATGCAAACTCCAGGCAGGTAGTGTTGTGGTTGGGATTTGCACCAGCGACCCTTCTTACTGCTAGGTGAGAGTGCTTACCACTACACCACTGTGTCGTTCTTGAAGTCCATTTATTGAACGTTCCATACAAATAATGACACACACCACGGTAGCAGTAGCCAGAACAGAGGTGGACTAATTTCGCACAGCTACACTGTGATTACTCTTAGGTTAAATTATTAAAAAATATAATCGCAATTAAAAAACAAAACACCAATCCACTGACCAGGAATAAAATAGCCAACAAAATGAAGATTAATCCTGTATCCAAAAAGACGCCAATTTATGGAAAAACAGTTAATATAAAAAAAAAAATTTTTTTTTGGTTGAGGGTTTCTTCTTTTTCCAGGATTGTGGAGTAATGATGGGAGCTATGTTTGCCCCTGTATGCCAACCTTTTCATGGCCAAATGGGAGGAGGATGTCATCTTGAGTAATCGCCCATCTCAGTTGATATTTTGGCGACGATATATCAATGACATCCTTCTCCTGTGGGTTGGTGACCTTAATTCCCTAGAACTATTTATTCAGAGTTTAAATGATAAGGATTGGGGCAAACAACACCTTTTTTGGGATTTAAATGTCGTGTTGGAGGGTGATGGTATCCTTTCAATCACACATTTCAAAGGGACTGACCAGTGCGGCTTTATTTCGGTTGATAGCTGCCCTCATGCCTCATGGCTTAAAACAGTTCCAAAGCACCAGTTCCTATGTTTAAGGCATTCTTGCTCCCTTCAAAATATTTTTTTTTCTCCAGGCACAAAATTTAAAGTCTCCTTTCCTGGACAAGGGTATGATGGAAGTATTTTGGATTCCACTATCAATGAAGTAGCTCTTATGGATAGGAAACAGCTATTAAGTGGTACCAATAGGAGTGATGGTCCTGATAATGCTTTCAAATGTGCCCTTGTCACCTCTTATTCAACCCAGCATTTTACTTTGAAAAAGATTATTAAAAAACACAAAAAATTGTTGAAATCCAGAAATTAGGATTTTTAGATCTTCAAAGTTAAAAATTTTCGAATTTAGGAATTTTAGGATATAGGAATTTACGAATGACCCAAAAAATTATAAAAAAACAAAAAACGAATGAAACAAAAATGAAAATTAACACATTTTTTGGCAGTGCACATGACTACTTGTCACCTATTATTCAACCCAGGATTTTGCTTTGAAAAAGATTATTAAAAAACTTGGGCCAATTCTCAAGAATGATGTTATATTGCGACATTTGCTCCCTAAACGACCCCGTATTATTTTTAGAGTGGTTCCATTTTTGAGACATAGGATAGCTCCAAATATATCCATATTCGATCGGCCACTTAGATCCACCTTTTTTTAGGTCCTAAAAGGGTTTTTTCCATGTTGGAGATGTTTAATCTGTGCTCTTAATTCCTTTAAGGGGAGGAGAATCAAGTGCTTTTGATCACAACAAACCATGCAATAATATACTATCAATTATTTTATTATGTATTCCACCAAAAATGTGGCTTATATGCTGCAATGTAAGTGTGGGAAACAGTATGTGGGTTGTACTATTAGATCCCTACAGGCGTACCTAGGGGACTGTGTTGGTAAAATTAGGCTTGGAGAGGTTGCCATGTGAGATGGGAAATCTTGAGGATGGAAAAACAATGGATTTATCATCTCAAGACTTTCACCCCATTCATGTTGAATGGGATATGAACTGTTTCATTAATAATAGTTAAATTGTCTGACCTGTTTAAAAAAATCTTTCCTTCCTATATCTGTGTAATGTTCTCCATGTTTTATTGCATTATTGATTTTTATGGGTGTTGTCGAGGTTTTTTCACTGCACATATTGACCTCACCCATTTTTAAACAAATAAATATTTTTTTTTGTTTTGTCATAACTAATTACTATTTTATTTTTAGTCTAATTTCTGTAATTAGAATAGTAAAGGAGCAATATGAATGTTACTACTTATGTTTTACCACAAGATAGTGCTTCTTTGTTTATTTATGCGTGCCTATTTTAGTCACTTCCTGCTGCCTTATGTGCAGAGGGAACTTCTTCTCCCACTCATACCTCTATTTATACCTTCAATGTGGTGCCCGTCATCTAGCCACGCCCCTGATGACATCAAATATATGACAATACACACAGGGCGGTGCCTAACGCGACATTGCCAGGTACAGTGGCGCCGGCTTAAAGGAACTTATTGCTGACATTTTGCCAACCGTAGTTTATACGATATTGAGATGCCTGGTATTTGCTTAAATATGAGTGGATTATTTTATGTTATTCATAAACCTTTATAAAGAAATACTACACTATGGAGTTCTATGTTGTATATGCCCTCATGTACTGAAAGTGGAGTAGAGAGGCTGAGGGTTGTTTTTTCAATCACTGTGGATTCATTTGGGGTTTATCCCCTGAAGCACTACCGGCTTTTAATTTGTTTGAAAGCTAATAATCTCTGGTAAGCAGCCACCTTCACTACTATTGGACTATGGGGAGTTATTCCTGTCTTCCTTTTTGGAGTTATTCTGGAACTGTGTTTTTCTGGCTGGGGTTGCTGAAAGATTGTTCAAATGATTCTTCCTTATTTGAGTAATGTATTCCACGCTGTATGTATATGTATATATATATATATATATATACACATACATACACACACAGTATCCCACAAAAGTGAGAACACCCCTCCAATTTTTTTACATATTTTATTATATCTTTTCATGTGACAACACTTTGCTACAATGTAAAGTAGTGAGTGTACAGCTTGTACAACAGTGTAAATTTGTTGTCCCCTCAAAATAACTCAACACACAGCCATTAATGTCTAAACCGCTGGCAACAAAAGTGAGTACACCCCTAAGTGAAAATATCCAAATTGTGCCCAAAGTGTCAACACTCAACACACAGACATATTTTGTGTGGCCACCATTATTTTCCAGCACTGCCTTAACCCTCTTGGGCATGGAGTTCACCAGAGCTTCACAGGTTGTCACTGGAGTCCTCTTCCACTCCTCGATGCCAACATCACAGAGCTGGTGAATGTTAGAGAACTTACGCATCTCCACCTTCCATTTGAGCATGCCCCTCAGATGCTCAATAGGGTTTAGGTCTGGAGGCATGCTTGTCCAGTCCATCACCTTTATCCTCATCTTCTTTAGCAAGGCAGTGGTCATCTTGGAGGTGTGTTTGGGGTCGTTCGTTATTATGTTGGAATACTGGCCTGAGGGGATCATGCTCTGTGTCAGTATTCATGTTTCCCTCAATGAACTGTAGCTCCCCAGTGCCGGCAGCACTCATGCAGCCCCAGACCATGACATTCCCACCTTCATGCTTGACTGTAGGCAAGACACACTTGCCTTTGTACTCCTCACCTGGTTGCCGCCACACACGCTTGACACCATCTGAACCAAATAAGTTTATCTTGGTCTCATCAGACCACAGGACATGGTTCCTAGTAATCCATGTCATTAGTCTGCTTGTCTGCTTTCTTGTGCATCATCTTTAGAAGAGGCTACCTTCTGAGACGAAAGCCATGCAGATCAATTTGATGCAGTGTGTGGCATGTGGTCTGAGCACCGACAGGCTGACCTCCCCACCCCTTCAACCTCTGCAGCAATGCTGGCAGCCCTCATATGTCTATTCCCAAAAACAACTGCTGGATAAGATGCTGAGCATGTGCACTCAACTTCTTTGGTCGACTATGGCGAGGCCTGTTCTGAGTGGAACCTGTCCTGTTAACTGCTTCCCGACTGGTGCATGACGATGTACATTGGCAGAATGGCACAGACAGGCAAATTGGCGTACAGGTACATCCATTTAAAATTGCCATAGTGCCATCGCATGTGCATTCAACTTCTTTGGTCGACTATGGCAAGGCCTGTTCTGAGTGGAACCTGTCCTGTTAACCGCTTCCCGACAGGCGCACGACTATGTATGATGTATGTAATGACACGGACAGGCAAATTGACATACAGGTATGTCCATTTAAAATTGCCGTAGTGCCATCGCGACATGTCGGTCGGGACCCCTGTGAGTCCGACCGTGGGTCCCGCGGACTCGATCGCCGTGGGGATACCCGTGATCGTCTAACGGGGAGGGAGAACGGGGAGATGCCAATGTAAACAGCATCTCCCCGTTCTGCCTAGCAAGAAGTGACACTGATCTCTGCTCCTTTTGATTGAAACAGAGATCAGGGATCTGTAAATCACAGCCACACCCCCCACAGTTAGAAACACGCCCCTAGGACACACTTAACCCCTACACTGCCACCTCCTGGTTAACCCCTTCACTGCCAGTGTCATTTACACAGGAATCAGTGCATTTGTATAGCACTAATTGCTGTATAAATAACAATGGTCCCAAAAATGTTTCAAAAATGTCCGATGTGTACGCCTTAATGTCACAGTTACAATAAAAATCGCTGATCACTGTCATCACATGCCATAAAACTATCCCCTATTTTGTAAACGCTATAACTTTTGCGCCAACCAATCAATAATCGCTTATTGCAATTTTTTTTTACCAAAAATATGTAGAAGAATACGTATTGGCCTAAACTGAGGAAAAAAAAAATGTTTTTTTATATATTTTTTGGGGATATTTATTATAGCAAAAAGTTAAAAAATAGGATTTTTAAAACAGCTTACCTGTAAAATCCTTTTCTTTGATGTACATCAGGGGAAACAGAGCCGTAGTACTTACTACGTGGTTATATCGGTGTATCAGGTGCTGGACACTGGCACGCCCCTTAAGGCATGAAATTCCCCCATATAACCCCTCCCTTTACTGGGAGTCCTCAGTTTTGTAGCCAAGCAATCAAAGTGTATAAGAAGAAGAAGAAGGGAGGGACCTCTGTGTCCCCTGATGTACATCAAAGAAAAGGACATCAGGAGACATAGAGCCATAGTACTTAATACGTGGGGTGTCCCATAGCAATGGCAACTAAAGGAGGGCAGACACAACAAAAAAGAAAGTCAGAGGACTTATACTGCAGCCTGCAGTATGCTGCGCCCAAAGGCAGAATCCTCCTGACCCTTAACATCGATTTGATAAAATCTGGTAAATGTATGAACTAAAGACCATGTCACGGCTTTACAGATCTGAGCCGAAGAGGCCTGATGATGCACTGCCCAGGAGGTACTAATCGCCCTGGTAGATTGTGCCTTAATATGAACAGGAGGAATCTTCCTCTTTAAACCATAAGCCTGCACAATGACTTGATGAATCCACTTGGCAATAGTGGATCTAAATGCTGCCTGTCCTCTCCTTGGACCATCCGGCAGAATAAACAAACTATCTGTCTTACGAACTTCAGCGGTCGCCTTTAAATACACTCTGACCGCCCTTACTGCATCAAGGGAATGTAGCAACCTCTCTTTCCTAGATTAAGGCTCTGGGAAGGAAGAACAATATCCTGATTTAAGTGCAACCCTGCCACTATCTTGGGCAGGAATTCAGGATGAGGGTGTAAAACCAACTTATCCTTATGCATAATCAGATATGGCTCCTTACAAGATAGAGCCGTTAGTTCAGAAACTCTTCTAGCAGAAGAAATGGCAACCAGAAAGACTATCTTTCTGGCAAACAGAACCAAGGGAATTTCCCATAAAGGTTCAAAAGGCTGCTTTTGCAAAGCTGACAAGACCAAATTCAAATCCCAAGGATTTAGGGGTGTCCTGATCGGAGGACTGATCCGTGTTACCCCCTGCACAAAGCTACGCACTAAAGAGTGAGAAGCTAAAGGCCTGTGAAAGAATACTGACAAGGCCGAGATCTGGCCTTTGATGGTATTCAAGGTTAGATCATCTCTAATCCCATCTGTAGGAAATCAAGAATTCTACCTATAACATATTTCCCGGGGTGGCAACCCCTGGATCTGCACCAGGCAACATATGCCTTCCAGACTTTATAGTAAATGATCCTGGAAGCTGGCTTCCTGGCATTAATCAAGGTAGATATGACTGAAGGAGATAACCCACGATGCCTTAGGATATGGGTCTCAATAGCCAGACCATCAAATTTTGCATCTGTAAGGTAGGATTGAATACCGGACCCTGCGAAAGAAGGTCCGGCAATAATGGCAGAGTCCAGGGAATTCTTACTGCCATTCTTATGATCTCAGCGAACCCAGGCCTTCTGGGCCACGCTGGGGCCACGAGAATCACCTCCTTTTGTTCCTGCCTGATCCTGTGTAGAAGACACGGAATTAGCAGAACTGGAGGAAATGCATAGATCAGAGAAAACTGATCCCATGGGAAGACTAATGCATCTGTTCCACAAGCTAGCGGATCCCTTGTCCTTGACACAAAGTTGTCGACTTTGTTGTTGAATCTGGACGCGAACAGGTCCACATCCGGAATACCCCAATTCCTGACATATCACAAGAAAGATGTCGGGGTGAGGAGACCACTCTCCTGGAAATAATTGTTGGCGGCTCAAGTAGTCCGCCTGCCAATTCTCTGTCCCGGGAATGAAAATTGCCAATAGGCAAGGGACGTTGTTTTCTGCCCAAGAAAGGACGTGATTCACCTCTCTCTGGGCTGCACGACTCCTTGTGCCCCCCTGGTGATTGATGTAAGCCACAGCCGTGGCGTTATTGGACTGAATCCTGACAGGACAACCCTTCGGTCTGATCGTCCAGGCTCTTAAAGCCAGAAGGATTGCCCGAATTTCCAAAATATTGATAGGCAAGGTCCTTTCCAACCTGGACCACTTTTGCTGGACATAATCCTCTTCCAGGACTGCTCCCCACCCTAAAAGACTGGCATCTGTGGTTACTACCTTCCAGGTGGAAGGTAGAAATGTCCTTCCCTTTTGAAGTTTGCTGGATATCAGCTATCAATTTAGGCTCTGACGTACTTCAGGAGCAAGCTGAATTGCAAAATCCAAAGCCTGAACCCTTTTGTTCCAGGCTGACAGGATTGCGCTCTGTAGCAATCTTGAATGAAACTGTGCGTAAGGGACCGCCTCGAAGGAGGCCACCATCTTCCCCAACAATCTCACGCACAACCGAATGGAAGGCTTTCTTTGTCCTGATGAATTGAATTAGTTCTACAATGAAACTGATTCTCTTTGGAGGTAGAAATACCTTTCCCTGCCTGGTATCTATGATAAGTCCCAGGTACTGTACTCTCCTTGATGGACTCAAAGAGGATTTTTCTAGGTTGAGAACCCACCCTAGAGATTCCAGGTTATTTACCATTGTCACCAGACCCTGGTCTAACCCGGAAACCGAATGATCTACTAGGAGTAGATCGTTCAAATAGGCTAGGACCATTATGCCCTGAGCCCTTAACCTGGCTAAAGCAGGAGCCAGAATCTTTGAGAATACTCGAGGAGCTGTGGCTAGACTGAATGGCAGGACCACAAACTGAAAGTGACGGTTTTCTCCCTCGAAGCGTAGAAACCTCTGGTGAGCAGGAAATATTGGCACATGAAGATAGGCATCCTTGATATCGATTGAAGCCAAAAATTATCCTCCTTGGATAGCTACTACCAACTGAATTGACTCCATGCGGAAGGATCGGATGCTCAAGTACTGATTTAGATCTCTGAGATCTAAAATAGGTCTTACTTCCCCGTTTGGTTTCAGGACCGTGAAGAGGTTTGAATAAAAACCTGTGCACTGTTCCTCTAAGGAAACCTCTGATATCACTGCCTTGGCTAGCAGATGGTCCAGTGCTAGAAGGAGAGCCTTCTACTTTTCTGGGTCCTTGGGAACCCCTGACCTTAGAAACTGGGGAGACTACAAAACTCGGAACTCTAGTTTGTAACCTAGAGAAACCGCAGAAGCCACCCATTTGTCCAGACATTGCTCCTGCCAGATCTTTGAAAATTGCAGAAGCCTTCCCCCCACCCAAGCGAGCGAGGGCGCCCCTTCATAAGGAGGCTTTAGTACTCTGCTTGATGGGCTTCTTTCCCCAAGATCTTTTCTGACCTTGATGCTGTCCCTGGGGTTTCCCCCTTGAACCTGATGGCTGAGGCCATCAAAACTGCCTAGAGGCTGATGTCCCTGAAACAGGAGAAGAGGTCCGCTTAAATGAGAAATGTCTAAATTTCTTCTTTACTGGCAGCAGAGAGCTTTTGCCATTGGAAATCTTTTGTAAGTATTTATCCAAATCTTCTCCGAATAGCCGTTCACCATGAAAAGGGAAACTGGCTAGCAGCTTTTTACACAGTGCTTCGGCTGACCAACTCTTAAGCCAAAGAACTCTGCGAGAATGCACCAGTCCTAACATCAGACGTGAAATCTGAATGGACGCATCTCTCATAGCATCTACTGTGAAACACAGTGTGTCTGCTAAATCAGCGTACTGCTGAACCTGTTCAACAGGTAAATATTTAAGCATCTCCTCAAATTGTTCCTTAATGGCCTGGGATACACCCATTGCGGCCAGAACCGGCTGCACTGCTGAACCTGCTAAAGCCATCTGGTTCTTAGAAAGGTGCTCCAGCTTCTTATCCGCTGAGTCCTTCAACATGAGTGCATTATCAACTGGACATGTGAGGTTCTCATTTACAGAGGTAATCGCAGCATCAACCGCTGGAATCCCCCATTTCTTATAGAAATCCTCTTCCATAGGATACAGTTTTACAAATCGCGTACACACGGTCGGAGAATCCGTCGGAATGCGTCTTATCGGACCGTGTCGTCAGATAATCTGACTGTGTGTGGTATGCATCGGACTGATTCCGTCCGAATCTCCGTCGGACCCAATTTTCCAACATGTTGGAAATATTTCCCGACCAACTGGGCCGGTCGGACGTAATCCGATCATGTGTAGAGCATTTTGATCGGACCAAGTGCCACGCATGCTCAGATCAAATTCCTACATCAAAGCTATTGGCTACTAGCCTGAATCTAGTCCCATTGTAACGAAATTATGTAATCACGTTCTGAAAGATCGGATTTTTCGACAACTTAGTCCGACCGTGTGTATGCAACAGTTTCGGACACAATCCGTTGGACTAAATCCGACGGACAAAATCCGACGGCTTTGGTTGCCAAAATCTCCGACCGTGTGTACGTGGGCTAAGGAGGATAAAACTGTTTATCCGGATGCTCCCACTCTGCGTACATAAGCTTTCTTAGCCACGCATGGATAGGAAAGGCATCCTCAGCCGGAGGAGGTTTTATTGATCCTAACTTAGAGATGGGATCATCAGAAGCTTGCGCTGCAGGTAGCAAAAAAGTTCAACATACCAACTTAGTGAGAGCGTGCACAAGCAAGCTCTCCTGCAGTGATACTCCTGTGTTAGGATCCTCAGAAGAGGATAAGCCAGTATCTTCCATATCTCTAGGAAGATCTGCCTGATCCCCGGCATCCTGAACCTCCAGAGGAGGATCTTGAGCACTTGATGGGGATCTACTGCGTTTAACCCCACTCTGAAGGGATAAAATCGCATCAAGCTTTTTCTCTAAGCCAGCAATGGTAGAAGACAACACTTCACCTGTAACATACTCAGGGGCTGAAGCGTCCTGAGCGACTGCAATAACAGCTTCCCCTGATGGCTCAATCTGACCGGCAACAACACTCTCAGAGGAGGATGACATTATTTTGGACAGTGTCTTAGCTTGTTGTGACCCCTTAGAACCCTTAGAGGAGTTCCTGGCCCCCCTGCAGAGGCACTACCAGCAAAACAATGTTACACTTGCTAGGCTATAGTACAGTACAAAACGGCTATTAGTCCTAGCTATACAGTACAATGTTGTCAACAAAAGAGGGATGCCTGTGTCACCAAACCTGACCAGCAACCACTCTGCTCTGTCCCTCCACCGCCAGACTGCAGCTCTGCCTGTGTAGCTTAAATTACGTCTAACATCGTTTAGCCACTCCCCCCACACGAAAATGGCCCCTTCCTCTTTCAACAGTGAAGTGAAGTGCATGAGCGACGGCATCATGGCGGGCGGTGGCGGGGGGATAAATCCTCCACCTGACGACCGGCTGCGATTTTCCCCAAAAAACTTTTTTTTTCTAAGAGAAAGAGGCAGCTGGCTGGCATTCAAGGGATCAAAACCGCCAATCTGGGGGCCCAAGAAGTGATCAAAACCCCCCTTCATACCTGAGGGTCTGAGCTGGCTTGAACGGAGAGGAGAGTGGAGCTTCTGCTGCTTCCAGTGTCAGAATGGTGAGTGCTCAATACAGCCTCCAGTGGTGACACATAGAGATGACATGACAACACAATACATGGAAAGAGAGATTCCTGAGAAAATCTCCCCTACCTTTCCTCGCAGCAGGGTTTATCAGAGATAAAAAACCCAATCTTTGCCCTTCACGGTAGGCTCCGAGACCTTGAGAAGGAAACCTTCAGGAACAGGGGTACACTCAGGTAATCCCGTAATCCCGGACCTGCGAGAACACCCTGCCAGTAAACATTTATTGGCCTTACTACCAAAAAGTACTGGATCCCAGGGCCCAGCTTTAAAAGCATTCGCAAGCAAAACCTTGTGTCTTTGGATGACGAGGCCCGGGTACCATTCATTTAGTCCATTACGGAGACATCAGAATGGATCTGGTCAGGATGACTGACTCTCATCAAAGGATTACTGCCCATGGAGCTCAGTACACACATCCTTAGACGTGCCCAACACCTTAGACACTAGCAAAAAAACTGAGGACTCCCAGTAGTGGGAGGGGTTATATGGGGGAAGTTCACACCTTAAGGGGCGTGCCAGTGTCCAGCACGTGATACGCCGATATAACCACGTACTAAGTACTACAGCTCTGTGTCCCCTGATGTAAAAAAAAGAAATAATGCGTTTTTTTTTCAAAATTGTTGCTTTTTTTTTGTTTATAGCGCAAAAAATAAACACCACAGAGGTCATAAAATACCACCAAAAGAAAGCTCTATTTGTAGGAAAAAAAAGGACGTCAATTTTGTTTGGGAGCCACGTCGCATGACTGCGCAATTGTCAGTTAAAGCGTCGTAGTGCTGAATAGCAAAAAGTGCTCTGGTCTTAAGCCAGCAAAATGGCCCTGGGCTTAAGTGGTTAAATGGCTATATGGTCTTGGCCACCGTGCTACAGCTCAGTTTCATGGTCTTGGCAATCTTCTTATAGCCTAGGCCATCTTTATGTAGTGCAACAATTCTTTTTTTCAGATCCTCTGAGAGTTCTTTGCCATGAGGTGCCATGTTAAACTTCCAGTGACCAGTATGAGAGAGTGAGAGCGATAACACCAAATTTAACACACCTACTCCCCATTCAAACCTGAGACCCTGTAACACTAACGAGTCCCATGACTCCGGTAGGGAAAATGACTAATTGGGCCCAATTTGGACATTTTCACTTAGAGCTGTACTCACTTTTGTTGCCGGCAGTTTAGACATTATTGGCTGTGTGTCGAATTATTTTGAGAGGACAGCAAATTTACACTGTTATACAAGCTGTACACTCACTACTTTGCATTGTAGCAAATATAGAATGTTAAAACCATTTAACACTGACAGGGATGCTTACAATGTTCAGCTTTTATTAATTTATGTAAAACCTTTATCCTAAAAGAAAAGTCCATCTAAATCTGCTGGTGCATCTTATGCTCCGTACACACGATCAAACTATCCGGTGGACTTGGTCTGGCGGACCAGAGTCCGCCGGACAATCCGCCCGTGTGTGACGAGTGATGTCACATGATGACCAGCATCCCCCGGGACTGTGGCATCATAAGGGGCAGGGACATCACCCGGTGACCCGCCCATTGTCCCTATATAAGTTGCCGCACAACGCGTCCCTGTCATTCTGGCCAGAGACAGCATCGAGTCAACATCTCAAGGAAGAAGAAGAGAAGAAGACAAGGCGGCGACAGAAGACCAGGCCACCACTAGTAAAAGAGCTGGAAGAAGAAAGCGGAGGCCCGGCAAGAAGAACCGAAGAGGGGGACAAGACCCCAAAGTCGGAAGAAGACCCCGGGGTGGCGACGAAGAAGAAGAAAGCCGGGCTCCTCCGCTAGTAAAAGAGCTAGCAGAAGTAGTAAGAAGAGGTGGTGGCGACAGAAGACCGGGCCACCGCTAGTAAAAGACCTGGAAGTAGAAAACGGAGGCCCAGCAAGAAGAAGCGAAGAGGGGGACAAGACCCCTGAAGTCGGAAGAAGAGGCGGTGGCGACAGAAGACCAGGGCCACCTCTAGTAAAAGAGCTGGGAGAAGAAAGTGGAGGCCCGACAAGAAGAACCGAAGGGGGGACAAGACCCCTGAAGTCGGAAGAAGACCCCCGGGTGGCGGCGGCGACGAAGAAGAAGAAAGCCTGGCTCCTCCGCTAGTAAAAGAGCTAGCAGAAGATAGCGGAAAAGTCCGGCGAGAAGACCCCCAAGACGGAAGACCACCAGAGCTGTGCAATAAATTATTTTAAAACCTTGTGTTGTGTTTTATTTACACTTTTTTCAACAGGTGAATGGGTAGGGGTACTTTGGGTGGGGGGCCGTTATCTGGGGGCCTCCTTATTAAAGGGGGCTCCCGGATTCCGATAAGCCCCCCGCCCGCAGACACTGACAACCCACGGCCAAGGTTGTCGGGAAGAGGCCCTTGTCCTCATCAACATGGGGACAAGGCGCTTTTGGGTGGGGGGCCGCAGGGCCCCCCTTCCCCAAAGCACCCCCCCATGTTGAGGGCACGCGGCCTGCTACGGCTCAGGAGGGGGGCGCACGCTCGTCCCCACCCCCTTTCCTGACCGGCCAGGCTGCGTGCTCAGATAAGGGTCTGATATGGACTTTGGGGGGGACCCCCACACCGTTTTTTCGACGTAGGGCTTCCCCTTTAAGTCCATACTAGGTGATGAGGCTAGCGAGCTGTCAATCTCGCCACCGAAGGAGGTGACATTGAGTTCCTTCGCCAGTCCCATCTACCTGGAGCCACGTTCAAAATGACTTTCCTCCATGTGTGGGCAAGTCCGTTCATTTCAGAAGTCTGGCAGATTCCCGCCATAGTCCGGCGGTTTCTCCGCCGGAAAAGTCCGGTCGTGTGTGGGCAGGTCTGCTCGTTCGGAAAGTCTGGCGGACCTCCGCTTCAAAGTTCAGTGGTTTGTCCGCCGGGCTTAGTCTGCCGGATAGTCCGATCGTGTGTACGTGGCATAACACTACCCACTCCCGTGATTGACAATGCTGCTCTACAAGGTGGCTCCATTGCACTTCCATCCAGATTACAGCCACTCTAAGAAAAAAGTGTGTTACTGTCCGGATCAGCAGGTAAAAATAAAGGAAATAATAGGGGCGACACAGGAAGACCAATGCACTCACTATTTTAAGGATTGCGATATATGAAATTTTTAAATTTTTGGATTTAATACCACTTTATCAGAAGCCTAAAGCATTTTAAAATTAATGGCGTATTACAAATCGCGGGGAAGGTTCTTCACTCCTGATCGTTGAAGTGTCAAGACCAGGCTGGCTTATTTATAATCACCCACTGTGATACGATCCTTCTTTACCTTTTGGGGTACCTCTGGACTTTCGTACCTGGAGGAGTACACCCTCGAAGGACTATCGGGTAATATTTTAAAATTATCCTCATATTTTATGTATGGAGTTTCCTGTACCCTAGCTGTATGTTTAAAGCCTATACTGCTATTCCCCATTTATGTATAGATGATCCCCGTTTATCTATAGGGAAGAAAAACAGCAAAAGCTCCTGATGAAGAGTTTTGTATAACGTGTAACATGTAGAGCATTCCTGAGCTGAGTCATCTATGATACACTGTTCATATTTGTGGTTTTCTTTTATCTTTTCCCATGTTATATATGTATCATAACAAAATGGAAATGTATGAGCCTTTTGTCCAATTGTGATAAAATTATAAATAAATATTGTTAAAATTATTTTAAAGAAATTAGTGTTTATGCCTATAAAGTCCATCATCTCCAACAATAGTTTTATTAAGCAGAAGCTTAAAGCACTCTACTTTCAGCCAGGTGACTGTAATCTTCAAATCTCACTGGACTGAAAATAACTCACTTAAAAAAAAGGAATTCTCATACTGGTCTATTAGCTTAGTAAATTGACCCTATATCTTTAGTAATTTCACATGCAGTTTTTGCTTCTAGATTTTTTTATATGCTCAGACTGAATTGCCCTAGTTTGTAACAATTTGAATTTAGCAGTAACATGGTCATACAATCTCCACAGACATTAGCCTTCTCGAACTTACAGCTTTCTAGTTGCATGATGCACGTTTGAACATCCATTGGAAAATTTTTCAGATCCATGGGACACGCCAAAGTCAAAGTCAACCTGTAAGACAAGCATTAACATTTTAGCCCCTTCTTGTGCTTTAAAGATTGACCGTTGGATAAACATATATTTCTACATATGTTGTAGAAACACACTAAACTCAGGGGGCAAATTCCCTTGCAAAGGGAACAGCCTATTTACCTTTAGTAAATGAATGCCTCAAAATACCTTCAAACCTTAGTCACTACCAACACAACAAGAAAAATTTAAGAATTATAATTATTTGTTGCTGAAGCAGAATATCACTTCTGTATATAGAGAGTGGGCTCTGTGTTGCAGTCAATATATTGTAACAAATAAATACTATGCAGCATGTGTGGGAATATGGACCTTGCATTGTTCTGGGTTTTTGCACAGTGGGTTGTTTATGAACTATGTATAATATGATTAATGTATAAACACAAAAAAAAAAAAGGCCACAATGGCATTAGTTACAAGGTGACTGAGAAAGATTCTGTGTGGGAGGTAGGACTATATATTGCACGAAGGACCATATAATCTAAGAGTGGCCATGATCATTAACATTTTAAATGGCCATTAAACTCATTAAAGGATCTTGTGGTGGCTCATAACCTTCAACAGACCAATTTAAACAAGTCTTTATATTTTTATAACAAAACAAATTATTTGGAGTGTATGGTAGGCTTTAGGGGGTTTTGCAATCATACTGTAAGGAAGCAATTTATGTGCTGCATCCATACAAATCATATTTTAAAGCCCTAATGATTTTTTCCACAATTTCCAATAAAGTTGTGAGGAGCCTAGTGCAAACGAAACTATAAAGGGTCCAAAGTCAACATGGTGCCAACTAGCATATGATTTGTCGTTGCTTGTTAACTAGGGGATTAAAAGTGATAGAGGCAGCTGTAGAATTGAGGCTAATGGACCTAGCAAAGTACAGAAGATTCATCTTTTCTACAGTTTTCTGTGGGGGCTGGAGCAGGCTGGTATGGGAACAGAGTGGAGATGAATTAGAACACCTGTTAAGTTTTTATTGCTAACTGTTAAAGAGATTAAACTTCTCTGTATGTCCTGTTTACCGTTATCATCAAAAGTGAAAGTAACAGAAAATACCACATTTTCGGTTGTCCACAGAACAGTAATTGAGGGGAAATCATCCAATAGGGACAATAGTTCTGATGACCTGGGGGCCCCAGTGGATTCTCTTACTTTGCAAGGATTTCCTCTCACTTCCTGTTTTGACTATGGTACAGGAAGTGAAGGTAAAAAATCTCCCCAATGGGACACAGATGGAAAAAACAGACATGGGTTATAACCCTCCCTTACTCTACCCAAAATGAAGAAAACAATTTTTTTCTATAGTTCTACTTTAATCTTTGAAAGTCACCTTCAGAGGCTAGTTTGTATGCATGTACTCCTATTCTTCAATCCCCCCAGAACATGCTGCTTGGGGGGGGGGGGCGCATCACTGGGCATGTAGCTCCAGCTGCCTCAATAAATATAGCTACAAACAAGCTATAATTTTTTTAAGTGGAACAAACATGTTTCCAAAACTGTTGGCATGTCCCCCCTAGAGTTTGACATTTTAACTATACACTTGAGGCCACAGTTGACTAACCGAATGCTGTACAGAACATTGCCATTTTTGAAGATCCTTAGCAGCTTGTTGTCAGTGGTGATTTCATGAAAATTTGCCCCTTTCTCATTGGCAAAAAACAGATCAGGCTTCCAGATGGAGTCCAACATAGAGGGATCCAAATCCAGGGAGTCATCAGGATATTCACTGTAAGCCAGGCGGGGGTCATTCCATTGCTGACGCAGAAAAATATTCAGCCTGTAATCCTGTAATAAAATGAGACATAATAAAGAACTTTTAAAGGTTGCTGTGGTACAAAACTTTCCATGTTGCATATTAAACTTGGCGCTGGTCAGGTACCATGTTTTATTAGTATTTAGTACTCCAAGTACATGTGCATCATTCCATAATATCAGACCAAAAAATTATTAGAGTACATCACAGCCATTCTGGGATTATGCCTTTCATATTTAAGCAAAGTTAGCTCTTCATCAGTTGCTTAATACACTGAAGATTCCATTAACCCTGTATACCTTCCTTAGTGACCATGGTCGCGTAGATCGCATGTCCACTTGAACCTGACAGTGTATGAAATGATTTTGATTGGGACTTTAAATACAGAATTATCTTGATAGCCAAGAAAATATCAGGATTTTAGACTTGCCGTAAATAATTGTACCAAATAATAATATAACAATAATAAAAATTATTCAATAATGTAATCAAATCAAAAACACTGAAATTTGCTCAGTTGCAGAATTGTCACTGTCATTACTTTTCAGTATTTGATGACGGATCTCCCCACAAACCGCTATCGCTCAATTCTGCAAGTGATTACAATTTATTCTCGCTGTTTTCTAGCTGGTCTAAAATCATTTTTGATGTAAAGGGACAGTTTTGGTTGCTATGGACAATCTCCAGTTTCCAGGCATAAAGAACAGTTTTTATTATATAAAACTGCATGCAGGACACTGGACAGAACACTAGGGACAAAGGGGATGTGACATTATTACATACAGCAATGTAATCTGTAAGATTACATTATACTGTATGTATAGTGAGTGTTTCACTTTTTGAATTTGGCGCCAATCTCCATCCCTGTGCGTCGCAACGCCTGCAGGGAAAGGAGATCGGCTCTGTGATAGATCGAGCGAGACACGGCTCGCTCGTACAGCGAGGGGACATCGCTGGATCCAAGGGAGAAGGTAAGTAAGCGTCCTCCTGTCTGGCTCGGGGTTACCGCTTTTGGTATAAAAATTCGACCCCGAGTCAGACTCGGGAATACCGTCAGGGGGGTTAATGGAAAAAAAGGGAACCCTATCCTTGAAACTATAGGTATGAATGATGGTCTGTCTAAGCCACCTAGCAACAGTAGAACAAGATCAAGGGGCACCCTTCGAGAATGACAAAAAGAGAATCTGTCTTCCTGAAAAATAAACTTGCACAGCCATAACCACATCTAGACCATGGAGGAAAATGCATTTTGGTGAACTGGAGCTTAACAGAGAAGTGGATGAACAATGTCCTGTTTAAGGTGAAAAGCAGAGACTTGTGAAGAAAGAAAGTCCTGGGTCTCAATCAGTGGTGGCCCATCCATTGGGACACCCAGGCACCACCCCCTCTCTCCTCTCTACCTCCTATATGCAGTGGATAGATTCATGCATGGCATGAATCTATGCACGGCTGCCGCGGCCGCCCCTATTTATGCATCCGGCCCCTTTCAGGGCACATGAATTACAGCGGCCTGTTTTTTTTTCTGAAGCACCTAATTGGGGCCATAAGCTCTAATAGGCTTTGAAATAGCGTGGGCTTGGGTCGCAGAGGATGTGTTCGGAGCCCACCCAGGTGTGTTGCAACAGCGAATGAATATCCTCCCAGCCAATCGGGAAGCAGGTATGAATCCCATCTCCCGACTGGCCAAAATGTCATGCGATCCTATTGGAAGCCTAGCGCCGTGAGGAGCAGAGAGGAGACGCACCGTGGAGAGGACTCCACCAGAGGACACAGCACCTAGCATCCCTGGAAGATGGCCACAGCAGCTCCGACCGCTGCTCTCACCTCCCACATCCACAGAAGGTGGTGGAGGGGGGGGGTGTTAGTGCCGTGCTGCGGCGGGTGGGTAGCTGGCAGTGTGACCCTCCCAAAAAAAAGAACACCAGCCACCACTGGTCTCAATACCACCCAGTCTTTAAGCAAAACCAAAATGTGTTCTCTGTGGGGTAAGCTACCAGCTTAGACCCTCACTCTACCAAAGCGATTGCCACAAGGGGAACATTATGAGTAGGAGTAGAAAGAGGAATATCTCAGTTAAAATGGGGACTTATGAAATGCTCCCCTCTGGGTGATCTACTGTATTTTCTGGCGTATAAGACTACCTTTTACACTTAAAAAAAATGCCCAAAAATCGGGGGTCATCTTATACGCCGGGTATACAATGCTGCCTGATGGATGTCAGCCCCCAAATGTCTGCTAATACTGTATGTGGCTTCAGCTACAAACAGTATACGCCGTTGAGCCAATCCCGGCGAGCGATGTATTCTATTAATGAATACAGAGCCTGCTTGGATTGGAGTAACAACCTCTGTCAATCCGAGCAGGCTACATAGAGTAGCCTGCTCGGATTGGCTTTGAGAGAGAGAGACAAGGGCTGATGATGCTACAGCCTCTGCCAATCCAAACAGGCATTGTATTCATTAAAATAATACACCGCTCACCATACCTCCCTGGGTAAATCCATTCACTGATCTCCTACTACTATACATCCTGCTGTTTGCCTTTGAGGTCCCAGGCACCCAAGAGGGACAGGTAAATCTGGGACATATGACAGGGGGGTTATTAAATGCATTTTGGTGGACAATTCCCATAGAATGTAACCCAAAAGTGGTTTAGGTTTGGTTAGTGAAAAATTCTACTTTCCAGAGTTGTGGCATTCAATAGATCTCTGTTTGTGTTATTATTGTTTGATTTACTTTATGACATATCACAGCATGGTGGATGAGTAGTTGACATTCTTGCTTTGTGTTTTTTAATGGTTCTAATGTTTTTTTTAAATGGTGTTGCCTCAGAAGGGGGGTAGTCTTATACCACGAGTATTGCCCAAAACCTATGTTTTCACTTGAAAAATAGGGGGTCGTCTTCTACGCCCAGTCGCCTTATACACCGGCAAATACGGGTATGTACATTGCAAGGATTTTAACAAACTAAATACATAACGATATTTGTTTTTATCCTTGGAACACTGATACCTGAATGGAACTGGCTATGTTCATTCTAATCAGCCGATGCAATTTCAGTGTCCTAATGTGGAAAGTTGTAGTATCTGCACCCTTTTATGAATAGAGGATGCCTAAAATGTACTTGTATCTTAAGCCGCGTACACACGGGCGGACTGTCTGGCCAACTAAGTCCGTCAGACAATCCGACGGACAGTCCGTCCTACTTTCGAATGAACGGACTTGACCACACACGATGAACAAACAGTCCGTTGAAAGCTTGCGCGATGACGTGTACAGCACGTACGACGGGACTAGAAATAGGACGTCCAATACACAGCAATGCAACCTTTCGCCGTGTAAATCCTTTCTGAGCATGCGCCATACTTAGTCCGTCCAACTAGCCTACTCACGAGCGGACTGTCCGCTGAAACCAAAGTTGGACGGACAATATTACGGAAATTCCGAAATACTTAGTCCGCCAGACTGCACGCTGAAAAAGTCCGCTGAAGCCCACACACGAGCAGACTGTCCGCTGAAATGTGTTTCGGCGGACTAAGTTGGACAGACAGTCCGCCCGTGTGTACGCGGCTTTAGTGTACACTTCTCAGAAAATCAGTCAGCCTATCACACTAGCAGGAAATTACATTTCTGGGGAAACTCTGTACACCAACTATGTACAGAAGACCTCCGGGTTGCCATATTGCATTGACTTTTACAGAAAATTACAGCAGACTGAAAATAAAAGGGAATTTTAATTAAGATACATAAAAAATGGAAAACGCGCTGGTAAATACAAAGAAAGTAGCTGGCAGAGACAGTCAGACACACTGTGCACTGAACAAAGTAAACACCAGAATTTATGGGCTCTATTATGCAGTCAGATAGACCTGCAAACAATATCCTAGTACTCAGTGCTAAGACCCAGATGGTTACATCTGTTCCTCATGATAACTCCAGTTCCTAAGGATTATAATGGATATATATGGCCACTACGATGGTACAAGATTCCTCATAGAATCAAAACAGATATGCCTACATAGTATGAATCCATAAAACACATTTATTAAAAGTAAAGTGCAAGGCTACTCGCATGAAGACCATAAAAACAGTGATGTGTATACAAAACATAGTAGTAAACAAATTCAGATATTCCAGAGATTGCATGCAAGCGTGGCAATGTCACGTGTGTTAGCTCGGCCCAATGCGTTTCATCATACTTGACATCATTGGGGTCACCAAATATGTATTAGAGTCCATATATTCTGCTAAGAGTCCATCGAACTACTGGTGATGGCCCACGTGGTGAATATAGAAGCTTTCTGACACTCCTCATTACACAGTAGTTGATGTCACTTTTGATTGGGACTGTTTTCATCTATGCACATTTTAAATGAACTTAGAATCCATATAATTTTTTCATGTACGTTTTTCACTCTATTAATGTGGTTTGTATTATTATTAGCGCGGCAGAGTTTTGTTTACTTAACATTTACAAAATGGCTTGTGTAACAATTGTATATTCTATATTATAATAATTTTTGCTATTTTTTTATTTGCTATATTTTTTTCAAGAAAGTGAAGTTACCCTTCACTAAATCAAATCTAATAATTAGAAGGGACTGGACTGAGGAAACCACATGGGGTACCCTCTGAACTTAGGTCTTAATCAGAGAGTGGATGTCAGGGATGCACTGACCATAGTGCAGTAAAAATTCTGAGGTGCACGCAAATGTGCAGGCACAATCCTACAGGTGCACAGGCGTGCATGCATTTGCCACTAACACTGGTGCCAAAAAGCCTATATACAGTATCTCACAAAAATGAGTACGCCCCTCAAATTTTTGTAAATATTTTATTATATCTTTTCTGAAGAAAAGAAGAAATTACACTTTGCTACAATGTAAAGTAGTGAGTGTACAGCTTGTATAACAGTGCCAATTTGCTGTGCTCACAAAATAACTCAACAGACAGCCATAAATGTCTAAATTGATGGCAACAAAAGTGAGTGCACCCCTAAGTGAAAATGTCCAAATTGGGCCCAATTAGCCATTTTCCCTTCCCAATGTCATGGGACTCGTTAGTGTTACAAGGTCTCATGTGTGACTGGGAAGCAGATGTGATACATTTGCTGTGATCGCTCTCAGTCTCTCATACTGGTCACTGGTAGTTCAACATGGCACCTCATGGCAAAGAACTCTCTGAGGATCTGAAAAAAAGAATTATTGACATAAAGATGGCCTAGGCTATAAGAAGATTGGTAAGACCCTGAAACTGAGCTGCAGCACGGTGGCCAAGACCATACAGTGGTTTAACAGGACAGGTTCCACTCAGAACAAGCCTTGCCATAGTCCACCAAAGAAGTTGAGTGCACATGCTCAGCGTCATATCCAGAGGTTATCTTTGGGAAATAACATATGAGTGCTGCCAGCATTGCTACAGTGGTTCAAGGGGTGGGGGTCAGCCTGTCAGTGCTCAGACCATACGCCGCACACTGCATCAAATTGGTCTGCATGGCTGTCATTCCAGAAGGAAGCCTCTTCTAAAGTTGATTCACAAGAAAGCCCACAAACAGTTTGCTAAAGACAAGCAGACTAGGGACATGGATTAATAAGACCACATCCTGTGGTTTGATGAGACCAGGATAAACTTATTTGGTTCACATGGTTTCAAACTTGTGTGGCGGCAACCAGGTGAGGAGTACAAAGACTAGTGTGTCTTGCCTACAGTCAATTGACTGGGGGCGGGGGGGGGGGGGGGGCCCATGCCATTTTTTTCAATGATTTTAATCTATATTGCCGGGACCCGACAATATATTACAGTCGCAAATAGTTTTAAATGACATTTTTTCCTTTAGAAATGTAATTTTGCGATGGTATTATTCTAAACACAGGAAAATGCATTACTTTACAAGCATACTAAGGACACCCCCAGGCACAATATTTAAAGGAATATTTAATTTTTATTAAGTTATTAAAATCACTCAGTTTTTAAAACTTTTTTTTGCATTAATACATGTCCTCTGGGGTGGGACCCGGGTCCTCAAACACTTTTTATGGAAATAGATTGCATATAAGCCTTTAAAATTAGCACTTTTGATTTTTCACATTCGTGTCCCATAGACTTTAACAGTGTTCGAACAAATTTTTTGCCTGTTAGCATGTTCTGCTGTGAATGGAACCGGGGGTGTTCGGCTCATCCCTATTGAGCACTCTAGGTATCTCAGTGTGTAATTGCCTGCTCATAGGAGGCACGAGCAGACAACTTGCACACAGAGTCTGCAAGAGCCCTGCATAGCACCTGTGATCTGCTGATTGCGGGTGCAATGTTTTGCAGGCTCCCAGTAAAAAAACAACAAACGCACATTTTTTTAACCTGCAAAAAGATGTGCATTTTTTTTTTTTTTTTACAAAGGTAAACTTATCCTTTAAACCTAAACTCAGGGCAGATATAAAACAGTTTATTTCAATTATCTACAGTTACTCAGAAGTAGTATACGTGTCGGAATATGTATTGATATCAGGTTACTGTAATTCTCTGTGCAGCAACATTCATATTAGGAGTGGTAAGGATTACACTGGACCTCATGGTCCACCACTACTTAGCACACTGCTGTCATGCATATACTTAGAGGTTCCTCTATTGTTCAGTCATAGGGCTGGGTTGGGTCCTGCACCCTGTACCCAGCTATATTGATTAACTTTGGTGTAACCTGCAAAAAAGTTTTAGATCTGGCTGTGCTGTCTGACAGGGGTGTTTGGATTATAGATCTGGCTGATAAATTAAATCCTGGTCAAATAACACCCACATATGTGTATTTTTACTGCAAGTTTAGCAGTTTTCCTGAAGTTAGCTTTAATATGTAATACACTAACCAACACATGCTAGTGCTACAAATAACACTAAATTCATGTTTATATGGACATTCTTAAATTACAGACTTATACATGTAAAAAGCTATATTTGCCCATTACATAAAACTGTGCTTACATCTTGGTAGTAAGTAATACACTCTCACAGAAGCCAAAAAGTAATTTGGAGGAGCAATAGATGGCATTTTTTAAGTTAAAGGATAAATTCACCTTTTTACAAAAAAAAAAAAAAAAAAGCACATATTTTTTGCAGGTAAAAAAAATGTGCATATATTATTTTTTATATACTCTGCAGCCTGTAAGGCATTGTGGGTGCAATGTCTGAATCCCCTCAGACTCTTGGCACACTGTCTGCCTGTACCTCCAATATGGGCAGATAGTTACTGAATGGCAGGAAGAATCAATGGAGCATGAGAGCGCTCACCAGCACCCTCACGGTTCATTGAGAACTACAAGCTGTCGGCTGCAGAAGATGACAGTACTTCTTGTAGGTCAATAATTCACAGAACCCCGCACAGCTGTGCTGTTTTTAAATTCTGCCAGCAGGTGCAGGGAGAAGATCCAGTGTCACAAAGAGAAGGGATTAGGGGGAGGGGAGACAGGACCTGGTACATGTTCCACTTTTCACCCCAAATATGGGTGGAACGTGTAACATGTCCTGACGGTAAACCTATCCTTTAAAGCCCAACTTCAGGCAACTAAAAAAAAATATATAGTAGGGCTGTGTCTGCAGTGCAAGGGTAAAATGCTCATTTAGTCTAGCACAGTCATGGCGAACCTTGGTACCCCAGATGTTTTGGAACTACATTTCCCTAGATGCTTAACTACACTGCAGAGTGCATGAGCATCATGGGAAATGTAGTTCCAAAACATCTGGAGTGCCAAGGTTTGCCATCACTGGTCTAGGGCACTGCTATGGACTCTTGACTGTTCTTGATAGCATCGGGATCCTAGACCGTTTGGGGAGAAGAAGCTGTGAGAACTGGTCTAGCTGTGGAGAGGAATGTTTTTTTTGTGTTCTCCTAGACCAGTGGTCCTCAACCCTTTCCTCAAGTACCCCCAACAGACCATGTTTTGGGAATTTCTCTTAGATAAAATAGCTGTCCAAAATACCAAGCCATTGACTTTGATTTAAAGCATCTGTACAAGATAAAGGAAAACCTGGAAACATGGCCTGTTGGGCCAAGGGGAACACAAAAAAACATTCCTCTCCTTCCTCTCAGACAAGTTCTCACAGCTTCTTCTCCCCAAGCGGTCTAGGATCCCAATGCTATCAAGACCAGTGAAGAGCCCATAGCAGTGCACTGGATGTGATGACACCTAGGGACAGTCCACAGCTGGAGCATGGGAGAGTGCCATCTTCTGGAGGAGTCAGGTAAGTAAAAATGTTTCTCCTCTCCTATACAAAATGAGCAGCAACACTGCATGGGATCATTTAAATTTTTTCTGGCGTTGGCTTTACGAATACATATTTGAATAGAATTTGTTTTTATACCACAGTTCAGTGTCACTTTAACAGCTAAAAAGGTGAAAATCCCATAAAAAATACTCTTAGGCAAGCTCCAATAACTATGAATTAGAAGTCTGAAGATTCTTTGTGAAACATGTTCCCGTTTTCATAAAAGCATGTAATCTTCTGTAGAAAAGTTGCTCTTTTTATAACTGCTCTCAGGTTGTCTAATGTGAAATTAATTACATGTTCATTGACTCATTGTATAAAGTGTTTTTTTTTTTTTTCCAGCGTCACACCACTGTTCTCAGGTATTTAGCTGTGTATGACCTTCTCCATCAGACTCCGTTCTTCCAATTCCCAGAGTCACCTTCCTTCCACACAGACTGAAAACTGCTGACACCTCAGTCTATTATTGACATGCAGGTGCATTAGGTTAATTTCATTATCCAATTTTCCCTTCTCATTAGGTTTGGTTCAATACCCTGTAAATAGAGCTGCGATCCAGTTATGCAGAAGAGGTTTTCGGTTACTTAAATTAACTGGCCAAAAGCTTTTTACTTCAATGTTATGTGTGTGACTGGTGACCTTAGCGTGTTAAATGGAAAGTTTAACCAATTTCACGGCAGAATGTACAGAGCTTCCTAAAGGGTAAAGCTAGCTTGAGAGGAGTCTTGTTTAATAAATATAACTAGAGGAAAGCACAGTGACAGGTCGACTGGCACTCAAGGTGAGGATGCCCAAGTGCGCTCCTGAGCATGTAATTCGAAATAATAAACACAAATTTAAAATATTTACATACAAATATTTAAAAAAAGCTAAAGAGATGGATTGAAGGGGTTAATAAATATAATTAGAGTTAACTAAAATGCTAACTACAAATGTTAGGGTTAAAAGAACTAATTAGGGTTAACTACACATTCTATTCAGCGATTTGTCCTTTTTTTTTTAAGCCACTAAAATCAAGTTTTTGGTACAAAACATTTTTTTTTTCAATTTTGGCTTTAGGGACAATAATGAATACACATTTAAAACATTTATATACTTTTACCCATTAAAAACAAATAGCAAAAAGAATAACCTGCGTTACTGGTTTACAATTGAGTGTTGATGCTCTTGCACTACTTTATTATCCTTCATAACTCAATAAAAATCTTTATAAAATGTAAAGGGAAGAAGGGAATAAAGGAGGTAATAAAAACTAATTAGGGTTCACTAAAGGGTTCTATGCTTAAAACATTTGTTGCAGGAATGTCAGAAACATTTGTACAAACCGCACTAAATGTCACCTTATGTTTTCAAATAGATTAATTCAGCTCCATCTAGTGGCCAAAATGTGGTATATTTTCTCATTTATTACTGAAAACTATACTGCAATTTGGCCACTAGATGAAGCTGATGATACACGAGTCAAACTATTCCAAAGTATGCAGTGAAATCTAGTTCAGTTTGCACAATTGTTTCAGACATTCGTGCAACAAATGTGTTATAAATAAACGCCCAAGTGTTAATAAATGCCTAAAATGTTGCTTAAAAAAGTCAGCCAGTCCCCCCTCCCACTGGGAATAAGTATCCAGATTACATGGTGAAACAAATCACAGAGCACACTTTAGAGCAACAAAAGGTAGGAATCTGCAAAAAAAAAGTTTGTTAAAATGTACATAGATCACCCAGAGGCTTGTTTTTTTTAAACTTTTTATTCTTCAAAGTGGTTGTAAAGTAACATCTATTAATTACTTTTATCCTTTATGTTTTAGGTCCATGTTTAGTGCAGTGTATGTGTGTTTTTTATAATACAATTATAATACTAAATATCTTGTTTGTACAGTGCTGTTGTGCGGTCACGTGTCCTCCACCCGCACTCCTTCCTGATCTAAAGGAGTACCGTGGAAGGGGCTGAAACTCCCTTCTGATGTATGCAAGCTAGCAAGCTAACACACACACACACACACTACAGTTAACATGGACCTAAAGCAGAGAGGATAATATGAATTGATAGATGTTACTTTACACCACTGGAGCAGCTGCAGGGGAATAGTTTTATTCAAGGTAGAAGGAGAGGGGAAGGGCAGCACACAGACTATGGAAATGACAGGAAGGGGGAGAGGGGGAGATGCAGAGATGCTAAACACACCGCAGGATGACAGAGGGATGTAAACTGACCATACTATCATGGATCAGCAGCCATGATTAGCATGGTCAGTTTACATAGAGGAACACAGGAAGAGGCAGGATCAACCAGGTACTGTAGAACATGGAATGGGACAAAAGACATGGTATCCTGCTATATATATATACATAAAATACTTTAATGGGACAGGAGCATTGTTTTTTTTTTGGGGTTATGGGGTGGACTGGGCTGAGAGGTAAAAAAGTTTAGTGCCCCCATAAAATGGCCGGGGGCGGCTGGATTCCGCAACTGGGGGGCACTTCTAATTTTGACTTCCTCACTGTGCTATATGTTTTCTACTGCACCATTGGCATGGTTATATCTTCTTGGTTCTCTCCATAAAATTATCAGAAATTTGTGCATAATGTAGAACTATAGGCAACACTTTTTTTCATTTTGGAAAGAGTACGGGAGGGTTATAGCCCCTGTCGGTTTATTTTTTACCATCCCTGTCCATTTCCCTTCACTTCCTGCCCCATAGCCAAACAGGAAGTGAAAGAAAATCTATGCAAATTAAGGGAATCCATTGCCCTCCCTCAGGCCCTCAGAACTAGTGTCCCCACTCGAAAAATTTCAGGGTGGGTCATAAACAGCAAGGGGTAAGGCCTTGACAGGAAGGGGTGGGTCATATTTAAATTAGGGGGTGCACAAGTTTAATCAGGCCTATGGCAGAACAAAACCTAAATACACTACTGGTTACAGGTAGAACCTATGCCTTTTAAAAAAAAAAGATGTTACTTTTTATATAAAGAGGCTTACAAAGGCAGAGCCACACAGACAATTATCAGGAACCAAAGTTTCAAAATAAAGGAATAAAAATAAAGGAAATCACAATTATTTGTCAATACATGGTCGATACAATATCCCACAGTAAAATTAAAATGGAAATTATGCCCATTGACCTTCTAGATGCACAAGAACTAAGATTTCAGTAGTGGGTAAGTTGTTTATTTTTGCTGTGCGTTTCTTTGTAAAAATGTTCCCTTCACCTCCTGTCCAAGAGACGACAAGTGAGAGAAAATATCTCCAAAATAAGGGAAAATCCCTTCTTTGCTATTACTGGAACATATGTCTTCATTAGAAGATGTTCCCTCCTGTTTTGGTGACAAATGTAAAATGTTGGATTTACTCTTTCTGTCCTGGTTACAATTTGGGTAACACCCACCAATTCCTGACACCTACTGTACCAAGCATTTCTTGACAGCTTGGGGAGAAAAAAAGTCTATTAGGCTGGTTCAGTATGCATATATTGGTCCTGCAGTCTTTGAACTCCATAAATCTGGACCTCCTCCGTAAGGCCACTTCTCAGATGTATAAGCTGTTGGGGTTGAGATGGTTCTCACCATGGCCATGGGCCTAGTAGAGTTAACAGCTGTTGGCCTCCCAATGAGTGGACCTTTACTAAGTACTGCTGTCTTTTTTTGGGGTCCCTGTACACATATACTGTATGTATTTGGCCCCAGATTCCGCACATGCTGACCTTACAAAATAACAGTTGTCACTTTCCTAAATCCAAAAACATCCAAGTGGCTTCCTTGATTCATTATTTATACTTCCCTTTTATATTCATAGCTAGTAAGGACATCAGTGGACAAATAACTATGAATCTCTCGTTCACATTTCTGCAGTGGCTGGTGATTTATGGGGACTTTAATATTTAAATGATCCCTTTCCAAAAATACAATTTATTTTCTTTTATACTTAAACTGTATGTCTGTACTGTATGTCTCACCAACACAGAGTGACTGCAACTGACCAAAGTCGTTAATCTGAGTTGCTGTGATGCAGCCTAATAGGCCTGCCTAGTTCTTACTGCCGCAAGGTCTCCCTTGATTAAGAGACAGAAGATGAACCGCTAGAGAGGTTATATGTCATTATGCCTTGTGTCATCTTTTATTTTTAGAATACAGTCTATAAGAAAAAACATTGGCTGAACTCAGAACATGATTGGACCTTGTTAAGGCCAAATGTTGTTCAACAGGTCGGAAAGATGGTCAGTCAGAAAACTGGCAAAAAGTTAATACAATGCCATCTACCCGTAAAAATTTAAAACAAATAGTTATTACAACAATAAAATGCATACAAATACATTGATGCCTGGATCAGCAGGATAAAGTTAACTGAATTAAAATGGTATAAGTGAAGAGCTTGGAAGTCAAAAAGATTTACAGCATATCCAACTTAAACCATGATATCAACTGCTTGGTCGAAAATGTAGACACAAGTTTCTTCCCAAACAGGGCTTAAGCTTTGGTTCACACTGTGGGAGCACAAGTCGCATTACATGTCAAATTCAATGTTTCCCCATGAAATCCATCTTAACTGGTCTGACACAAGTTGCTCTAACATTAGAAAAGGTTCCTGAGCTTTGCAGCTCCTTCTCAAATGTAAATCTTTTAAGTGGAACTATAGGTAAAACCTTTTTTATTTTTTTTTTATTTTGGGTAGAGTAGGGGAGGTTTTTTTTTGCCAACTGTGTCCCATTGGGGAGATATACTTTTACTTCTGTCCCATAGCTAAGCAGGAAGTGATAGGAAATCCCCCCCCCCATGTCACCAGAACTAGTGTCCCCATTGGAAGATTTCCCCTCTATGCCCTTGTACACACGGTCGGACATTCCGACAACCAAATCCGTCAGATTTTGTCTGTCGGATCTTGTCCGAATCTGTTGCATACACACGGTTGGACAAAGTTGTTGAAAAATCTTATCTTTCAGAACGTGATGACGTAATTTCGTTACGATGGGACTACGTTCAGGCTAGTAGCCAATAGCTTTGGTGTAGGAATTTGATCTGAGCATGCGTGGCACTTTGTCCGATCGGAATTCTCTACACATGATTGGAGTATGTCCGATCGGTCCAGTTTGTCGGAAAATATTTCCAACAAGTTGGAAAATTGGGTCCAACGGATATTCCGACGGAATCAGTCTGATGCATACCACACACAGTCGGATTATCCGACAACACGGTCCGATAGGACACATTCCGACGGATTCTCCGACCGTGTGTACAAGGGCTATTACTTTTCTGGGGACAACACAAATTTTGGTATTTTCTTTTACTTTAAATTTCAATGATAATAGTTAATAGGACAAAGAGAGAGGATGAATCTCCCTAATGGGGGCACAGACAGAAAAAAAAAAAAAACACAGGTGTTCTAATCTCCGCTCTATCCATAACTAAAAAAAGTTTTGACTTTAGTTATACTTTAAATCATCCAATTGATTAAAAATAATCCACTGCTTATGTGACTAAAATCTATGAGTGAGACAGAATAACTATATTGAGCTCCCTCTAGTGGCTAACCTACTGATCTCCATATTTCAAAACAAAAATCATGGCAGAGCAAAATGTAAAATTCATTTACAAAAATTATGTTAAATAACCACTGCAATAAAATCTGAAAAAATTCATTTACTGAAAATGCATTGAACAATAATTTGTAGTAGAGAAACAGTGAATACTTAATTGAAGTGGTTGTAAAACTCAGACATAAAACATGTGAACAAAGCATATCACTCTGTAGTGTGTACTTGTGTCAATTAAGAGGATTAAAGCCGGACATGGATGGAGCAATTTTCTTTCCTGCAACTGTGTTTATGGGAAAATCCCTCCTGCAGAGCTATTGTGTTCTCCAGCTGGGGAAACACTTATGCCGCATACACATGATCGGATTTTCTAAAGGGAAATGTTGCATGTGAGGGAAGTTCATAGCCAGTAGCCAATAGCTGCCCTAGCGTCGGTTTTAGTCCGTCGTAATAGCATACACACGAGCGAATTTTTCGGAGGAACTGGGTCCGGCGGAGTTCCGTCTGAAAAATTTGAAGCATGTTCCATTTTCTAAAGTCCGTCAGACTTTTGCGAATCAAAAGTCCGTTGCAGCCCACACACGATCGAATAGTCTGACGGAATCATTCCGTCGGACTTTGGATGTTGAAAAGTCCGCTCGTGTGTACGGGGCTTAAGGGTTTACAACCACTTTAATCCTACTTTGAGAAGGTGGTACCATCCAGAAAGATGATTGAAATCATGATCTATTGAGCTGAATGTATTGCCTAATTAAGTGTGTTATTGTTTGTTCATGAGTGATCAGTACTGCATACACAGTAACCCAGTAACAGAGACATTCTGGGGGAGATTTACTAAAACTGGAACGCTATCTGGTGCAGCTGGTCATGGTAGCCTGGTCATGGTCAGCTTCTATCCTCAGTTTGTTCAATGAAGCTTTGGCAATATAACCTGGAAGCTGATTGGTTTCTCTGCAGAAGTGAGCCTAATTTTTCACTCTCCAGCTTTAGTAAATAAACCCCTCTGTATTGGTCCACAGAGCTGTAAATATATATGATGGGACTCCACAGCATAGCAATAAAGGGACCTCCCTTCTCCAAAATCTTATTCTCAAAGACCACTCTGGTGGACAACACTTCGTTCCCAAGCCTTAATCATAGCTGGACTTTTGCAGTGCTATACAACTTTAGTGCCCCTTCTCAGAAAATACAGAATATAGTTTTCATAGCAATTGTATAGTGGTTCCCATGCTTTATATATATATCAACTTAATCCAAAGGTGTCCCTTTACCTGTATAAATCACTGTGTAAGCAGATGTGTCTGTCCTCTCTTTTTGCCTCTTGGCCCCACTGCAGTTGCATAGTCTGCTTTTGGTTTTTCAGTTACCCCAATGGCGGCTGGTGCTGGAGGATTTTTTTTGGGGGGGGGGGCGCAGACAGACCCCTCCAGCTCCACACTCACCCTAAGGCAGAGCCCTCCAGCTGTCACAGCTCCCCTGGTGCCCGGTGCCGTGGCTTCTGTCTTGACCCAGTCTTATTCCTGGGTTCTGGGTCTTCCTGTCCTCATTAGCTGGCAAGCCGGAAGCCACTGGTATTCGCTAGTATCGCAGGATGGGAGGGCTCAGGCACAGTGCTCTGCTTCCCGAGGACAATATGAAACTGGCCAAATGGGCCTTGGGATGTGGTCACAAGCCTGTGAGGGGGCGACGGACCTGGTAGAGACCTGTTGGTCCAGCGCCCCACAAAGCCACAGCCACGTAGATGGTGCGGGCTGGGGGGGTGGCACTGTAGGCTGGGGGGCGGCGCCCCTGCTCCCCTTGTGGACCGCCTGCCACTGAGTTACCCCCTATGTTGGACTATGTATAGTTACACCTACAATGTATACTTGTCTTCAAGTAACGTGTGTCAATAAAGAGGACCAGAACTGTGAAAGCGATGTCCAAAGTGAAGCAGAAGGCGAAGGAATAGTCACCCTTATTGCCTGTGATATCCATGTAGCTGATATTTTCCTCATTCATGACTTAACATAAATGTTCTATACTGTGTCTCTGTGTGGTAGCAGCCATTTTAGTAGAGGAAGTGCTATTCTCCCTGATGTCAGAGCTGCTACCCTGATAAATGGTGATATGCTGGGGAATATTAAAGCGGCAGAGGTGTGGAAGCAACCTTGGCCATTAGGTCCTTAGGTCAGGGCCGTATTTATACTACAACCTGTAGGAACATAAATTACACCATTATTAAGACCCATGTGTCAGGGCCACTTCTGATATACAAAAATATTTTCTTGTTTTCCTGGTTCTAACCTGGATTAGAATACAGTCATTCTGAGTAAATAACCTTACATTGGAAACCTATTTGTTCTCACAATGGAAAAATATAAGGGTGGCCAATCAGTATACACCTCGCTTAATGGTAAATCTGGACCTGCCTTAGGTACTACTTTCTCTCCAGCAAGCCTTCAGGAGAACAATGAGCAGCACAGCAGTAACATCACTAGAGACTAGAAGTTAGAGGCAGCAGTGCCTGAGATCTCACGCTGCAGATATACAGTTATGTGACTATAGGCACAGAAAGGGTACCACTAATTTTCAAAAAGGACTCGAATACAAATGATGCACTGGGGTTGATTTACTAAAACTGAAGAATGCAAAATCTGGTGCAGCTCTGCATAGAACCAATCAGCTTCCAGTTTTTTTTTTGTCAAAGCTTAATTGAACAAGCAGACTGTTTAGGCACAATAAACACTTCTACATAGGGTTGCACCTATACCGTGAGTTTATCAGTGAGTACGAGTACCGATACTTCACGGTGCGATTTGGATTAATACAAAAAATTTACGCAAATTGCACTTAAAAGAATCACATGTGATTTTAACAGGTATGCCGTGTGATTACTGTACAAATTGCATTCACTCTTCCCCCACTGCTCCAGTGTGTGTAAAGAAAGACAGAAAGTACCATGGGCAGTTAAAAAAAATGTTAGAACACACAGTACATTTCTGGCCACATGCAAAATAGTCTACATAGGTGTCCCAGTCCGCCAATGATAGTAAATCAGGGCCATTGGAGGTGCTCACAGGGCTGGAGTTCACAAGTTCCGGGATCCCGTGGGTATAGGGCAGAAGTGATGCCAGCTTGGGGGAAGGCAACCTTTACATCTCCTCCAGCCCTGTGAGCACCTGGCCCTGATTTGGTATCATCGGAGGACTGGGACAGCTCTGTAGATTTTTTTGCACGTGGCCAGATATGTACAGTCCTGTGAATTCTAACATTTTTTAAACTGCCCATTAGATGGCGCTTTTTTCCCTTTCTATACACACACACACAGTGGTGGGGGGAAGTCGCATGCAATTTGGACAGGAATTGCACCACATTCCTGCTCCTATCGCATGCAATTCTTTGCTCTGAGATTTGCGCCCATTCCTTTTGTATTGAGGCAATCGCAAAGTATAGTTTTCGGTATCGGCAGCATTTGGGCGAGTGCCGATACTTGCGCAAATGCTTGTTGGCACCAATATCAGTGCGTTATCAGTGCATCGCTACTTCTAGACATTCCAAATAAAATAGCAAATCTACACTTTTTTTACTTCAGATCCACTTTAAGATGAATATTAAGATCCCAATTTATGTAGTTTATGGAACTGCACTTCACTTGTTTATAATCCACATCCCTCAATAAAAAAACCTGCAAAGTTGAATTCTTTGTAACAATGGGTGAGCAGTAATAGCCTCCCACACAAAGAATTAAAAAAAAGAAAGCATCAGGAACAAAAATAATAATCTAAAAAAGAATAGAAATAACAACGTGAATAAACATGCCCCATTAAAAAGCATTCAGGACATCACACAAAAAAAGTCATTTTTCATGCCCTTCTCCAGTATAAAACGCGTTCCAAATAAATAAAACACAGGGTCATATCAGGAACAATCAGTTCATTAACACAGGGCAGTCATCTCGTATTATCAGATAATTGCAATGTTCCTGCTAACATCATCTTCTCAATTATTTAGTCAAACCACTAATACCTCATTTTAATGAGCCCCTTGAAGTGTTAATTGTCTAGCATCTTGTATTCTATTGTGACGATTAGACTGGCAATAAAAAGATCCAGACATTGCTTCGAATTTTTAGAACATCTGCTTATGATTCAGGTTTGTGTTAACAATGAAAAAGAACTCATTCGTCAATGGATGCTGCAGAAAAAAAAAAAAAAAACGTCCTCTGCAAAGGTTATTTGTAAGGATAGCAGGGAAGTCTGGAGAATCTGGGGTCTCATGCTAGCCGCTCAAAACACTTAGCTCAGCAAGGGGTGGGGGAGGCTTAATTTGAAAGGACCACTGACAGTCCTTGGCTGCATCTGCGTTACTTTATGACGCACCTCATATTGGTGGCGTGACGCATTTAGATGTCACACGCCAGTCGGAAAACACATAGGAAAGAGTGCTTTTCAAATGCTTTACTAAGAAAACTTTGCCAGAGATAGCAGCAGTCATTGTGAGATATTATGTAATAAAATTGCTTTAGATCACTGCAACTGATGTAATAAAAGTGAAGAGAAATTACAGTTTTTATTTATTTGTAGCACTGGAGGCTTATCGCACCCATTTAGCTTTATACCCTCTGTGAACATGCTCCATCTCCCCCTCTGCTCTCTTTCTCAGTGTGGCACTGCCCAGTGCCCACCAGTTCTCCTTGCCTATGTTACATCCTCCTGTGTAACTGCTTATCTCTCTTTTGTTTTATTAAAAACTTGAGCAAAGCAAGTTCCCAGCACACACAGTCAGAGAAGAGACACTGCTGAGCAAGGACAGCAGGACCAGGGTTGCCAACTGCCAGTAAATTTACTGACTATTTGTAAAAATACGTGATTTTTTTTTACAACTGCCAGTAAATATCGGGGGATGATAATTTCATGCTGTGTTGACTTTTTAAGTGTAAATCAAGAAAATTACTTACTTACTATGGTGTTTCCATATCATGTTTATACTGTTTAAATATTCACTGTGTTATGCCTTGTACACACAACCGGACTTTCCAGTAGACTAGGGTCCGACGGACTTCCCGCCGAAATTCCAATGGAGTTCTGACGGACTTTCTGAACAGACTTGCCCACACATGACCAGACTTTCCGGCAGACTAGGTCTGCTGGACTTCCCGACGGAGTTCCGACTGAGTTCCGGCGGACTTCCAAGTGAACGAACTTGCCCACACAGTTCTCTTTACACTTACTTTTACCCACTTTGGTCCATACATCTAGGGGTAAGTGTCTCAAGCATTCCCACAGCCATCAAGAATAATCCCCTAATTTGTCTAAGTTTATTTCCATTGATCATCAGCTCAATCCAGTGGTCATAATGCAGTAGTTTCCTAAAACACCTTATTTAAGAAACTACTGCATTATGGTTCACTAGAACTTTCACCTAGCAGCAAAAAGGGTTGCTGGTTCGAATCCAAACTACAACACCATCTGCCTGGAGTTTGCATGTTCTCCCTGTGCCTGCGTGGGTTTCTTCCGGGTACTCCGGGTTCCTCCCAAACTCTAAAGACATGCTGGTAGGTTAATTGAATCCTGTCTAAATTGGCCCTAGTATATGTATGAATGTGAGTTAGGGACCTCGTAAGCTCCTTGAGGGCAGGGACTGATGTGAACGTACACTGTATATGTAAAGGGACCCGCGGATTCGATCGCCGCGGGGATACCCGTGATCATGTCACAGAGCCGAAGAATGGGGAGATGCCGATGTAAACAGCATCTCCCCCGTTCTGCCTAATGACAGGACACCGATTGTCTGCTCCCTGTCATCGGGAGCAGCGATCAGTGTCCTGCCTAATGACAGGACACCGATTGTCTGCTCCCTGTCATCGGGAGCAGCGATCAGTGTCATGTCACACACAGCTCCTCCCCCAGACAGTTAGAAACACTCCCCTAGGACACACTTAACCCCTCCCCGCCCCCTAGTGGTTAACCCCTTCACTGCCAGTGACATTTTTACAGTAATCAATGCAATTTTATAGCACTGATCGCTGTATTAATATCAATGGTCCCAAAAACGTGTCAAAATTGTCAGATGTGTCCGCTATAATGTCGCAGTCATGATAAAAATAGCTGATCGCTGCTATTACTAGTAAAAAAAGAAGATTAATAAAAATGCCATAAAACTATCCCCTATTTTGTAGACGCTATAACTTTTGCGCAAACCAATCAATAAACACTCATTGTGATATTTTTTTAACCAAAAATATGTAGAAGAATACATATCAGCCTAAGGAAAAAAAAAAATTTCATATATTTTTGGGGGATATTTATTATAGCAAAATGTAAAACATAATGCGTTTTTTTCAAAATTATCGCTCTTTTTTTGTTTATAGCGCAAAAAATAAAAACCGCAGTGGTGATCAATACCACCAAAGAAAGCTCTATTTGTGGGGAAAAAAAGGACCTCAATTTTGTTTGGGAGCCACGTAGATCGATCGCACAATTGACAGTTAAAAACGACGAAGTGCCGAATCGCAGTGCTCTGGTCAGGAAGGGGGCAAATTCTTCCGGGGCTGAAGTGGTTAAATAGACCTCCTAGTATTTTAAAGCTCCCGCTGTTAAGCTAGTAGTCAGTTCTAGGTGTACGGAGTGCGAAAACTGTTCTCTCTGGCCTGTGTGAATCAGTGTGCCTTGTGTGCCAATGATATCTGATCTTTGTAGTATGATACTATGACAAGTCAGTCAAATGGGGTAGAAGGAAAGTGCTACAAGACAACTGGCCTACTTGGAAGGAAACTGTAAATCAGGACTTGCTGAGGTGCCATACACTATAATTGCCATAATATTGGATGATTTTGTGTTAATGAATGTGCAGCTTATCTGATCATGAGTGTATATTAATATTAAGAGGAGAAAGGGAAACAGGAAGGTGGTGCAAGGCAACAGACTTAGGTTGATTTGTAAAGTCAAACATGCTGTTCACTTTGCAAGTGTAGCAGTACCCCCCATAGGGACCACTGTAGATTAGACAGTTTTTTACCCCCAAAACAGGGCAGAGGCAGCCAGGTACACAGCAACATTCCATTCACTCCGGCTCATTGAACAGTCTAGGGCAGTGATGGCGAACCTTGGCACCCCAGATGTTTTGGAACTACATTTCCCATGATGCTCTGGCACTCTGCAGTGTACTGGAGCACCATGGGAAATGTAGTTCCAAAACATCTGGGGTGCCAAGGTTCGCCATCACTGGTCTAGGGGATATCTTTTTGAAGTTTATTTGCTTGTAACCATTGTAATCCTATGGATAGGGTTTGAGGTGGCATGGGATACTCCAAACAATTAAAGTAGAACTAAAGGCAAAACTTTTTTTTTTCATTTTGGATAGAGTAAGGGAGGGCTTTAACCCCTGTAAGATTTTTTTGCCATCTGTGTCCCATTGCAGAGATTTCCCTTCACTTCCAGTCCCATAGCCAAACAGGAAGTGAGCAGAAATCCCTTAAATTAAGGGAATTCCTTAGGGACCCTAAGGTCACAAGAACTTGTGTCCCCATTGGAGGTTTTTGCCTCTATTACTTTTCTGTGGAAAACTCAAAATGTTCGATTTTATTTTACTTTCACTTTCAATGATAATGGACACAGAGAACAATAAAAGCTGACAAGTGCTCTAATTCCTCTCCACTCTATCCAAAAATGAAAAAAAAGTTTTGCCTTTAGTTATTCTTTAAGCACAATAGGTAGAGGACACTCTTCTCTTTAGCAACATTTCATAAATTGCACAGTCTATCTCGCAGCTGGACACTACAAGGCAGTAATTAAGCAGTCTGTACTCTCACAGTAGGGACCGTGAGGTAGTTTGTAACACAAGTAATAATGATGATTGCAGCACAGATAATGATGATTACTGCAGCACTAGTACAGGTAGGCTAGAACAGTCTATAGGTTCACGGCTAGGGACCATGGAGATTTAACACAGGTAAAGGTTGACTAGAACAGTCTATGGTTCACAGCTGTGGACCATGAAGTGGTGTGTAGAACAGATAGGCTAGACTGTAACAGTCAATAGGTTCACAGCTCGGGACCATGAAGTGGCTTGTAGAACAGATATGAGTCTCTGTTCACAGAATCCAGAACTGAGTCAGTCCAAAGATACAGCCACTTTTTTATCAGCTCAACATCCTGTCCCAGGAGCGTCGGGGCAAGCAGCCCTTCCTCTCAGGTCACAGATCCATCCCATCAGGGGGGAAAAAAGACATGATGATCTCCTCAAGGCTTCAAACTATTTTTTAACTCTCCCAGCCGCCATCTGGGCACACCTCCCCAGAGATTGGCTAGACCCTGCTCATTATTTAGGCTGGTAATTTAAATTCTCCCTCCCTAAGCTCTAGAAACTTCTTCTAGAGGCAGGGGAAAGCAATCAAACTCCCGGCTTGCAAAGCCCTCAACAGAACAGACTAAACAATTACTACTCCTCTGATTACAGAAATAGCCAAAAACAAAATTTGCCTAGCAGCCTAACTAGGAAGGTGCATAAAAAAAAAGGAGAGTTTGGGACTTTAAATGAGTCTTCTGATATGTAAATCAAAATGCCTCCATCCCAAGTTTGCAAAAAGCAAAGAAAGAAGGGGGGGGGGGGGGGTTGGGATTTTGAGTAAAGCATGCAGCTGGAGAGCAAAAAGACACTGTAGACTGTAACATACATTAAAATACATTGATTGGCACAGTAATTCACTATAACCTGCAACCCATCTTTTCTTAGATTGCATTCAAATGTAGTATACGGTACAAATACGTAAAAAAAAGGGAGAGTTCATCTTTTGCTGCCCATTTTACTGTAAGGTGGTACAGGCACTTCCCATTGGGTGCTTCGATTGGGCACTATAAGGTTCTAAAGACACCAGTGGTGGTGATAGAATGGGTGGCAGATACTAGGCCATTCAGTTGCAGGCAAAGATGGCTGTGGGGGATCATTTTACCCCCAGAACAGACGTCACGGAGGGTTACATTGATTTTTTTAAAAGAAATAAAGTGCATGTAGGGGGGATTGCCTAAAGATGCGCTTTTACAAAAAATCATAGAGCTATATAAACCTGCAGTTCTCTCTGTAGAAGCCAACTTTAAATAGCACAGAGACGAAAATATACTCAGTCTGTCTAGTGAGTATATTTTTTACTCAGTCCTTTTGATTTTAAATATTGGTTTTAAAAATTTGTCTTTTCAGGCTTGGAGTTATTATATATTATTAAAGAGTAAGTGCTAGAATCCCCGAACAGCCCAAGAAATTTGGAATCTTTTCATCTTCTAGCTGTTTGTGCTCCAGTATGATCACAGCTTATACGGGAAGATACAGAGATAGTTTAAAGAGCAATTTCAGCACTATCGCTGAGACTGTGGCAATACTCGACTGTAAAACCTGTATTGTCTAAATGGAATTTAAATCAGATTCTCCATTAGCTCCGTCTCTGAAAGTTCCTAATCCTACAATATCTATTCTAGTTGCACACCTACCAAACATTTTGAGATGGGAAGCAACATTTAGGTAGGTTTTTTAAGTAATTGTGAAGAATTCATTATTAAAAAAACAATTGGTTAAAGACAAATATTTTTTATTTTATATTAGTGCTTGAAAATATCAAATTAAATCATTTAGAGGTTGGATGATATGTTCTGTGCAATGTAGCATTTTTAAAAATATATTTGCTACATTTTTTAAATAAAGTTTCAAAGATATAGTAATACTTACCTTACAGCCCAACTCCATGAAAATTAAAAACCCACCCTTGCAGTGCAATCCGACTCCCTCGACCCCCCCCCCCAATGCCCCCCACCCTGCTCAGTCAACCCCCCCAGTCGCTCGGTCGATTGGTGAACAAAACCCCCCCATCGCTCGTTTGATCGGTAAACAAACTCCCCCCCCCCATCGCTCATCCGTCCGCCCACCAGCCCGCACTTACCCCATCCAGATCGCAGGCAGCTTCAGCAGGTTCCCCCTGCGTCTCCTCCTCAGCTGCTTCCCCCCTGTTTCTGCTCCCGGTCAATAAAGTCGCTTCTACTCATGACCAATTGGGGCTTAGGACCCGCTTCCTGATTGGCCGGGAGGAGAAGCAGGAAGACAATAGCGAATATCAATTCCCCAATGTCACACAACTGGGTGGGCACTGCGCCCCTGGGCTGCTCTGTGCAAAGCTACTTCACAGAGCAAGTAAGTATGACATGTTTGTTATTTTTATAGAAAAAAAAAAACGAGACTTTGCAATCACTTTAAGTTAAGTACTACTACAGTATATGTTTATAAACTTTATTTTTAAGTGAATGTAAATCCAAAATCTATTTTTCAGTATGATTTGCATCTTGCCTAACTGTATACTGTTTACAGAATTTGCAGGCTGCAGGCTAAGCAACTACCTAGCAAATGTCAGCATCAGCTGCATATCTGATAAAACTCTGCATCCAGAACAGACCTGGAACTTATAACAGTGCTGCTCACCTGTAATCTGCAGAGATCTTTGCAGATACTGGAAATCAGTTCCCAGCACAGGAAGTGCTCTTTTACTAATAACGTATTTGTGGATCCTACGTGTCACATGATCTACTGAAGAGATCTGTGGTGGAAAGTGTAAGTGGTTATGTTAAATTACACTGATTATTGGGCTTAGCTTAATGGAGTCTGAGTTTACTTGCAGTATACACCACACATTTATGTCACATTTCTTGTAAACACTAATTAAAGTGGCACAAATAAGACTTTTGCTGACCATACACTATACAATCTGATTGTACAATCTCCCTTAGATCTACTGTAGCACACCCCTAAGGAGTCACTGGTAAATGCAGTCCTATTTCCCCACTTAGCACACACAGCCAGACATTTTCTCATTCTTCCAGTGAGAACGGTCTAGGGGTTTCTTTTTTGGGGTTTTTATTGGGAAGGATGTACTGGTATAGGGAGAAGGAGCATGGAATACCCCAATAAACTGTACAGCTAAATAACTTGAAGACTCCTCAACTTTCTGGCTAGACAGTACCAAAAGAGAAGTTCCTCAGTAGTGATGGCCGAACGGTTCGCCCGGCGGTCGTTTCGCGGCGAATTTCCGACATTCGCGGTCCGCACGTTCGAACGCCTTTTTCCGTCGTTCGCCGCGGCGGACTTACGTGTTTAATGTATACAAGAACTTTAACCTTTGGTGACACGTTTATCATGTGATACAGGACAGCCAATTGAGACATGACAGCACATGGACACTTGTACATTCCCCCTAACCTATAAATACACCCGATCCGGTGGCCATTTTACATTCTTTCTTCTGTTAAGATAGGGACAGGTTCCTGTGTGGAGTAGGGAGAGATAAACCACTAGCTATTTGGTACACAAAAGTTCTTTTCAGGACTGGTATAGGTGTTAGGTGTTGATAGGTTTGCTGTGCTGCTGATTCTTGCAGCAGCCTGAGTGTCTTTTGTTAGTTTAGAGAAAGGGAAAGGACGGTGTATGCTACAGGGACAGCCAGATTAGTCTTTCATCATCATCATCATCATCATCATCATTAGCTGTTACTATCAAGGTCCACAAAAGAGCTGTTCCAGTAACCACTAATCGTTCTCTTTTTTTGCCAATTTGTATAGGGACAGGAAGGAAGCAGTGTTGTCAGGCAGTGAGGGTAATTTTAAAGACTTGCTGTTATTATTAGTTCCACAAAGGTTCTTTTCAGGACTGGTATCAGTGGTACAGTAATAGGCTTGTACATGTATAATATTCTTTCTTCCAAATATAGAAAGGATATTATACTTGACTGCTGCCCTTCTGCTGCAGTCTGCTAAACATTCACAACTCACTTGTTCCACAAAAGTTCTTATAAGGACTGGTAACTTGGTATAGGGTGCTACGGTACATAGGCTTGAGTGCGGTACAGTCTGCTGTTCTGTAAGGACCGCTATCGGTCCACAATAGATAGGGTTGACGTGCACCACTGCTGACCGCTGCCCTATACTGCAGCAGTCCTTCAGCGGTATAGGGACTGACGTACAGTCTGCTAATCACTAACACACAACCTGCTTGTTCCACAAAAGTTCTTATAAGGACTGGTAACTTGGTATAGGGTGCTACGGTACATAGGCTTGAGTGCGGTACAGTCTGCTGTTCTGTAAGGACCGCTATCGGTCCACAATAGATAGGGTTGACGTGCACCACTGCTGACCGCTGCCCTATACTGCAGCAGTCCTTCAGCGGTATAGGGACTGACGTACAGTCTGCTAAACACTAATACACAACCTGCTTGGTCCACAAAAGTTCTTATAAGGACTGGTAACTTGGTATAGGGTGCTACGGTACATAGGCTTGAGTGCGGTACAGTCTGCTGTTCTGTAAGGACCGCTATCGGTCCACAATAGATAGGGTTGACGTGCACCACTGCTGACCGCTGCCCTATACTGCAGCAGTCCTTCAGCGGTATAGGGACTGACGTACAGTCTGCTAAACACTAATACACAACCTGCTTGGTCCACAAAAGTTCTTATAAGGACTGGTAACTTGGTATAGGGTGCTACGGTACATAGGCTTGAGTGCGGTACAGTCTGCTGTTCTGTAAGGACCGCTATCGGTCCACAATAGATAGGGTTGACGTGCACCACTGCTGACCGCTCACCTATACTGCAGCAGTCCTTCAGCGGTATAGGGACTGACGTACAGTCTGCTAATCACTAACACACAACCTGCTTGTTCCACAAAAGTTCTTATAAGGACTGGTAACTTGGTATAGGGTGCTACGGTACATAGGCTTGAGTGCGGTACAGTCTGCTGTTCTGTAAGGACCGCTATCGGTCCACAATAGATAGGGTTGACGTGCACCACTGCTGACCGCTGCCCTATACTGCAGCAGTCCTTCAGCGGTATAGGGACTGACGTACAGTCTGCTAAACACTAACACACAACCTGCTTGGTCCACAAAAGTTCTTATAAGGACTGGTAACTTGGTATAGGGTGCTACGGTACATAGGCTTGAGTGCGGTACAGTCTGCTGTTCTGTAAGGACCGCTATCGGTCCACAATAGATAGGGTTGACGTGCACCACTGCTGACCGCTGCCCTATACTGCAGCAGTCCTTCAGCGGTATAGGGACTGACGTACAGTCTGCTAAACACTAATACACAACCTGCTTGGTCCACAAAAGTTCTTATAAGGACTGGTAACTTGGTATAGGGTGCTACGGTACATAGGCTTGAGTGCGGTACAGTCTGCTGTTCTGTAAGGACCGCTATCGGTCCACAATAGATAGGGTTGACGTGCACCACTGCTGACCGCTCACCTATACTGCAGCAGTCCTTCAGCGGTATAGGGACTGACGTACAGTCTGCTAATCACTAACACACAACCTGCTTGTTCCACAAAAGTTCTTATAAGGACTGGTAACTTGGTATAGGGTGCTACGGTACATAGGCTTGAGTGCGGTACAGTCTGCTGTTCTGTAAGGACCGCTATCGGTCCACAATAGATAGGGTTGACGTGCACCACTGCTGACCGCTGCCCTATACTGCAGCAGTCCTTCAGCGGTATAGGGACTGACGTACAGTCTGCTAAACACTAATACACAACCTGCTTGGTCCACAAAAGTTCTTATAAGGACTGGTAACTTGGTATAGGGTGCTACGGTACATAGGCTTGAGTGCGGTACAGTCTGCTGTTCTGTAAGGACCGCTATCGGTCCACAATAGATAGGGTTGACGTGCACCACTGCTGACCGCTCACCTATACTGCAGCAGTCCTTCAGCGGTATAGGGACTGACGTACAGTCTGCTAATCACTAACACACAACCTGCTTGTTCCACAAAAGTTCTTATAAGGACTGGTAACTTGGTATAGGGTGCTACGGTACATAGGCTTGAGTGCGGTACAGTCTGCTGTTCTGTAAGGACCGCTATCGGTCCACAATAGATAGGGTTGACGTGCACCACTGCTGACCGCTGCCCTATACTGCAGCAGTCCTTCAGCGGTATAGGGACTGACGTACAGTCTGCTAAACACTAATACACAACCTGCTTGGTCCACAAAAGTTCTTATAAGGACTGGTAACTTGGTATAGGGTGCTACGGTACATAGGCTTGAGTGCGGTACAGTCTGCTGTTCTGTAAGGACCGCTATCGGTCCACAATAGATAGGGTTGACGTGCACCACTGCTGACCGCTGCCCTATACTGCAGCAGTCCTTCAGCGGTATAGGGACTGACGTACAGTCTGCTAAACACTAATACACAACCTGCTTGGTCCACAAAAGTTCTTATAAGGACTGGTAACTTGGTATAGGGTGCTACGGTACATAGGCTTGAGTGCGGTACAGTCTGCTGTTCTGTAAGGACCGCTATCGGTCCACAATAGATAGGGTTGACGTGCACCACTGCTGACCGCTCACCTATACTGCAGCAGTCCTTCAGCGGTATAGGGACTGACGTACAGTCTGCTAATCACTAACACACAACCTGCTTGTTCCACAAAAGTTCTTATAAGGACTGGTAACTTGGTATAGGGTGCTACGGTACATAGGCTTGAGTGCGGTACAGTCTGCTGTTCTGTAAGGACCGCTATCGGTCCACAATAGATAGGGTTGACGTGCACCACTGCTGACCGCTGCCCTATACTGCAGCAGTCCTTCAGCGGTATAGGGACTGACGTACAGTCTGCTAAACACTAATACACAACCTGCTTGGTCCACAAAAGTTCTTATAAGGACTGGTAACTTGGTATAGGGTGCTACGGTACATAGGCTTGAGTGCGGTACAGTCTGCTGTTCTGTAAGGACCGCTATCGGTCCACAATAGATAGGGTTGACGTGCACCACTGCTGACCGCTGCCCTATACTGCAGCAGTCCTTCAGCGGTATAGGGACTGACGTACAGTCTGCTAAACACTAATACACAACCTGCTTGGTCCACAAAAGTTCTTATAAGGACTGGTAACTTGGTATAGGGTGCTACGGTACATAGGCTTGAGTGCGGTACAGTCTGCTGTTCTGTAAGGACCGCTATCGGTCCACAATAGATAGGGTTGACGTGCACCACTGCTGACCGCTCACCTATACTGCAGCAGTCCTTCAGCGGTATAGGGACTGACGTACAGTCTGCTAATCACTAACACACAACCTGCTTGTTCCACAAAAGTTCTTATAAGGACTGGTAACTTGGTATAGGGTGCTACGGTACATAGGCTTGAGTGCGGTACAGTCTGCTGTTCTGTAAGGACCGCTATCGGTCCACAATAGATAGGGTTGACGTGCACCACTGCTGACCGCTGCCCTATACTGCAGCAGTCCTTCAGCGGTATAGGGACTGACGTACAGTCTGCTAAACACTAATACACAACCTGCTTGGTCCACAAAAGTTCTTATAAGGACTGGTAACTTGGTATAGGGTGCTACGGTACATAGGCTTGAGTGCGGTACAGTCTGCTGTTCTGTAAGGACCGCTATCGGTCCACAATAGATAGGGTTGACGTGCACCACTGCTGACCGCTGCCCTATACTGCAGCAGTCCTTCAGCGGTATAGGGACTGACGTACAGTCTGCTAAACACTAATACACAACCTGCTTGGTCCACAAAAGTTCTTATAAGGACTGGTAACTTGGTATAGGGTGCTACGGTACATAGGCTTGAGTGCGGTACAGTCTGCTGTTCTGTAAGGACCGCTATCGGTCCACAATAGATAGGGTTGACGTGCACCACTGCTGACCGCTCACCTATACTGCAGCAGTCCTTCAGCGGTATAGGGACTGACGTACAGTCTGCTAATCACTAACACACAACCTGCTTGTTCCACAAAAGTTCTTATAAGGACTGGTAACTTGGTATAGGGTGCTACGGTACATAGGCTTGAGTGCGGTACAGTCTGCTGTTCTGTAAGGACCGCTATCGGTCCACAATAGATAGGGTTGACGTGCACCACTGCTGACCGCTGCCCTATACTGCAGCAGTCCTTCAGCGGTATAGGGACTGACGTACAGTCTGCTAAACACTAATACACAACCTGCTTGGTCCACAAAAGTTCTTATAAGGACTGGTAACTTGGTATAGGGTGCTACGGTACATAGGCTTGAGTGCGGTACAGTCTGCTGTTCTGTAAGGACCGCTATCGGTCCACAATAGATAGGGTTGACGTGCACCACTGCTGACCGCTGCCCTATACTGCAGCAGTCCTTCAGCGGTATAGGGACTGACGTACAGTCTGCTAAACACTAATACACAACCTGCTTGGTCCACAAAAGTTCTTATAAGGACTGGTAACTTGGTATAGGGTGCTACGGTACATAGGCTTGAGTGCGGTACAGTCTGCTGTTCTGTAAGGACCGCTATAGGTCCACAATAGATAGGGTTGACGTGCACCACTGCTGACCGCTCACCTATACTGCAGCAGTCCTTCAGCGGTATAGGGACTAAGAGTTTTGTCACAGGGTCATTTAAAAAATGACATGCAGAGGAAGAGGCAGGCCCTTCCGCAGGGGTGGTAGGGGTAGGGCAGGAGCAACAGGCTTGAGCCAAAGTGGGAAGTTGCAGAAGGTGCGTTCAATTACTTTAAAGGATGCACCAGACTTGGTTGAGTGGCTCGCTCAGCCTTACTCTTCTGCACCCTCCTCATCCTCTCGATCTGCACCCTCTTCTTCACTCTCTGCTATGTGCACCCCCAAAGACACTACCACCAACAACACGACCACCACCACCACCACCACATACCTTCCGCTTGAGTCACTGGAATTATTTTCCGATCCATATCAAGAGGACATTTCTGATGCGCAGCCACTCTTGGTATTGGATCAGGAAGAGGAGGTAGCAACAAGCGCTACTCAGCAGTCTGACGCCAGTACCCAGATCAGCCCAAGGAGGAGGTTGGTCCCCGGTGTTGCTGCCTACTCTACTTATAGCGGTGGGGAAGGTGACGTTGATGATGACGTGTCTAGTGATGTCACGTGGGTGCCCACAAGAGAGGAAGAGGAGGGGAGTTCAGAGGGAGATATGGACCAGCAGATAGGGAGGAGAAGCAGCAATGACTTACATTGCACAGCAGGGACAAAGCAGACTGCAAATGTATCAGGAGCGAGTCATCGACCATGTACGGTCACATCTGGCGCTCCCAGGACACCGGCACATGGCTCCGCAGTGTGGGCTTTTTTTAACGTGTCCGCTGCTGACAATAGCGTTGCCATCTGCAATCTTTGCAGTCAACGCGTTAGTCGCGGTAAGCCCAATACTCACCTAGGGACGACCGCCTTAAGAAGGCACATGAGCAGCCATCACCGAGCCCAGTGGGAGCAACGGAACACACAAAGCCACACTGCAGGCTCTCACCGTCCAGCCTCGTCTTCTACTTCTCCTTCTCCTCTCTCCTCACAATTGTCCTCCACTCCACCTTCCATCACGCCAAGCTCACATTTTTCTGCAAAAAGGCAGGCTTCCGTGGGCCTAATGTTTGAGCGTAAAAAAATGATGACGCCGGATAACCCTCTTGCCCAACGGTTGGCGGCTGGCTTGTCAGAACTCATAGCCCGCCAACTACTGCCATATAAACTGGTGGACTCGGAGGCCTTTCGCAAATTTGTGGCCATTGGAACACCACAATGGAAGGTCCCAGGAAGGAAGTATTTCTCAGAGAAGGGCATCCCAGAGCTATATGGCCATGTTCAGCGGCAAGTGAATGTATCTCTGGCACACAGTGTCGGTGCCAAGATACATCTGACCACAGACACGTGGTCTAGCAAACACGGGCAGGGAAGGTATATCAGTTTTACTGCCCACTGGGTGAACCTTCTGACGGCCGTCAAGCATGTAACCCGTGGCACCCGTGTAGATTTGGTTTTACCGCCACGGATTGCATGCAGGCCTGACTCTTCTTCTCCTCCTCCTACTCCATCCTCCTCCCTCTCCTCCTCAGCTGCCTCCTCCTTTTCCGCTGCTAGCGTCTCTTCCACTGCACCGCCCAAGCTCCCCAGAACCTATTCCACATGCCAGGTGAGACGTTGCCATGCCGTGCTGCGTCTGTTGTGCCTGGAAGCAAAGAGCCACACTGGCCCGGCACTCCTTTCAGCTTTGCGTTCACAGGCAGATGAGTGGCTAACACCGCTCAATTTGACAGTTGGTAAAGTGGTGTGTGACAACGGTGCCAATCTGCTTAGCGCATTGAAACAGGGCAAAATCACGCACGTGCCGTGCATGGCACACGTCTTAAACTTGGTCGTGCAGCGATTCCTTGTCAAATACCCTGGGGTCCAGGACATCTTGCGGCAGGCAAGGAAAATCTCGGCCCATTTCAGAAGATCTTACACGGCCATGGCTCGCCTTGCTGACATTCAGCGGCGACACCATCTGCCGGTCAGACGTCTTATTTGCGATTGCCCGACGCGATGGAACTCAACCTTCTATATGCTTGATAGGCTGCTCCAGCAGAAACGTGCAGTTAACGTCTACCTGTATGAACTCTGCGAAAGAAACGGTTCTGGGGAGCTGGGTTTTTTTTCACCGCGCCAGTGGCTGCTCATGCGCGACACATGCAGACTTCTGCGGCCATTTGAGGAGATCACCAAACTGGTCAGTCGCAGCCATGGCGCCATCAGTGACATGGTACCTTATGCCTTCTTTCTGGAGCGTGCATTGCGTCGTGTCATTGATCAGGCTGTGGAGGAGCAGGAGCGGGAAGATGAGGAAGTCGCAATGCTGGATGAATTCCCAGGGGGGGCTACTCTATCTGAGACAAGTCAACAACAGGAGTCTGATGAGGAGTCAGAGGAGGATGGTGCCGGGGCGGATGAGCAGGAGCAAGAAGAGCATGCTTTAAACCTTTCTGGGATCCCTGTTGTGCGAGGATGGGGAGAGGAGAATGAAGAGGACGACATTATCCTGGATGATGAGCAGGAGCCAGGCCACCACACCGCTTCCACTTTAGTGCAAATGGGGGCCTTCATGCTCCAGTGTTTTAATAGGGACCCCCGTATAAAAAGCATGAGGGTCAAGGACCAGTACTGGGTGGCAACGTACTTAGACCCCCGGTACAAACACAAAATGGCGGAAATGTTACCGCCGTCGCAGAGGGCTGTCAGAATGCAGCACTTCCAGGCCTTGCTTCGAGAAATGCTGCATTCTGCTTTTGCGTGCGCTGGCAGAGGAGCAATTCCCACTCCCAGAGAAGGATTTGCGGGTACCAATCCAACAGCGCCTGCAAGAAGAGGCCGGTTTGAAGATGTGTTGGTGACTTCGGATATGAGGTCATTCTTTCAGCCGACCCATCGACAGGTGTCATCCGGATCCAGCATCAGGGAACGCCTAGACCGTCAGGTGTCCGACTACATTGGGTTAACGGCCGATGTGGACGCTCTGAGGAGTGATGAACCCCTAGACTACTGGGTGGGCAGGCTTGACCTCTGGCCAGAGCTTGCCCAATTTGCAATCGAACTGTTGGCTTGCCCCTCATCCAGTGTCCTGTCCGAAAGGACGTTCAGCGCAGCAGGGGGGATTGTGACCGATAAGCGTACTCGCCTAGCTCACCACAGTGTTAACTACCTCACATTTCTAAAAATGAATGAGGCATGGATCTCGGAGGAATTCAACACATGTGATCAGTAGACCATGTATATGTCTATAAACAATTTTTGGAATCAAGCACACAGACCTTCTTAATTCATTTGGCTCACTTCCCTGACCCAAAAAAGCACACCGTACTATATGCCCCTACCCTCCTCTTTGAAGAGGTTGAGCGGTGTCATATTTCTACTGGGGCTGCTTATTATGAGGGGTTCCCACCATCCCTGTGCTGTGCTGACTTCCTCCTGGGTGTTCTTATTATGAGGGGCTCCCACCATCCCTGTGCTGTGCTGACTTCCTCCTGGGGGTTCTTATTATGAGGGGATCACACCATCCCTGTGCTGTGCTGACTTCCTCCTGGGGCTGCTTACGGTGCTGCTGTCAGCGCTGTATGTCACGGAGCTGCTGTCAGCGCTGTATGTCACGGAGCTGCTGTCAGCGCTGTATGTCACGGAGCTGCTGTCAGCGCTGTATGTCACGGAGCTGCTGTCAGCGCTGTATGTCACGGAGCTGCTGTCAGCGCTGTATGTCACGGAGCTGCTGTCAGCGCTGTATGTCACGGAGCTGCTGTCAGCGCTGTATGTCACGGAGCTGCTGTCAGCGCTGTATGTCACGGAGCTGCTGTCAGCGCTGTATGTCACGGAGCTGCTGTCAGCGCTGTATGTCACGGTGCTGCTGTCAGCGCTGTATGTCACGGAGCTGCTGTCAGCGCTGTATGTCACGGAGCTGCTGTCAGTGCTGTATGTCACGGAGCTGCTGTCAGCGCTGTATGTCACGGAGCTGCTGTCAGCGCTGTATGTCACGGAGCTGCTGTCAGCGCTGTATGTCACGGTGCTGCTGTCAGCGCTGTATGTCACGGAGCTGCTGTCAGCGCTGTATGTCACGGAGCTGCTGTCAGCGCTGTATGTCACGGAGCTGCTGTCAGCGCTGTATGTCACGGAGCTGCTGTCAGCGCTGTATGTCACGGAGCTGCTGTCAGCGCTGTATGTCACGGTGCTGATGTCAGTGCTCTGTATTACGGTGCTGCTGTCAGTGCTCTGTATCTCCTGCACCCTCTTGTTTGCCTACCCTGGTCCCTGACCTTCCCTCTCCTCCATTGCCTTCATTAGCTCCATAGTCCTGAATTGTCAGAACAATTTCCCAAATAAAAAAAAAATGCTTGTAGTTATCGATCCCAAATTCACCTCATACATGTATTATGCTATTGTCCAGGTGGTGGGACTACGTGCTACCCCCTAATAATTACCCCGTGGCCGCAAATTCGACCTAAAGGTTTGCGAAATTCGCCTCCCATTGAAGTCAATGGAGCCCGCGGCGAACGGTCGTTTTCGCGAACGTTTGTGTCCGTTCGCGTTTCGCGTTCGCGAAACGTCCCGTCGGAAGTTCGTCCATCACTATTCCTCAGGATCTCAATGCTGATGGTGACTAGTACACCTTCCGGAGTCTAAAAGTTACATACAGTCATTTACTCTTCAACACTGGGGTTGCTTGCTCACAGGATCATCAGTTACCTCCTGCTAATATCCACCAGGCTCTTCCTAGTGAGGAAGATGTAGACTCACACCACCATAAGACAGCTGGACTGTTTCTCACCACCATCTTTCTGGCTCTCTCCAGTGAGCTTCTCAGGGTCCAACTTGATCCCTGGACTCAAGCTTGCAAATAAGCCCCCCAGCTAAGCTATTTGAGACCTCAGGATCTTCCCAATGGCTTCTTCTAGAAATTTGCCCAAGGGGTCTGCTCCAGCAGGACTGGACCTAGGAAACCTTAATTACAAAGGAACTTGCCTTTTCTATTATATCTATTATTGGCTTGCTGACTGCTTAAACCTTCTCTTCTCTCCTTCCCTGATGATTTTCCCCTTCAACATCTTTGAGCTCCAAAGTGCCAGTGAAGATTGTGTCCAGGTCTAAAACTTGGACTACCCTTATTCCATCATCTGCAGGGTGTGTGTTGGCCCAAATACTGACTATTCTCTTCCTCTTTATAGAAGTAGAGTTCCCTGCAGGCCAGACTTTCTCTAGTCGTAGTCCCCCTTCCACCATTGAGCTCTCTAGGCCCATTCAATTATTCAGTGTCTACTATTTTTGCATATTAAAGTGTTATTATTCATTGCTGTCTGCTTTTGTTTTTCTGAACATACCTAACTGGCGTGTGTCCAACCTGACCATTCTTGGATGTTGTCCCAGAGTTTGGCTGACTGACACCTTTTTGCACCCGCTGTTTGTCTTGGTCAGAGGACAAGCAATGTCTATTGGCCCCTACAAGGGTAGCGATACAGTTGTACAATGATATTTTAAAATGTATGGTCATCTTTACAGCAGTACACAGCAAAACACATCTTTTTAAAATTTGAAGCTCTTTTTTTACACAAGGCTTTCACTGCACAGAATATAGGCAGAAAGAGAACACTTTGCCTGATCCTACCTTAACCACTTCAATACTGGGCACTTTTCTCCTTCCTGCCCAGGACAATTTTCAGCGTTTCAGCTCTGTTGCACTTTGGGCACTGTTGTGGGCACTGATTGGCACTTTGATGGGCACTGACAGGCAGCTGATGGGCACTGTTGGTGTCACATCTGATGGGGTTGTACTGATAATCATTGTGCTGATTATCAGCACAGACCCCCCTCTGACAGGGAGAGCCGCCGATCGGCTCTCCCTGTCAGCGCAAGCAGAGGAAAGTCATTTACTGGCACTTCCTGGTTCACGCTGTGATCAGCTGTGATTGGTCACAGTTGATCATGTGGTAAGGAGCCTCCATCAGAGGCTCCTTACTATGAACGGAGATGCAGTATGTCAAAGTGACACAAGGCACCACTGATCACCTTGCTGTAAGCCCCCGTGGGCGTGCTCCGGCATCTTATCCTGCTGGACGTCATATGACGCCCAGTCAGGATAACTGAACCACCGCCCAGCTGTCGTTCTGCTATAGGCCAGGTGGAAAGTGGTTAAATGTAAACTCCAATAAAACAAACATTGTGGTCAGCAGTGTCTAACACAGATTAGAGCGCAGGAGTCAGGGCTATATAATATGTAGCACCCTCTAGTGTGCTTCTAGTGTTAGATCAGGCAAATTTAGGTTATGACTCATGGTTAGTTTGTGAGTCAGAAAATGGATCAGGGTTACTGCAGGTTAGGCTGGATGGCTCCATAGAGGCAGGTCCCTGGTACCACCCCCTAGATGTAGAAGTTTTGAGAAACTTCTAAAAGTTAGTGGGCGGAGACCAGGAGGGTCTGATGTGCATACTTGAAGGAACTTGGGCAATCCCCAGGCAGAATGTCCTGACAGGGTGGCTGAGTCAGCCCTGAAATATGGTGGAGCCATGCCAGTGGGATGGGGGGTAGGGTGGAAGACAGAGTGTTAATGAGGCTGTCGGTGGCCTAGGAGGGAACCCATACTTTCAGGCTGGGCTTGGGCTGGCTTAGGAAAATTCTATCAGTGATTCGGTTTGAAGAGGAAACTTGCCTAAGGAGCAGCAGGGGGCAAAAAGGGAAAAGGGAATACATCAGCACACCCAGGGATTCACAAGGGGAGAGACTATCACATGTAGCAAGCTTTCAGGAGGACAGCACAGTGCTTAACCGTTCCTATATCTTGCCTTGAGAGATCTCCAGAGCAGCCAGATGGGCTGGTGGACAAGCAGCCAGGAGGGCTGATAGTTCCTCCAGGCAGTAGAGCTGGAAGCAGTTCTACAGAGGAGAGGAGATACTCCTGTATGTAGTTTGCCACTGGTTGTGCTATTTTTCTGTTGCCCTGTATACACGACCGGTTTTCCCATCGGAATAAACTCGGAAGTTTTTTCCGACGGCGTTTCTATGGAATTCCACTGAAACTGTCTTGCGTACACACGATCACACCAAAGTCCGATCGTCAAGAACACGGTGATGTACAACACGTACGACGGGACTAGAAAAAGGAAGTTCAATAGCCAGTAGCCAATAGCTTCCGTCTCGTACTTGGTTCAGCGCATGCGTCTTTTTTGGTTTATCGGAACAGCATACAGACGAGTGGTTTTTGGTCCGTCAGAAATATTTAGAACATGTTCTATTTCTAGGTCCATCAGAATTTACGAGAAAAAATAAGTCAGATGAGGCATACACACAATTGGAATATACGATGAAAAGCTTTCGTCTGACTTTTTCTGTCGGACATTCCGCTTGAGTGTACGTGGCATAAAGGAGACAGAGCTTTTGCTTTTGATCACCAAAGGTTGTCAGTGCCCATTTCATTGTTCCTGTCAAATTGGGCATCCCATAACCCCTTTACCCCATCCAAGTTATTACCCCTAATAAAACAACAAAACCAAGCTCAGAGACAGTTTTCTTGTATTCAGATGAAAGTGGAAAATGCTTGTTGCCTGGCTGCGTAGGGATAGGGGAGCCAGCTACCAGCAGCCTTTGCAGAGTTAGTGCTACAAACATAAATAACAGTGTATATAGCAGAGCTTATGAAACACATGAATGGCCCCATTCACACCTGAGCATTTTGTAGCTTGAAACCAAACTTCAAAACACTCACGGAGAAAAAATAAAATATTCTCTATGGAGATGGTTCACATCTCTACTTCAAGTCACATGAAGCCAAACTCGTGAGGCTCAAAAAATGTTAGAGCTACTTTTCTTGTTATGGAACCTGTACTCACTGACATCCTAACAAGGATGAATCAACCCTGCTGTCAGCCGTAAATTAAAGAGCTGGCATTGAAAATAAAAAAACAGCATGGGGGGGCCCCCCGATACATACCAAGCCCTTCGGGTTTGATGTGGATTTTAAGGGGGACCCCATGAAAACTAAAAAAGTGTGTTTCCCACATAATCCATACAAAGACCTTATATGAGCATGCAGCCTGGCAGGCCCAAATCATACAAGGCCACATGCCATGAACATGGGTGGGGGGGCAGTTGTGTTTTGTGGGTGGGGGGGCACTGTTCCTTGTAATTGATAACGTATTTACATTGAGGGACGTTTATTAATTCTTTTTTTTTTTTTAAATAAACATTGTCTGTTTTTGGTGAATGACTAGGGGCACTGTGTAATCCACAATCATTCACATGGGGAGGACAGGGTTCTGGGGGGCCCCTTCTTACACCCCCACAATCACTGGGTGGGGAAAAGGCCTTTGTCGTCATCGACATGGGGACAAGGTGCTTTGCCGGCAAAGTGCCCTTCCCATGTTGAGGGCATTTGGCTATGTATGGTTTAGGGGGGGGGGGCTCCCTTGTCCCCTCCTTTTTCCTGGCCTGCTAGGTTGCATGCTTGGATAAGTGCCTGTTATAAATTTTGAGTGGCTCATATGCCATTTTTTGGTATGGGGTTCCCCCCTAAAATTGACACTAGAGTCAAAGAGCCTAGTATGGATTGGGGGGAGTGGACCACCACCACACTGTTTTTTTCTTCAATGCTGGTTCGTTTGGCTATATTTTGCTGCCAGCAGTTAACCCCTGCTGACTGTAGAGATGACTCATCTTTGTTAGAACGCCGGCTAGCGCCAGCTCCTTAACAAGCAGTGGCTCAACCTTGCTGCTGACAAATGCCAAAGTTCAAAAACGTTTTAAAAAAATGTGCAAAAATGTGGTCTGTAAAAATATCAGCACCAGCAATTAGTGGACAGAAAAATAAAATGCAAAGGCATTGGCGGTAAATGGAGGGCCCATTCACATAAGGGTGTTGCCTGTTGGTGGTTAGCGTTGTTTTCCCACCTCCTCCTTTAAAGTCCCTCATTGCTAGTCAGCGGTGTCCCCTGCCCACAGTGACAAGTGTGTGTGTTTAGTTGCAGTGCAAATAACACTTACCTTGCTCTCTTACATTTAAATCACTGCTGGAACTATGCTCATACTATCGAGCAGCAGATCACTCCACTGAGTACTATGTACATGGGTGTAAAACCAAGTGCTGAAATGAGCAGGCCCTGGCATCAGTGGGAGGCAAAAATATGCCCCGGTGTCAGTGGGAGGGAAAATGTCCTGGCATCAATGGAACCAAAAAATGTGCCCTGTCAATGGGTGAGAAAATTGTAAATGCAGAGGGAAGAAAAAGTGATACCCCACTGAAAGCATGGAAAATGTTGACAGTGGGTGCATACATGACATACCATCAAATATATTTTAATAAACCCTGTTGGGCCCTGTTGGGTCTCTAAATAAATCCATATGGCAAGCTGCAGTAGAACAATCCATATGGCAATCTGCAGCAGAACAATGGCTTTGTTTTTTACCTTCAATCCTTTTCAGCTTTGCAATCCCCAATTATTCTATTCAGCATTTAAGACTTCTAAAATTGTTGGATACCAATGTTCTCCATAATGCACTGTGGTTCATTCCTCACTTGTTGAGTCCTGTAGTAAAGTAGAGAGTAGCAATGGAACCACAGAAGGTGGCAGGGGATATAACACCCATCGCTCCAAGAGTGTTGGATACTACCAGCCTAACAGAGGGGAAGATAAGTGACCCAGGCCACTGGAAGTGAGTACAATCCCTCTTCTACTGCAGGGCACTGCTGTTTAGATTTGTTTAGGGAACCGACAGAGTCTCTAAAATTTATTTGCTCTCTGCAGAAGTGAAATTTTCTTAATCAGACAAATTTCAAAACAGGCAGTGACTGACCACATAGCTAAATTAATGTACCACATTTGAGATTATTGTACAGCCACCCAAGCAAGCATAATCACATAAGATCGAATCAAACTAAATTAGATTGCATGAAACTGGAAGGGCTGTAAATTATAAACTTTATACAGTTGATACAGTTTTTTTTCTTCTAATTTTGATTGGATGCCAGCTCACCCACAGATGTGGCATGGGGGATATGATCAGACATAAACATTATAAACTAAGAAAGTCACAGAAATAGAAGTTACCAGGATAAAATAAAGCAATCTTTCACTTCTCACGTGTTTTTTAACCAATCATAATGCATAGTAAAGGGTTGTTATACAAATCTTCCAGAAAGGCTTTATTATCACACAAATATTAAATATGAAAAATTACAGAACAACCTAAAATAAAAAAATCAAACCCTTCCCCATACATACAAAAAGGAGACAGCGTTGTCTGAAACACTACAAACAAATGGCCACTGCCCTCACCTATAACTGGCCATTGCAGCAAGGAGCACATGGAAGGGCAACGGATACAAAACAAACTAAACCCCTGTTTTTTAACAGGATAATTTGGTTTGTTGTAGGTTGTGGTAAGTTGAGCTGGGGATTCCTTTGGTTTTTGTTTTTGTTTTGTATGCATTGCCCTTCCATGTGCTCCTGGCTACAAAGGCCAGTTATAGATGAGGGCAGTGGCCATTTGTTTGTACTGTTGAAATACTGGCGAGGGGATGCAATGGACACCTTTACTGCCATTGTGCTATATGCTGGGTGCCCAATGCACACCTCTGTCAGTGTGGGCTCCCTCCAGGCTTACCTTCCCTCTGCCTATCCATTATAATGCATGTGCTTCCACTGTGGAGGCTCTTAAAAAAGAGTTCAGACTACAGAAAAACCTTGGGTACTCTGACAGGGTTCTGTAACTTACGCATGTATTTGCAAATGTCTGCAAACAAAATTTGTTTTCAATTGATACTGTTAGACAGAATAATTTGGTTGGTTGCAGGCTGGTTGGTAAGTTGACTTGGGGATTTCTTTGGTTTTCTGTTGTCTGAAACACACCTATAGTTCAGGACCTTTCCTTTAGCCACTGTAAATATACCTAGCAACCGTGTGCTGTAGCATCAGCATCTATCAAATTCTAAAAGAATTCCAACCTAATAAACACAGTTGTTTAAGTCTAATCACGGGTCCCAAACACAGACAATTCCTACAATTCTTTGGATTGATCTATAACTGTATTAAAATATATCTGTGGGGAGTCATATATACAGTACAAGCAAACGGAATCCCTTATTTCTAAACCCTCAAGGAGGCATTCTATCCTAGGGGAGGTTTAGGGTATTTTATTTTGGTGAAATATGTATATATGGTTAATCCTAACCTACCAGGTCCTATCCTTGTAGAGTCCAAGTAGGCAAGCAGGGGCAAGCGGCAGGGAAGTAATCAAGTAGGCAAGCATGGACAATTGGCAGGGGAGTCTTCAAGCAAGTAAAATAAAATTAATCTGGCAAGTTAAAAGATGTTTAGTAGCATAGAATAATCTTATGAGCCAAAGGCAGTCCATAAAGCGGTCAGCAAGTAGCAAGCATCGTCAAAGTACACTGTTCACTAGTGAGCATATAGGTACATTCATGACATAGTGGCCACTGGACTTTATCCAACTTTGTGAGATTTGTATAACAACCCTTTATTTTGAATTCTGATTGTGTAGCAAGGTCCCAGGCCTCCTTTGGTCTAATGAGAATCTCCAGGGCCAGAGATAGCTGATATCCTTCTGTATATGGTGGGTTGCATGGCATAGTGGGTGTAATGTAAGGTAGATTGATTGGCTACCACATACTTCTTGGATGCAAAAGATATTTTATTTCTCTTAACAGAACTTTGGGAGAGAGGGTTAGGGCCAGAACACCCTTAGGTAGTTGCAAGATTAATTGGCAGACTACGCGACTTTAACAGGAGGACAGCCGTGCAGGGAAAGGCATCCAGCAAGAGACCATATCTGCATGTATAGGAATGCTGTCTCCTATGGCAACAGTTCCTATCACAAAATGTAACAGTTCCTTCACTTCCACTACAATCACTTCTTGTAGTTCTTCAGCCCACTGAGCTCCCAGTCTCTTTCTAGACTAGATGATTCACTGTCACTTAATCCCTTGAGCTCTTCCAATCTTCACGGTAGTATCTTCCTCAAGCATCACCCCGCCTCTCTGCAGGGTCTCTAGCTTGACACTCAAGATACTTCTCAAGCTTCACCTCACTGGCCCACTCAGTCCCTGGCTTGACACACAAGGCTGCTCTGCAAGCGTCACCTCCGCTGGGTCCCTGGCTTGATACCCACTAAAGCTTCTCGATTCTTCACCATGCTTGGTAGTTGAGAATACTGCTCCTTTACTTGCTTCAGCTACTCACTGTGGTACCTGGTAATAAGGTGGATTGTCCCTTTGTGGTGACAGCTTCCCCTCTACCTCCGACCATGACAGGTTCTCCAGCCAGAGAACCTTAATTTCTGGTTGGACTGCAAGCGGCAATCCCAACCCTGCACTGCTCTCTTGCTTCTGGATAGGCCCTCAGACAGCCTAGCAGCCAGATGCTGGGATGGCTAAGAAGAAGGGCAGCCATCAGAAATGTATACTTACATTTAAACTTACACAGCTTTAGGCTTGGACTCCCGGGCCTGACTGCCAACATTCCCCAGGGTCCGCCCACTGACCGCCCCACAGAATCCGCCCACTGACCATCCCACAGAGTCCTTCAGTGAGCCCGCTTTTATTTTAACACTCTTGAAACTTAATATATGAAAATGAAGTGTGTATTCCAAGTCATCAGCATTTTCAAAATAAATTTATATATCCAGCAAAGAGAAATTCCCATGGGAGAAAGAGTAAGGGTGAGGAAATGTTCTTCAAAACACTGTTTAATACTTTCCTTAGCATTCAGGTTATAATTAATCATAAGGCAGTTTTATATTTGTTGCATCTAGAAATTGCATGACGATTCTTCAACTTATTAAACCATGAACTGCTATAAAACATATTTGCTAAGATGTCAAACATATAATATAGCAACTGAGATTTAATAAGCTGGAAGTTTCTTAAAACATATGGCCTGCCATTTTGGGAAGCCCCTACCTATGTCCTCATAGTCCACACATCACCTGGCCAACAGTGGGAACGGGAATAAAAAAATAAGACCTCCTTCACAAGTGTAGTGTATTGTATCAAGGCAGCTATTTCACCAAGGCATGGCCACAGAGGTGAAAAAAGAGCTGCACCTCATTTTCAAACAGCACAGCACAACGCAATGCACATGCAATGTGATGCACTGCACTGCAGTGCACTGTAAGTCCATAGACACCCACTTTACTGTGCATTGAGGGACTATTATAAATGAATGACATTACAATGGATCACACAGCACAGAATGCCTTGTTTTTACCGCAACAGGTCTAAACAAGGCTGAAAAACTATACTTTTGAATAATTTAATCCCTATGAACTCCATCCCCATGCTTACTAAACCCTCTTGCATTGATCTGAAATCAGCAAGAAATGTAAAGCAGGATCCTGCAAAATATCAACTGTTGCTCAGTTGGAGAGGTCTCCCTGCAGGCTTATAATAGACAGCTTTTGTATTCAAGCCTATAAAGAACCCAGTCTCTGCCATGTCTGTGCCTCCCAGCACTCTTACCACTGCACCCCAACAACCCAGATACTGCGCCTTTCTGCCAGCCAGTATCCCTGACTATGAACCCCAACACTGCCAGCCACTGCACCCCAACACCAATACCAACTAGCCCTAGTGCACCCTGTAGAGACCAGTCTGTTCTCTGGCCTCTGGGGGTTTTGTGAGCATTGTGTGTGTTTTGGGGGTGAAGGGGGAGAAGGTGCACACTTCTGGACTGAGACGAAGAGGGAGGCAAAACACAGACACCCATAACCTCCATTACTACGGAACCTTTCCAATGCAGTGCCTATTTTCTGACAAACGCTATACACTATTTATCACTCCTCCCTCCCAAACTATAGAACATACTATATTATTATTTTGAACGTGTAAACTCTATGTCAGACTAGAAACCAAAATTCTAATTGACTTTTTATATTTTTTAAGGATAGGATAGGATTGTGAACATCTAAATGCATGCTTCTATTTTCCAGCAGAGAACTTGATGAAAGAGCTGATTGATTTAGCCCTATACTTTTATAAACTTTTTTTTTTTTTTTTAATAACTTGTGTCCCACAGACTTCGTTTTAGAGCAGAACGTTCATTTTGTTCTTTTCAGAAAATATCAATAACCTTGATTTCAGGCTGACACAGAGAGTTCTCTCCCATGTGCTCTGGGAATAGACTTCCCCTGGGGGGTTTAACAAAGTAAGCAATATTGCAGAAAAAATATATGAAATATATTTTCTAGACAAATACGGCGTTCTTGGTTTTCCTTTTAGTAATCCGTTTTTGTTTCTAGCTTATCAGGGAGAGAGAGAGAGAGAGATAAATAAAGGAAAGGAATAGTGTGCACATTCTTGTGTATGTATGTTTGTGTGTTTAAGCCCTTGTACACACGGTTGGAGATTCCGACAACCAAATCCATCTGATTTTGTCTGTCGGATTTTGTCCGACGGATTTTGTCCGAAACTGTTGTATACACACGGTCGGACGAAGTTGTCGGAAAATCAGATCGTTCAGAACGTGATGACGTTATTTCGTTACGACGGGACTATGTTCAGGCTAGTAGCCAATAGCTTTGATGTAGGAATTTGATCTGAGCATGCGTGGCACTTTGTCCGATCGGAATTCTCTACACATGATCGGAGTATGTCCGATCGGAGCATTTTGTCGGAAAATATTTCCGGCAAGTTGGAAAATTTGGTCCGACGGATATTCCGACGGAAACAGTCTGATGCAGACCACACACAGTCGGAATATCCGACAAAACGCTCCGATCGGACACATTCCATCGGAATCTCCGATCGTGTGTACAAGGGCTAAGAGTGGGAAAGGAAGATGAGGAAGAGATTGGTAAGAGAAAGAGAAAAGATATGGGATGGACTCTGCTAATAGTTGTTCTTCCTGTGTTTGTGTGGGTTTTCTCTTGGTACCCCAGTTTCCTCCCATACTCAAAAGGCATGCTGGTAGGTTAACCACTTCAGGACCGCCGTATTGCCAATGTACGTCAGCACAATGGCACAGGCAGGCACAATCACGTAGATGTACGTGATTGCCTTCCAGCGGGTGGGGGGTCCGATCGGACCCCCTCCCGTTGGATACGACGGTCCGGTTCCCTCCAGGAGCGCTCCGTGATGAGGGGATGGCCGTTCGTTTTCGGCCACCCCCTCTGGATCGCTCCTGGCCAATGAGAAGCTTCCTCCCACTGTGTATTGTTTACACAGGAAGGAGGAAGTGATGTCATTCTCCTCGGGGCGGTCTTTTTGACCGGACTACGAGGAGAAGACTAAAAGTAAGTGTGCACCAACACTACACTGACATGTAGGTACACACAGGCACACAAACCCCCCCCCCCGATCCCCCCCCGATCGCCCCCCGATCCCCCCCTCCCCCCCCCAGTCACAGTGTCACTGATTGCATTGATCATTTCTTTACTGATCAATGCATTCAGGGTCAGTTGTGACAGTAAAAACTGTCAGGACAGTTAGTGTTAGGTCCAGGGTAGCCCCCTATCACCCCCCAATAAAGATTTAACCCCCTGATTGCCCCTAGAGTTAACCCTTTCACCCCCTTTTGCCAGTGTCACTAAGCGATCATTTTTCTGATCGCTGCATGTGTCGCTAGGTAGCTAGTTATTTTTTTAGGTTCACCGCCAGGTTTTTATATCGCTAGGTACCCCGATATACTACCCAATAATGTTTTTAACCCCCTGATTGCCGCTAGTTAACCCTTTCACCCCCTTTTGCCAGTGTCACTAAGCGATCATTTTTCTAATCGCTGCATGTGTCGCTAGGTAGCTAGTTATTTTTTTAGGTTCACCGCCAGGTTTTTATAGCGCTAGGTACCCCGATATACTACCCAATAATGGTTTTAACCCCCTGATTGCCGCTAGTTAACCCTTTCACCCCCTTTTGCCAGTGTCACTAAGCGATCATTTTTCTGATCGCTGCATCAGTGTCGCTAGTGTCGCTAGGTAGCTAGTTATTTTTTTAGGTTCACCGCCAGGTTTTTATAGCGCTAGGTACCCCGATATACTACCCAATAATGGTTTTAACCCCCTGATTGCTGCTAGTTAACCCTTTCACCCCCTTTCACCAGCGATCACAGTATAAGTGTCACTGGTGACGCTGGTTAGCCAGTTAGTTATTTAGGTTCCCCGTCAGGTTTTTATATAGCGCCAGGGACCCCCATATACTACCTAATAAAAATTTGAACCCCCTGATTGCCCCTAGTTAACCCATTCACCACTGATCACCGTATAAGTGTTACGGGTGACTCTGGTTAGTTTGTTTTTTATAGCATCAGGGCACCCACCATTTATTACCCAATAAAGGTTTAACCCCCTGATCACCCGGCGGGTGATATCAATTAGGTTTTAGGGTCAGGGTCTGCATCGCCCCAGGCAGCGCTAGGTTAGTGCCAGTACCGCTAACACCCACACGCAAAGCATACACCTCCCGTAGTGCTATAGAATCTGAACAGATCAATATCTGATCTGATCAGATCTATACTAGCGTCCCCAGCAGTTTAGGGTTCCAAAAAAACGCATTGTTAGCGGGATCAGCCCAGATACCTGCTAGCACCTGCGTTTTGCCCCTCTGCCCAGCCCACCCAAGTGCAGTATCGATCGATCACTGTCACTTACAAAACACTAAACACATAACTGCAGCGATCGCAGAGTCAGGCCTGATCCCTGCCATCGCTAACAGGTTTTTTGGTAGCATTTTATATTTAAATCCGGAAGGCAGTGCTTGGTTTTCGGGGTCCCGTACGTGGCTAGGCTCCCAAAAAGTCCCCCACATGTGGTATCCCCGTACTCGGGAGAAGCAGCAGAATTTATTTTGGGGTGTAATTTGACTTCTGCCCATAGCATGTGTGAGCAATATATCATTTAGTGACAACTTTGTGCAAAAAAAAAAAAGTTTGTAATCTTCCCGCAACTTTTGGCAAAATATAAAATATTCCATGGACTCAACATGCCTCTCAGTAAATAGCTTGGGGTGTCTACTTTCCAAAATGGGGTAATTTGGGGGGGGGGTTTTGTGCTATTTTGGCATTTTATGGCCTTCGAAACTGTGATAGGTAGTGAGGAGTTAAATCAAAAATTTGCACCCTTAGAAATCCTGAAGGTGGTGATTGGTTTTCGGGGTGCCGTGCGCGACTAGACTCCCAAAAAGTCCCACACATGTGGTATCCCCGTACTCAGGAGAAGAAGCAGAATGTATTTTGGGGTGTCATTTCACATATGCCCATAGCATGTGTGAGCAATATATCATTTAGTGACAACTTTGTGCAAAAAATAAAAAGTTTGTAATATTCCCGCAACTTGTGGCAAAATATAAAATATTCCATGGACTCAACATGCCTCTCAGTAAATAGCTTGGGGTGTCTACTTTCCAAAATGGGGTCATTTTGGGGGGTTTTGTGCTATTTTGGCATTTTATGGCCTTCGAAACTGTGATAGGTAGTGAGGAGTTAAATCAAAAATTTGCACCCTTAGAAATCCTGAAGGTGGTGATTGGTTTTCGGGGTGCCGTGCGCGACTAGACTCCCAAAAAGTCCCACACATGTGGTATCCCCATACTCGGGAGAAGTAGCGGAATATATTTTGGGGTGCAATTTTTTTTTTTTTTGTCATTATTCAATCCCTTAGGACAAAAAAAATAAATATTCAATGGGCTCAACATACCCATCAGCAATTTCCTTGGGGTGTCTACTTTCCAAAATGGGGTCATTTGGGGGGGATTTGTACTGCCCTGCCATTTTAGCACCTCAAGAAATGAGATCGGCAGTCATAAATTAAAAGCTGTGTAAATTCCAGAAAATGTACTCTAGTTTGTAGACGCTATAACTTTTGCGCAAACCAAAAAATATACGCTTATTGACATTTTTTTTACTAAAGACATGTGGCTGAATAAATTTTGCCCTCAATGTATGACTAAAATTTAGTTTATTCGATTTTTCTTATAACAAAAAGAAGAAAATATCTTTTTTTTTCAAAATTTTAGCTCTTTTTCCATTTATATCGCAAAAAAAAAAAATCGCAGAGGCAATCAAATACCATCAAAAGAAAGCTCTATTTGTGGGAAGAAAAGGACGCAAATTTTGTTTGGGTGCAATATTGCATGACTGCGCAATTACCAGTTAAAGCAGCGCAGTGCGAAATTGGAAAAAGACCTCTGGTCCTTAAGGTGTTTATTGGTCCGGGGCTGAAGTGGTTAATTGGCTCATGTTTAAATTGGTCTTGGTTTTTCTGTACAATGTGTTTATGCTCATGTGTTATAATATGACAGTCCCAAGCCATGTAATTGGTAATTGTTGTGGAAAGACCTGGCAACCTACTGTGTAAAAAAATGAGCCAAGAAAATTCCACGAATAAAGGCTATACGACCTATCAGATGTGATGTTTATATAACCCTATAGAGTGGTTGAGGGTCAGTCAAGATTGTACAGATTAATACATACATTGGTTTTGGAAAGGAACGGCTAGAAGAAGACAGCTGAAGAGGTGACTGGAGAAAGAAAAATGAATAGGAAATAGGTATAGGAGAAAGAGAGGACAGGCGAGTCAATATTGCATTTCAAATTTGTTTATGATGTCATGACTTTAGAATGTAAGCTCTACGAGCAGGGCCCTCCTGTACCTTTTGTATTGTACTGTAATTGTGTTGTCCCCCCATACATTGTAAAGCGCTGCATAAACTGTATATAAATCGTGCATAATATAATAATGACTGTACTTAATTAAAACAAAAAAATAACTGTAAAACTGTATTTTTATACGTCATCTCCCGTAAGTACTAATGTTAGCTATTAGGTTTTGCGTGATAGGCAGTGACATAGTGATTGCTAAAAAATAAGAGACATTTTATTCTCCTTTTATATATCAAAGACAGTCAAGCAGTTTCACGAATATATGTCACCTTTTCTCCTTGCCTACTGTCCGCTGAGACTAGTACAGGGTTTTCAATTATTCAGTCAGTAGAAATTTTCTTCTGTTTACTGGTATCCCCAGCTTAACTTCTCCATGGTCCCTAGACTCACAGCTGGCCTACAGCATTTTAGGCAACACACAACTTAAGGGTTCCTATGGATGATTTTTTTCTTTTATAGCAGAAAAAAAAGATGTAGTTCTCCACTTCTCATTCTGCCTTTACTTTTCTGAATACTTCCAGAAACCTAACAGGTACCTAAAATCTATTTTCCAGAATGTTTGGCATCATGTCTCATTGTACACAGGTTTCTTAAGCTGATCATTTTTTGTGAATCTATTGTTAAGTACTTTAAGTTTCTTACTTGGAGATCGTATCTGTAATAGTATCTCCTGTTGAAAGCTGACAACCCAAGACCGCTACCTCACATTTGGTTGCAGCGTTGTCAGTCTGCCATGCATTCCCTTTCATTTGGCTATTGGGTTGCCTATAAGACAAGCATCCCAATGGGCAATTGAAGGAGTTTGTATTGCAGGCTCACAATTTTTTCTAAAATGTAGATAATCCCCAAATCAATTTTTCAGTATGTTTGGCATCATGTCTCATTGTATATAGATTTGCTATGCAAATAGTTTTTTGTGATTCTACTGCAAAGATGCCCAAGCAACAGTCATTTCTGTTTTATGCTAACATCATTAAACAACTGCCTTGCAAATAGCAGCAGCTTCAGCCTGCCCTGCACATTCCTTCAGTTGGCTGTTGGACTGCCTATCAATCTGCAGGAGACATTTAGTTTAGGTCTTTTATACAGAATGAAAATGCCCCTCAGGTCACATGATGTAATGAGTTTCTATCCAGGAGGATTTTGTTCACAGCATTCTGAGCTCTGGCTGTTTTTAAATACCTTACTTATGCCTACCATGACCACAGCTGACAAGATTGCATTCACTAAATATAACCAATGTATTGCCTGTAGAATTTAAGGTGTGAAAAACATAGTTTTGTTAAAACGCAGTGACAGCTGCAGTCATGATAGATATTATGTCTTTCCATGAACCAAAACCTGCAAGGTAAATGTGATCAACTTAATTCAAATAATCCTAATAACATATTTTAATATTCTAGGCCTTGCTTCTTTATACAGAGTGCATAATTATATATACACAGGGGAACATCCATAGCTGCTCACTCAGTAAATGGACATAATCCCTCAGCAGCACATGCATTAGGGGTCAGTGTAGGTGCACTGCCCGTTACTGTTGTAGTGTGTTGGGGGCGCCATTTATGATTGTCTAAACACACTACATAGTTACATATTAGTCTGGTTGAAAAAAAAGACACAATTCTATTTAATCCAACCAATAAAAGGGGGAAAAAATGTATCCTATATACACATCATGTCCTATATACCCACAGTTGATCCAGAGGAAGGCAAAAAACAAACAAACAGCAAAGCTTGATCCAATTTGCTACAGCAGGGGAAAAAAATCCTTCCTGATCCCCCAAGGGGCAAACACATATTCCCTGGATCAACTTACCTATAAATATTAGTATCCTGTTATATGTACATTTAGGAAACAATCCAGGCTTTTTTTTAAAGCAATATACTGAGCTGGGTAGATCCACTTCTGGAGGGAGTCCATTCCACATTTTCACAGCTCTTACTGTGAAGAAACCTTTGCGAAAATTAAAGGGGGCATATACTAAAACTGGAGTGTGCAGAGATTTACTAAAACTGGCACATTCAAAATCTGGTGCAGCTCTGCATAGAAACCAATCAGCTTCCGAGTTTTATTGTCAAACCTTGATTGAACAAGCTGAAGTTAGAAGCTGATTGGCTACCACGAACAGCTGCACCTGATTCTGAGTGCTCGGGTTTTAGTTAACCACTTCCCGACCAGCGCACGACGATGTACGTCGACAGCATGGCACGGGCAGGCATATTGGCGTACATGTACGTCCAATATTCGTTGCCGCCGTGCCAGCGGGAGCGCGCCGCCGGCGGCGCGCTCCCGCGCTGGTCGGGACCCCCGTGAGTCCGGTCGCGGGACCCGCGGACTCGATCGCCGCGGGCATCCCCGCGATCGTCTCACGGAGCGGCGGAAGTGAGGAAATGCTGTATAAACAACATTTTCTCATTCTGCCTAGCAACTAGTGACGCTGATCTCTGCTCCATGTGATTGGAGCAGAGATCAGTGTACACTAAATGAAAGCCCAACCCCCCCACAGTTAGTAACACTCCCCTAGGAACACTTAACCCCTACACTGCCACCCACTGGTTAACCCTTTCACTGCCAGTGTCATTTACACAGGAATCACTGCATTTATATAGCAGTGATTACTGTATAAATGACAATGGTCCCAAAAATGTGTCAAAAATGTCCGATGGGTCCCCGACAATGTCGCAGTCACAATAAAAATCGCAGATCGCCGCCATTACTAGTAAAAAAAAAATAATAAAAAATTATTAATAAAAATGCTATAAAACTATCCCTATTTTGTAAACGCTATAACTTTTGCGCAAACCAATCAATAATCGCTTATTGCGATTTTTTTTTACCAAAAATATGTAGACGAATACGTATTGGCCTAAATTGAGGGAAAAAAATGTTTTTTTATATATTTTTGGGGGATATTTATTATAACAAAAAGTAAAAAATAATGCGTTTTTTTCAAAATTGTCGCTCTATTTTTGTTTATAGCGCAAAAAATAAAAACCGCAGGGGTGATCAAATACCACCAAAAGAAAGCTCTATTTGTGGGAAAAAAAGGACGTTAATTTTGTTTGAGAGCCACGTCGCACGACCGCGCAATTGTCAGTTAAAGCGACGCAGTGCCGAATCGCAAAAAGTGGTCTGGTCTTTGACCAGCAAATTGGTCCGGTCTGAAAGTGGTTAATCTCCCTCTAAATCTTGTTTCCATCAGATGTAAAGAGTGTCCCCTTGTCCTCTGTGATCCACATCCTTCATTTTAGTATCATATGGTAAATAACTTTACCACAACCCAGATCTAAATGGCCATTAAAGGGTCATTCCACTCAAAAAGAATAATATTCTGATGGCTGCACTGTGGAGTCAGCTCATGGTGTCTTATATGAGACTCCAACCTTCAGATCTCCTTGCCATGTTTCTAGGTCCATTTCTGTTCACGTAGGAGTCTTAAGTGTTCCCATTCACCTTTGTGTGTTCCATCTCCTTTTGTTACATTCTCCACTATATAAAATAAATCAAAACTCCAACAGGGATAGAAAGACCCCTTTATAATGGCTATAGCAGGTCTGTAGATATGGAAATCCAGCACACACATCTCACCAAAATAGTGCCTAAGACATGAGAAGTTGTGAAGTGCTCCAGCATCTAAGAAAAACTTAAATTAAGGTTTTGGGTGGACTTAGACATTAGGAACAGTATGTAATGGGTACTATCAAACCTTTCTTGTCTTCCAAATGATATATGCACTTTAAAATGATTAGCTCTGCAGGGAATTTTTTTTTACTGCAACTTGCAGCTGATCTGGTTTTATCTTGGGTCCAACTTGTGCTGATTTAGTTTTCATTTACTTCAATCAATCAGTCTTAAGAGAGTGCAGGCTGAGATAGTGTTATAATGAAGAGTCTCACAGACTCAGTAAGCCAGTAATCTGTGAAGAGAGAGCAATGCCCTTATTCCCATGAGGGTTGAGGCTGTGAAGTCAGATGGCTCCAACAAGCTATTGTTCAGATGACAGGGAAGGGTACAAGTAGAGCTAGTGAAGTTAATTCTTTGGTAAAACAAAAAGAACAATAATTACTTATTACAGGTAGTTATATAAGTTTGCATATATTTTATACATTCACATCTGTCCCTGGCTTCAAGGATCTTACAATCTAAGGTCCCTAACGCACATTCATACATACGCATCTGTCCCTGCCCTCAAGGAGCTTATAATCTAAGGTCCCTCATTCACATTCATAAATATGCATACTAGGGCCAGTTTAGACAGCGGACAATTAACCTACCAGCATGTCTTTGGAGCAGTGTTTCTCAACTCCAGTCCTCAAGGCACACCAACAGGTCATGTTTCCAGGATTTCCACTATTTTGCCCAGGTGATTTAATCAGTTTTCACTGCTTTAGTAATTACCACAGCCATTTCATCCGAAGGAAAATCCTGAAAATATGAGCTGTTGGTGAGCCTTGAGGACTGGAATTGAGAAACTGCTTTGGAGTGTGAGAGGAAGCCCATACAGGCACAGTGAGCTGTGGTTGGGATTTTAAACTGATGACCCTAGTGCTGCTATACACATACATACGTATATATGTCTATAATACTAATGCCCTGTACACACAATCAAATTTTCCAACAACATCATTGGCTCAAACTTGTCTTGCATACACATGGTCACACAAATGTTGGCCCAAAATTTTGAACGTGGGAACGTGGTGATGTACAAGATGTATAATGAGCTGATAAAAAGGAAGTTCAATAGCCAGTGCGGCTCCTTCTGCTTGATTCAGAGCATGCGTGAACTTTTGTGTGACGGACTTGTGTACACACGATTGGAATTTCTGACAACAAGTTTTGTTGTGGGAAAATTTGAGAACCTGCTCTCAAACATTTGTTTGAGAGCAAATGTTCGATGGAGCATACACACGGTCGGACTTTCCAACAACTAGCTCACATCGTACATTTCCCGCTGGAAATTCCAATCATGTGTACGCGGCTTTAGAGGTGAGTTGGATGGAAAAACTTGGTTCTGTGGAAGTGCAAACAGCAAAATGGGCTCTAAACGATCAAACCACAATCAGCAATATATAAAAGGCTACTACAGAACCCAATGGCAAAGGCACAATGCAGATGTTTTTTTCCTGCAGCACAAATAAGAGAACCTATTTACACAGGTAAGTATGCTGAACGTTAGTGTATCAACCTGTGTTTTATTATTATTACTGCAGAAAAAGAAATCAGAGTTGTGGTTTTATCCTTTCCTTGTTGATATCTGTGTAATAAACTTTATATGATATTTGGTTTTCACTCTTTTAATACTGGCGTCCTTCAATTGCAAGTTGCCTGGCTGTGTGCTTTCAATAATTCTGAGGTCACAGACATACAGAATACAGTAAATGAAAGTTGTAAAAACATCATACTTCATTATTTCCAGACTTGCCCCAGGCCCATAGTAGGTTTTGCTTTGAAATGAATGTAGACTGCAGTTGGAGATACTCAGACATACAGTAAATAAGTGAAATGGTTTGGGGGTTCTTTTACATTTTTAGCTCTGATGAAAGGCAGTTTATAACTCACCATAGTGGTTTCTGCAATGGAGCCAAAGCTGTTTATGAAGATGTTGCAGCTGACATTTACCGGAGGACCTGTAGCAAAACAAAAAGGATCTTGATGAGCATAGAGATATCTGTAAAATATATAACTGTTAAACATAGTCAATGTTACCTTTTAATACAGACTGAATATTGGCTGATAACTTGGTCATCCATATTCCACTCTAATGCCCTGTACACACGGTCGGAAATTACGATGGAAAAGGTCAGATCGGAAAATCCGATTGTGTGTGGGCTCTATCGGACGAAAATTCAGACGGAAAAAATTTGAGAGCAGGATCTAAAATTTTCCAACAAAAAATCCGATCGGACTTTTTCCGATCGTTTGTAGAGAATTCCGATGGACAAAGTGCCACGCATGCTCAGATCAAATTATGAGACCAAAGCTATTGGCTACTAGCCTCTACGTAGTCCTGTTGTACACAACGAACATCACCACGTTCCGAACGATTGGATTTTCCAACAACTTTGTCCGACCGCGTGAATGCAACACAAGTTTCAGACAAAATCCATCAGAAAAAAATCAGACGGATTTTGTGGTCGGAATGTCCGACCGTTTGTACAGGGCATTACACTGGATGCCAAAGTCTACTGGCCAGCTTTGATACATTCGCTCCACATTCTCAAATATTATTCAGCTGCAAAACATACACATCTCATAGCAATATCTACCCAAAAAAATACACACCAAACCCAGGTCATTTTTTAGAAGGATGTTTATTACAAATAACTTATATTGTTCTCAGAAATCCTTTTCATAAGGATAATTAGCTTACAATTAAAGTCAATGATATGACAAGAGTTGACTAAACACCCTAATATAACTAAATATCTAATGTACCTAATTACCTAAACCCCCCCCAAAAAAATCAATTATAGCAGCTAGCTGCCCACTATGGTTTAGTGCCCACAAGTGCACTACAGTACAGTATAATGTGATAAAATGTATGTTTTACTACACATTACAATAATACACGCAATGCAGTGCATTGCAGAACCATGCATTATAAATACACATGCAACATATCTACACACCACAAGGCATGTGTTGTATGTTGTGGTGACAAGTTTGAGCCAACAACCTTCAAACAAAATTCCATGGTTTTGTTGTCGGAAAGTCCGATCGTGTGTATGGAGCATAATACTTTAATACTAAAAGAACATGTAATGTATGCTATAAACAATATATATATACAAATTGAATATTTGATGGAAGTTGAATTTGTATGAGTGTACACAATTTTCATATGATTGTTTTTAAATACCTGTACAGAACCCCTACAATGGTTAGATTTAGCCATTGGTATAGTACCTTGAAAAAGTATGCATACCCCTTGACATTTCCCACAATTTGTCATGTTACAACCACAAATGTAAATGTATTTTATTGGGATTTTATGTGATAGACCAACACAAAGTTGCAAGTAATTGTGAAGTGGAAGAAAAATGATAAATAGTTTTCAATTTTTTTTTACAAATAAATATCTGAAAAGCGTGGCGTGCATTTGTATTCAACCTCCTTTACTCTGCTACCCCTAACTAGAATCTAGTGGAACTAATTGCCTTCAGAAGTCACCTATTTAGTAAATAGAGACCACCTGTGTGTAGTTTGATCTCAGTATAAATACAGCTGTTATATGAAGTCCTCAGAGGTTTGTTAGAGAACCTTAATGAACAAACAGCATTATGAAGGCCAAGAAACACCAGACAGGTCAGGGATAAACTTGTGGAGAAGATTAAAGCAGGGTTAGGTTATAAAAAAAAAATATCCCAAGCTTTGAACATCTCACAGAGCATTGTTCAATCCATCATCCAAAAATGGAAAGAGTATGGCACAACTGCAAACCTACCAAAACTTGGCCTTCCACCTAAACTGACAGGCCGGGCAAGGAGAGCATTAATCAAAGAAGCAGCCAAGAGGCCCATGGTAACTCTGGAGGAGCTGCAGAGATCCACAGCTCAGGAGGAAGAATCTGTCCACAGGACAACTATTAGTCGTGCACTCCACAAGTCTGGCCTTTATAGAAGAGTGGCAAGAAGAAAGTCATTGTTGAAAGAAAGCCATTATAAATCCTGTTTGCTGTTTGCGAAAAAGCCACGTGGGGGGTACAGCAAATGTGTAAGAAGGTGCTTTGTTCAGAGGAGACCAAAATTTAACAAATTTTAACAAAAAAAATGTGCAAAGCATGTGGCAGAAAACTAACACTGCACCTCACCCTGAACACACCAACCCCACCATTAACCACTTCAATACAGGGCATTTTCACCCCCTTCCTGCCCAGGCCAATTTTCAGTTTTCAGCGCTGACGCACTTTGAATGACAATTGCGTGGTCATGCAACACTGTATCTGAATGATTTCCCCACAAATAGAGCTTTCTTTTGGTGGTATTTGATCATCTCTGCGTTTTTTATTTCTTGCGCTATAAACAAAAGAAGAGTGACAAGTTTGAAAAAAAAAAAAACACAATATGTATTATTGTTTGCTATAATATATATCCCAGTTTTTAAAAAGCAAAATAAATTTTTTTACTCAGTTTAGGCCGATATGTATTCTTCTACATATTTTTTGGTAAAAAAAAAAATCGCAATAAACAAATGATTGGCTTGTGCAAAAGTTATAGCGTCTACAAAATAGGGGATAGATTTATTTTTACTAGTAATTTTTTTTACTAGATTTATTTTTACTAGTCATTTTTTTTTTTACTAGTAATGGCAGCGATCTGTGATTTTTATCATGATTGTAATTTATAACATTTGTATCATGTGTTTTTTCTGGATTTTTGGTTGATATTGGTCTCTATCCTTTAAATTACACCTATGAAAAAAATTATAGACCCTTCATTTCTTTGTAAGTGGGCAAACTTACAAAATCTGCAGGGGATCATTTTTCCCACGCTTTATATATAAACACACACACATATACATATATATATATACACATATATATATATATATATATATATATATATATACATACATACATACATATATATATATACACACACACACACACACACGTGAATTGACAACAAATAATCAAATTTCCTGGTTCAGAATAGCTCTCCTGCCTCAGAACAGGAAGTGATGTCATCGGTAACCCAGAACATACATACATCACTTTCGGTCTGGACAGACACCACCATATATTATTGAAACCCCCAAGAGGATGTGATGCAATCAAATGATTAAACAGGAGGGGACACAAAAAAACATTACTTCCATACGGGAGCTATATTGGTATCCAAGAAAATAGATAAACAAAATATAAAACTTTTAAAATCCATTGCTGAGCAAAGAATACAGGAATAAAAAAACTGCAGAGAACTGCAGACCACTATTACTTATGATACTTATTGCTATATGGTTCCTTTAATGCTTTTTTAGGCTGCTTTTACACTGGGGTGCTTTACAGGCACTATAACGCTAGAAATAGCGCCTGCATAGCGCATATAAAGAGCCTCTCCTCTCACTCCAGTGTGAAAGCCCGAGTGCTTTCACACTGGAGTGGTGTGCTTGCGGGATGGTAAAAAAAGTCCTGCAAGCCGCATCTTTGCAGCGCTGTAGGAGCAGTGTACACACTTCCCATTGAAATCAATGGGCTGTGCCGCCGAACCGCGGGCAAATTGCTGATACAGCGGTGCTTTGTGGGCATTTTTAACCATTTTTTGGCTGCTAGCGGGGGTGCTTTACCGCTGACGCCCCCAATGCCTCAGTGTGAAAGCAGCCTTAAAGACAAATCTCAGACAGTAACACAAGTCCTAGAATTTTATCTTTCTTCAGAATGCTCCAGTGTTTTTTTAATAATTCTTTCAACCTTCTTATATTGTTTGTTAAAATTAAGTGCAAACAAAAATACTGACCACTGCCACTTCCACTATTCGGCTGTTTATCCCTCACCAATAAATTTTGGTCTAAGCTCTCACTTTTGCAACTTCTTCTTTAATCCAATCTGGAGTATAACCCTTTTGTAGAAATCTATTGCTCTGTTTTGCTTTGATCTGATGAAGAATCCAGATGAGATACACAATGAAATGAAGGAGTTTGTGGAGTTTAATGAAGGGACTGTAACAAGGGGCGTGATGTGGGACACACTGAAGGCATTCCTCAGGGGTATTCTAATTCAACAGGTGGCACAGATTAAAAAGTCATCGAGATTTGGGAAAACGGGATTAGGAAGGAGTTGGTGAAAGCAGAAAAGGGAATATGTGGAAGACCCATCCCTAGAGAAACAAACAGCCTGGCTAAATAAACAATGGGACTATAGAGCAGCAGTAACCAGGAAAGCAGAAAATAAGAGATTGTTTCAGAAACAAGCAGCATTTGGAGAGGGGGAAAGCGTAGGAAGGATGCTAGCTCACCTGGTGAGAGCCAACTCCTCGCCCTCTGTGGTCCCCGTGATTAAGATAGCAAACAGAGAAATTTCATCCCAAGTATCAAGTAGCGAGGAGATTACGGATACATTTAAGGAATATTATGAAAGATTATATAGATCGCGGAGGGCCGCAGTGAGTGAGGAGTTGGATGATTTTTTTGTGAACATAAAAACACCGGTTCTTATGGATGCTGATAGAGAGGAAATGGAGGCCCCGATAACGTTTCAGAAAATACAACAAGCAGTGACAGAGATGGCCGGCCAGAAATCCCCAGGGCCTGATGGCCTGCCGGTGGAAACCTATAAACAGTATGGGAAAGTACTGCTTCCGGAAATCTTTAAAGTACTGAAGTGGGCGGAAGAGGAGGGGAAATTACCTATATCGATGACAGAAGCCACAATAATAGTACTTCCCAAAGAAGGACCCTCTAGATGCCACTTCTTACGGACCAATCTCCCTACTCTGCTCTGATGCAAAAATCCTCGCTAAGGTAATGGCAGTCAGGTTTAATAAAATCATCTCCAAAATTATACATCCAGATCAAACAGGATTTATCCCTGGTAGATCGACCAGTATGAACATCAGGAGGGCATTTCTCAATCTGCAGATGCCCACGGAAAATATGGGAACAAGAGCGATTATGTCTCTGGATGTGGTCAAGGTATTTGACAGTCTGGTGTGGGGGTATATATGGCGAGTACTGAGGGAGTTCGGCTTTGGCCCTCTTTTCATTAAGTGGTTGAAAATAATGTATAACGGACCAAGTTCTAGAATAAGGGTTAACAACGATTACTCGGGCAAGATACAAATGGAAAGAGGGACAAGGCAAGGGTGCCCACTATCATCCCTTATTTCTGCACTGCATGAAGCTGTTAGCTATGGCAATCAGATCAAATCCAGGTATGAAAGGATTTGTGAGAGGGCCAAGAGAAGAAAAAATTGCATTATACGCAGATGATGTGCTCCTTTTCCTGGGAGACATGGGGAACTCCCTCAGGATGGTGATGTAAATCACTGGGAAATTTGGAAGACTCTGGGGCCTGGTAATAAATTGGGAGAGGTCAGCACTTATGCCGATTGATCCCATGGAGAACCAAATATTGTCAGAGATACCACAATTGGAAGTTGTTGAGAAACTGAAATACTTAGGAATATATGTAAAAAAAGATCCCATCGAGTTTATAAGCAATAATTTAACATCTCTCCTGACCAGATTTAAAAAGAAATCCGATATATGGCGGCGTCTCCCCTTATCAATGGCAGGGAGATGTAACCTTATTAAAATGCTGTCGATGCCACAATTATTATACCTTTTACATAATACGCCAGTATGGGTATATAAGAAATGGTTTTAAAAAATTGATACATTGTTCAGAGATCTGATCTGGAAAGGAGGGAAGGCCAGAATAAGTCTCCAAACATTTCAATTGCCAATAAGGGAGGGGAGAATGGCAGTACCACATTCCCAAAGTTTTTTTCTGGCTGCACAATTGCAACATCTATGGGGTAGTAAAGACCCTGAGGAAGGGAGACTAATGACAATAGGGACGGCCCATAAGACTTTGGTAGAGGTACTAGAGGCAAATTCCTTTGTCTACAGAAATCCCACAGTAAAATTAGCCACAAAGCTTTGGAAAGCTCTGAAGCTGCTAAATGGCCATGGAGGAATGACAGAATTTACCCCATTGTGGAATAATAGGAATTTCCAGGAAATGGCCCTTATGGGAAAAATTAAAGAGTGGGAAATAAAGGGGATAAATAAAGTGACCCATTTATACGAAGGAAGTACTTTAAAAACTTTTGCAGCTTTGAGAGCAGAATTTGAAATTCCCAATCAGTCGTTTTAAAATTATTTACAAATCCAACATGCCCTGAATGCACAGTTTAGCACTTAGGGTCTGGAATGGAAAAAAATCCCCTGTTCTGCAAAAGATATTTAAGGCTAAGAAGAAGGAATTTATTTCAGAAATATATCCATACATCCGTAGTGGAAGTATGGAAGGTGTGGAAAGTCTTAAAAGTAGGGGAAAATGGGAATAAGATGTAGGGGAAATTACGGAAGAGCAATGGAGTAAGGTCTTAGAGAGGGAGCACCTGGTATCGGTCTCCTTAGCACAGAAAATTTCAGCCCTAATGCTAATATATAGAGCATATTATACCCCTAAGAAACTCTTTCAGTTTGGGTGGAGAACAGATGCCAATTGCCCTAGATGTCAGGAAATGGGGGATTTATTGCACATGGTATGGAGGTGTCCAAAACTATTCCTTTATTGGACAGGGGTGCTTGACACTATAAATATAACTTATGAAACTAAAAGTCCGTACACACGATCTGACTTTTTGACAACAAACATGCAAATTAGCTGTTTTGGAGCAACATCCAACCATGTGTACGCTCCATCGGACAAACTTTTTCAGTTTTCATCGGACTTTTGTTGGCTGTGCGAATGGACAAACTTTTTGACAACATAAGTCCAATGGAGCAAAGTCCGATCGTGTGTATGCAAAACCATCGGACTTTTGTACAAGGTACAAACGCACATGCTCAGAACCAATGCAAAAGATCAGATGACAATACAGAAGTTGACCAAAGGTGGCGCTAGAGTAATTGAACGTCCTCTTTTGAAGTGTCGTCAGTACACTGAAACGTCACTACGTTTGTGTTTGTTGCCTAAAAAGTCAGATCGTGTGTATGCAATACAAACTTGTGGACTACGCCCTTTGTACAAAAGTCCACGAGAAAGTTTGTACAAAGTCCGATCATGTGTATGAGGCTTTAGTTAGAAATATACCCCAGATTATGTATATTAGGACTGGGAGAGAGAATCAGTGGTACATCAAGAACATTTAAAGTAGTGTTGAGATGCCTCTTCCAGGGTAGAAAAATGATAGCGCAAAGGTGGCAAGCTAGGACACCCCCCACTGTAGAAGAATGGATTAGTACAGTAACAGAAACAGATTGGAGGGAAAAAGTAGTATACACACAGAGAAGGAGTTATAAGGAATTTGGGATAATGTGGAAACCGTGGACGGAGAAACTGGGCTACCCTATATGATACCCTGTTTCCCCGAAAATAAGACCCAGTGTGATTGTCGGTGATGGCTACAATATAAGCCCTACCCCCCCAAATAAGTCCTACCCTGTTTCCCCGAAAATAAGCCCTACCCTGAAAATAAGACCTACAAGGTCTTATTTGGCTTATTTGGGGGGTAGGGCTTATATCGCAGCCATCACCGACAATCACGCTAGGTCTTATTTTCGGGGAAACAGGGTATGTGAGGTATAAAATCGGTGCAGAAGCAGGAATCTTTTAGAATAAGTGAACAAAAATGACATTGCTCTAATATATAATATAGGATAAAGAATGGGGAAGGATGAGGAGATTTGAGAGAGCTGGATAAAGGGAATGGGTAATAAAGAGGATAATTGAAACAGCACAAGAAAATGTCTGTCACTAAAAATGCTCATATAATAAGTTAGAACTATAACACTGTTTTTTATATTTATATTTTTTGTAAAGGATGTAAAAAACTGAATAAAGAATATTTAAATAATAAAAAAAAAAAGAAATCTGTTGCTCTCCATCTCTGCTTGTTGCATATATTCATCAATATTAGTACAATTACACTGCAATCTGATAAATTGGCACTTGGGTGGCAACTAACCATAATAATATACAGTGGGTATAAAAAAAAGAATCCCTCCCCCTTTAAGATAATCATATTTTGTTGCTTTGCAGCCTAGAATGAAGACAGACACTGCTTTTGTTCTATCCAGCTGTATTTGCTAAGTGCAACTTATAACATCCAAGGTAAGATATAACAGGAACATGTTAGAAAAAAAAGTAAAAATCAAAAACAAAATCACTGAGTTGGAAAAAGGACCTGTAAACTCAATCAGGTGTAGCTAATCAACTTCTCAATGTCACACAAAGCCATTGACATTTTTATTAGCTCAGCATGAAAAGAGCTTTCCTAGAGCATTTCAGTCCCTGATAGTGCAACTGAAGCAAACAATCAACTATGGGTGCCAAGACACTTCCAAAACATCTCCGGAATAAAATTGTGGACAGGAGGTGGATACAACATTTTTTAAAGGTTTTATCAATGCCTAGAAGCACAGTGAACTCTATTATTAAGAAGTGGAAGGTATATGATACAACACAGACCCACTCTGGATCAGGATGTCGCTACAAAGTGGATAAAAGAGCCAGGAGGAAACTGGAAAGAGAAGCTACTAAGGGGCCTACAGCAACTCTGAAGCAGTTGCAGGAACATATGACAAAGAGTAGTCATTGTGTGTCTGTGACAAAAATATCACAAATGTTCCACAAATATGGCTTGTATTATTATTATTATTCAGGATTTATATAGCGCCAACAGTTTGCGCAGCGCTTTACAATATGAGGGTAGACAGTAAACTTACAATACAAATCAATACAGGAGGGATCAGAGGGCCTTGCTCGTTAGAGCTTACAATCTAGAAGATGGGAGGGTTGCAAGAAAAAAGCCACTCCTCAAGAACCTTGAAGACTCTGAGGCTACCTGGAAAAAAGTGTTATGGGCAGATGAGACTAACATTTTATTTTTTGGTCTCAATGCCAAATGATATGTCTGGCAGAAATCCAGTGCAGCTCACCATCCAAATAATATCATTCCTACAGTAAAACATGGAGGTGGTAATATCATGTGATAGGAGTGTTTCTCTGCAGCAGGGAGCACTTGTCAGAATAGAAGGGATACACTTTCTACCTTTCAACATGATTATGACCCAAAGCATACAGCAAAAATTACCACACAGTAGTTTTAGGAGAAAATAAAAGGTGAATGTCCTTGCATGGCCTAGTCAGAGCCCAGACTTAAACCCCACTGAAAATCTGTGCAATGACTCAAAGACTTCAGTTCACAAATAGTCACCATCAAATTTAACTGAACTTAGGCAGTTCTGCAAAGAATGGGCAAATATTGCAAAGTCTATGTGAGACATATCCCAACAGACTAAAGGCTGTAATTAAAGCAAAAGGTGGTTCAACAAAATACTGACATAAGGGGGTAATCCTTTTTCCAATTCTGTTCAGATTTTTTTTTCTGACATATTGGTGCTCTATCTTTCACTTGGATGTTATAAGCACCATATAAAATACAGCTGGATAAAACTAAAACTGTGTCTGTATTAATTTCAGGCTGTAAAGCAATAACATTTGATTATTTTAAAGGGGTGATTATTTTCTATGCGCACTGTAACGACTGCTATCAGTGAATTTAAAATGTGTTTTGGTAGAAAACTTCACATCTTGCACACCAATCACTAAGGCCGCGTACACACGCGCGGACTGTTCGCCCAACTTTGTCCGTCCAACAGTTTCGGCAAACAGTCCGCTCAAACTTAGCATGGACGGACATGGCCACACACGACGGACGAACAGTTTGCTGAAACCGTGCGCGATGACGTGAACGGCACGTACGACGGGACGAAAAATACGACGTCCTATACACTGCATTATAGCTTTCGGCGTGAAAATCCTTTCTGAGCATGCGCGCAACTTTGTTTGACGAACAAGCCTACACACGAGCGGACTGTTCGCTGAAACAAGGTTTCAGCGGACAGTTTTACGGAATTTCCGAAAAACCTTGTCCGTCCAACTGTCCGCTGAAACTGTCCGCTGAAAGCCCACACACGAGCGGACTGTCCGCCCAAACACTGTTCAGCGGACAAAGTTGGACGAACAGTCCGCCCGTGTGTACGCGGCCTTAGTCAAGAAATTCTATGTTGGTCCTATCTTTTTTCCAGGTAAATATTTTTTATCATTACCATCTAACCATTCCATAAAAGATGTAAGACTAACATCATCCTCCCAGATCAGGAACACATCATCTATATAGACGTAATCCTTTGTAATGACCTGAAAGTGAATGTATGTATATATACAAGTTCATCATATCACCTCTTAAAGCGGTGTTCCACAGAAAAAAAAAATCATTAAAATTCCTAAAAAAATAAATAAAAAATTGTACATTTTTTTTAACTCACCTCTAAATGCCTGTTGCCTCGTAGTCTGCCTCCTTCAGTGCCTGGGTGGATGACATCACTTCCCCTTGGCACAGGAAGGGCTCAGCTCTGCCCCCTCCCTCCTGTCAGTCATCTGGGACATGTGACAGGCCCAGATGACTGCATGGCCAATCATGGCACCGCTCGCCCATGCGCAGTGGGTGCCCGGATGTGAAGCCAGAGCTGGGTTCCCACAGTTGCGATGCTGGCGCCACCGAGAGGAGGTGGGGATGAGCGGGGCTTCGATCACCCCGCATCGCTGGACCCTGGAACAGGTAAATGTCCGATTATTAAAAGTCAGCAGCTGCAGTATTTGTAGCTGCTGAATTTTATTTATTTTTTATGGAACCTCCTCTTTGATCTCCTATTCTCAAGGGAGAGTAAATTCAGTTCAGCTAATCTTTCCTTATAGACAAACTCCCCCATGCCTCTTATCAGTTTGGTTGTCCTACTTTTCACTTTCTCCAATTCTCCTAAATCCTTTAGGTAAACTGGTGCCCAAAACTGAACTGCATAGCCCAGATGAATTGTACACTCTCTCTCTGAAGTCTATATCTCTTTTAATAAAATAAAGTATTTTGCTAGCTTTAAAATATGCCTCTTGCCATTGTATATTATTATTAGGTCTATGATCTACCAGAACACCCACATCCTTCTACACTAGTGATGGCCGAACGGTTCGCCCGGCGGTCGTTTCGCGGCGAATTTCCGACTTTCGCCGTCCGCGGGTTCGAACGCCTTTTTCCGTCGTTCGCCCCGGCGGACTTACGTGTTTAATGTATACAAGAACTTTAACCTTTCGTGACACGTTTATCATGTGTTACAGGACAACCAATTGAGACATGACAGCTCATGGACACTTGGACATTCCCCCTAACCTATAAATACACCCGATCCGGTGGCCATTTTACATTCTTTCTTCTGTCACTGTAGGGAAAGGATCCTGTGTGGAGTAGGGACAGAGAAAACGCTAGCTATTTGGTACACAAAAGTTCTTTTCAGGACTGGTATAGGTGTTAGGTCAGCAGCCTGAGTTTCTTTTGTCAGTTTAGATAAAGGGACAGAGCGCTGTATGCTGCTATTTTAGGGACAGCTCAGCCAGATTAGTCTTTCTTCATCATCATCATCATCATCATCATTAGCTGTTACTATCAGGTCCACAAAAGAGCTGTTCCAGCTAATCGTTCCAGCCTACTCTTTTTTGCCAATTTGTATAGGGACAGGCAGGAAGCAGTGTTGTCAGGCAGTGAGGATAATTTTAAAGACTTGCTGTTACTATTAGTTCCACAAAGGTTCTTTTCAGGACTGGTATCAGTGGTACGGTAATAGGCTTGTACACGTATAATATTCTTTCTTCCAAATATAGAAAGAATATTATACTTGACTGCTGCCCTTCTGCTGCAGTCTGCTAATCATTCACAACTCACTTGTTCCACAAAGCTCTTTATCAGGACTGGTAACTTGGTCTGTCTAGGGTGCTACGGTACATAGGCTTGGGTGCGGTACAGTCTGCTGTTCTGTAAGGACCGCTATCGGTCCACAATACATAGGGTTGCCGTGCACTACTGCTGACCGCTGCCCTATACTGCAGCAGTCCTTCATTGGTATAGGGACTGACGTACAGTCTGCTAATCACTAACACACAACCTGCTTGGTCCACAAAAGTTCTTATAAGGACTGGTAACTTGGTATAGGGTGCTACGGTACATAGGCCTGAGTGCAGTACAGTCTGCTGTTCTGTAAGGACCGCTATCGGTCCACAATACATAGGGTTGCCGTGCACTACTGCTGACCGCTGCCCTATACTGCAGCAGTCCTTCAGCGGTATAGGGACTGACGCACAGTCTGCTAAACACTAACACACAACCTGCTTGGTCCACAAAAGTTCTTATAAGGACTGGTAACTTGGTATAGGGTGCTACGGTACATAGGCCTGAGTGCAGTACAGTCTGCTGTTCTGTAAGGACCGCTATCGGTCCACAATACATAGGGTTGACGTGCACTACTGCTGACCGCTGCCCTATACTGCAGCAGTCCTTCAGCGGTATAGGGACTGACACACAGTCTGCTAAACACTAACACACAACCTGCTTGGTCCACAAAAGTTCTTATAAGGACTGGTAACTTGGTATAGGGTGCTACGGTACATAGGCCTGAGTGCAGTACAGTCTGCTGTTCTGTAAGGACCGCTATCGGTCCACAATACATAGGGTTGCCGTGCACTACTGCTGACCGCTGCCCTATACTGCAGCAGTCCTTCATTGGTATAGGGACTGACGTACAGTCTGCTAATCACTAACACACAACCTGCTTGGTCCACAAAAGTTCTTATAAGGACTGGTAACTTGGTATAGGGTGCTACGGTACATAGGCCTGAGTGCGTTACAGTCTGCTGTTCTGTAAGGACCGCTATCGGTCCACAATACATAGGGTTGCCGTGCACTACTGCTGACCGCTGCCCTATACTGCAGCAGTCCTTCATTGGTATAGGGACTGACGTACAGTCTGCTAATCACTAACACACAACCTGCTTGGTCCACAAAAGTTCTTATAAGGACTGGTAACTTGGTATAGGGTGCTACGGTACATAGGCCTGAGTGCGTTACAGTCTGCTGTTCTGTAAGGACCGCTATCGGTCCACAATACATAGGGTTGCCGTGCACTACTGCTGACCGCTGCCCTATACTGCAGCAGTCCTTCATTGGTATAGGGACTGACGTACAGTCTGCTAATCACTAACACACAACCTGCTTGGTCCACAAAAGTTCTTATAAGGACTGGTAACTTGGTATAGGGTGCTACGGTACATAGGCCTGAGTGCAGTACAGTCTGCTGTTCTGTAAGGACCGCTATCGGTCCACAATACATAGGGTTGCCGTGCACTACTGCTGACCGCTGCCCTATACTGCAGCAGTCCTTCAGCGGTATAGGGACTGACGCACAGTCTGCTAAACACTAACACACAACCTGCTTGGTCCACAAAAGTTCTTATAAGGACTGGTAACTTGGTATAGGGTGCTACGGTACATAGGCCTGAGTGCAGTACAGTCTGCTGTTCTGTAAGGACCGCTATCGGTCCACAATACATAGGGTTGCCGTGCACTACTGCTGACCGCTGCCCTATACTGCAGCAGTCCTTCAGCGGTATAGGGACTGACGCACAGTCTGCTAAACACTAACACACAACCTGCTTGGTCCACAAAAGTTCTTATAAGGACTGGTAACTTGGTATAGGGTGCTACGGTACATAGGCCTGAGTGCAGTACAGTCTGCTGTTCTGTAAGGACCGCTATCGGTCCACAATACATAGGGTTGCCGTGCACTACTGCTGACCGCTGCCCTATACTGCAGCAGTCCTTCATTGGTATAGGGACTGACGTACAGTCTGCTAATCACTAACACACAACCTGCTTGGTCCACAAAAGTTCTTATAAGGACTGGTAACTTGGTATAGGGTGCTACGGTACATAGGCCTGAGTGCAGTACAGTCTGCTGTTCTGTAAGGACCGCTATCGGTCCACAATACATAGGGTTGACGTGCACTACTGCTGACCGCTGCCCTATACTGCAGCAGTCCTTCAGCGGTATAGGGACTGACGCACAGTCTGCTAAACACTAACACACAACCTGCTTGGTCCACAAAAGTTCTTATAAGGACTGGTAACTTGGTATAGGGTGCTACGGTACATAGGCCTGAGTGCAGTACAGTCTGCTGTTCTGTAAGGACCGCTATCGGTCCACAATACATAGGGTTGCCGTGCACTACTGCTGACCGCTGCCCTATACTGCAGCAGTCCTTCAGCGGTATAGGGACTGACGCACAGTCTGCTAAACACTAACACACAACCTGCTTGGTCCACAAAAGTTCTTATAAGGACTGGTAACTTGGTATAGGGTGCTACGGTACATAGGCCTGAGTGCAGTACAGTCTGCTGTTCTGTAAGGACCGCTATCGGTCCACAATACATAGGGTTGCCGTGCACTACTGCTGACCGCTGCCCTATACTGCAGCAGTCCTTCAGCGGTATAGGGACTGACGCACAGTCTGCTAAACACTAACACACAACCTGCTTGGTCCACAAAAGTTCTTATAAGGACTGGTAACTTGGTATAGGGTGCTACGGTACATAGGCCTGAGTGCAGTACAGTCTGCTGTTCTGTAAGGACCGCTATCGGTCCACAATACATAGGGTTGCCGTGCACTACTGCTGACCGCTGCCCTATACTGCAGCAGTCCTTCAGCGGTATAGGGACTGACGCACAGTCTGCTAATCACTAACACACAACCTGCTTGGTCCACAAAAGTTTTTATAAGGACTGGTAACTTGGTATAGGGTGCTACGGTACATAGGCCTGAGTGCAGTACAGTCTGCTGTTCTGTAAGGACCGCTATCGGTCCACAATACATAGGGTTGCCGTGCACTACTGCTGACCGCTGCCCTATACTGCAGCAGTCCTTCATTGGTATAGGGACTGACGTACAGTCTGCTAATCACTAACACACAACCTGCTTGGTCCACAAAAGTTTTTATAAGGACTGGTAACTTGGTATAGGGTGCTACGGTACATAGGCCTGAGTGCAGTACAGTCTGCTGTTCTGTAAGGACCGCTATCGGTCCACAATACATAGGGTTGCCGTGCACTACTGCTGACCGCTGCCCTATACTGCAGCAGTCCTTCATTGGTATAGGGACTGACGTACAGTCTGCTAATCACTAACACACAACCTGCTTGGTCCACAAAAGTTTTTATAAGGACTGGTAACTTGGTATAGGGTGCTACGGTACATAGGCCTGAGTGCAGTACAGTCTGCTGTTCTGTAAGGACCGCTATCGGTCCACAATACATAGGGTTGCCGTGCACTACTGCTGACCGCTGCCCTATACTGCAGCAGTCCTTCATTGGTATAGGGACTGACGTACAGTCTGCTAATCACTAACACACAACCTGCTTGGTCCACAAAAGTTTTTATAAGGACTGGTAACTTGGTATAGGGTGCTACGGTACATAGGCCTGAGTGCAGTACAGTCTGCTGTTCTGTAAGGACCGCTATCGGTCCACAATACATAGGGTTGACGTGCACTACTGCTGACCGCTGCCCTATACTGCAGCAGTCCTTCAGCGGTATAGGGACTAAGAGTTTTGTCACAGGGTGATTTAAAAAATGACAGGCAGAGGAAGAGGCAGGCCCTTCCGCAGGGGTGGTAGGGGTAGGGCAGGAGCAACAGCCTTGAGCCAAAGTGGGAAGTTGCAGAAGGTGCGTTCAATTACTTTAAAGGACGCACCAGACTTGGTTGAGTGGCTCACTCAGCCTTATTCTTCTGCACCCTCCTCATCCTCTCGATCTGCACCCTCTTCTTCACTCTCTGCTATGTGCACCCCCAAAGACACTACCACCAACAACACGACCACCACCACCACCACCACATACCTTCCGCTTGAGTCACTGGAATTATTTTCCGATCCATATCAAGAGGACATTTCTGATGCGCAGCCACTCTTGGTATTGGATCAGGAAGAGGAGGTAGCAACAAGCGCTACTCAGCAGTCTGACGCCAGTACCCAGATCAGCCCAAGGAGGAGGTTGGTCCCCGGTGTTGCTGCCTACTCTACTTATAGCGGTGGGGAAGGTGACGTTGATGATGACGTGTCTAGTGATGTCACGTGGGTGCCCACAAGAGAGGAAGAGGAGGGGAGTTCAGAGGGAGATATGGACCAGCAGATAGGGAGGAGAAGCAGCAATGACTTACATTGCACAGCAGGGACAAAGCAGACTGCAAATGTATCAGGAGCGAGTCATCGACCATGTACGGTCACATCTGGCGCTCCCAGGACACCGGCACATGGCTCCGCAGTGTGGGCTTTTTTTAACGTGTCCGCTGCTGACAATAGCGTTGCCATCTGCAATCTTTGCAGTCAACGCGTTAGTCGCGGTAAGCCCAATACTCACCTAGGGACGACCGCCTTAAGAAGGCACATGAGCAGCCATCACCGAGCCCAGTGGGAGCAACGGAACACACAAAGCCACACTGCAGGCTCTCACCGTCCAGCCTCGTCTTCTACTTCTCCTTCTCCTCTCTCCTCACAATTGTCCTCCACTCCACCTTCCATCACGCCAAGCTCACATTTTTCTGCAAAAAGGCAGGCTTCCGTGGGCCTAATGTTTGAGCGTAAAAAAATGATGACGCCGGATAACCCTCTTGCCCAACGGTTGGCGGCTGGCTTGTCAGAACTCATAGCCCGCCAACTACTGCCATATAAACTGGTGGACTCGGAGGCCTTTCGCAAATTTGTGGCCATTGGAACACCACAATGGAAGGTCCCAGGAAGGAAGTATTTCTCAGAGAAGGGCATCCCAGAGCTATATGGCCATGTTCAGCGGCAAGTGAATGTATCTCTGGCACACAGTGTCGGTGCCAAGATACATCTGACCACAGACACGTGGTCTAGCAAACACGGGCAGGGAAGGTATATCAGTTTTACTGCCCACTGGGTGAACCTTCTGACGGCCGTCAAGCATGTAACCCGTGGCACCCGTGTAGATTTGGTTTTACCGCCACGGATTGCATGCAGGCCTGACTCTTCTTCTCCTCCTCCTACTCCATCCTCCTCCCTCTCCTCCTCAGCTGCCTCCTCCTTTTCCGCTGCTAGCGTCTCTTCCACTGCACCGCCCAAGCTCCCCAGAACCTATTCCACATGCCAGGTGAGACGTTGCCATGCCGTGCTGCGTCTGTTGTGCCTGGAAGCAAAGAGCCACACTGGCCCGGCACTCCTTTCAGCTTTGCGTTCACAGGCAGATGAGTGGCTAACACCGCTCAATTTGACAGTTGGTAAAGTGGTGTGTGACAACGGTGCCAATCTGCTTAGCGCATTGAAACAGGGCAAAATCACGCACGTGCCGTGCATGGCACACGTCTTAAACTTGGTCGTGCAGCGATTCCTTGTCAAATACCCTGGGGTCCAGGACATCTTGCGGCAGGCAAGGAAAATCTCGGCCCATTTCAGAAGATCTTACACGGCCATGGCTCGCCTTGCTGACATTCAGCGGCGACACCATCTGCCGGTCAGACGTCTTATTTGCGATTGCCCGACGCGATGGAACTCAACCTTCTATATGCTTGATAGGCTGCTCCAGCAGAAACGTGCAGTTAACGTCTACCTGTATGAACTCTGCGAAAGAAACGGTTCTGGGGAGCTGGGTTTTTTTTCACCGCGCCAGTGGCTGCTCATGCGCGACACATGCAGACTTCTGCGGCCATTTGAGGAGATCACCAAACTGGTCAGTCGCAGCCATGGCGCCATCAGTGACATGGTACCTTATGCCTTCTTTCTGGAGCGTGCATTGCGTCGTGTCATTGATCAGGCTGTGGAGGAGCAGGAGCGGGAAGATGAGGAAGTCGCAATGCTGGATGAATTCCCAGGGGGGGCTACTCTATCTGAGACAAGTCAACAACAGGAGTCTGATGAGGAGTCAGAGGAGGATGGTGCCGGGGCGGATGAGCAGGAGCAAGAAGAGCATGCTTTAAACCTTTCTGGGATCCCTGTTGTGCGAGGATGGGGAGAGGAGAATGAAGAGGACGACATTATCCTGGATGATGAGCAGGAGCCAGGCCACCACACCGCTTCCACTTTAGTGCAAATGGGGGCCTTCATGCTCCAGTGTTTTAATAGGGACCCCCGTATAAAAAGCATGAGGGTCAAGGACCAGTACTGGGTGGCAACGTACTTAGACCCCCGGTACAAACACAAAATGGCGGAAATGTTACCGCCGTCGCAGAGGGCTGTCAGAATGCAGCACTTCCAGGCCTTGCTTCGAGAAATGCTGCATTCTGCTTTTGCGTGCGCTGGCAGAGGAGCAATTCCCACTCCCAGAGAAGGATTTGCGGGTACCAATCCAACAGCGCCTGCAAGAAGAGGCCGGTTTGAAGATGTGTTGGTGACTTCGGATATGAGGTCATTCTTTCAGCCGACCCATCGACAGGTGTCATCCGGATCCAGCATCAGGGAACGCCTAGACCGTCAGGTGTCCGACTACATTGGGTTAACGGCCGATGTGGACGCTCTGAGGAGTGATGAACCCCTAGACTACTGGGTGGGCAGGCTTGACCTCTGGCCAGAGCTTGCCCAATTTGCAATCGAACTGTTGGCTTGCCCCTCATCCAGTGTCCTGTCCGAAAGGACGTTCAGCGCAGCAGGGGGGATTGTGACCGATAAGCGTACTCGCCTAGCTCACCACAGTGTTAACTACCTCACATTTCTAAAAATGAATGAGGCATGGATCTCGGAGGAATTCAACACATGTGATCAGTAGACCATGTATATGTCTATAAACAATTTTTGGAATCAAGCACACAGACCTTCTTAATTCATTTGGCTCACTTCCCTGACCCAAAAAAGCACACCGTACTATATGCCCCTACCCTCCTCTTTGAAGAGGTTGAGCGGTGTCATATTTCTACTGGGGCTGCTTATTATGAGGGGTTCCCACCATCCCTGTGCTGTGCTGACTTCCTCCTGGGTGTTCTTATTATGAGGGGCTCCCACCATCCCTGTGCTGTGCTGACTTCCTCCTGGGGGTTCTTATTATGAGGGGATCACACCATCCCTGTGCTGTGCTGACTTCCTCCTGGGGGTTCTTATTATGAGGGGATCACACCATCCCTGTGCTGTGCTGACTTCCTCCTGGGGGTTCTTATTATGAGGGGATCACACCATCCCTGTGCTGTGCTGACTTCCTCCTGGGGCTGCTTACGGTGCTGCTGTCAGCGCTGTATGTCACGGAGCTGCTGTCAGCGCTGTATGTCACGGAGCTGCTGTCAGCGCTGTATGTCACGGAGCTGCTGTCAGCGCTGTATGTCACGGAGCTGCTGTCAGCGCTGTATGTCACGGAGCTGCTGTCAGCGCTGTATGTCACGGAGCTGCTGTCAGCGCTGTATGTCACGGAGCTGCTGTCAGCGCTGTATGTCACGGTGCTGCTGTCAGCGCTGTATGTCACGGAGCTGCTGTCAGCGCTGTATGTCACGGAGCTGCTGTCAGCGCTGTATGTCACGGAGCTGCTGTCAGCGCTGTATGTCACGGAGCTGCTGTCAGCGCTGTATGTCACGGAGCTGCTGTCAGCGCTGTATGTCACGGTGCTGCTGTCAGCGCTGTATGTCACGGAGCTGCTGTCAGCGCTGTATGTCACGGAGCTGCTGTCAGCGCTGTATGTCACGGTGCTGCTGTCAGCGCTGTATGTCACGGAGCTGCTGTCAGCGCTGTATGTCACGGTGCTGCTGTCAGCGCTGTATGTCACGGAGCTGCTGTCAGCGCTGTATGTCACGGAGCTGCTGTCAGTGCTGTATGTCACGGAGCTGCTGTCAGCGCTGTATGTCACGGAGCTGCTGTCAGCGCTGTATGTCACGGAGCTGCTGTCAGCGCTGTATGTCACGGTGCTGCTGTCAGCGCTGTATGTCACGGAGCTGCTGTCAGCGCTGTATGTCACGGAGCTGCTGTCAGTGCTGTATGTCACGGAGCTGCTGTCAGCGCTGTATGTCACGGAGCTGCTGTCAGCGCTGTATGTCACGGAGCTGCTGTCAGCGCTGTATGTCACGGTGCTGCTGTCAGCGCTGTATGTCACGGAGCTGCTGTCAGCGCTGTATGTCACGGAGCTGCTGTCAGCGCTGTATGTCACGGAGCTGCTGTCAGCGCTGTATGTCACGGAGCTGCTGTCAGCGCTGTATGTCACGGAGCTGCTGTCAGCGCTGTATGTCACGGTGCTGATGTCAGTGCTCTGTATTACGGTGCTGCTGTCAGTGCTCTGTATCTCCTGCACCCTCTTGTTTGCCTACCCTGGTCCCTGACCTTCCCTCTCCTCCATTGCCTTCATTAGCTCCATAGTCCTGAATTGTCAGAACAATTTCCCAAATAAAAAAAAAATGCTTGTAGTTATCGATCCCAAATTCACCTCATACATGTATTATGCTATTGTCCAGGTGGTGGGACTACGTGCTACCCCCTAATAATTACCCCGTGGCCGCAAATTCGACCTAAAGGTTTGCGAAATTCGCCTCCCATTGAAGTCAATGGAGCCCGCGGCGAACGGTCGTTTTCGCGAACGTTTGTGCCCGTTCGCGTTTCGCGTTCGCGAAACGTCCCGTCGGAAGTTCGTCCATCACTATTCTACACCATTGACTCCCCCAGCTGTTCACCTCCTTGGGTGTATGATGCATGCATGCATGCAAGTGTATACTTTTGCATTTATCAATAATAAACCTCATTTGCTACACGGTTGCCTTTAAATAATGCATTGAAGTTGGCTTGTAAATTAGAGACATCCTGTAGGGACGTTTTTCCACTGCATAGCTTAGTGTCATCTGCTAGCATAGAAATTGTACCTTTAATCCCAAACGCTATATCATATTATAAATAGGTTAAAAAGTAAGGGTTCCAACATTGAACCTTGGGGTACACCACTAATCATAGACCATTCAGATTATGAACCATTAACTACTACTCTAAATACATTCTTTTAGCCAGTTTTCTATCCACTTACAAACTGAATTTTCCAAGCCCATAGACTTGTGTGTGAGAAACGGTGTCACACACTTGCAAAATCCAATTATACTACGTTCACAGTCAATCCTTTGTTCAAGTTTTTTTCTTACATCCTCATAAAAAGAAATCAGATTTGTATTACGACTTCTAAATTCATGAATCCATGTCTAGTGCTAAACATTTGTTTTCTGGCAAAAACTATTTTGTGTGGTCTTTTATTAAACTCTCAAGTATCTTCCTAATTATAGAAGTTAAACTAATTGGTTTGTAGTTACTAGATAAAGACTTTTATCCCTTTTTTAACCTTTGACATCCCCGTTATAGCCGAATGACGGCCACAGCGCGGACCTGAATTCCCGGCCCCCCCTGTGCACATAGGGCGCGCGTGGAGTGTGCTGTGATCACCGAGTCAATGAGACTCCTGGTCCCGGCCCCTTACCATGTGATCATCTGTCAGCCAATGACAGTTGATCACATGATCAAAACAAAAGCTCGGTGATCGTTTTTTCTCTCCTCACGCTGACAGCTGTGGAGAAAAAAAAAGCTGATCACTGGCTCATCTGAAAGGAACATTGGTCCCAAAGAGGAAAAGGCAATTATGCCTAATTTATGCCATCTGACAGTGCCCACAGTGCCCAAAAGTGCCACCTATCAATGCCCACAAGTGCCAACTCTCAATGCCCACCAGTGGCACCAGTCAGTGCCACCTAGAAGTGATTCCCATCAGTGTAACCAATCAGTACTCATCACTGCCACCCATCAGTGCCCATCAGTGCCACCTCATCAGAGTACATCAATGACAAACAAAAATTACCTGTTTCAAAATTTTATAACAAAATACTTTTTTTTTTTATTCTGTCTTTTTACATTTTTTTTTTAACAAAAAATAAAAATCACAAAAGTGACCAAATACCACCAAAAAAAAGCTCTATTTGTGGAAAAAAAAGGGATAAAAATTTCATTTTGGTACAGTGTTGTATGACTGCGCAATTGTCATTCAAAGTGCATCAGCACTGAAAGCTGAAAATTGGTCTGGATAGGAGGGGGGTTTAGGTGCCCAGTAAGCAAGTGGTTAAATACAGACACCACATTGGCTGTATGCAAATCCAGTGGTACTGAGACAGTCTATAAAGAGTCTCTAAGACTTATAAACAATGGCTTTGAAATAACAGAGCTAAACTCTTTGAGGCCATGTGGATGTAAGCCAGGTGCTTTATTTAACTTTATTTTGTCCAAATATTTTTGGACCATATCAGTTTTGAGCCATTGTGGATCATTTGCAGCTATATCCATTCTTTCCCATGTATGGGCTTTAGCTCTCCCATTTTACTTTGTATACACAGAGCTGAAGAAGGTATTTATTAAATTTGCCTTTGTCCCCAGCCACCCACTTAAAATTACCCTGTAAGGGGCCTACATGCTCAGAGCTACTATTAATTTATTTGAAGAATTTTTGGGGGGTTTTGTTTGTACTCTTTTTTTCAACCTGTCATTCATTTGAATTTTTGCCACCTCAATTTCCTTTTTACATATTCTGTTATATTCTGTGTAACTTTTAAATGATGATAGTGTTTCTTCAGTTTTAAAGATTTTTAAAATGTCAAATTGCCACATATTTTCAAAAAGCTAGCTTGGTTTTCTGCGCTGGGAGCATCCTCACTTGGAGCCTTCAGAATTGTGACTGCACTGTTACCAACAGTTCCCGATCACTATTTAAAATTGGGTGTACTGTAAGTGGGAGGGGAAAAAATGACAGTGATCACATGCCTGGAAAGGCAATGTGTTGCCTCGGGCGCTACCATTTTTTAAAAGGTCAGCTCCTGCCAGCTGGAAAGTATTGAATAAAATACTTGTTTTTACTATTTTTTCATCCTTTGCTTTATCTTAATGCCGCTAATCTTCTGACTCTTCGGTGCAGCCACTTCCTGTATTCATGCACTGCAGCAAAGACTGCATTACATTTCTCAGGGGAGAATAGAATTTTTTTCAATACAGGTTTCCTTTATAAATAACCTCCTAAGAATGTCTTAATTTATCGAAATTTACTGTAGCCTCATGAATGTGCTCTGAAATTCAAACTAGTATTATGCCCACAATTTGCTAAACCATAATTCTTTCTTCATGTCTGCCTTCTAGGAGTCTTTTTCAAGGGTATGCTGCAAAGGCAGCTGTAAGTCAGACTAGTGAAGGTCATTTTTCTGTCATCTCAGCAAGGTGAAATCAAATCACATAAGTTGCTGAATTTTACAAAAAGTGACATTTTTTTCAGTTCTTTATTTTTATATGCACGACAGCAGTACAGAGAGCATAAAACAGAAACATCAGGAATAACAACATGTTCACTCAAGGGCTCAGTGAGAAAGGATCATGTACCCTCCTAGGCATGGTTCAATGCCTCCCCAGGTCCAAAAGAGTAACCAGGTCCAGACAGGAAGAAGAGATGGTTATGCATGCGAGAGTGCCCCGATGGACAAAGCGGACAGTTGTCTTTATACCCCCTGTTACATTTTAAATTTTTAAACTCTATATAAGGAAGAGAGTAAAGATGGCAGAGCGGGGGCAAAAGAGGGGAGAAGTGAGGGAGAGAGAGAAAAAAAACACAAAGAAAAGAAAAGGGGGGGGGGAGGGGAGGAAGGGGAGGAGGAGGTGAAGGAGGGGAAGGAGGGAAAGTGACGAGGGAAAGGGGAGGAAGGGATAGAGTTTCCATCCACTCATCCATCCCCTCTGACTGCCAAAACGAGCGGGGTGGCCTCCAGATTCTGCAGGAAGATAGTTTAACCCACCAAGGCTGCATACTTAGATACATTTGTGAAAAATAGAAACATTTTTTGAGAAATTTTTATCGAAGGCCCCTCTCTGTGGCCACCAAGTCCTCCAAGCCTGGGATCTGGGGGTCCCCTTGTTAAAGGGAACTTCCATATTCCGATAAGCCTCCCCACCCGCATACCCCCACAACCACTGGGCAAGGGTTGTGGGGATGAGGCCCTTATCCCCATCAACATGGGGACAAGGTGCTTTGGGGTCAGACCCCAATGCACCCTCCCCATGTTGAGGGCATGTGGCCTGGTACGGATCAGGAGGGGGAGGGGGCCTCTCTCTTATCCCCCTCTTTTCCTGCGGCCTGCCAGTTTGCATGCTCGGATAAGGGTCTGGTGTGGATTTTGGGGGGCCCCTACACAATAAAAAAAAAAAAATTGGCAAAGGGTTTCCCTTAATTTCCATATCAGACCTGAAGGGCCTAGTATGGATTTTAGGGGGGCCTCCACACAATTTTTCTTTTTTAAATTTTGGTTCGGGATTCCCCTTAATATTCATATCAGACCCAAAGGGCCTTTTGAATTTGCCACGAACACCACATATTGATCTCTGTTCGGCGAACAGGCGAACACCCCATGTTCGAGTGGAACTTAAGTTCGACTCGAACATCATGCTCATCTCTATTTATCATCACCAAAAATGTAGAGAATGTTCTCCAGCACTCAGTGTTATATTTTAGAAAAAAACGCTTCATTATATTAAACACACCAAAAAGAACCAGACAGAATATTAACAATATTCAGACTGGAATATATCATCAATGGTCATAATAGAAGAACTTGCCAAGTTACAATCAATCATAAACTAGTGATGAATAATGAAAGCTTAATTAAAGGACCAGAAATAGATAGGTAGTCAGAAAGAATTTGTAATAACACCCTCCATTTTCATAGTCTTACCTCTGCTTTCCTGTAATACAGTAGCAAAGTTAGAGTGCTTCTAAACCCATTTTTTTTTTTACCTTAATGCATTCCCTACATTAAGGTAGAAAAACCCCACTACAACTCTGTCAATCCAAGTCCCTTTCTTCTTTCTAAAGCTCTTACAGAAATATATACTTTCATTTATTTGGTCCAATAAACAGCCAATGATCCTCTATTCCACTCTTTACAAACATAGGCTGCAGTAGGGGTTGGATGTTCCCAACATTACTAAGTATTAACAAGCAGAGAAAATTGCACAGCTTACCCTGCTGTATGCTACTTCTGATACTGCCTGGGTTGTCCTAGAACTGTGGCTCCATTTCAGACTCAGTTCTCTTGTGGCTTCCTTCTAAATCTCATCCTCCCTCCTCGAACCAACTGATGCAGCACAGCTCAAAACTGTGGGACTCCATCCATTACTCCTGGAACCTAATGTTTCTCTTCCTCCCCCTCTTAATGATTTGCAAAAACCCACTGTTTCTCCCATGGTGGGAGCAGGCACATGGTGGACTTACATGGTGGACTTCCCCTGGATCCTTGTATCTTCATCACTTTCTGACCTCTGCACCTTCCCCTCCTTGGCCTTGTTAAATGAGCACCATCACACTCCTGCTCCAGAACACTACCAATACCTTTATATCCGCCACTGAATTCTGACCTTACACGAACCTTCAGCTTTTTTAATTCAGAAAAACATTTTTGAACACATTTGCCTCCATTCTTCTGGAACCTGAGACTTATTTCTATACTATATGGTTTATTAAACCTGCAAGATTCTATCTTCTCTGGCTTGTGTAGCACAATGGGAGTGACACTCTCCTCCAATATGCATACTTAGGTCTTGGGTCCCTGCCCATAACACCCATGCTAATCCCAACCATGGGGACAGGTGTTTTAGGGGCTGTGGCCAACATGGAGATGTACTCCACACATGGCGGTCACACCCTAAGTTAAAGGGGTTGTAAAGGTAAAAGTTTTTTCACCTTAATGCATTCTATGCATTAAGGTGAAAAAACATCTGACAATACTGGCCCCCCCAGCCCCCCACATTATACTTACCTGACCCCGTGAAAGTCCCGCGCTTGTCCCCAACATCCTCTTCGCCGATCAGCCTGGCCGCTGATTGGTTACAATGGATGGATTGAAAGCAGCGCAACCATTGGCTCTCGCTGCTGTCAATCACATCCAATGACGCGGCACGCCGGGGGTGGAGCTGAGTGATACAGTGAGTGGCTATAGCCGCCGGCTGTATCACGGGAGCATGCCCGCAAGCACTCCACATCATGAGAGGGAGCTCACGTGAAGTTGTGGAGTCCTTGCGGGAGGGAGCCGAGACAGCCGCCGAGGGACCCCAGAAGACCAGGTTCAGGGCCACTTTGTGCAAAACGAGCTGCACAGTGGAGGTAAGTATAACATGTTTGTTATTTAAAAAAAAAAATCCTTTACAACCCCTTTAATTGCTTTTTGGTCTAAAACGTCTGTATTAATCCAAATTTTATTTCACCTTCCGGTTCCTAGGTTATATGAAATTGGCTCTGTTTCCCCACTCTATACAAGGTCTCTTCATGCACCAGTAGAAGCTCACCATGTATGTATTTATAGTTACTAAACAGTCTATAGCCATAGCATAGAAGAAACCATCTGTACTCTCTCAGGCATTGCACGGTTCATTCCCCTCCCTCCTACCCCTCTTGGATCTTTTCTGCTCTATTCCTCCTCATTCTTCCCCCTATTCTCTCTCCCTTTCTTCTCAAATTAGTTTTAATATAAATTGTCCTCTATTTTTGCATGTTCTGTCCATATATAGAGACTTGAGAAATGGCTGCTGTTTATGTTTTGATCATTTACTAGCCACAACTTTATCTACTGACAATTTTCTCTGATTCCATAGCCCCTGTGTGAGAGTGCTTTTTGTTTTTATTTTCTTTCAAAAAACCCAATAAATAATTTGAAAGAGAAAACCTCCCTCTACCTCCATCACCCAAACACTTACCTAGGTCCCATCATTGATTCAGCATGGTCCCAGCTGCAGCTTACTCTTTTCCATAGGCTTCTGCTGTTGTCAGTCAAACTCCTGTGAGAAGGGAGCAGAGGACGTGGCTTGCTGGCAATATGTGTATCTATGGATGCACACTGCCCAGCTCGGGAGTGCACCTGCATGAATGTCCCCTTAGCACCCTGATGAAGAAGGAGCAGACAGCGCCTACTGGGGACCATTAAAGAGGATGTAAGGGACCAGATGTAAGGGACTACTTTGTGCAATATCATTGCACAGAACATGAAAGTTTAACATATTTTTTATTTTAATAAAAGAAAACATAGACACAATTAGATCACCTTTGAAGTTGGGGCGAATTCGAGCATCATATCCAGAAATCTTTCCCATCAACTTGTCCAAGAAATCAGATGGTGACATGAGCTTGGGACTGGAACGGGCGGAGGCCCCCACCTCTTTGGAAGCTGCAAGGCTGAAACAAAAAAAATCATATTAAATTCATGATGCTGATAAAAATATTTTATACAATGTGTTTAGAAGACAGAAATGGAAAGTTTGGTGGCACAGCACTGATATATTTTACAGAACTAATGACACAGGAATCCTGGATCCAATTTCCATCTTATACATTATATACACAGATTTTGCCTATTGTCCTTATATCTGTGTGGATTTTTTCCAAATCACACCACCGATGGGCATTTCCTACATGTGTTTATTCTCTAGAACAGCCCTTTTCAACCAGGGTGCCCAGGCACACTGGGGTGCCTTGAGGTTTCTTCAGGGGTGCCTTGGCAAAATGGCTAAAAATGTATGAAAAATTGTATACAAGCCAGCAAGTGGATCAAGTCTACCTTTTAGTTACACAAATCCATGGGTTTTCATTATGCACCATTATGACTAGACACAGGCATCCTAACAACCAATTACGTCATCTGTTGACTCACAGCATCTTTGTTTGAGCCTCCTCTGCTCCTCTCCCTTAGCACTGGGGTCACATTAGCTGACTGATGGAGGAGAAATTGAGGGAGAAGTGAAACATTGGAATCCTAGTCAGTACCAAATGTGAAAGGGTGCATTTGCTTTGGAAGAATAAACCAAACTTACGTTGTGTGCCCTACATTTGTGAATGTTGCTGCATTATTTAAAATGAGTAGAATAGTTTTTTTACATTTTAGAATGGGGTGCCTTGAGGCTGTACATCATTTTAAAGGGTGCCTTGACTGAAAAAAGGTTGAGAAATACTGCTCTACACATATACATACATATGCATCATTTTGCACATGGGCTGGAGTGAATAGAGAAAGTATCTGCTTTAACCACTTCCCTTTGGTTATAAAATTATGTACCAATCCCAAAACGTGTATTTTTTTAATGCAGAAGTAAATAAAAAGATAGTAGTTGACATTTTTTTATGTCACACAATATTTACGCAACTGTTTATGAAATCTATATTTTCAAGAACAAATACAATAAAATAAAATTGATTGCACACAAATACAATTAAATCCAAATTTTTTTTGTATTACAATAACAGTTAAGATTGGGTTTTCCCCGATTTGAGGGAGAGATTTAATCTACCACAGTGCATGCTTTTCTACTACCTACAACTGCAACATGCAGTGAAGACGCAGGTGGGGGGGACCCCGTGGACTCTTTCACTGACCCCGATCTTCCGATCTATGGCTAACGTAACACAGTTCCAGGGCTTTATTTCTAGAACTTACTCTATGGTCCTAACTGCCTGCCTCTGAGGATTTCCGCAGACGGCACTAAATAAATGGAGGAGGGATTGTGGTACATTTGAGGATGAGCAATGGGAGGAGGCACTACAGGCAGTACAATATTGCTCAGGAAATGTGGCCCAGCGGCTATCTCAATTATATATTGTGCTCAGAGTACACTACACGCCTGACAGACTGTTTAGGATGGGGGTGCGACAGGACTCAGATTGCCCCAGGTGCGCGAGAGATCACGGGGATTTGATCCACCTGCTGTGGAGATGCCCCAAACTACACCTATTCTGGACAGGGGTACTGGACACTATTAACAAGTGTTTCAGATTACCATACCCTCAGACCCGAAACCGTGTCTACTCGGGATCCTAGACGACGTTTCCATGGGGAACAATAGTGGACAGGCCGTGGCCAGGGCCCTGGTTCCAAGCACGAAAGATGATTCTTCGGCATTGGAAGGCGACCGAGCCTCCAACACTGGGGGAGTGGATTGCCCAAATGGGGGACACTATTAGAATGGAAAAGTACATTTTTCAACATAGAGGGCGACTGGAAAAGTTTGAGAAAATCTGGGCACTTTGGTTGGATACTCCCGGTCTTTCACTGGTTGATCTGGTCATGGACAGACTGCTGAGATGAGAGCAAGGGAAGTGAAATTTGAGTTGGGGGGGGGGGCATTAACTGTTAGACACCCACTGTAAGTGATTCTGTATGGGTGAATCGAGGTACAGCTAGGATATACGGTGCCAATATATAAGGTGGTTGGGACGATATGGCATGTGAAGTGGTGAAATAAATGCTTGAATATTCCTTTTGTAGAGGTGAACAAGTTTATGTACTGTGACAAAAATTTATGCTTGAGATGTAAGCTGCAAGTTGTACTTATATGTTTTTGTTATTTAATAAACTTTCTCTGATATAAAAAAAAAAAAAAGATTGTGTTGAGTAAATAGAATAGTAATAGTAAATACGTCAAGCCTCAAACTGTGTGCGCCTGTAAAATGAGGAATAATTAGAGTGCTCAAAATTATCAATAGGTTATGCTTTTAGAAGTATAGTAAAAGTTATTGGGTAGCTCTACAGCCATCCAGATGCATTTTACAGAAAAGCCAGAAAAACAAAATGAAAAAAAAACAAAACTCATGGCTTCTACCTTGAGCTTGTTTTAACCTTTTCAAGATTTGGATGAACTATACACATCTAAAATGCTGAAAAGACTAAATAAAAGCTGAATGCCAGACAAATATAAAGACATATGCTTTATTAATATAACAATGTATTCAGTATTCATTTATTACAGGTTCTTATATAGCGCTGTCAATTTACACAGCACTTTACACATATATATTGTACATTCACATTAGTCCTTTGCCTCAAGGATCTTACAATCTAAGGTTCCTCAAATGTGTGAAACAATTAGCGCTACCCTAATAATTAATCGAGTGCAAAGTTGCAGCCACTATACACATTAAGTGAAATCACACTTTAAAAAAAAAAAAAAATTATATATATATATATATATATATATATACCAAAAGACACACAATCACACAGTGTAGTGCTACTACAGTGATAATTCAATGCTATATTTAGTGCTATGTATACATGCAATAAAATTGAGATTCATAAGAAATTCATAATAAATGTCCCAAAAATCAATATCACGCTTGATAGTAGTGCTCCAGTGTTATCATATTACTGTGCTTCTCAATAATTCTTATTGCTTGTGCAAACCACCACCAGCTATTTAATCGACTCACCTCCAGGATGAGTCAGGAAAACTCAAATCTCTTTATTTTCACTCCCCAAATGTCTTTTCTTTCTCTCAAGACTCAGCTGTTCAATTTCCCCCTTTCACAATCTCCACTCCACCCAATGTGTCCCTCACAGATAGCGGGTTTATCTCCGAGATTATTCAGCTGTTTCTCCACTTCAAGGGACTCGTGTATCATGTAATCAAAAACACAGCTGATTTAGTGCTCTCTGCTATAAAACTTTTATCTAAAACCCCGCTAAAAGAGGATGCTTACTAGATGTTGCGCAATGTCAAAGGCTCGGATCCTCTCCTCTGCACATGTATTGACCTCTGAATGGTCTTCCTCAGCAGAAAGAAGTCTTGCAGTCCCACAGACTTGAACATTATCCCACAACACCCCACTACCTAGCATCTCTATTCTGTACAGCGGGTGCAGGGTAGGACAAATGACAGCCAAAATGAATTAAACAGCAGCTGGTCCACAGTTCAGTAGGTGAACTTCATCATTCTAACTTTAACTATTCAAGTTCAGATACAGCCATGTAACAGTGCCAAACCTTTCCTGATTGGTTGCAGTTCCTGAACTGCTGAATAGATACATTTTAAATTGATGGAGTAAACTTTGAATGTACCAAGTTGATCAATTTGGGTACAACCAGCCTGCCAGATTTTACATACATTTATCGCTAACAGCTGGTATAGCCGTTACCAATAATCACTGCCTTCTCCCAGTGGGAGTGGACATGGTTGCAGGAAAGAAATTTGCTCCGTCTATGGCCTGTCTTAGTAAAATTCTCACTCATAGCACAGTAATTATAGAGAAGTTTATGGTTACAATGACTGCAGACTGTGTACAGCGTATACATTATCAAGGCTGAGGCAGCCTATAGATGGTGCAAACTTCTTTCCTGCTACCACGGGTTGCAGGAAAGAAATTTGCACGATTTCCCCATCAACACAGACAGTGTTGACAAAGGAATCCCTCCTGCTGAGCAATTGTCTTCTCCCAGTGGGGGGTGGAAGCTGTCCCTGCCGGGATTATCACTAACAGCTATAGCAGTCGCTCGTGATAATCGGAAGCGAATCCAGCAGGCTGGTTGCACCCAATTTGATTGATATATCAACTAGGTACATTCAACCTGCCAATTATTGGTTTGAATCTCAGCCGGTCCAGCAGGAACCTTGTATGGCCAGCCTAAGGCTCTTTTTAATCATGCTTCTTGAAGCCACAGCAATGAAAAAAAAATCAAAGTCCAGGACACTCACAGCATGTCACTCTCCTTTACCCCTTCACGCTTATGAGTAAAATAGATCTTAAAGTGGTTGTAAACCCTTACAAACCACTTTGACCTACAGGTAAGCCTAGATTAAGGCTTACCTGTAGGTCCAATAAATATCTCCTAAACCTACATGGTTTAGAAGATATTTACAAAAAGACAGGCCGCAGATCATGGCGATATGCCGCTCGTGTTGGCTCCCGTGCGCATGCGCGGGAGTGATTTCATCGTGGCTCCGGCGAATCACAGCGCCGGAGCAGCGAGACCCGGAAGTCACTCTGGGATACATGGCAGCGGTGAAGATAAAGGAGCAGGACCGCTTCGGGGGCTTCGTTCTCAGGTAAGTTATTCATACTAGCTCATTATGCCTTTGCCTTGCAGGTTGCATTTAAAATAAAAATAAAAAGTGCCTTTACTTCCTCTTTAATGCCTAAGCACAATTTTAAAACTTTGAAATGTGTTAGTTAGTTTTTTCAGGACAAATTGGGCTTCCATTTGGTGGTAAATGGTTATGGAAATCTTATTTTATTTTTATTATCAAAGGAAAACTGGCCCAAAACAGTAAAAAAAAAAAAACATGATTTAAAAAAAAAAGTAGCTGTATATTTATTGTTACTACCATAATTTACCACCAAAGAACAGTCCAAAATAAATTCTCCTGTTTCTGATGATTGCAGTGATACTAGTGATTACAGTGATACCACATATGTGTATGTTATTTGTTGTTTGTACCTATAGTACAGCCCAAAAACAATAGTGTTCATTTTTGCTTTTTTTTCCTGTCCTGCCCAAAACACGCTGACACTGACACTAACTGACACTGATACTAATTAAAAAAAAAATCCTGCCCAAAATATACTGACCCTGACATTTGACCCTCACCTTGACCTCTGACTGTTATTGACCCAAACACTAACCCTGGCACTGAGCTAGATCAAACCTTGATCTAGGTATTTTTCCTTTTTTTATTTTTATCTTTCCACTCCATTCACAGAGAGAGGAACACAAGGGTGGGCTTCACAGTCACTGATTACTGTGGCAGCCAATCAGAGGGAGTTCCGCGTCCCGATCGTTAGTATGGGGCCTGGGGCTCTTGGTAAAAACTCCAGTCTCTGTGCTCTGCAGCACAATGGGGAGATACATAAATAGATTCCAAAAGCTAAAAACTATTTAAATGCAGCCTTTAACCCATATCCAATATCCAGCACAATTTATCCACACCTATATTCATCATGGCACACGTAGCATACTGCATGTCTTCTCTGTCCCAGGGTGTCCCTGATTCTTAAAGTTAAGCTCCAGGATAAGCAAATATTGTGTGAGTACAAGAGGTATGTGTATTCCTACTTGAGTCTTGGTGTGTTTTGTAGATTTAATCCAAATGTCTACAGTAATCCATCCTAGAACTTCCTGTGTAAGAACTTCTTGTAATAAAGACCGGTCACTAATGCTCCTCCTTGTGCAGGGTGACTGGTCTTGTCTCCGTCCTGTCCTTGGGTTTCTGCAGGCAGTCTGATGTAGGTGGAGCCTGACAGGGCCCTCCCACAACTGTGTTTGTAAAGGCAATTGGCTTACCCATACTCATAGGTGTGCTCAGGGGGTGTGCCAGGGCACACCCTAATCACCCCATTTGGCACAGATTTCCCCTGCCGATATTTCATTGAAACACCTGGGGACCCAAAATAAAATTGTAAAAAATAATAAAAAAATTAAATAATAAAAATAAAAAAGCTACTGTCACTGGCCGCTGCCCTAATGACACCAACCTCTGCCATACTGACATGTCTGAAGAAAACATCCAACCTCAGCCAGCAAATACATAAAGAGGATGTCTGCACCAACATACCACAACCGCCGAAATTTTCACTATCCCCAATTACCGTAGACACCGCAAAAAACATCATTCATAAACTGCGTGACAGTACCTCACCTATTGACATCATCCCCACAAAACTACTGAAAGAATGCTCCGACATCGTGGCTCCAACCATAACCCACCTCATAAACCGATCATTCCACGAAGGGATTGTTCCCAGCATCCTCAAACAAGGCATCGTCAAACCTCTACTAAAGAAACCAAACCTGGACCCTCAGGTTCCAAACAACCGTAGGCCAATTACAAGCCTCAACACCATTTCTAAGATCATGGAGAAAGCTGTAGTACATCAGCTACAACTTCACCTGGATACTCACAAACTCCTGGACCCGCTGCAATCAGGCTTCCGCCCGGGTCATGGAACAGAAACAGCTCTCCTCAAGATTTGTGATGACGCCCTCGAAGCAGCAGATGACGGAGAGCCATGTCTCCTCATACTGCTAGACCTAAGTGCAGCGTTTGATACAGTAGATCACAATACTCTACTCGTCCGCCTCACAGAAGTAGCCGGAGTCCAAGACATAGATCTCCAATGGTTCGCGTCCTTCCTAGGAAATCGGTCACAGACAGTGAAACTAGGAAAATTCCTCTCCGAAACTCGGGCAGTCACCTGCGGAGTCCCTCAAGGCTCTCCTTTATCACCAGTTCTCTTCAACATTTACATTCGCCCACTCCTCCAAATCATCAGATGCTCAGATCTCTGCTTCCACTCTTACGCCGACGACACGCAACTTTATTTCCGGATCAATGGAAAAAAAGATCACCAACAACAACTTGAAAACTGCCTCAAATCAATAGAGGACTGGATGACCACTAACTCCCTCCAGCTGAACGAATCAAAGACAGAGCTTCTTATCTTACACCCAAATCATAAGCCCACAACCAAAACCTCCTGGTCTCCACCAACCGTCTTTGGGCAGACTATCTCCCCAAAGACCAAAGCGAAGAGTCTCGGGGTTATTTTAGATGCACAAATGTCAATGGATGCGCAAATAGGATCTATAGTCAGTGGATCTCACCATCTGCTACGCATGCTTCGCAGACTCATCCCTTTTATCCCAAAGAATGACAAAGCAGTGGTAGTTGGAACAATCATTAATTCACGACTGGACTACGCAAACTCGCTTTACATAGGATTACCACAATATCAACTTGCGCGATTACAACTGATCCAAAACACGGCGGCAAGGCTGATAACAGGAAAAAAACCCTGGGAATCCATCTCTCCTTCGCTGAGGAGCTTACATTGGCTAACCGTAAAAAATCGGATCACGTTCAAGACCCTTTGCCTCACCCACAAATGCGTGCACAGAGAAGCTCCGCAATATCTAATGGAGAAAAATAAATCATTACACACCAAAACGCAGTCTTCGATCAGCCAACAAAAACCTCCTCCTCGTGCCCAAAGCCCGGTATAAATCCAAGGGGGATCGGAGATTCGCTGTCCAAGGGCCTCAGCTATGGAATGCTCTACCAATCAACATCCGCCTGGAAGAAAATCACCTGGCTTTTAGGAAAAAACTCAAGACCTTCCTCTTTTAGCAGATGATCAAAGCTCGCCACAGCGCCTAGAGGCGATTCAGTTCGCATTGTGCGCTATACAAGTATTTCATTCATTCATTCATTCATGTCCACTGTTCTACTAACACCGTCCTATTTTAATACATTTGGGCTGCACACCCTAATGCAATAGACTGCACACACCTATGCCCATACTATAAATATATCCTTTGTAGCTATTGAGATATATATTTAAATAAAACCGTTTGTGCCTGGAGTTCAACTTTAGGTTCCAAAGTTAGGAGGTATGCTGTTATCACTATCAGGAAACCTGCCCTGAGAAATGCCAAACAGCCATTACTGGAATGCATGTAGACTGGAAGTAATTGCAGTGGATCAGCAGTACTGACATGCAGCAAAGGATTAGAAAGCAAGTATTTTATATAAAGAAATTGTTTATGATACACAGTGTGTTACTGCTAAACTGTAGTTCTGCAACAGCTGGAGGGCCATCAGTTTGAGACCCCTGCCCTACGTCGATGTTTCCTTTGTGACCTTTGCATGTGTCCATTGCCTAGAGTGGCAACCCACTCCTGTCCTCCCCCCTCCTCTGTCCTCCAGCATGCATGCTCCTCCTGTCCTCACTGTGTAATATATTCACACTCCACCCAGAAGTTTGGGGAATGGGTGCTCTTCAGTGGGAGCTAGCAGCAGAGATAGAGTAGTAAAACTTGTTTGGTCCCACTGGTGCATTTATATGTATTTGGGGCATGTTACACTGCTTGCAAACAGTGGTTAATAAAGAAAAACTATTTAGTTTCACAGTAGTTTACATCTTTGTTTTTATTTAAAATAATTGGTAGGGTTCCTGCAATTATAATCCTTGTTTAGGTACTTAAAGCAGAGTTCCACCAAAAAGTGGAACTTCCGCTCATTTGATTCCTCAAATAATACAGGTATCTGCACCCACTTCCAGGAATAGACTCCCGCGGGAGTCACGCCCCTTCCCTCACCCCCCCCCCCCGCTGTCTCCTGGGAAACACAGGTCCCAGGAGATAGCGGGGACCACTTACAATGCACAGCGCGACTCGCGCGTGCACACTAGAGAACCCCTCAATGAGAATGGTGGCGGCAGCAGCCGAGAGCCGAGCGATTGCTCGGCTTCGGCTGCCGACATCGCTGGACCCTGGGACAGGTAAGTGTCCATTTATTAAAAGTCAGCAGCTGCAGTATTTGTAGCTGCTGGCTTTTAATAAAAATTTTTTAGGTGGACTCCCTCTTTAATACTTCATGGTACAGGGGGGTGACATCACTCTGTCTCCCTATTATTCCCTTGTATTGTCACTCTGTCACACAGACTTCTATTGCAGACTACGAATGGTACACATGTGCAATTCACTTCTTTCCGAATAATTTTTTCGAAATTTGACAAATTAGTTAATTCAAAAATATTAAAATGAACAAAGACCCATTTAACAAATTCGTAAACTCCTAAAATTCGAAAATTCGTGAACTCGTAAATTCATAAATTCGTAAATTCGTAAATTCATAAATTCTGAAATTCATAAATACGTAAATTAGAAAATTCTGAAAATTAGAAAATCCAAAAATTAAAAAATCAAAAATTAAGAATGAAAATCTGAAAACTTGAAAACCCGAAAATTCTAAATAATGACTAATAATAACTATTACTAACTATTAAATGATAGGTATTGGAATTTCCTTTCAAATTTGGCTGTTAGTGAACGTAGCGAATACAAATTTTTCCGAAGTTATGAATTATCCAAAATAACGAATGCTGCATCTTAACAAATGGAACATAACGAATTGATAATAGTAAATACTAATACAAACTTTTTATTATTATTATTTATTATTCATTTGTTACATTCCATTCATTTAGATGCAGGATTTATTATTTTGGATAATTCGTAAATTCGGATAAATTCGGATTAGTTACATGCATAAACAGACAAATTTGAAATGGACTTCCAATACCTATAATTTAATAGTTAGTTAACGAATGACCCAAAAAACGAAATAAAAACAAAAAACAAATGAAACGTAAACTAAAACAAACACATTTTTCGGCAGTGCACATGTGTAAGGAATGGCCATTTCAACACACATAACATAACATGGTTTACTGTTATTACTAGCAGGAAACACACCCTAACAAGGGGCTGACTGACCCATCGTCATCCGGGCACTACTCGAGGGCCAGGGGCCAGCAGGGGGCCACATGAGAGGCTCCTGGGGATGAAGCCAAGAAGTTCCGGCACTGCGCTTCACTCAGTGGAAGTATCCTCAATCCAGCCTCACCTGTCTCTGCTCTGGGAGAGTGAGGTGAAAGGGGTCTGCTCTCATCTAGGAGTGGGGAGTATAGTGGTTTCAATGTTATCTAGGAGTGGGGTGTATAGTGGTTTTGATGTTATCTAGGAGTGGGGGGTATAGGGGTGTGTGGTGTTACCTAGGAGTGGGGGGTATAGTGGTTTTGATGTTATCTAGGAGTGGGGAGTATAGGGGGGGTCTGGTGTTATCTAGGAGTGGGGGGTATAGGGGTTCTGGTGTTATCTATGAGCGAGGGAATGCAGGGAGTTTGGTGTTACCTAGGAGTGGGGACATGGGGTCTGGTGTTATCTGGAGGGTATAGAGTAGTTTGGTGTTATCTAGGAGGGGGGTATAGGGGAGTCTGGTGTTATCTAGGAGTGGGGGGAATAGGGGGTCTGGTGTTATTCAGAAGCGGGGGTATACTGGTTTTGATGTTATCCAGGAGCATGGGGGGAGAGTGGTTTCAATGTTATCTAGAAATGGGGGATAAAGGAGGTCTGGTGTTATCCATGAGTGGGGGGTATAGTGGTTTCAATGTTATCTAGGAGTGGGGGATATAGTGGTTCTGTTGTTATCTAGGAGTGTGGGGTATAGTGCTTCTGGTGTTATTAAGAAGTGGGGGTATAGTGGTTCTGGTGTTATCTAGGAGTGGGGGGATGCAGGGAGTCTGGTGTTATCTAGGAGTGGGGACATAGGGGTCTTGTGTTATCTGGGGGGTATAGGGGAGTCTGCTGTTATCTACTGAAGTGGGGGGTGGGGGTATAGAGGAGTCTGGTGTTATCCAGGAGTAACCCAAAAATAGGGGTCTGGTGTTATCTTGGACTGGGGGTTAGAGGGGCTCTGGTGTTACCTAGGAAAAGGGGGGTTTATGGCAACTGCTTTGTCCAGGAGGGGGGGACACTTGGGGTCTGGTGTTATCTAACAGTGGAGGTTTAGAAGGGCTGATTTTATCTGGGATTTGGGGGTCTAGGACTAGGAAGTCTGGTGTTATCTGGGTCTTAGGATACAAGATTCCAAGGGGGTCTATTTGTGAAGGGGTATAAAGGAGGGTTTGGTGTTATCTATGAGTAGGATCTGGTGCTGTTTGTGAATGGAGTATTATTTGGAAGGTGAGGAGCCTATACATCAATAAAGGTCTTTCTTTAACCACTTGCCTACTGGGCACTGATAAGCTGCACTGATAGGCACTAATGAGGCTGCACTGATGGATACTGATAGGTGGCGTTGATGGGCACTGATAGGCGGCACTGAAGGGCACTGAGAGGTGGCAATGATGAGGTGGCACTGGTGGACACTGATGAGGAGGCACTAATAGGTGGAACTGATGGGCACCAATATACGGCACTGAAGGGCACTGAGAGGTGGCAATTTTGAGGTGGCACTGATGGACACTCATGAGGCTGCACTGATGGGAACTGATTGACACTTATGAGTTGGCACTGTTGGACACTGATAGGCGCACTGATGAGCACTGATAGGCAGCACTGATTGGCACTAGTAGATGGCACTGTTAGGTGACACTGATGATGAGGCACTGATGGGCACTGATTGGCAGCATTGATAAGTGGCACTTTTGGCACAGAAAGGTGGCACCTATGGGCACTGATTGGCACTGAAAGGGGACACTGGTGGGCCTTGATATATGGCACTCATAGGCACTAATTAGCAGTACAGATCGGGACCGATGTCCCTGTAACAAAAGTCGGTTACTGGATTTATTCTTTCTCCTTATGCTGATCGTGAGGAGAAAAAAAGCCGGAAACCAGCTTCTGTTTACTTCCTGACCATCTGTCATTGGAATACAGCTGATCATGTGGTAAAGGGACCACTGTGATTGATCCTTTACCCTGTTCTGTGATCACTTGAGTCCGAGGGGGGGCGCGCAAGCAGCATGATCATGAGAGGATGTCTATTGACGCCCTCCTGGCACTGGAAGCCTGCACTGTAGCCATCATTCGTCTATAGCGTGGGCGCAAAATGATTAACGTAAGTTTATTTTTCTTAACTCATTAAACATTTATTTTGAACATAGTGTAGAGAAATTCTGCACCAAACACATATACTGTGGGCAGTGCACGATATGAATGGGGCTTTGTGTGGGGGTGGCTTGAGTGTGGGCGGGGACACTATGGGCCCATGATATTCTATTACCTGGGGGCCCGATGAGTTGTCAGTCCGCCCCTGCACCCTAAATAGTGCCATGCAGCCTTTGCAGGAGTGCATGTATGTAGATAGGAAAGGGCCACAAAGGGTTTGCTTTAGATTAGCAGCATGGACATGAGAAAAAAAGATAAAAACTGTATTTTATTAAAATAAGATTGCAGTTGTATATGATACAGAGGAGTTGATTTACTAAAATTGGATAGTGCAAAATCTCATTCAGCCCTGCATAGACCAATCAGTTTCCAGGTTTTTTGTCAAAGCATAACCACTTGCGGCAGTGGCGTAACTAGAACCTTCAGGACCCCGATGCAGGAAACCATGGCGGGCCCCCCCCCCCCGACCTCCGGACAGGGCTCTTTTCTCCGAGCCCGATGGTGGAACACCAGGGCCCAGTCCCAAGTGGGTGGCTGCATATAAAGGAACCGATTTAAAAAACATAAATTACAGCCACTGTGCCCATCAAACGCCACCACTGTACCATCTAATGCCACCACTGTACCATCAAATGTCACTACTGTGCCCATCAAACTCTGCCGCTGTGCCCAAATGCCACCGCTGTGCCCATCAAATGCCACCGCTGTGCTCATCAAATGCCGCCACTGTACCCATCAAATGCTACCACTGTGCCCATCAAATGCTACCACTGTGCCCATCAAATGCTGCTACTGTGCCCATCAAATGCTGCTACTGTGCCCATCAAATGCTGCCACTGTGAATCCCCACTGCCCGCTCACTGTCTGCCCGCCACTTACCCTGTCTTGGTGGGGCAGCGGGTAACGGCCATGAGCGGGGTCCTCCATGCAGCTACTGCCATCCTCATCTCCCGTCCTCTCCTCCTGATGGGCGTCCAATAGCTGTGTCTATCGTTTCAGCCAATCAAGTGATGGGTAAAAGACCCGCACACCTGATTGGTGGAGAGGCGGTTCAGTGTTAGGAAAGTGAATATTAATTCACTTTTCTAACACACCTGGCTGGGTAGACTGTGAGCGTCAAGCATGGCGCTCGCAGTTCACCTATTTTGAAGCCTATTATAGCCCATGGCTCTAATCAGGCGCTACAAAAACACCCCCCCCCCGCCGCTGTAATTCAGGCACCCGGCACCCCAAAAGGAACCAGACACCTAAATATGGGGGTGGCAGCGGTGGCCATGGATAGATTCATGCTATGCTATGCATGAATCTATCCATTGGTCATAGAGGGGGTGGAACCTGTGCACCCTTTTGGATGCACCGCCACTGATAAACACATGCACACACACATGCATACATACACATACATATATGAACACACACACACATACATACATGCATGCTCTCACACACACATACAAGCATGTTCACACACACACACATATAAGCATGCTTACACACACTCACACACATACAAGCATGCTCACACGCACACACACAAGCATGCTCACACACACACACATACATTAATGCTCACACACACACACATACATGCTCACACACACACACATACATGCTCACACACACACAAATACATACAAGCATGCTCACGCACACAGATATAAGCATGCACGCACACAGATACAAGCATGCTCGCACACACACACATACATGCATGCTCACATACACACATACATGCATGCTCACACACACACATACATGCATGCTCACACACACACACATACATGCATGCTCACACACATACATGCATGCTCAAACACATGCATGCTCACACACACACACATACATGCTCACACACACATACAAGCATGCTCACACACACATACAAGCATGCTCACACACACACACACACATACAAGCATGCTCACACACAAGCATGCTCACGCACACACAAGCATGCTCACACACATGCACATACAAGCATGCTCACACACACATACAAGCATGCTCACACACACATACAAGCATGCTCACACACATACATACAAGCATGCTCACACACACGCACATACGAGCATGCTCACACACACATACATAAAAGCATGTTCACACACACATACAAGCATGTTCACTCATACAAGCATGCTCACACACACACATACAATCACAAATACAGTAGATAGGCTTATTTAAAAAAAACTGCAGACATTTACCTCTTCCTGGCGGGTACTGCACTCTAGGGGGAGACAAAGAGCACACACTGCTTTCACTAAGCCTAATGTGAGGAGCTGCCACACAGTGCCGATTTCAGTTCGGCTGATGATTGTGAGCTCCTCTCAGCCTTCCCTCCTATCGCAGAAGTACAGGGGGCCCTCGGGCCCCCTGCAGCAAGGGGCCCGGTCGCCATGGCGATCTTGGCGACCTCTATAATTCCGCCACTGACTTGCGGACCACCCACTGTAGATATACTGTGGCAAGCAGCCGCTCTGCACCAGATCATGTACCTAGTACATTATCTGACACTTCCAGGTCTGGGGTGATCACACACAGCGGGAGCCCAGTGGCGGGTACCACAGACTTGATGTCTACCAGCACCTGCTGATTGTTCAATACACAGGCAGAATGGCGATCTGCCTGTGTAAACATGGTAGATCATCATTCTGTCAGTAGGGAAGGCATTGATACTGTGTTTCTGCAAAGCAGGGACATGGATTCATGCCTTCCATTAGTAAAACTATCTCCCTCACAGTACACAAGCACTGGCTAGGAAAATATTTAACTCTTTGATTGCCCTTGATGTTAACCCTTTCCCAGCCAGTATCAATAGTACAGTGACAGTGCATATATTTTAGCACTTATCACTGTATTAGTGTCACTGGTACCCAAAAAGTGTCAGAAGTGTCAGTTAGTGTCCGATTTGTCTGCTGCAATATCGCAGTCCCGCTATCGCTGCCATTACTTTTTAAAATAAAATAAATAAATAAAAGTATCCCATAGTTTGTAGATACTATAACTTTTGGACAAATATACGCTTATTGGGATTTTTTTTTTACCAAAAATATGTAGCAGAATAGTGATGGACGAACTTCCGACGGGACGTTTCGCGAACGCGAAACGCGAACGGGCACAAACGTTCGCGAAAACGACCGTTCGCCGCGGGCTCCATTGACTTCAATGGGAGGCGAATTTCGCAAACCTTTAGGTCGAATTTGCGGCCACGGGGTAATTATTAGGGGGTAGCACGTAGTCCCACCACCTGGACAATAGCATAATACATGTATGAGGTGAATTTGGGATCGATAACTACAAGCATTTTTTTTTTATTTGGGAAATTGTTCTGACAATTCAGGACTATGGAGCTAATGAAGGCAATGGAGGAGAGGGAAGGTCAGGGACCAGGGTAGGCAAACAAGAGGGTGCAGGAGATACAGAGCACTGACAGCAGCACCGTAATACAGAGCACTGACATCAGCACCGTGACATACAGCGCTGACAGCAGCTCCGTGACATACAGCGCTGACAGCAGCTCCGTGACATACAGCGCTGACAGCAGCTCCGTGACATACAGCGCTGACAGCAGCTCCGTGACATACAGCGCTGACAGCAGCTCCGTGACATACAGCGCTGACAGCAGCACCGTGACATACAGCGCTGACAGCAGCTCCGTGACATACAGCGCTGACAGCAGCTCCGTGACATACAGCGCTGACAGCAGCTCCGTGACATACAGCACTGACAGCAGCTCCGTGACATACAGCGCTGACAGCAGCTCCGTGACATACAGCGCTGACAGCAGCACCGTGACATACAGCGCTGACAGCAGCTCCGTGACATACAGCGCTGACAGCAGCTCCGTGACATACAGCGCTGACAGCAGCTCCGTGACATACAGCACTGACAGCAGCTCCGTGACATACAGCGCTGACAGCAGCTCCGTGACATACAGCGCTGACAGCAGCACCGTGACATACAGCGCTGACAGCAGCTCCGTGACATACAGCGCTGACAGCAGCACCGTGACATACAGCGCTGACAGCAGCTCCGTGACATACAGCGCTGACAGCAGCTCCGTGACATACAGCGCTGACAGCAGCACCGTGACATACAGCGCTGACAGCAGCTCCGTGACATACAGCGCTGACAGCAGCTCCGTGACATACAGCGCTGACAGCAGCTCCGTGACATACAGCGCTGACAGCAGCTCCGTGACATACAGCGCTGACAGCAGCTCCGTGACATACAGCGCTGACAGCAGCACCGTGACATACAGCGCTGACAGCAGCTCCGTGACATACAGCGCTGACAGCAGCTCCGTGACATACAGCGCTGACAGCAGCTCCGTGACATACAGCGCTGACAGCAGCTCCGTGACATACAGCGCTGACAGCAGCTCCGTGACATACAGCGCTGACAGCAGCTCCGTGACATACAGCGCTGACAGCAGCTCCGTGACATACAGCGCTGACAGCAGCACCGTAAGCAGCCCCAGGAGGAAGTCAGCACAGCACAGGGATGGTGTGATCCCCTCATAATAAGAACCCCCAGGAGGAAGTCAGCACAGCACAGGGATGGTGTGATCCCCTCATAATAAGAACCCCCAGGAGGAAGTCAGCACAGCACAGGGATGGTGTGATCCCCTCATAATAAGAACCCCCAGGAGGAAGTCAGCACAGCACAGGGATGGTGGGAGCCCCTCATAATAAGAACACCCAGGAGGAAGTCAGCACAGCACAGGGATGGTGGGAACCCCTCATAATAAGCAGCCCCAGTAGAAATATGACACCGCTCAACCTCTTCAAAGAGGAGGGTAGGGGCATATAGTACGGTGTGCTTTTTTGGGTCAGGGAAGTGAGCCAAATGAATTAAGAAGGTCTGTGTGCTTGATTCCAAAAATTGTTTATAGACATATACATGGTCTACTGATCACATGTGTTGAATTCCTCCGAGATCCATGCCTCATTCATTTTTAGAAATGTGAGGTAGTTAACACTGTGGTGAGCTAGGCGAGTACGCTTATCGGTCACAATCCCCCCTGCTGCGCTGAACGTCCTTTCGGACAGGACACTGGATGAGGGGCAAGCCAACAGTTCGATTGCAAATTGGGCAAGCTCTGGCCAGAGGTCAAGCCTGCCCACCCAGTAGTCTAGGGGTTCATCACTCCTCAGAGCGTCCACATCGGCCGTTAACCCAATGTAGTCGGACACCTGACGGTCTAGGCGTTCCCTGATGCTGGATCCGGATGACACCTGTCGATGGGTCGGCTGAAAGAATGACCTCATATCCGAAGTCACCAACACATCTTCAAACCGGCCTCTTCTTGCAGGCGCTGTTGGATTGGTACCCGCAAATCCTTCTCTGGGAGTGGGAATTGCTCCTCTGCCAGCGCACGCAAAAGCAGAATGCAGCATTTCTCGAAGCAAGGCCTGGAAGTGCTGCATTCTGACAGCCCTCTGCGACGGCGGTAACATTTCCGCCATTTTGTGTTTGTACCGGGGGTCTAAGTACGTTGCCACCCAGTACTGGTCCTTGACCCTCATGCTTTTTATACGGGGGTCCCTATTAAAACACTGGAGCATGAAGGCCCCCATTTGCACTAAAGTGGAAGCGGTGTGGTGGCCTGGCTCCTGCTCATCATCCAGGATAATGTCGTCCTCTTCATTCTCCTCTCCCCATCCTCGCACAACAGGGATCCCAGAAAGGTTTAAAGCATGCTCTTCTTGCTCCTGCTCATCCGCCCCGGCACCATCCTCCTCTGACTCCTCATCAGACTCCTGTTGTTGACTTGTCTCAGATAGAGTAGCCCCCCCTGGGAATTCATCCAGCATTGCGACTTCCTCATCTTCCCGCTCCTGCTCCTCCACAGCCTGATCAATGACACGACGCAATGCACGCTCCAGAAAGAAGGCATAAGGTACCATGTCACTGATGGCGCCATGGCTGCGACTGACCAGTTTGGTGATCTCCTCAAATGGCCGCAGAAGTCTGCATGTGTCGCGCATGAGCAGCCACTGGCGCGGTGAAAAAAAACCCAGCTCCCCAGAACCGTTTCTTTCGCAGAGTTCATACAGGTAGACGTTAACTGCACGTTTCTGCTGGAGCAGCCTATCAAGCATATAGAAGGTTGAGTTCCATCGCGTCGGGCAATCGCAAATAAGACGTCTGACCGGCAGATGGTGTCGCCGCTGAATGTCAGCAAGGCGAGCCATGGCCGTGTAAGATCTTCTGAAATGGGCCGAGATTTTCCTTGCCTGCCGCAAGATGTCCTGGACCCCAGGGTATTTGACAAGGAATCGCTGCACGACCAAGTTTAAGACGTGTGCCATGCACGGCACGTGCGTGATTTTGCCCTGTTTCAATGCGCTAAGCAGATTGGCACCGTTGTCACACACCACTTTACCAACTGTCAAATTGAGCGGTGTTAGCCACTCATCTGCCTGTGAACGCAAAGCTGAAAGGAGTGCCGGGCCAGTGTGGCTCTTTGCTTCCAGGCACAACAGACGCAGCACGGCATGGCAACGTCTCACCTGGCATGTGGAATAGGTTCTGGGGAGCTTGGGCGGTGCAGTGGAAGAGACGCTAGCAGCGGAAAAGGAGGAGGCAGCTGAGGAGGAGAGGGAGGAGGATGGAGTAGGAGGAGGAGAAGAAGAGTCAGGCCTGCATGCAATCCGTGGCGGTAAAACCAAATCTACACGGGTGCCACGGGTTACATGCTTGACGGCCGTCAGAAGGTTCACCCAGTGGGCAGTAAAACTGATATACCTTCCCTGCCCGTGTTTGCTAGACCACGTGTCTGTGGTCAGATGTATCTTGGCACCGACACTGTGTGCCAGAGATACATTCACTTGCCGCTGAACATGGCCATATAGCTCTGGGATGCCCTTCTCTGAGAAATACTTCCTTCCTGGGACCTTCCATTGTGGTGTTCCAATGGCCACAAATTTGCGAAAGGCCTCCGAGTCCACCAGTTTATATGGCAGTAGTTGGCGGGCTATGAGTTCTGACAAGCCAGCCGCCAACCGTTGGGCAAGAGGGTTATCCGGCGTCATCATTTTTTTACGCTCAAACATTAGGCCCACGGAAGCCTGCCTTTTTGCAGAAAAATGTGAGCTTGGCGTGATGGAAGGTGGAGTGGAGGACAATTGTGAGGAGAGAGGAGAAGGAGAAGTAGAAGACGAGGCTGGACGGTGAGAGCCTGCAGTGTGGCTTTGTGTGTTCCGTTGCTCCCACTGGGCTCGGTGATGGCTGCTCATGTGCCTTCTTAAGGCGGTCGTCCCTAGGTGAGTATTGGGCTTACCGCGACTAACGCGTTGACTGCAAAGATTGCAGATGGCAACGCTATTGTCAGCAGCGGACACGTTAAAAAAAGCCCACACTGCGGAGCCATGTGCCGGTGTCCTGGGAGCGCCAGATGTGACCGTACATGGTCGATGACTCGCTCCTGATACATTTGCAGTCTGCTTTGTCCCTGCTGTGCAATGTAAGTCATTGCTGCTTCTCCTCCCTATCTGCTGGTCCATATCTCCCTCTGAACTCCCCTCCTCTTCCTCTCTTGTGGGCACCCACGTGACATCACTAGACACGTCATCATCAACGTCACCTTCCCCACCGCTATAAGTAGAGTAGGCAGCAACACCGGGGACCAACCTCCTCCTTGGGCTGATCTGGGTACTGGCGTCAGACTGCTGAGTAGCGCTTGTTGCTACCTCCTCTTCCTGATCCAATACCAAGAGTGGCTGCGCATCAGAAATGTCCTCTTGATATGGATCGGAAAATAATTCCAGTGACTCAAGCGGAAGGTATGTGGTGGTGGTGGTGGTGGTCGTGTTGTTGGTGGTAGTGTCTTTGGGGGTGCACATAGCAGAGAGTGAAGAAGAGGGTGCAGATCGAGAGGATGAGGAGGGTGCAGAAGAATAAGGCTGAGTGAGCCACTCAACCAAGTCTGGTGCGTCCTTTAAAGTAATTGAACGCACCTTCTGCAACTTCCCACTTTGGCTCAAGGCTGTTGCTCCTGCCCTACCCCTACCACCCCTGCGGAAGGGCCTGCCTCTTCCTCTGCCTGTCATTTTTTAAATCACCCTGTGACAAAACTCTTAGTCCCTATACCGCTGAAGGACTGCTGCAGTATAGGGCAGCGGTCAGCAGTAGTGCACGTCAACCCTATGTATTGTGGACCAATAGCGGTCCTTACAGAACAGCAGACTGTACTGCACTCAGGCCTATGTACCGTAGCACCCTATACCAAGTTACCAGTCCTTATAAAAACTTTTGTGGACCAAGCAGGTTGTGTGTTAGTGATTAGCAGACTGTACGTCAGTCCCTATACCAATGAAGGACTGCTGCAGTATAGGGCAGCGGTCAGCAGTAGTGCACGTCAACCCTATGTATTGTGGACCGATAGCGGTCCTTACAGAACAGCAGACTGTACTGCACTCAGGCCTATGTACCGTAGCACCCTATACCAAGTTACCAGTCCTTATAAAAACTTTTGTGGACCAAGCAGGTTGTGTGTTAGTGATTAGCAGACTGTACGTCAGTCCCTATACCAATGAAGGACTGCTGCAGTATAGGGCAGCGGTCAGCAGTAGTGCACGGCAACCCTATGTATTGTGGACCGATAGCGGTCCTTACAGAACAGCAGACTGTACTGCACTCAGGCCTATGTACCGTAGCACCCTATACCAAGTTACCAGTCCTTATAAAAACTTTTGTGGACCAAGCAGGTTGTGTGTTAGTGATTAGCAGACTGTACGTCAGTCCCTATACCAATGAAGGACTGCTGCAGTATAGGGCAGCGGTCAGCAGTAGTGCACGGCAACCCTATGTATTGTGGACCGATAGCGGTCCTTACAGAACAGCAGACTGTACTGCACTCAGGCCTATGTACCGTAGCACCCTATACCAAGTTACCAGTCCTTATAAAAACTTTTGTGGACCAAGCAGGTTGTGTGTTAGTGATTAGCAGACTGTACGTCAGTCCCTATACCAATGAAGGACTGCTGCAGTATAGGGCAGCGGTCAGCAGTAGTGCACGGCAACCCTATGTATTGTGGACCGATAGCGGTCCTTACAGAACAGCAGACTGTACTGCACTCAGGCCTATGTACCGTAGCACCCTATACCAAGTTACCAGTCCTTATAAAAACTTTTGTGGACCAAGCAGGTTGTGTGTTAGTGATTAGCAGACTGTGCGTCAGTCCCTATACCGCTGAAGGACTGCTGCAGTATAGGGCAGCGGTCAGCAGTAGTGCACGGCAACCCTATGTATTGTGGACCGATAGCGGTCCTTACAGAACAGCAGACTGTACTGCACTCAGGCCTATGTACCGTAGCACCCTATACCAAGTTACCAGTCCTTATAAGAACTTTTGTGGACCAAGCAGGTTGTGTGTTAGTGTTTAGCAGACTGTGCGTCAGTCCCTATACCGCTGAAGGACTGCTGCAGTATAGGGCAGCGGTCAGCAGTAGTGCACGGCAACCCTATGTATTGTGGACCGATAGCGGTCCTTACAGAACAGCAGACTGTACTGCACTCAGGCCTATGTACCGTAGCACCCTATACCAAGTTACCAGTCCTTATAAGAACTTTTGTGGACCAAGCAGGTTGTGTGTTAGTGTTTAGCAGACTGTGCGTCAGTCCCTATACCGCTGAAGGACTGCTGCAGTATAGGGCAGCGGTCAGCAGTAGTGCACGGCAACCCTATGTATTGTGGACCGATAGCGGTCCTTACAGAACAGCAGACTGTACTGCACTCAGGCCTATGTACCGTAGCACCCTATACCAAGTTACCAGTCCTTATAAGAACTTTTGTGGACCAAGCAGGTTGTGTGTTAGTGTTTAGCAGACTGTGCGTCAGTCCCTATACCGCTGAAGGACTGCTGCAGTATAGGGCAGCGGTCAGCAGTAGTGCACGTCAACCCTATGTATTGTGGACCGATAGCGGTCCTTACAGAACAGCAGACTGTACTGCACTCAGGCCTATGTACCGTAGCACCCTATACCAAGTTACCAGTCCTTATAAGAACTTTTGTGGACCAAGCAGGTTGTGTGTTAGTGATTAGCAGACTGTACGTCAGTCCCTATACCAATGAAGGACTGCTGCAGTATAGGGCAGCGGTCAGCAGTAGTGCACGGCAACCCTATGTATTGTGGACCGATAGCGGTCCTTACAGAACAGCAGACTGTACTGCACTCAGGCCTATGTACCGTAGCACCCTATACCAAGTTACCAGTCCTTATAAGAACTTTTGTGGACCAAGCAGGTTGTGTGTTAGTGTTTAGCAGACTGTGCGTCAGTCCCTATACCGCTGAAGGACTGCTGCAGTATAGGGCAGCGGTCAGCAGTAGTGCACGGCAACCCTATGTATTGTGGACCGATAGCGGTCCTTACAGAACAGCAGACTGTACTGCACTCAGGCCTATGTACCGTAGCACCCTATACCAAGTTACCAGTCCTTATAAGAACTTTTGTGGACCAAGCAGGTTGTGTGTTAGTGTTTAGCAGACTGTGCGTCAGTCCCTATACCGCTGAAGGACTGCTGCAGTATAGGGCAGCGGTCAGCAGTAGTGCACGGCAACCCTATGTATTGTGGACCGATAGCGGTCCTTACAGAACAGCAGACTGTATTGCACTCAGGCCTATGTACCGTAGCACCCTATACCAAGTTACCAGTCCTTATAAGAACTTTTGTGGACCAAGCAGGTTGTGTGTTAGTGATTAGCAGACTGTACGTCAGTCCCTATACCAATGAAGGACTGCTGCAGTATAGGGCAGCGGTCAGCAGTAGTGCACGGCAACCCTATGTATTGTGGACCGATAGCGGTCCTTACAGAACAGCAGACTGTAACGCACTCAGGCCTATGTACCGTAGCACCCTATACCAAGTTACCAGTCCTTATAAGAACTTTTGTGGACCAAGCAGGTTGTGTGTTAGTGATTAGCAGACTGTACGTCAGTCCCTATACCAATGAAGGACTGCTGCAGTATAGGGCAGCGGTCAGCAGTAGTGCACGGCAACCCTATGTATTGTGGACCGATAGCGGTCCTTACAGAACAGCAGACTGTAACGCACTCAGGCCTATGTACCGTAGCACCCTATACCAAGTTACCAGTCCTTATAAGAACTTTTGTGGACCAAGCAGGTTGTGTGTTAGTGATTAGCAGACTGTACGTCAGTCCCTATACCAATGAAGGACTGCTGCAGTATAGGGCAGCGGTCAGCAGTAGTGCACGGCAACCCTATGTATTGTGGACCGATAGCGGTCCTTACAGAACAGCAGACTGTACTGCACTCAGGCCTATGTACCGTAGCACCCTATACCAAGTTACCAGTCCTTATAAGAACTTTTGTGGACCAAGCAGGTTGTGTGTTAGTGTTTAGCAGACTGTGCGTCAGTCCCTATACCGCTGAAGGACTGCTGCAGTATAGGGCAGCGGTCAGCAGTAGTGCACGTCAACCCTATGTATTGTGGACCGATAGCGGTCCTTACAGAACAGCAGACTGTACTGCACTCAGGCCTATGTACCGTAGCACCCTATACCAAGTTACCAGTCCTTATAAGAACTTTTGTGGACCAAGCAGGTTGTGTGTTAGTGTTTAGCAGACTGTGCGTCAGTCCCTATACCGCTGAAGGACTGCTGCAGTATAGGGCAGCGGTCAGCAGTAGTGCACGGCAACCCTATGTATTGTGGACCGATAGCGGTCCTTACAGAACAGCAGACTGTACTGCACTCAGGCCTATGTACCGTAGCACCCTATACCAAGTTACCAGTCCTTATAAGAACTTTTGTGGACCAAGCAGGTTGTGTGTTAGTGATTAGCAGACTGTACGTCAGTCCCTATACCAATGAAGGACTGCTGCAGTATAGGGCAGCGGTCAGCAGTAGTGCACGGCAACCCTATGTATTGTGGACCGATAGCGGTCCTTACAGAACAGCAGACTGTACCGCACCCAAGCCTATGTACCGTAGCACCCTAGACAGACCAAGTTACCAGTCCTGATAAAGAGCTTTGTGGAACAAGTGAGTTGTGAATGATTAGCAGACTGCAGCAGAAGGGCAGCAGTCAAGTATAATATTCTTTCTATATTTGGAAGAAAGAATATTATACGTGTACAAGCCTATTACCGTACCACTGATACCAGTCCTGAAAAGAACCTTTGTGGAACTAATAGTAACAGCAAGTCTTTAAAATTATCCTCACTGCCTGACAACACTGCTTCCTGCCTGTCCCTATACAAATTGGCAAAAAAGAGTAGGCTGGAACGATTAGCTGGAACAGCTCTTTTGTGGACCTGATAGTAACAGCTAATGATGATGATGATGATGATGATGAAGAAAGACTAATCTGGCTGAGCTGTCCCTAAAATAGCAGCATACAGCGCTCTGTCCCTTTATCTAAACTGACAAAAGAAACTCAGGCTGCTGACCTAACACCTATACCAGTCCTGAAAAGAACTTTTGTGTACCAAATAGCTAGCGTTTTCTCTGTCCCTACTCCACACAGGATCCTTTCCCTACAGTGACAGAAGAAAGAATGTAAAATGGCCACCGGATCGGGTGTATTTATAGGTTAGGGGGAATGTCCAAGTGTCCATGAGCTGTCATGTCTCAATTGGTTGTCCTGTAACACATGATAAACGTGTCACGAAAGGTTAAAGTTCTTGTATACATTAAACACGTAAGTCCGCCGGGGCGAACGACGGAAAAAGGCGTTCGAACCCGCGGACGGCGAAAGTCGGAAATTCGCCGCGAAACGACCGCCGGGCGAACCGTTCGGCCATCACTATAGCAGAATACATATTGGCCTAAATTGACTCGAAATTTGATTCTTTTCAATTATTTTATTGGCTATATTTTATAGCAGAAAGTAAAAAATATTGTTTTTTTTTTTTTCAAAATTGTCAGTCTTTTTTTGTTTATTGCACAGAAAATAAAAAATGCAGAGGTGATAAAATACCACCAAATGAAAACTCTATTTGTGGGAAATAAAATGACATACATTTTATTTGGGTACAGCTTTACACGACCACACAATTGTTAGTTAAAGTAATGCAGTGCCATATTGCAAAAAAATGGCCTGGTCATGAAGGGAGGAAGTAGTTAATTGAACAAGCTGAAGTTGGAAGCTAGTTGGCTACTAAGGATGAGCTCAGGCGTGTTCGCATGGACTACGTGCACAGCCCGCCAGGAAGTCGGCACAGCGCTGCGCTTATCACAGGCAATGAGACATGTGCGGCTGCAGAGATCGGGAAATGTCTCACTGCCTGTGATTAGCGCAGCGCTGCGTTGACTTCCTGGCGGGCTCTGCACGTGGTCTATGCGAATACGCCTGAGCTCATCCTTATTGGCTACCATGCACAGCTGCCCCAATTTTAGTAAATCAATCCCACAGTGCTTCAACAAACTACTTTAAAAAAATATTTTATAAATGCGTGGTAATGTTAAAAGAGAAAAAAAAAAATTTTGAAACTAAATTATGAATAAAAATTATGTTTCTTGGTTGATTTTGTAAATATATATTTACGCTGGGAGAGCAAAATTTTTTCGACAAGGTGGATCTTGTTCACACTGCATAAATGACCCCCTTCTTTTTATCGATGTGGTTAGCATGCTGTTGTACACACAGTATCTGAAAACCTTTACAGAGGCTACAAGGGAATATATATCCTCATTTACCCTCCTAGCTCTTTGCTGAGTATAAGCGACCAACTACCTTGCCCAACCAGAGCTGGTGACTCTCATTTTAGCTCTACTACCCAGCATGACACATTATCATTCACATACAGCAACTTATCAAGGAAACTTGAGAAAAAATGACTATGGCACTTATCTAGCTCATTATTCTGCACTATTATTAGAGATAAGGGACATGAATGTATAAAGAGATGAGCCGCCACGAGGAACAATAGTAAAAGCGAACATTTCATAAGGCATTTATTGGCCAAAATGAAGCCTGTGTTATTTATAGTATTCGGTTCACTGAACTTTGTCTATTACAGGTTTGAAAATGCAACATTAAAACTCAATCTGTGCGAGATGCATGACTGATAACACTATTCTCACTTATCTTGCTGCAGCCAGAAAGTAAGATATTAGCAGGATCCATATTTGACGGTCTGTTCTTTGCTGCCTGTTAAGAAGTGACTTATCATTGTTCGCTTGTGGTGTATCAGTGGAGAGTGATCGCAACATTGGACAATGTTTAGCAGACTGTAAAGCAGATTCTTATCTCCAATGTAATCGTTGATACGACATTTATAGTTGAAATGGGGAATGTTAGGATGTCTGTAGGAAGGGGTATAACTACAAATGATTTGGATAGGAAAGGGAATATCACCGCTTCAGGTAGGTCAAACAAAGGTAGAAAGCCTCTCCTCCAGTTTAGAAGCCCAGGTGTTTTACACTACAAACAGTGCTTAATCATAGCTAGCCAGTACTTTTGTCCGTTCTGCTGCGGCATGTATTTTTGACTACATTTTTTGAATAAAAGGCAAAAACTTTTTTGGAGTGCGGCTGCCCAGAACTTCTTCCAGTTTTAATTACAAATGATTTGGGTTCCAATTCAGGAGGAAGAGAGTGTGCTCACAGCCCACCCAGGTGTGTTACAACAGCGAATGAATATTTGCTATTGTAACACTGATCCTCCTCCTGGCCAATCAGGAAGCGGGTTTTGACACCCGCTGAAAGGACAGACGATCCTATTGGACACCTATGAAGCCGCCGATGAAGGAGTGGACACGGAGCCGATGCACACTGCCCGCTACCCACCTAGATGGGGTAAGTGCTGGACTGATGGGCAAACAGCCCCTCCCCCACCCAAAAAAACACCACCTGCCTCTGGGTTCCATAGCAGTTCCTGTGGCCCTTCCTTGTAATTCATGTCAACTGGGAGAATATCATCATTAATCTTAACATACAGTATACCTACATTAAGGACAGGTAGCAGGAGAGCTGTCAGTTTAGGTAGCACATTAATTGGGGCTAGTATTGTGGATAGAAGTTGCCAGGGAAGTGGGAGGAGACAAAAAGCAGGGAATTTACTTTTGGACCCTGTTCACACATGCTGTGGTGACCTGAATTTTACCGCACTGGATGAATTCAGTTCTCCACTAGAATACACAGAAAGCAATTGTTTTCTTTGTGTCCAATTTATACCACAAATGCTGCCCAGGATCGTATTTCACTGTACAGCAGAACAATGCACCAGGCTGCTGTACGGTGACATGAACAAAATGTCACTTTTGTTCATTTCAAATAAAGTTAGTACAAAAAAAAGGGAACTATGGGGTTGATTTACTAAAATTGGAGAGTGCGATATCTGGTGCAGCCCTGCATAGAAACCAATAAAGTTCCAGATTTTATTTTGTAAAGGCTTAATTGAACAAGCTGAAGTTAAAAGCTAATTGGATACTGTGCACAGCTGTACTAGATTATTCACTCTCCAGTTTTAGTAACTCAACCCCTATGTGTTGTGCAGAAAAGCGCATCACACCACCCAATACTGCTTACTTCTCTTTTATAACTGTTTTGCATAGACTATGTAACAGACAACCCTTTTATGTTTTAGGTCTTATATAACGTCACTCAAATATATACCATCCTCCTCTTTTTCAGTTTTTTTCCCCTTTCTATTACACACATGTGGATAATCTTGATAGATATTCACCAAGTTCAATATTCCATGGAGATGAATTTAATAGCATGCTATGCCTATATCATATACAGAACTCCTACTGTGTGCTATTAGTTATTATTTGTTTGTTATTATTATTGTCTAATCATCAATATATTATCTAAGTACTGCTATATGCTTTTTTTTCTCTTTCCCCTCATCCCCCTTTCCCAAGTTCATCTTGCTTTGAGTAGACTTATTTTCTTATCAATATTTATTTATGCTAGTAATAATATTCATTTTTAGATTATAATGCCTGGTATGTCTACTAATTATATTTCTTTATAGTTCCACTTGTATTTGTGGTCCCACAAGCCTTAACTACCCTTATCTCTCCTTTTGTGGTTTCTTTTGGTATTTTTATTGTATTATCCCCCAGCCCATTTGTACTTTCCTCTCCTTCTCTTATCAATATTTTTATTTTATTTAAAAAAAATCCACATAAAAATACATTAAGAATGCAGCAGTATTGCCTCCTACATTCCTGTGAAACAACTCTGAACAGCCCCTGTGTAGGGATGAGCTCAGGCGTCTTCGCATGGTCCACATGCAGAGCCCGCCAGGAAGTCGGCGAAGCACTGCGCTAATCACAGGCAGTGAGACATTGCCCAATCTCTGCAGCCGCACATCGGGGCAATGTCTCACTACCTGGGATTAGCGCAGTGCTGCACCGTCTTCCTGGCGGGCTCTGCACGTGGACCATGCGAACACGCCTGAGCTCATCCTTACCCCTGTGTGAACAAAGCCTTAGGCTCGGTTCACACAGGGGCGACTTGTCCAGGCGACTTAGCCGCCTGACAAGTCACGTTCTGTTCTGTACTATGGAACCGTTCTAATAGGAGCGACTCAAGTCGCTCCGACTTAGAAAAAAGGTTCCTGTACTACTTTTGCGGCGACTTCGGGCGACTTGCATTGACTTCTATACAGAAGTCGTTTTGCAAGTCGCCACTGATCGTGTGCAAGTCGCGGCGCTGCAAGTCGTGCCGCCCACTGTGTGAACCGAGCCTAAGTGCAAATATTTATTGGCTACTAATATAAAAAAAAGATAACAGTAACAAACCTAATGATATTTTATATTATTATATATAATTATTATATAATTGTCAGATGCAATTTTTAACAATTCTACACACAATTACTCTATAATACTAATGCATACATCTTTAGATTTCAAATTGTTAATACGTTTTTTGAGCAGTGCAATAGAGAAAAAGTGCTGCATAAAAATACATTCTAAAGAGTAAAAACTGTAATTTCAAATAAACAAATGTGAACATTGCAAAAGTGCAACATACAAACAGAAAGAAGGGCAATATACAGGTATAATATTTCAATATATCTGACATACATAGTCAAAATGTAGTCAAAAACAGCTCAAATAACTACATCTCTGTTTATGTAATATTCAGTGTTATGTGGAATCCAACCAAATTACAACAGGTTTCAGAGAAAGCGGAATGTTTTAAGACATAAAACCTGAGCCGCTTCTTCTTTCAGCCCATATAGAGCACCAACCCAGTGTAAATACTAATGTTCCTTAAAAGGAAGCCTACAAAACATGAGAAAATAAGACAAAAAACAGAAAAGAAAAGGCAGGGGATCACAACAGCTGGGGAAATAGATCCAATCCAATCTCAATCCACAGGAGACATATACTTGATCCAGGGGTCCCAAGTCTTAGAGCTATTGCGGGTGCAGGTGAGTCTATGATTAACCATAATCCAATTTATTACATTTTTGACATAATCCAAATGCACCGCCAGTATTCAACAATGTGCTATCACGATGCGTTTACGCAAAAATGAATGCATCTTTAAAGGAAATCTCCTCTTTCATTAAATAATAATATAGCACATGACTTTGATATATAAAAAAAGTAATTTGTAATTTAAAGAGGAAGTAAACCCTGATGAGTTTACTTCCTCTTTCATTCCCTGCAAAGGCAAAGCATAATGGACTAGTATGCATCGCATAGTAGTCCATTATGTGTCATTTACCTGACACAGGAGCCAGCGAAGTCACCGCTGTCCCCTGTAGTCCGCCGCATCCATCTTCTCGGTGGGTCTCGCAGCTCCGCCGCTGTCATTCGGCGAAGCCGCAATGACGTCACTCCCGCGCATGTGCACGGGAGCTGAGACGTGCGGCATTGCGCGGCATCTTCGTTATCAAGGATGCCACGCTCAGTGGACCTGCACGCCGCTGTCTACGGCGCATGTGCCGTAGACAGCGGTGCCCGTCTTCAGGCAAATATCTCCTAAACCGTATAGGTTTGGGAGATATTTCTTGGACCTACAGGTAAGCCTTAATCTAGGCTTACCTGTAGGTCAAAGTGGTTTGTAAGGGTTTACAACCACTTTAATGTTATTAAAAATTACCTTTCCATTTCAATCTTCTGCTGCTGTAATTTTACAAAACTGTAAAAAAAATTTAATGCAAAAGTTTTTTTTTTTTTAACAGAAGATTTTATTAGACATATCAGCATTACAATACAAAGCACAATAGGTCCGGTATTACATAGTTATAAACAGGAGAAGCCACCTTCATCCGGCAGTCATCCTTAAAGTATCGATCCAGCAGTACAAGTGTCATAAGTATCCTAGATGCATGTCATTGTCAGTGAAACTTCACATTCAGCATGTAGGTATCTGACATTCACTCAAGCCCATGGGGGGAGGGAAGGGGGGTCAGGGAGGTCAGGATGGTAACGGACAGGGAAGGGGAGATATGACAGTCAACAGAAGGGGCAGATTCCCAACTGGCCCAGTCCGATTCATAATTGGGGAGGGGACCAAGGTCAGCAGACGCATCTATCCAGGAGGACCAGATTTTATAAAAACTTCCCTGGGCATTGTCTACTTTCATAGGTCAGCTTATACAGGGGGGAGCACCATGTTGTATGTCGAATACCCTTGGAAGGACTGGCCTTCCTGCAAAAAACAAGTCTATACGAGAGAAAATTTTATGGGAGGCAGAGTGACATGTAAATGCCCAAGACCTGGGGTGTCTCCACCTCCAAACATCTGTCAGGCCATAGGTGTCCACCCATTCAACCAGCCCAGGGCAGTGGTGTCCCCCCGGCGTCAGTCTATCCATGTCTGGGTCAGGAACTAGATTGAAATCACCCAGAATAAGAGTATTGTCGGAGGCGAACTCGGCCATCTTGCTAGTGATTTGATTCAGCACCAGCAAGGAGGCCGGCGGGGCAAGTATAATCCCACAATGGTCCAGGTCATTGAGTAAATTGTCGCATGAATAATGACATACCTACCGTCCGGGTCCAGGGCCAGATCCAGGAGCCTGAAGGGGAGGGACTTCAACACGAGGACACTTACACCCCTGGCAAAACTAGAGTGAGAGAAATGGTAATGATATGGGTTTTTTGAGGGAGAGAAGCATGCTCCTGATAAGGTGCGTCTCCTGGAGCACGCATATATGTGGGTTATAGGCTTTAGGGAATTGGAACACCAGGGATCGTTTAACCGGGAAGTTCAACCCCCTGGTGTTCCAGGAGAGGATGTTAAGAGTAGACATGGACTCTGGGGGCAGTAGAAGACTTAGGATCATTGTGGAACCACTGGACCCAAGACATACATTTCCGAGGACAGTGCAACGCTGAAATATCAAGTTTTTTAATATACAAATATAACAAAACCAAACTAAGAACATTTGTGTAACCCCAATAACCATAATGAAAGGCGGAAAAAAGGAAATAAAAATCACTGGCCCCAATAGGAGAACATTCCCCAACCCCCACCCAACCCCCTTAAACTGAGGAGGGTATACATCCCAAACCTTGTCAGCTCGCCGGCTGCAACAGGGGGGTCCGTGCAAGAGGCAAGTTTCGACACCCCCTAAACTTCCTGGGGGGGCCAGGCAACGAATTAAGAGGCTTACTAAGCGTGAGACAACCGCCCGCTCAACAGAGGAAGCTGTAAGGGACATAGTTCTAGAAGGAGAAAGAAAATCCGTAGTGTGTCCCTTCAGTAGAAATGATCCAAAAGGGAAATGGTACAAATAGTATGAGCCCCCGTGCTCCAGGAGGGGGGGGGAAAGGGGGACAAAAAGAAAGGGGGGGCAAAGAGGAGCGGCAAGCATCATCATTCTCCTGACCATATCTCTTGTCAGGGGCACCAACTTAAACTCCCCTCACCGGGGAGATTACTTCCACCATTGGAGGTGGACCCACCATGGATGCAAACAGGGCACAACAGGTGCAACAAAAGATGCGGCCATCTCAACAGTGGAATTGGCCGTGATCAATTAAGTAGAAGTAAGGGTGTCATCCAACTCTGGGGATATGGTCCATCAGCGGGCCGGTGGCAGTGAGTCAATCCAGGCAGATGCCTCCCTGGGGGTGTTAAAGAAGCGGGTCGTCTCGCCATCTTAGATGGGCCGGAAAGAGGATGCTATATCGGATGTTGTGTGCTCTCAAAGCCGCTTTAACATGGTCGAAAGATTTCCTGAGCTTTTCAGTCTCCACTGAATAGTCAGGGAAGATCATCAACCTGGCATTCTGATATTGAAGGTCCCCGTTCTCTCAAATTGAGGAGGCGGAGGATGAAGGTTCGTGGGGTGTATCCAGAAAGCCCTGGTTTAGGCGGTATGCGTTGTGCCCGTTCCACCGCATAGTGAGGCGACAAGCGAGCATCAGGGAGGAGGTCATCTAGCATACCCTCCATGAAACAGGTGGCGTTGTTCCCCGCAGCTCCCTCCGGCAGGCCAACAATGCGGAGGTTATTGCGCCGCTTCCTATTTTCGGCATCTTCAGCTCTGTACTCCAGGGCCTTGACTTTGGTTTGAAGGGTGCGGAGTGCTGCTCCATGTTCTGACACTGTATCTTCAGTATTGCTCACCCTTTGCTCGGTCTCAGCGACCCTGGATCTGAGTTTGTCTATGTCCTGTCGGATGAGACCCATATCCAGCTGCACAGCTTCTATTTTTGCCGTTAGGGTGGTTTGACAAGTGGCGATGGCCACCATGTCCTCCGCCAGCCAGGGGGGTCGGGACTCGGCCGGGTCCATGGGGCCCGGTTGGGAGGCTCTGTGGGCACTCCAGGTGGTGCGGGTCTCCTCCTGGAGTTCCGTGGGAGCCTGGTGGGGTCCGGCTGAGACAGGAAAGTCCGTCGCTTACCCCCTTTACTAAAATTCGCACCTGAGTTCCAGCGCCTCATTCAGGTGGTTAAGGCCCTCACTGCTTTGTGTGGGGCTTGGGTGGCGCAGGACAAGTTCAAATGGGGCCAGGGGATATCAGGGAGAACGCCAGTACCAATCAGGGTCCCCCCAGGCAAACCCAACTCCTTACCGGCAATCTCCGGAGTCCACGGTCATCTTGTCTGGGTGTCGTTGGGCCGCCAGAACGGGCGGGTCCGTCACAGTCATGGCCTGTGTGGGTGGAAGGTCCCGGTCTCATTTCTAGGTCCAGATTCTGACCGCCGTCTGTGGGCCGGGGTCCCCCCAAGATTTCCAGAAGCTGGGGCAGAAGAACTCTGTCCTGGTCCCGCTCCGCAGGGACCGTCAGGAGGGGCTGCGTCCGTGGCCAAGTCACACGTGGAAGGCCCCTATGTGTCCCAGGGGGGCCAGCATCTGCCCCAGCCCAGGCCCTAATGCCTCTGCATGTAATGTGGGCTACAGAGGGGCCCCCCGCCTTGTAGGGGGAGGCCAGAAGCTAGGGTCTCCAACCGGAGAGGGGGCCGCGGCCTACTCACCACCGGAGGACCGGATTAGATTTCAGGGCCGCCAGACTCCACTGAGGAAGGGGCCTCTCCTCTGCTCCATGCAGATGTCCCCGCTTGGTCCCGCCGGGAGCGCCGAGTTCCGTCCGTCAGACGCAGGCCACCAGGAAAGGCCCCGGCTGCAGACTAAAATCTCGAGGGGGCTGTGGAGGAAATCAGCGTCCCCAAACTTCTCCTACTGGGCCACGGCCCTATCAGGTACAGTCCCCACGCTCTGTAAGGGCTATATGCTGGGTTAAAAGACTGTCCTGGATCCGGATAAAGAATTGCCGAGCGGAGCTCACAAAGAAAGCAGCGGCTCACAGTGCCATCTTGGCCACGCCCCCAAAAGTTACAGTTTAAACTGTGTTTTTTCTTGCTGAACTGCAAACCTCAACTGTTTTGTTGTCAATTTTAGGCCTCATGCACACTGGATGTCTTTTGACGTTTTCACAGCAGCTGTTTTTGGTTGTAGACATTTTTTTCTACAGTTATTAAACTCTCTATCATGTTATCCTATGAGTCCAAGCACACATAGGCTATTATCAGCAGTTTTGGGCAGTGGCATTTTTGAGCAGTAAAAAAAAAAAAAAACTAGTGGGTTCTGAGAGATGTTTTTCAGCTTTAAAAACGCTCTAATGCTGATAAATTTCATTGAAAAAAGTTGAAAGAAGTTGAAAAACTCACTGCAAAGCTACCGTCGTTTTTATAACATTAATTTAACATTCAGTGTGCATGAGGCCTAAAAGTGAGAAGGCACGTTTGGATTTTTTTTACTACCTCAGGAAAACTGAAGCATACAGGGTTAATAAAATAGTGCTGGCCAGGCAGGCTGCACCAAAAGCTTTAAAGGCAATAAAAATGCTTTTCAGTTGAGAAGGAGGACCAGGCTGTACTGAACATCCAGCAACCTTTAACGAATGCTGTTTGCTGCACAGATATAGTAAAGGAAAACTGTCCTTGGCAATGATTTACTAAATATATATTTCTACCAAGAAACATAATTTTTATTCATAATTTAGTTTTGTTAATTATTTTTATTTTTATTTATTTTTCTCTTTTAACATTACCTCACATTCATAAAATATTTATTTTAAAGTAGCTTGTTGAAGCACTGTGGGGTTCATTTACTAAAACTGGAAAGCAAAATCTGGTGCAGCTGTGCATGGTAGCAAATCAGCTTCTGATGTCAGCTTGTTCAATTAAGCTTTGACAAAAAAAAAACCTGGAAGCTGATTGATTTTATGCAGAGCTGTGGATTTTGCACACTCAGTTTTAGTAAATCAGCTGTCTAATGTTAGCTTTTCTAGATTGGGGACATCACATGGGGTCAGAATGATCTGCTTTCTGTCCAACCCCTAATTATACAGCACTGGATCTGAGTTATCTTTACTTGCATAAGGACTTTTTTGTAAGTACATTGATAGTGATGTTTTTGAACATTAAACGTATATGCGTGGTGAAATAATGATGTGCACTTCATGAAATTATCGTGCAAATGACACTGAAGCACACACAGGCGTTCATGATGCCAAAAAAGGTGCCAAAACGGATGGCTTTAAATACAGGTCCCAAGCATGGTGGCTGCCATTTTGCATATATGTATAGTACACACACTTTTTTTGCACCATGCAAAAGCATTGATAGGTGACCCACTGCATTCCTCTCTACTGAAAAATGGACATACCTGAGGACTTTTAGTAACCTTTCAGCCTGAGATACCTAGGGGCTAAGGGTGGCCTAGGCAGGAAATGGGGCATTAGCAATAAAAATAGTACATTGTCCCAAAATAAAAGTATTACCAACAGAAAAATTAGGATAAATGCGGTCTGGTTTGTTAATGACAGATCTGCAAGGAATTACATTTTTTAATATGTTTCTCTAAACAAAGACCCCTTTCACACCACGGAGCCTGGTGACAAATTCAAAATGTACAAAAAACATAACACATACAGTACACTGTAATCTTACAGATTACATTACTGTATCAAATCATTTCCCCTCCCTTTTGTCCCTAGTGATTTGTCCAGTGCCCTGTCTGCACTTTATAAATACTGTTCTTTCTGCCTGGAAACTTGAGAGTGTCCATGGCAACCAAAAAGTGTCCCTTTAACCTCCCTAGCAGTATGATTCAGTCTGGAATTCGGTGCTGAATTATTTTGCATGGAAATCTGGCGTTTTATCTTGTAGTCCTGTAATTCTTAGGAATATCTGTTCAAACCAGAGTCTAGCAGACATCCCGGGTATGATAAAGTTTATAATATAATAAAGAATGATAAAAATTATTCAATAATGTAATGAAATCCTAAAACACTGAAAAAGGGACACTTTTTGGTTGCTATGGACAATCTCCAAATTCCAGGCAGAAAAAACAGTATTTATAATATAAAAGTACATGCAGGGCATTGCACAGACCACTAGGGACAAAGGGGGTGTGTAGTTTTTTATACAGTACTGTAATCTGTAAGATTACAGTGCTGTGTGTGTTTTTACTTTTTTGAATTTGCTGCCGTTCTCCGCTCCCGTACGCCGTAACGTCGCAGGGAACGGAGCTCGGCAGCATTCGGCACTGTGAATCGAGCGGAGGACAGCTCGATTACACAGCGCGGGGAACATCGCTGGATCCAGGGGACAAGGTAAGTAAGTCTCACTGTGTCCTCCCCTGCATCCAGCGATGCGATCCCGAGTCTGGCTCGGGGTTACCGCTCCTGCTAGTAAATTCCCAACCTGAGCCAGACTCTGGATTACCGCTAGGGAGGCTATAAAAGCGATTTTAGACCAGCTAGAAAACAGCAATAGTAAATTAGAACACTTGCAAAATTAAGTGATAGTGAATGGTGGGGAAATAAATTTTATTATTATTATTAAATTATTATTTTTTATAATTATTTATAGTTATTTATTATATTATAATTTATGATTTTGTGTTTCAAATTTTATCATACTCGGATGTCTACTAGACTCTTATTTGGACAGATTTAAGTGAGTTATTAATAAGAATTACAGGCCTACACTATAAAATGCCAAATTTCTATGCAAAACAATGTACTGCTTTGAGATTAAAAAATCATACTGCCAGGGAGGTTAAGGTTGTGTGACAACTTGACCTTAAAAAAATTTGAAAAAACCCATTTTGCAGTGCTTTCAAAGTGCTTTTAAAGCCGCCCTAAAGAGGCTGCTTGCAGGACTTTTTCTTACGTCCCATAAGCGCACCCCCCCAGTGTGAAAGCACACACCACAATGAATGGGAGGCAGTTTTCAGGTGCTTTTCTGGGGCTATTTCTAGCGCTAAAATGCCTTAAAACTCCTTCAGTGTGAAAGGGGTCTAACTTGACAATACATGGCCAAAAAATGGTAATTCTGACAACATAGGGGCTACAAATTGCCAAACTAAGGGGATCAGTCTCCCACTGATCACCAATCTATGAGGGCTTCTCTCCCACTGACCACCACGATAAGGAAGACTCTTCTTCCTTACCTTATTTTACTTTAAATATTGATCATGCTAATGTACTATGAGCTATAGGTGTAATTATTTCTAACAAGGTTCTCTGGGACCTGAAAATTATTTCAAAGGATTATTTATGGTAAGAAGATTGAAAAAGGCTGAGTAAGATGGTGCACTGACAGTCTTGATAAGAATGGTAGACCTATGTAGAATCATTGCTTTTCAATAGCTTGCAGATTATAGTTTATGGGGCTCTCGGGAGCACTAGCTTAGAGCCAATCAATATCACTTCATTACCGTTTTACTTCGATATTAATGCATCACTAGTCAGTCGTATCAATTTAACTCAAATATTTCCTAACCTAGCTATGCAGACAACATATAAAGATGTAGCATATAATTTCTGATAACCTGGGCAAAGCAAGATTGCTACCTATAGCAACCATACACATCTCATAAATGTTAAAGATGCCATCTGCTTGGTTGCTATGAATAACTCTTCCAACCTTGTTCCAGTTTTCATAAGTCAAACCAGAAGCATATACAGTGATTCTGCTCATGGTAGGATGATGGACACCTCTGCATTATTTCGCACAGATTCTTTACATGTAATAACATAGCTTATCTTTCCAAGAAAAACTAATATTGGAGCTATCTAGAGATTTGCCTATAATATAATAATGTCCTACACCAGTGTCAAAAACATCCCCCCACACACATATATATAAGATGATTACAGTCAATCATACTTGCACATGTGTCACAAGGGTACCTAGTATGAAATATAATGTAATTTTCTTCCATGGTGTCACTGTGCTGAATCTGATGATGAAAAGGGGGAAGGGTGGTATTTTTTAATTACTTCTTTTATTTATTGAATAGGAAACATGGTCTCATGGAACTGGGGGAAGAAACTGCATCAACTTCAAAAATATAAAGATATTTAAAACACTTCAGTCTTAAATAAGGAATAAACCAAATGTAACTATTCTTCTTTCCCCCAATCTCTTTGGAAAGCCATGTAATATCAAGGGTGTTACTGGTTTAAATATCCTTCTTTTTGATAAAGTTTTTATTAGACATTGGGTCCATTGCATACAGTATAGTTATGTCAAAGGATGAATCCCCAGAATCCCTTTAGGTATGCTATGATTAAGCACTGTGCCTAGTGCGAAACATGTCCGTTTTTCTGTTCTGCTGTGACATGCAATTTTGGATTTTGTGTTCTTTTTGAATAAAAGGCTTTTTTTCGGAGTGCAGCTGTCCAGAACCACTTTTCATTCATTGCTAAATGCATTGTTGGCACCTGTGGTTTCTCTAACTGGGTGAAGAGCCCTGCTATTAGACAATCCTCCTGGAGCAGTGATACTCCCTTTCCCTGACCACACAAGGTCATAGAAACACGTCTTTCCCAGAGTGGTCAGTTTTCTGGGTGTGCTTGGAGAACAGCCTGCTTGTCCTCCAATGGTCAGACTTGTGCTGACATCCCCCTCTACACATTGGAAGAAGGAGGATCTGGACAGCCGCACTTCAATATAAACGCCTTTATTCTATAAAATTACAAAAGTTCAAACCACAGCAGGGTACAGGATAGATTACTGATGCGTTTCACACTCTCAGTAGTGCTTAGTCATAGCTACGCACAGTGTTAACTCTTTGACTATATTCTATTTTATTTTTTTAAAGATGATTCTTTAGGTCTATGTGTCTGTGAAACTCTCACTTGTAGTTAAGGAGTATTTTTAGTTGAGGAGTATTTTGTGGCCTCAAGGACTGTGGCATATGTGTGCATGGCATATGTTTGTACTGCAAGTAGACATGGACGAAATTTAACCATGTTCATTTAGGCCACTCCCAATACCCAGCACAATTTAACTACAAACTTTTTTTTCTGTATGTTTTCTCCTTTCCATGTTGTCCTTTCTTGGCTTCTGATGTTGAAAAGTATGCATTATCATATTTCACTTCCTACCCCTTCCATTGTCACTTTGAATCAAGTTCTTTGAATTTGGTCATTTTAGAAAATCCTGATTTGCTGAAAGGGGGTAGAAGAGTGAAGGAGTTCCACCCAGCATTGCTTTAGTAAATGTCAAATGTGCACATTTAGTGACAGTGAGCCCTACAAAGTAATCTAAACATCACTAAAGAATAAAATATTATGCAAACCCTAGATAAAACATATTGGTGGAATATGTAGTGTATTGAAAATGTATTAAATTCTTAATGAAAAATTACATTTTTTACAGTTATGCTGCTGTCACACGGCGTCTTTGCTAAAGGCAGTCACGTAGGAAAGCTTAACAGTTAACTTTTTGGAATGATTCCCTTGAGGAAGTGACTTCTCACTGGCCCCTTTAGCAGGGGAACAATATTTATAAAGACTGGCAGGCATTTGCACAACAGTCCTGACGTTGGCTATTTGTATGATCACCCATGTGACATCAGCCTAATGCCCCATACACACAATCGGAATTTTGGTCAGAAAAAGCTCTGATGGTTTTCCCAATGGAATTCTGATGGGATTTTGCTCAAGCTGTCTTGCATACACACTGTCACACCAAATTCCGACCGTCAAGAACACGGTGACATAAAACACGTATGACAGGACTAGAAAAAGGAAGTTCAATAGCCAGTAGCCAATAGCTTTCGTCTCATAGTTGAATCTGAGCATGCCTAAGTTTTTGCATGTCGGAATTGCATACACACGATCAGAATTTCCGAAAGTTTTTCTGTCGGGAAAATTGAGAACATGCTCTCAAATTTTTTCTGGCGGAAATTCAGCCAGCTAAATTCCGATGGAGCATACACACGGTCACAATTTCCAATGAAGAGCGCTCATCAGTCTTTTGCTGGCCGAAATTCCGATCGTGTGTACGCGGCATTAAAGTGTATGTCAAGTCAAATTTTTTTCCAGTTTTAGATAGAGCAAAGAAGGATTAGAACTTTTCTGTCTTCCAGTCTCATTGACTCTCTAACACCAACATAGGGAGATAGAAAGAAAAATGTTGTTTGATGCTAGGTCCCTTCATCTACCATTCCCCTAGTTTTGTTTCCAGTTCACACTAAAGCTTTGCCCAAAAACAAGGTGCTTAATGTAGAGGACCTTTGAGGGAGAGTAGACAATGATTTGGACACTCAGACTGAAAAGTTGTGTGGAGCAGAATGTAATTTGGGTCTTCTATGTGTACGAATGCAATGATATTTTTTTTCTATTTATGTAATTGCAGTGATGATTTTCTGCAAAATAGCTCAGTATCATATCTGATCAGTAAATAGCTGTAAAAATAGCCAATTACCAAATAAACTTAGAGTAACATGTAGAACACAGGATGTCTTTGTTCCACTCTTCTGCTGACCAGAGAAATTTCTAATTCCACCTTGGATAAGTTTGAGCCATGATTGAGGTGAAGTCCAAGGTTTAGAAAATCATTACTGGATGGTCTCCCAGGACTATTTTGCATAAGGGAAAGATTGTTGGCTAAGTAAAGCACTGATTGAATTGACTTTATGTGGCATGTAATGACTGTGATAAAATTATATCAGTGACTAATGAATTATAGATGTCAAGCGGAATTAATTTTCTAAATAAATATTTAACCCTTCTATGAGTATTGACTGTCCTGCTGATTAATACGATTTTTAATTTTAAAAGGATACTATAAATGGTAAATAATTTGTTGTTACAGGCCCCTCTATTTAATTTTTATAAAAAAACTCCATTCACATATAACATTGCTCAAATGGCACCATTATCTGTCAACAGACCAGCAACCTGAATTTTACCAGCAGTGGCAGAGCAGGAGAAGTCTTAAGCTGGACACACGCTAGTAGAATTTTGCTCAAAATGTTTTGCTTTATGACCATTTGATTTTCTAATTTGAACAAAAATAATGTGTACTCAGACTTATCTGGAGTGGTAAGTGGGGTACCCCAGTGTTCTGCCTTGGGACCAATTATATTCAATGTATTCATAAATGATATAAAGGATGGGATAAATAGCTCAATCTCAGTTTTTGTGGATGGCACAAAAATAAGCAGGGCAATAACTTTACATCAGGATGTAGACATTTTACAGAAAGACCTGAACAAAATAATAGAGTAGGCAACTACATGGCAAATGGGAAAAAAAAAAACATCTTGGAGATGGCATTTAATAAATTACTTGTTTGTTGCACTTGAGGTCAATCAAGCAAGTACTGAAAAAGGCTTTATAAAACTTGAAGAGACTGTAATAGTCAAAGTATATGACACAACTGGAAAAATTATATTAAAAAGCAAACGATGGCTTCTTGGTGGAGAAGGGTTAACATGATCCAAATGGCTTGCTGGTGAAACATGGAGAAGGGGTATTGGCCATGTTAAAACTGATGGGAACCCAGTTGGAGAAGGTTGTAGCCCTCTGCCAGCAGAGTGAGCTAAAGCTAGACCTGTATCCAGAAATGGTAAATCATGGAGAGCAGGGATAACACCGCCAACAGCTAGGGGTTCCTGGGTTGGTGACAGGAGCAAGGTGCAGATGGTATGGACATGGACTCATGTGGACACTACCTGCTAACAAATGTAATTATAAGTTGAGGGGTTCAAACAACACACGTACTAAAGTGATAAACGATGTTGGGAAGGATTTTGAGCCTGTACTTTATTTTACTAGCAAAAAATGCCTGTATCATGTGTTGGAAGGGTCATGCTTAACCACATGCTGACTGGGCCATAGCCGAAAGATGGCTACAGCATGGTCAGCTTATTCTGGGAGGGCATCCATGGAAGTCCTCCCAGAATCTTGCGTGCTTCTGGAAATATTCATGACCACGTCACAGATCATGGTAAATGGCTGCTGACAGCGGGCGTTTAACACGTGATCGCTCCGTCAAATGACGGATAGATCACTTGTAAATAAACCGGTGTCACGTGCGGTTTCTCTCTCTCCTCCCCATACCTATTGGTACAGTGCGAGGGGATAGGGGAGGGATCATGTGCAGCAGTGCTGTGGACTGGATGTGTAGTGGGCACAGCGCTTATCTGTGCCCATTCCAGCCATCCATGCTCAGAAATACTCTCCCATCCATGCTCAGAAATACTCTCCCATCTGTTGTGATATGGCTGAACCGGAGTGACTCCATCTTTATAAGTTCATATAAGATTAACTTGGGTTAATCTCTTAGTTAATTTAAACTCTGTATTTACAGACTGTAGCGGTTTCCTATAAAGCATACATATAAGAAAATATAGCTTGCATAAGCAGTTTTATTCTGTACTGTCTAAATAAAGAAATTGTGTCTCAATATGTCTGGGCCACCCCAGACATGATGTAGGGATATAGGGAAGCAGGACTCATGAAAGCAGATGGCATAATTAATGATATGTAATGATATGCAATGTACACCTCTGTATTAACCACACCCATGTTCTATGCAATGATTGGCTAATAATAGCGTATATAAGTTATATACTGCCCAGAATTAAACCAGATAAGCTTTGAACATCAACTTTGACTCATTTTCTTCTTGTGTTCAGTAAGCTGTCTCATCTGTGCTGCAGTGCTGAGCGGGTTCCATAAGTGTGGTAATTGCCATAATTATACCTAGCTGGTCTTTGTCAGGTATATAGAAATACCATTTTAAACACAACACCATCCATGCTCAGAAATACTCCTCTATGCATCCATACCATCCATACTCATCCATGCTCAGCAATACTCATCCATCCATACTTAGCAACACTCATCCATCCATCCATGCTCAGCCATCCATACTCAGCAATACTCATCCATCCATCCATGCTCATCCATCCATACTCAGCAATACACATCCATACTCAGCAATACTCATCCATGCTCAGCCATCTATATTAAGCAAAACTCATCCATCCATCCATACTCAGCCATACCCCCCAGCCATACCCAGCCATACCCAGCCATCCCATCCATACCCAGCCATACTCAGCCATACTCAGCCATACCCAGCCATCCCATCCATACTCAGCCATATCCAGCCATCCACATTCATGGCTCAACCATGCTTAGCCATCCCCATCCACGGCTTATCCATGCCACACCAGTTCGCATCCATGCCACCACAGTGTCTCAAAGTGTATTAAGTAGTCAAATTAGATTTGAAATATATGCCCCTAGAACACCCAGTGGCATTCCCTGCATGTTGGGCCTCTGTATGTGATCATGTAAAAGTCTCACACATGTGTTATTGCCATACTCAGGCGTAGGTGAATCTGTATGGGGCCACGGTGTGTAAAAGTCTCACACTTGTGGTATCACCATACTCAGAAGGAGTAGTAGAGGAGTAGTAGAAAGTATTTTGGGGTCTAATTTGTGGTATGCATATGCTATGTGTGAGAAAAAACCTGATAATATGACACTTTTGTGAAAAAAAATCTTGATTTTGAAAAGAATTGTGGGAAAAAATGAAAACTTCAAAAAACTTACCATGCCTCTTTCTAAATACATTGGAATGTCTACTTTCCAAAAGGGGGTAATTTGAGGGTTATTTGTACTGTTCTGGCTTTTTAGGGTCTCAAGAAATGAGCTAGGCCGTCAGTACATCAGGTGTGATCAATTTTCAGTGATTTGCACCATAGCTTGTGGACTTTATAAATTTCACACAGACCAACTAATATACACTGATTTGGATTATTTTTACCAAAGATATGTAGCAGTATAACATTTGCCCACAATTTATGAAGACAACATCTTAATTTGCTAAATTTTATAACAGAAACAAAGAAAAATGTATTTATTTTTACTGAATTTTTAGTCTTTTTTCATTTATAGCGCAAAAGAAAAAAACCCAGCGGTGATTAAATGCCACCAAAAGAAAGCTCTATTTGTGTGAAAAAAAAGGACAAACATTAATTGTTATACAAAGTGTGAGAGCACCGAAAACTGAACATTGGTCTGGTTAAGAAGGGGGTTTAAGTGCCCAGTTGTCAAGTGGTTAAACCTTTCAGGTTCTAGAAACTGTAAATCTAGCCAAAATATTTTTGTTATATTTGGATGGAATAAGGAAAGATTAGAACCTCTGTTGTCTTATTGTTATCCAAGGCTATGTTTGAGAGATCCCCTTTTACTTTCTATCCTGGTGAAAACTGTTTCACCAGACAAGAAAATTCTGCAATAGTGACACAAACAGCAAAATAAAGCTGACAGGGGCTCTGTAAAGCCCCATACACACCATCAGATTTTCTGATGACTTTTTCCTTCAGATTTACCAAAACCATATAATATGAGGTCAAACCTTAGGAGTTTCAATGTGTATGCAATCAGGCAGGCCCTTGCACTACATGGTTTTGGTAAATCTGAAGGAATAAATTAGCAGAAAATCTGATAGTGTGTATGGGGCTTAAGACACATTTGTGTGTGTTTTATACCAAAAACTCCTTTGCCTTTCTCTTAGAATTTTTTGTGGGTATATTGCCTGCAATGGCTGAAGGAAGAATATATTGGTCCAAAAGAAGTGGCAGAGAAAATGGCTGTGGAGAATAGAAGTCTGGGAGGTAGGTCTGCAATAATGTGCATGTCTTGTGATTTCTGTCAGTGTCTGGGTAAAGCTTGTAGGAGGAGTTTTCATCCTCCTTTGACTGTCCTATGAGGCTGCATGACCCCTGACCCTCTGCCTGGAAAGTGCTTATTGGCCCTGTGCTGATTACATGCACCCTGCCAAAAAAAAACTTTCTAGCAATACAAACAACTTAGCATGTTCTCCCAAGGCCCTGTATGATTAGCAGATGGGGAGGTTCAAAGAAGACAGAAGACCGATCAAACAGCCTTTTTACACAGTGAGTAGTATAACAAGCATGATTTACTGCATATACAGACTGATTTTACTGTTGTGGGTTTAATAACACTTTAAGCCATGGCCAGTTCTAGTTTAGTTTTTTGGTGTACCTATATATGCTGAGGGTATTTATTACCTCTCACATATATTACTGTACTCCACCTGAATCTTCCTTCCTCTCCAGGAGGATGGCACCATCTGTATTCATGCATCATCTGGGAAAAGCCATTTGGCTGAAGCTCATGGACTACTTTTACTGATAAATGGTATTGCTTTTATTAAATGATAAACAAAAAAAAAAAAATGTGACTAGTCAAGAATATAATCATGCAGACAAGTTAGTTAAAACTTGCTTTAATATATAGCTTGGACTTTGTGCAAAGGAATATGTCAAAATATAAACCTTACACTGTTTACTCCAATAACATTTGGCAGCCAACAAGTCTCAATACACACATTAATGAGTTGACTCTAGCTAATTACTGTTACAATCTTCTAATGGGTTAAACTAAACCTGTACTTTACCCAGGCCCTGCAGCCTCCATATTTCTTAGGGTACTGATTTGCTTTAAGTAGGTTTGTATCAAGTGCATAATTCAGTTGGATTCAATCTAATCATTCTTATCATAATACAGTAATATTCCAATTTTTGTTATTTGTAATATTATCTTACAGAAATGTAAATCTAGCTGTGTAAATGACTGTTAATCTTCTGGTTCAGATCAGATTTACGCTTTATAACAGCACTTTTGCTTAGCAAGGAACTTGAGCAATTTACAGCAAAACATAATAACCAAGCCAGCAATTTGAGAGATGAAACAGTCCGTGTTTGTTTGGAATGCTGAAATTCCCCAGAGCATGTAAATCTCTGCACAAACATGATTCTCTCTCCAAGGAAAGGCTGGCAAAGCTGCTAAATGAAATGCCACAGCTGTTTTATGTAGAGAATCCGCTATCTCACTCTTTCATGGTCAAGAGGACTTTAGTAGCCCTAGGCACACCAAACTTTCCCAGTTCTTATTTTACGCTGTCTGTGCATCAACAATACTGTAACAACCTTCGCTTTTGTTATAGGTGATGTCCCCAGCAGTTTTTGTTTCTTGCTTCTTAGTTTCTAGGTTTTCCAGTTGCTTTATTTTAAAGTTTGGATGCCCCATCTTCTAAACGGTTCAAGGTAAATCAAGTAGAACATTTGTAATTATGTTATCTTTTAAAGTCTTTTTTTTTTTAAAGTTTACCTATTCAAACTTTTGGGATGTTGCTTTGGAACTGTTGTTGTGACCAGACCATCAGACTATGCTTGCAGGGATATTCAACCATGACTGTTGAGAAGCATAGGCATAACATTTTTGCATAAAACATGCTGCAAGAAACATAGTTTGCTTGTTTCACACTCCAAGAAAAGACACTGTTTGTGGTTGGAAGGCCACAGCTAAATTGAGTCACACAGAATACTTATTCCAGAAATAATGGCAGAAAAACTGAAAACTTGCAGGTGACAACAAGACAGGTCAGTCTCTAATGGTGGGTGGAATGGGGAAAGATGGGGGAGGGCTATGGCAGGTGATAAGAAGGCTCCCATGGTACAAAAATCATCGAACATACAAAAAAATATGCAAAATACATGTGCAAAATGAATTAAAGTGTTTGTTCAGCAATTACAGAAGTCTGCCATGAAAAATAGGTAAATTAGAAGCTTTAAAAGGGGGAGAGAGAGTAGATATGGTGCTATATTTTTAAAATCCTTAAAATGATATGATTGATAATAAACCAATTCAGTGAAAATGTGAAAAAAATAAAATAAAATAATAATGATGAATTGATTAAAATTAAAAAATGGAATATAATTAATATATGTATACTGACTCTATACGTGCATGAATATGTGCTAAGTACCTGTGCCAATCTGATAAATATAATTAATATACATGCAATAAATTACTTCTCATGCAATAATTCATAAAACGTGACATAAATAATTTCATCCGCATAAATTAGTGAAGAAAATAAATGGTGAAATTGAAATATGTTATAAAACAATCAATCCCACTAAGGGTTAATTAATAACTATAGTAGAAAATTGTGAATAAACAAGATAAATAATGAATAGAAAAAATGTGTTTAAAAAAATGTGTTTAAAAAACAATCAATCCAACTAAGGATTAGCCAATCAGTCCAAATAAGTCCTTATTAGTGCAAGGAAAAAGGGTGTTGCCACTTCAAAGAGAAAGATCCCCCAACACGTGTATCCAAAAAAGTGCTCTTGTTGCCCTCACCAGATCACCTGCCCCCCTCAGGGGTGAACTCGCTGCCACAGTGTGAGCCCCTGTGTCGCTGTCTGGCTTTCCTCTGGGGGGTCCTTAATTGGTCCATTGGGGGTGCCTCAAATAAGTATCAGCAAAAGAGAAGGGCATCCATAGTGTAAAACCGCTTCAAATACCAGCTTTATTAATTAAAAAAACTACTCACATTTGTACAATGTATCAATCACATATCAAGATAAAACAACCGTCCGCCATGGCGTTCTGAGACGGAGAGAGTGCGTTCTTTGGCCACTCCCTACGCGTTTCATCACTACGATGTCCTCTGAATTAGAAGCTTTGGTGCATGAAAATAATTATGATTAAATTGGTATTGCAGATCATTGGGCTATTAAAGTGGCTGTAACCCTAAAAAAAATAAAAAAAATAAAAAAAGAGAGCTCCTGTTCCCTTATAGTGGATTAAAATGCACAGTGCTTGTGCTGCCTAATCTTCCCCTTTCTAAGCTTCAAAAACCTGGTTGATCCTGCACGTTCCTGTGTCCCCCTCTGTGTGATGAACATGGTAATCATGGCTGCTGTTCCCTGATTACTGTGGTCAGTTTACATGCCTTTGTCATCCTGCTCTCCTCTCTCCCTCTCCCCCTCTCCCCCTCTCTCCCTGCCTGTCAGATCCTGTTTGTGTCTCCCCCCTATCATCCCCCCTCCCCGCAGCTATTAGTAGCTGGCAGTAAAAGTAAAGAACAATTAAAGACAGCTCCTCTGTTATAGTAATCTCTCCTACACTGTGTAAATGTTTTAGTAAAATGAAGCCTGCAAATACCTTATCTTTGATCTCTTCTGGCCAGTCACGGTGGTCACGTGACTATCCCAGCTAACGTTGGAGGGGAAACTCGGCCCCCTCCTCTGTAGCCCATAGATTGGAGGAATAGAGGAGCCAGAGGTCACATGAACGGCCATAAAATAGCAAAGAAAAGGTAATTACAGACATTGTTTTAAAAAAGCAATTAGACAGTGTAGGAGAGATTAAAAAAACAGAGGAGCTGGCTGTAACTTGTTCTTTAACTTTACACCCACTTTAATATTCCTGGTTATGCTCTCTTTCAGAGAGATGGGGTAAAACATAAAGGTGTTGGTGTATGTAGCATTATGGGTAGAACTGCATATGGGTATGAATACTTTAAATATAATCATTGGTGTTTGTTATAGACCACCCAGTGTTAATGAGGAGGTGGAGACTCACCTTCTTGCACAGATAGAAAGGGCTGCAATGGCTGGGACAGTGATGATAATGGGGGATTATAACTTCCCTGAAATTGACTGAAGTAATGGCACTGCTGGAATAACTTAAGGGTTAAAAATGTATAAACCTCTTACAAGCCACCCTTTCTGTTACAGTTCATAGAGGATCCAACTAGAAATGATGCTCTGCTGGACCTGGTAATCTCAAACCATGCAGAGCTTATTACTAATGTTCATATAAAAAAGCATCTGGGTAGCAGTGACCGTAACATGATTTTATTTAATGTTATCTCTAAAAAACAAGCACATACTGGAAAGATAAAAACACTTATCTTTAAGAGGGCACATTTCCAAGGCTGAGGGCTGCTCTCCAATATTTAGACTGGGAGGGAATATTGGCATTGAAGAACACAGGACAGAAATGGGAATTCTTCAAAATAATGGTATGCAAACACACTGCAAAATATATTTCCACGGACAATACATTTAAAACAGTAAAAATAAAAGCTGTGTAGCTCACTGCCAAAAAAAAGCTATACAAAATAAGAAAAGTGCTTTTAAAAAATATAAGAAACACTATCATTATTTAAATATTACAAAGAATATACCAGAATATGTAAAAAGTAAATTGATAACAGTAAAAAAAAATTGACAGTAAGTCAAACCCCCAAAATTATTTAAATATATTAATAGTAAAAGGGTCATATCTGAGTATGTAGGTCCTTTACAAAATAATCTAGAGTGAGCGACTGGGAACCTCAAGTTTATTTTGGGGATGATATTAACATAGCTCCAAATTAACCGATATTGCTCAAAATTGATATGGTCCAAAAATATTTAGAAAGAATAAAGATGGCATACACCCCTGTATCCTAAAGAATTTGAGCTCTGTCATTTTAAAGCCATTGTTTTTCGAATTTTCAGAGACTCTTTAATGATTGGCATAGTACTACTGGATTGACGTAAGGCCAATGCAGTATCTATAAAAAGAGGTCAAAGTCTTTACCAAGTAACTTCGTAACTGTTAGTTCAACTTCTATATTTGTGAAGATAATGGAGAGTTTAATAAAAGGCTACATAGATGAGTATTTGCTGAAAAAATATATTTTAAGCAATAGCCAGCATGGATTAATGAAAGACAGAAATTGTCAAACAAATCTGATTTATTTTTAAGAGGTAGTAAGCAAAAACTTAGACAAAGGAGTGGCTGTGGAAGTAGTATACTTAGATTTTGCAAAAGCATTTGACACAGTTAACCACACAAGGTCAATGTGTAAGGTAATATCTACAAGATTGAAAAAATCTGTTTGTAAATGGATAGAAAACTGTAGTGGTTAATGATTCATACTCTGAATGTTCTAGGGTTGTTAGTGGTGTACCCCAAGGTTTAGTGTTGGGATCCTTTTTTTAAATATATTTATAAATGATATAGAGTCTGGAATTTAAAGTACTATGCAGTGGAATGACATCCTTATAGGTCTCCAACTTACAAGCCGACCTTAATGCACAGTGGCAAATGAAGTTTGGTGTTAATAAATGTAAAGTTATGCACTAAAAATATGCATGCAATATTCATTCTTGGAGAAGTACAACTGGAGGAATCAATGGTGGTGAAGGAGCTAGGTGTTCTGGTAGATCATAAGCTTAATCATGGCATGCAATGCCAAGTAGTGGTTTCCAAAGTGAGCAAAATCATTTCTTTATTAAAAGAGGCATGTACTGCAGAAAAAGAAATACAATTTGATCCTGTACAAATCATTAGTAAGACTCCATCTGGAATATGCAGTTCAGTTTTGGGCACCAGTTCTCAAAAAAGATATTGGGAAAATGGAGAAAGTGCAGAGAAGGGCAACCAAATAATAATATAATAATAATAATAATAATATTATATAATAATATAATAATAATAATAATGATAAGATGCGTGAAGGAGCTTGGCTATAAGCAAAGATTAGAGGAACTGAATTTATTCTCTCTTGAGAAGAGGAGAATAAGAGGGATATGATCAACATGTATAAATAAATAAGGGGTCAATATAATGAACTTAGTGTAGAGTTATTCACTTTCAGGTCATTACAGAGGACTCTTCATGTCTGAAGGAAAAGAGATTTAACTTCTTCACAGTAGGAGCTGTAAAAATGTTGGAATAGACTCCCACAAGAGCTGGTTCTGGCCAGCTCAGTAGATTGTTGAAAAAAAAGGCCTGAATTATTTCCTGAATGCACAAAATATAGCTGGATGGCAACATTTATTGGTAAAGTTGATCCATGGAATATCTGATTCCCTCTTTCTGCGACCAGGAAGGATTTTTTCCCCTGTTGGGTCAAATTGGATCATGCTTTGCTGTTTTTTTTGCCTTCCTCTTGATCAACTGTGGGTATAGAATTATTTATATATATATATATATATATATATATATATATATATATATATATATATATTAAAGTTGATCCAGGGAATATCTGATTGCCTCACGGGGGATCAGGAAGCATTTGTTTTCTTCCACTGAAGCAAATTGTTTTATTTTTTTGCCTTCTTCTGGATCAACTGTGGGTGTCAGATTGTGTGTGTGTATATATGAACGTTTGCTATTTTTGTGATTTGTATGTGTTTTTTTTGCTCTTTGGGTTTAATTGGATGGACATGTGTCCTTTTTTAATCAGACTAATTATGTAACAAAACATACCAGCACCAGATAAGCAATGTGCACCCAACATAACTTTAAGTTTAAATGCATATTCTAACCATATGTTTAGGGCAGGCATCCAACTAACCAAAGACCACAGAGGGCATCAGAGACTATTTTACTACTGGCAGGGTTAACCTTAAAACCTTAAAAGCTGTGACAATACCCTTAGGATGGGAAAATCTTGAGAAGACTGTAACTCTTCAGTGATCTGATTATTGCTTTGAATGGATGAATAATGAAGATGGAGTGAGGGGATCAGGCTATAATGCTGTGAACTTGGAAGATGCTGTTATTATCTACTACATCCCCACAGGGAAAACTTTGTACATTAACAAGTATATTAATGATTGTTATTGGTTCATAAGATGATCAGAGAAAATTAATGAATGCCATGGGGGATTATGGCATACATATCACTTAGGACCTACAAGCCTGACACAGACCTGAATCCTAGTCTAATAGGACCAAGGCCTTCCTCTTTACACACGAGCTTAAAGAGGAAGTAAACCCTGATGGGTTTACTTCCTCTTTTTTTCCCTGCAAAGGTAAAGCATAATGGACTACTATGCATCGCATAGTAGCTCATTATGTGTCACTTACCTGACACAGGAGCCAGCGAAGTCGCCGCTGATCCCTGTAGTCCGCCGCATCCATCTTGCTGGTGGCGTCTCGCAGCTCCGACCAATGACAGCGGCGAAGCCGCGATGACGTCACTCCCGCGCATGCGCACGGGAGTCGCGTCTCGCAGCTCCGCCGCTGCCATTCGGCGAAGCCGCGATGACGTCACTCCCGCGCATGCGCACGGGAGTCGACAAATTAGGCAAATCCATTCTTGGACTTGCCGCATTTAGTGCGCCTGCGCGCTGCTGTCTACGGCGCATGCGCCGTAGACAGTGGTGCCCATTTTCGGGCAAACATCTCCTAAACCATATAGGTTTAGGAGATATTGCTTGGACCTACAGGTAAGCCTTAATCTAGGCTTACCTGTAGATCAAAGGGGTTTGAAGGGGTTTACTTCCTCTTTAAAGTTATTGTAAACCCTCATGTATTTACTTTTTTATAACAAATAACTCACTAGCTTTGTGTAATGGTTTTTCACAGAGCAACCTTGATTCTTCTCTCAGGTCCCCCTTCAGTGCCCCTCCCCCCCTGCTTAATGCCCACCATATCAAGCTGCTTGGCTTGGGTATACTCACTTCTGAGATGGCTCTGTGTATTAGCATACACAGAAAGCTCTACTTGGCTTTACCACATACTCCCACCTCACTGGCTGTGATTGACAGATACAGGAGCCAATGAGCCTCTCTAAGACTATGAGGAGAGAGGAAGAGCCAAATGAAACACTGCTCTCATGCACATTGCTGGATTGAGAACAGGCTCCGGTAAGTATAAGGAGGGAGGGGGTGCTGCACTCAGAAGGTTTTTTTTTACCTTAATGCAGAGAGTGCATTAAGGTAATAAAAAAACTTCATCCTTTAGAGCCACTTTAACTATAGACATACAGTTAATAAATACTCAGCTGAAATAGATCTTTAGGATCTGTTTTACTTTTTATTAGGTTTTGTAATGAAGATCAGCCAATCTTGTGCTGGCCTCCCCCAAACTACTGTGCAAGGGATTACAAGAAGGTGATGAAGACAAAATCAGGTGTGCATACTACCTGAATGTAAACAGAAATTAAATATTTTTTTATGAACATATTAATATAAATCTTAATATTTATCTGGAAGCTAGCTTTAACAGTTGTTGGGATACAACACTAAGGCCGCGTACACACGCGGGGACTGTTCGCCCAACTTTGTCCGTCAAACAGTTTCGGCAAACAGTCCGCTCAAAATTAGCATGGACGGACATGGCCACACACGACGGACGAACAGTTTGCTGAAACCGTGCGCGATGACGTGAACGGCACGTACGACGGGACGAAAAATACGACGTCCTATACACTGCATTATAACTTTCGGCGTGGAAATCCTTTCTGAGCATGCGCGGAACTTAGTTTGACGAACAAGCCTACACACGAGGGGACTGTTTTTCGGAATTTCCGAAAAACCTTGTTCAGCGGACTGTTCGCTGAAACTGTCCGCTGAAAGCCCACACACGAGCGGACTGTTTGCCGAAACACTGTTCAGCGGACAAAGTTGGGCGAACAGTCCCCGCGTGTGTACGCGGCCTAAGGTGTCTATTTGTAAATCATTTGTTATATGAATGCCAGAAACATTTTTGCAAGTTTAACTAAATTCCACAGTATGTTTTTGAATAGATTAACTCAGGTATCAACAGCTTCATCTAGTGGCCAAAACACAGTGTAGTTTTCTGTAATTCCTCAAGAAGAAATATACCACATTTTGGCCATTAGATGGAGATGATTACAGGAATTCATCTATTAGAAAACATACAGTAAAATTTTGTTCAGCTTGCGTAAATGTTTGACGTTCATGCAACAAATCTTTAAAAAAAAAAAACCCTAATAGTTATTTATAGGTAGCATACATGAGGAAAAGGATGTTATGGAATTCATATATGGCAATCGCCAGAAAACAGAGGCAAAATGGGGAGATACAAAAAGAAAGATCAAAAACAAACAAAAAAGATTGGGCAGACCTCTAAACCACCAAGATCTGCCTCCCTTTAATGATCCATAATTGTTATAAAATGCATAACGGCATCCAAATTATTGTAACAGTGTACATTCAGTATATGTATTATTTCTGTGCATTATACAGCAAAATTATTTTTTTAACCACCATATATCATTAGGATGTAATAGCCACAGATGGTAACTAAAATAATTATAAAAAAGTACATAATACAATAATAATATAAAACAAAAAAGAAAGACTGTACAGAGGATACACTATATATTGTAGACATACAAGGACAGGGTCACTGCTTGATAAAATGAGGGCACTAAAGGGGCTCAAAGGTTCACAGCTGCAATGCATTGGGGCAAGCCCAACATTTTCATCTAGTTTTACCAATCTATGGCAAAGGGAGTCAAACCTGTATGCCCATATGTACAGTGCTGTATGTACAGGGGTTCTGAGGGTTAATTATGTAGGTTTAACTTTGACATCAGTTTGGCTGGGCTGTGTTAGAGTTCTGCCTGGTCATGTGTACAGTTAGTTGCACATGACAGGCTCAGAACCAGGCCCCATTGGACGTTTTAGCTATCAGCTTTCCCAGAGTCAATCAGTGGGTGCACCGGGCCCCACTGAGGAGTCTGGGGAAGGGTACTTAAGATGTTGAAGTCACGTGTTCTAGGTTGGTTCGTGAGGCCATAGTGGTCTGTTCCTGATTCTGGACCGGGGTAGCCCTGCGAGGGGTCCCGGTCACGGGAGCATTCGTCGCTCCGCAACATGCTTCGGTTGGCTAACCCTAATAGACCCCCCTGGTCTGGTGCAAGGATCCATCTGTTCCCGAGTCTCAGAACCGGCTGGTCCGAAACGCAGTAACTGAGTGAGGATTCAAGGCGTCCGGGTGTGCTCTCGGCTTGCAGGGGCACTGCAGCTCGTGTAAGTGACCGGGGGAGGACTCTTCGGAGGAGGGCCAACATACTGGCATCCTGAGAAGTGCCTGGTTGCTGGGTTGTGAAGGACACTGGCGAACCCACGCTTTTTCCAGTACTGCCAAGGAGACAGAGAACGTTCCAGGTACTAAGAAAAAAGGTTCCTGTGCACTTCTGTTACAAGTTACTCAAGGTCAAAGATTTCACAAGTTCTGAATCAAAGTGCTGACTGCCATAATCTCTGGCTAGAGATTTGTTCAGCCTTGAAGCGCCCAGCTGCGAGTGGCTACTCTCAGGGTGGTATTAGAGACTTTCTGATATTAGCAGTTCAAGGTGCCTGAGTTTCTTCACCCTTGCCCTCTGTTCCCAAACGAGACTGTGTTGTTGGATGTTACCCCTGCAAATAAAAAACCTTTTCTAAAGGACTTTTATGGTGTCAGCATCCAAAGTTGGTGGGTACTAACTCTGGGAATCCCTGGACGTGAAAGAACCAGCCAAGCAGAGGTAACCGGTAAGCCCAAAAGTTAAGGCTGCCCTGCCAAGGGTTATGGCCGCTACACTAATATTTCAGAATAAATACCAGTCTTAAGAATCAGCCACTAGATTTTTATTATACCCTGAAAATAGTAAAACCTTTGCATCTGGGCTCCCATCTCTGTCCACCTGCCTCAACCACTTTGAGGAGTCTCACACTTCCTGTTGATTTCTTTGTAACATGTTATACTCTTTTATAGAAAATAAAGCATGTGGCACATGTGTCAAACACAAGGCCCGTGGGCTGAATCCCGCACACCAGCCCATTTCACATTGCACGCACCCCAGGATTTTTGTTTAGCCAGTATGTGGTATAACTCCGGAGGGGACAAGGGAGATTCAGATGCAGACGCAGTGTGGGATGGGGCATCATGTTTTAAGCTGCACCAATGATCTAACTGCAAGTGAGAGTTGTGGAGCCTACTGCTGGGGGGTAGTAGAGATGGGGGGGGGGAGTTGAGGGCTATGGAGGGAGTTGTTTGTAGAGGAATGGGGGGGGGGGGAGTGGTGCTGAGGTCAGAGTCATAAATGGGTGGAAGTGAGACAGCTTTTAGAAGAGAGCTGAATCCTGCACTCTGTATATATCATTCTCCTTGGCCCTGAAGTCTGCGCTCTGTATGTAGTGCACCTCTAAACTCTGCACTCTATGCATAGGGCACCCCTGAGCCCTGCACTCAGTATGTAGCACACTCCTGAGACATTCACTCAGTACATAGCACGTACCTGAACTCTGCACTCTGTACATAGCATACCCCTGAAATCTGCACTGTGTGCATGGGCCACTCCTGAACCTTGAACTTAGTACGTAGCGCACTCCTGAAACTTGTACTTGATACATATCACTCCCCTGAATTGTGCATTATGTACGTTATGTAACACACCCCTGAACTCTGCACTCTGTACATAGCACATCCCTTAACTACGCACATAATGCAGTGGTATTTATTGTCCCTTTAAGAACCTCCCACTGTTGGTGCAATTGGGACACGCCCACTATTCCATTCGATTCATCGTGGTGGGTATGATTGAGTTCCTGCGCCTATTCTTTGAGGGAAAAAAAGCCCTGGATAAATCTATATAATGTTACAGATATAACTGGCCATTTGAGGGCAACCATAATGCTCATGCGGCCCGTGATGAAATTGTGTTTGACACCCCTGGGATAAGGCATACAGATGAGTGATATTCTGGGGTGCTGGTGCCCAGAGCAAAATTAGAAACTGCGATGAGGAAGTCTTTCTAAGCCCCTGTGTATACACACCGGCAGATGATTTAGCCCTTAAAATTCTACCCAGAAATCAACTATCCCTTTTGGGTGGAATGATGCACTTGATTATTGCTTTTCAGAGCAAAGTTAAACGAGTTAATTGGAAGTAAATCTAGAGAGCTCAATCTGTTTGCATTTCTGTCTAGAGGGAAATGTTATAGGGTGAATATCCCATTATCTGCTTAGTGCTGAGGCAGCAATTTCTGTTTGACAAAATGAGCTGTAGCTTCTGCATTCTGCATAGACAGGAGCTATTAGAAGAAAATAACCATTAGAATGGTGCAGCTTACTTAAAGAACAAAAACTCCTTCAGGGGGGAAATTCTCAAGGGAATGTATACTTCACACAAACTCCCATGTGCTAAGTATAAATCATATAGTCCAGGTATTTGCCTACTACGCAATGAACTGAAAGTGCCATACCTTATTACAGCAATAAAAGTTGTCATCCCCAGCACCACCTTGCTGATCACAGCACTGCAAAATGGCGGTTACCTAAGGAGGACCTTTAAGTTACTTCACAAGTCTCCTTACTTGTCACAACAGTTTCAATTGTCAAAAAAGTTCTACCGTTAATTATTAAACTGCTGTCCTTGAGCTCCAGGTTAAGTCGCCTATACTAAGATAACATCAGTTTGTTGCAGACAGGAGGAAGCATTTCCTCAGTTTCCCCTCCCTCGGTGATCATATTGCAACATTTTAACTTTTGTAAAGGGGGTATTGGGGGGTCAAAGTGGTTCTAAAGTCTAAATGTTCTTTGCATTCCCGCTACATTAAAATAAAAAATGCCAGAGTAGTTGTTGTACCCCTCTTTCTCCCTAAATACTTACCTGACTCCTCCTGCAATCTGGTGTTGTCCCATCCTAGGCAGTGCTGCTCTCTCTTCCTGGATATAGTATACACTAATGCCCCGTACACACGAGAGGACTTAATTCCGAAGGAGTTCCCAACGGAGTTCCGCCGGAGTTCCGCCGGAGTTCCGACAGAGTTCCGACGCAACGGACTTGCCTACACACGATCACACTAAAGTCCGCCCCTCTGGTCCGCGGTGACGTACACCAGGTCCGACGAGACTATAAAACGGAAGTTCAATACCAAGTGCGCCACCCTTTGGGCTCCTTCTGCTAATTTCGTGTTTATCTCGTGTTAGTAGAAGTTTGGTGAGAGACGATTCGCGGTTTTCAGACTCGTATTTTTCAGAACGTTTTTCACTGCTTTTCAGTTTGTGCTTGTGAGGTTTGTATCTGTTTTTTAGTGCGTGTAGTCAGTTCGTGTCTGTATTTTGCAGTGCGATCTAACTGCGCTCGCTGACTTTCAGCTCGCTCTTCACAGGCCTTGCTGTTCTTCAGTGACGTCTGTTAAGTTCGCTCTGACAATCCGACCGTTTTGAAGCCATGTTGCGTGTACGTACTCGTCGTCGAGTTCGTGCTTTGCTTGCGCTTGGTGTTGTAGTTCATTCTGCAACCCAAGAACAGTCCTTGGACGGGGTGTTGAGGAGTTCATGGACGAAGAATTGGTTGCTCCAGCGTGACCAGTTCTCGCACATGCCTTTGCTTCGTGAGATCCGGGAGAATAATCCTGATGATTTCAGGAATTATCTCCGGATGACGGACCCCGTTTTTCACCGTCTGCTGGCTTTGCTGACCCCTTATATCAGCAGGCAGGATACCTGCATGCGGCAAGCCATCACTCCGGAGCAGAGGCTCGTCGCCACGTTGCGCTACTTGGCGACAGGGAGAAGCCTTCAGGACTTGAAGTTCTCGACAGGCATCTCCCCCCAGGCTCTGGGGATCATTATCCCAGAGACCTGTTCTGCCATTATACAGGTCCTGCAGGAGGACTATATTAAGGTAAGATTTTAGCATTTAACATCACATTTTATTGTCTTTAATGTTTGCTAATGCCTTGTATTTCTTTCCTCAATCTCTAATTACCATGATTGCAATATGCTGTGAATGTCCCCTTTGTCCTCATGCATGCTGCAATCTTTTAATGCTCCTTTTTTCTTTTTCATGCATATTTGCCTTCATTAAACCTCACCAACATGCTATGGTAGGCCCATATCCACCTAGTCTAGTCACTTAAAATGTCTTTTGTCAGCTCCATTCTATTGCTTTATCCTAAAACCAAACATTTTAAAGCTTATTCCAAATGGTCTGTGTCCCCTTAACTGAATCCCCCCCCCCCCCCCCTTAATAGTATCCCAAATGGTCTGTGTGTCCTTTAACTGGATCCCCCCCACACACACTTAATATAATTCCAACGAGTCTGTGTGTCCTTAAATTAATGTTGAATTATATATTGTATTTTTAACACACTTCAACCCTGGAATGATTTTCCCCCCTTCCTGACCTTCATCACTTTTTTGGGTGATTTGGCAGTGCGTTGTTTGAATTGACAATTGTGCGTCCTTGTAACATGGCTCCTCCTAGTAAATTATCTTCATTTTATTAGCACAAAGCGATTTTGTATTTGGTTGTCTTTGATTACCTCTGCTTTTTTAGTTTTGGTGATTAACCACCAACAAACCCAAAATGCATTTTTCTAAATATGCTTTTTTTTCTCTCTTTTCGCTCTAAAGAAAGATAGTCACAAAAATATATCACCATGATTTTTTGGGACATCATTTGATGCTGATACGTAGTCTTTTAGTAAACAAAAATGTGTTAAAATGAATCACAATTTAAGCGTTTCTTGATTGTTTTTTTTTAAAGTTCTATCGTTTAGTAAATATGGTCTATTTTGCTGGCATTTGTAAAATCTTGCCATTTTTGAAAATAGTAATGGCGTTGCTAACCGTTTTTTTTTTTTTTTTTTTTTTTCTGGTGACTGCCACATTATGGCGGACACATTGGCCAATTTCCATACATTTTTGTGACCATTGTCATTAATACAGTGATCAATGCTGTCCAAAATTGTCTTGATTACTGTAAAAATGTCACATGCAGTGAAGGTGTTTTATTAAGCACAAGGGGGCCAAGGAATGGTTTAAAGTGTGTTCTGGGTGAGTGTTTTTCTTAACTGTCTGGGGGATGGGCTAGCAGTGACATGACCCTGATCACTGCTCCCAATGACAGGGAGCAGACGATCGGTGTCATGTGACTAGGCAGAAGCGTGAAATAAAGTTTGTGTTGTAATGTACAATGTTTAATGTGCCAAAGTACTTATTTTGTTTTTTTTCTGCTTTTTGCCTCCCCAGTTTCCTTCATCGCCACAGGAATGGCAGACTGTGGCATCCCATTTTGCCACCCGGTGGGACTTTCCTAACTGCGGTGGTGCCATAGATGGGAAGCACGTCCACATTGTGCCACCACCCCATTCGGGGTCATACTTTTTTAATTACAAGGGGTTTCACAGTATTGTGATAATGGCGGTGGTGTCGGCACAGTATGAATTTCTCTATGTGGACGTGGGGAAGAATGGCCGCATGTCGGATGGAGGAGTCTTCGCCCAGACGGAGTTCTACCGCCGTCTACAGACAGGTGGCCTGGGCTTGCCACCTGATTCGGAGAATGTGGAGGAACTACCCTTTGTATTCATTGCGGATGAGGCTTTTGCTCTTGACAACCACATAATGCGGCCATTCCCCCAAAGAGCCCTCACCCCGGAGAGGAGGGTTTTCAACTACCGGCTGGCCAGAGCGAGAAGAGTGGTGGAAAATGCTTTTGGAATAATGGCCAGCCGGTTCCGTGTATTTCTGACGGATCTCAACCTAGCGGAATACAAACTGAACTATGTCATCCTTACGTGCTGCATTTTGCACAACTTTTTGCACAAATATTCCAATACATATTTATCAGGAATAATGCCGGAGGCTGGAGTTGGGCCAGAATCCATGACAGGCCTGGATACTGGCCGTACTGGCTTGGCCCCCCAAAGTGCACGGGAAGTGCGTGAAAGATATGTGACTTATTTTAATGGTAGGGGGGCCATTGCAATGCCACCCAATATTTAATTTTAAAAAAGAGGAAAATAATAAAATAACCTCAAATCTGAAATGTGTTTTCTTGCTTGCTTTTGGTTTGTGCTGTCTCCTATGTTATCCTAGTGCACTTGTAGTGCCAAGTGTATTTTCATTAAATTCAATAAGGCCCATTGTCACTGGATACACAAAATCCCTTTTCCCAAACTGGTATTAAGCATTGAAAGAATACGCCACACATTCTTGATTATTCAAAATTTTAATTTGGCCACATTCACATGTGCCATTGAATATTTAGTGATCTAAAATTTTTTTGGGGTTTATTTAACTTTCTTTGCCAAACATTTTTTGGTTTCCTTTTTTTTCAATTTTTTATAAACTTTTTTTTTTTTTTTTTTTTTTTGGTGGTTTTTATTTTTCTAGAAAAAATATGAAAAATGTATAAAACAACAATCAGCCACAATCGTAAAAATTGGTGAAGTAAAACAATCTTTGAACTAAAACAAGGGAAATGAAGAACATGATCGATATTATGGAGAAACGGATTATATTCTCCCCAAAATATCGATCATGTTCTTCATTTCCAGCTGCATATTGTCAATCTGAGTCTTCATGAGATCCAGGCTAGTTCGCATGTCATCTAGTTCCCCATTCCAGCCCATTATCTGGCCAATCAGCCTTTGTGCGCTGTCACTGGAAAATGGGGCCCTTTCCACAAACAGAACATCACCTACAATAGATGGGAAAAATTGGGTCAAAAATTAGGCAGTCATACATGGATTTCAACAAGCTGGGGTGTCAGACACTCACCTGGTGGGGTGCCCAGCTCCCCTACTTCCTCCACCTCTCCTTCCTCAACCTCTCCTTCCTCGACATCCTCGGGGGGGGCACTGGTGCTTGGAAATGTGTCGCTTTCCACAACCACAACATCACCTAAAATAGATGTAAAAACATGTGTTTGGAAATATGCAGGTATACATCGATTACCTGAAGCTGTGGTGTCAGACACTCACCTGGTGGGGTGCCCATCTCCTCTCCTTCTTCCACCTCTCCTTCCTCCACATGCACATCCACGGGGGGGATGGGGCTAACCTCACATTCCTGCTGGCAAGGATGGCGGTCCCTGGGATCCTGCTTTGTGAGGCTTTTCTCCCCTATGAGAAATTAACAAACCAAAAGGTATACTTTAGCACACAGATATTTAAGGCCAGAACTAGGAAGATGAAACCTTGATTAGAAGTGTTGTACAATTGTCGGTTTATGAAGAGATGCAAAATGTGAAGACATGAGAAATCAATTCACTTTGCCAAAAAAGCAAATAATTTGCTTTTTGTGCCAAGGTTCACACATGCCCAACCCCCCCCCCCCCCCCAAGTATACCAGGGAACCCCGTGTGGCGTGTGGTTTACCCTAATAAATGTTCTCTGGTGTCCCACACCTTTGCTCATGAGTGCAGATGTGTTTTTACCCAGCTGCCAAGTGTCCTCTCCTTCAATTACACTGAATGTTCTTTTCTAGTCATTGTATTTTGAAACACATCTAAACCACAATGTCCTAATCATTTGTTGTGTCCTAAAAATTACACACCCAAAAAATGCTGTTCAAACCCTGTATCATAAACGAGGTTTGCCACGAACAATTTAGGAGGGTTTGTTAAAACGATACGATTATTTTACTGTATACAACATGAAAGCAGCAATTTTTTACATTGTACAAAGGTAAAGCATATGGATCTGTATGCAATAATCATAAAATAGGAACACACGACAAGTACTTACTTTTTTTCAGAACTTTCTTGATCCTTCTGTATTGATCCGGCTCCCTCAATTTCAGGTCGGACCACCGTTTCCTCAATTGGTCTTTTGACCGTCGTACCCCAAAACGATTATGCAGGGTCTTAACTACTTTGGCCATGATTCTGGCCTTGCGCAAGTTCGGATGGGTGTATGGTCCATGCTTGCCATCATAATCCCTACTTCGCAAGATTCCCACCATCTCCACCATCTCTTGAAATGCCATATTTGAGGCCTTAAATCTCCTCTTTCCGGATCGGGACGTTTGTGGCTCCGGGGATTCCTGACTACTGGAGTCGTTCATATCAAGCACCTGTTGTGTTTCCGCCATGTTTCTCCTACTGCGCACCGTAGAGAAAAGGGGGCGGGAAATATTCTTGTAAAAGAACGTCAGGGGCGGGCAACGCAGGCGTAGTTCTACGCGTACGCACTGGATCTTACGCCAAAATCCACACGTCGTACGTACGTTAAGTGCGCAGAAAGGGCGGGAAACCATGAACTTGACTAAAAGAACGTCAGGGGCGGGCAACGCAGGCGTAGTTCTACGCGTACGCACTGGATCTTACGCCAAAAATCACATGTCGTATGTTCGTTTTCGAAAATAGGAACAGAAGTTGGGAGCAAGAAAAACGAAGGTAAGTTTAAACCATTTCCCCAAATAAGTGGCAGATCCTGGAGTCTATCTTGGGCTAAGATTAGGAGAGTCTGAGCTAACATTATGTTTTTTGGCTTGTGTATTGTCTTGCAGAAAAATGAATCAAAAATTCAGGGATCCAGATTTTTTAAGTCTGTTTATCGACAAGTATAAAGAGTTGTCAAATCTGTGGCATACCAAGCACAAGGATTATTTTAATAAACCAGTAAGGAGGGCAACACTGGAGAGATTTTTGACATTTGTGCAGACTTGGATCCCAGAGGCAGACGTGGACTTTGTGGATAAGAAAATTAAAATATTGCAAAATATGTTCCGAAAGGAAAAGAGGAAAATCGAACAATCCAAAACATCAGGAGCAGCACCAGGTGATGTGTATGTACCCAGGCTGTGGTACTTTGAAAAGCTACGGTTCCTGGACGACCGGTGTAAACCCAGGGAGTCGCTTTCTACTCTTCCCTCCACCCTTCCCTCCACCCTTCCCTGCAGCATTCCCTCCACCTCAGCAGAGGCTGATGAGCCTTCCATCCTGGAAGAAGCGGATGCACCCAGCTGGAGCCAGGTATTTTTGTACCAAAAATAGTGATATTCATAATATTAATGATGTTAACTAGATGTTATTTGAATTTGTATGCTATTATTGATGTTAAAAAATAGTTAAAATTTGGACATATCAATTTACAGTAGTGGCCAGAAATGTTTGTCACCAGCAGAAACAAGAAATAGTGGTGTCATAATGATACTCTTTTATATGTATTAACAGAATTTTGAAGTCAGGAGCTGAAAAATGTTTAGGATTGATGAACAAAAAACTAAAACAATGTCCCTTTTTTATACACAGGATGAGCTCAGCCAGGAGGAAGGTGGGGAAAGTGGCAGGCAGGAGGAGGCTATGCCCACTCTCAGCCAGGAGGAGTCCATGCCCTCTGTCAGGCAGGAGGTGGCCGGGCCTAGTAGAAGCATGACGACTTCTCAAGTGCCTCCCCTCCGTCTTCCATCCAAAAGGGCCAAAAAAAATACACAGGCACAGGAGGAATCCCTGCGACTAATTAGAGAGGCGACTAATGTTTTAAACAGCCCCCCTGACGCAGAAGAGGCCTATGGCTGCTACATTGCCAGCCGGCTCCAGCAACTAGAGATGGGCCAACGTCTCCACTGCGAAAGGCTCATTTTCCTGTCGTTACAGAAGGGGCTCAGTGGAGATTTATCGGCCAACAGTACTATTGTGGAGCAAGTTCCTCCTGTTCCTCCTCCTCCTCCTCCTCCTCCTCCTGCCACGAGTCCACCACCGGAGACACAGCCTCCCAGGAAGGCTACAGGGAAGTCTGCAGGGAAGGGTGCAGTGAAGGGTGGAGCGAAGAGAAGAAGGTGATGACCTGGCTTCACTCTGGTCCGAGCAAAAAAAAGCAGCCTGTTGTACCACAGCCTGGGGACATATATACCATCTGATGCTGCTCTTGATGTCTGCGATTCTGGGACCATATTGGATTTTGTAATATTTTAATTTTCTTGTCCACAGAGTTTCACGTTTGCCCTGGGGCCAAAAGGCTACAAAAATGTCACAAGTTTCTCCAGTGTTGCCTTCATTTTTTTGTTTGTTCAACCAGAATAAATGGATATTTTTGTTTGAAAATATAATTGCCTATGTGTTTTTTGGTCAAATACCTTTCTATAAAAGACAATGTGAAATTAACAAGGGACACTAACCTCCTTGAGGTTATAAACAAAATAAAAATGTTATTGTGGTAACTTGTCACCAGAATAAAAATAAAAAGGTTATTGTGGTAATGAAAAAAAAATAAAATAAAATAAAGTTTGAGGTTTTAACTTGACGGAACAATTAAATATGGAGATCACAAGAAAAACATGGTAAAGAATTGTACCAAAAATATGTAGGCCAAAAATTAGTCACCAACATTTTTTCTTGTTTTTTTTTTATTTTTTGGGAGTAATTTTTTCATCAATATTTTTGGGTGAAATCATGAACATTTTTTTGCTTGTGATCTCCATATTTAATTATTCGGTCAAGTTAACAACTTTTTTTTTTTTTTTGGGTTTTAATTGACAGAATAATTAAATATGGAGATCACAAGAAAAACATGGTAAAGAATTGTACCAAAAATATGTAGGCCAAAAATTAGTCACCAACATTTTTTCTTGGTTTTTTTTTATTTTTTGGGAGTAATTTTTTCATCAATATTTTTGGGTGAAATCATGAACATTTTTTTGCTTGTGATCTCCATATTTAATTATTCGGTCAAGTTAACAACTTTTTTTTTTTTTTTGGGTTTTAATTGACAGAATAATTAAATATGGAGATCACAAGAAAAACATGGTAAAGAATTGTACCAAAAATATGTAGGCCAAAAATTAGTCACCAACATTTTTTCTTGGTTTTTTTTTATTTTTTGGGAGTAATTTTTTCATCAATATTTTTGGGTGAAATCATGAACATTTTTTTGCTTGTGATCTCCATATTTAATTATTCGGTCAAGTTAACAACTTTTTTTTTTTTTTTGGGTTTTAATTGACAGAATAATTAAATATGGAGATCACAAGAAAAACATGGTAAAGAATTGTACCAAAAATATGTAGGCCAAAAATTAGTCACCAACATTTTTCTTGGTTTTTTTTTATTTTTTGGGAGTAATTTTTTCATCAATATTTTTGGGTGAAATCATGAACATTTTTTTGCTTGTGATCTCCATATTTAATTATTCGGTCAAGTTAACAACTTTTTTTTTTTTTTTGGGTTTTAATTGACAGAATAATTAAATATGGAGATCACAAGAAAAACATGGTAAAGAATTGTACCCAAAATATGGAGTAAAAAAAATAATAAAAAAAAAACAAAAAAAAAAAATATTGAGATGGGGCTTTAAAATAAAAACAAGATCATTCATGAGATGAGGAGAAATAAAACAGAAATGTGTTTGGTGAGAACTCTGTGAGTGAATATGAGCAGCAAAGCAACTTCGTTCTTCTAGCATTATAAATAAAAAGGCTTCGTTCTTCTAGCATTATAAAGAAGATGCGCTATACATTTAAACGAGCACAGAATTTGCAGCATGACGAATGTGCTACTTCCAATACGAACTGGAGTTTTACAAGACCGAGCACTTCCGTCTCGTACTTGCTTCAGAGCATGCGTCGTTTTAGGACTGTCGGAACAGCATACAGACGAGCGGACTTCTACATCGGACCTGGGTCCGGCGGAGTTCCGTCGGGAAAATTTGAAGCATGCTTCATTTCTAAAGTCCGTCAGACTTTTGCGAAGCTAAAGTCCGTTGCAGCCCACACACGATCGGATAGTCTGACGGACTCGGTCTGACGGACTTTGGATGATGAAAAGTCCGCTCGTGTGTACGGGGCTTAAGAGCATTGGGTGGCAGGGATAGGGTGTTTGAATCTCACACATTATGATAAAAAGCTCCAGGGATCTGCAGTATCCACTCTGGCCACATATGTCACTACTTCACACGCTGTTCTGGCTCTGTCCCTGCTGCCCCTTTGACCTAAATTAATAAATTTGGGTTTGTAAAGCTGGAAAAGCTGGAAAAGGTCTTCTCTGTAATTTTACTTGTGCTGATAGTTGTAGCATAATTACTCACTCTAATTCACCTTTGTGTGATCAGGCAGCTCTTCAAATCTAAACCATCAGGGGGTAGCTGTACCTGCTTTAAGTTATTTAAAGCCAATTCTGCCAACTCAATTTATCCACAAACACGTGGCTCCAACACATTTTCTGCTGAATCATTATTGTGTGTGAAGGTTAATTGCCTATTTGGACAGCCAAGTAACAAATTAAAATGTTCACCCAGCAGAAAGCAGTCTCACTATGATAGCAGCATCATCCTTTTCTATTGTCTTCAGTGATTTTCAATGGATTTTGATTTTCTTCCTATCCTTCTATATTATAAATGAATGGACTTCTATTAACGACTTAAGGACCGAACCTCTTTCTGAGATTTGTTATTTACAGGTTAAAAACAGTTTTTCTTTTTTGCTATAAAATTACTTACAACCCCCAAACATTATACATTTTCATTCTAACACTGTAGAGAATAAAATGGCCGTCATTGCAATACTTTCTGTCACGTATTTGCGGTCTTACCAGCACACTTTTTTTTAAAAAAAAAACACTTTTTTTTATTTAAAAATAAGACAACAGTAAAGTTATCTCATTTTTTTATATTATGAAAGATAATGTTACTGCAAGTAAATTGATACCCAACGTGTCACGCTTCAAAATTGTGCCCACTCGTGAAATGGCGACAAACTTTTACCCTTAAAAATCTCAATAGGCGACGCTTAAAAAACGGTTGCATGTTTTGAGTTATAGAGGATGTCTAGGGCTAGAATGATTGCTCTTGCTCTACTTATCGCGGAAATACCTCAAATGTGTGGTTTGAACACCATTTTCATATGCGGGCGTTACTCCCGTATGCGTTCGTATTTATTTTACCTTTTATATTTTATTTTTATACAGTTTTTTAAAACAAAATAATTGTCACTTTTATTCCTATTCCTATTACAAGGAATGTAAACATCCCTTGTAATAGAAAAAAAGCATGACAGGACCTCCTAAATATGAGATCTGGGGCCAAAAAGACCTCAGATCTCATATTTACACTAAATTGCAATAAAAAAAAATTGTAATTTGAAAAAATAATTTAAAAAAATGGCCCTTTAAGAGCTGCGGCGGGCGGTCCGTAAGAGGTTAATACTAAGGACTCATTCGTATATATATACAGTATCTTACAAAAGCGAGTACACCCCTCACATTTTTGTAAATATTTTATTATATCTTTTCTTGTAACAAGACTGAAGAAATTACACTTTGCTATAATGTAAAGTAGTGAGTGTATAGCTTGTATAACAGTGTAAATTTGCTGTCCTATCAAAATAACTCAACACACAGCCATTAATGTCTAAACTGCTGGCAACAAAAGTGAGTACACCCCTAAGTGAAAATGTCTAAATTGGGCCCAATTAGCCATTTTTCCTCCCCGGTGTCATGTGACACGTTAGTGTTACAAGGTCTCAGGTGTGAATGGGGAATGGGGAGCAGGTGTGTTAAATTTGATGTTATCACTCTCACTCTCTCATACTGGTCACTGGGAGTTAAACATGGCATCCCATGGCAAAGAACTCTCTGAGGATCTGAAAAAAAAGAATTGTTGTGCTACATAAAGATGGCCTAGGCTTTAAGAAGATTGCCAAGACCCTAAAACTGAGCTGCAGCATTGTGGCCAAGACCATACAGTGGTTTAACAGGACAGGTTCCAGTCAGTACAGGCCTCGACATGGTCGACCAAAGAAGTTGAGTGCACATGCTCAGTGTCATATCCAGCGGTTGACTTTGGGAAATAGACGTATGAGTGCTGTCAGCTTTACTGCAGAGGTTGATGGGGTGGGAGGTCAGCCTGTCAGTGCTCAGGCCATACGCCACACACTGCATCAAATTGGTCTGCATGGCTGTCGTCCCAGAAGGAAGCCTATTCTAAATATGATGCACAAGAAAGCCCACAAAGTTTGCTGAAGACAAGCAGACTAAGGACATGGATTACTGGAACCATGTCCTGTGGTCCGATGAGACCAAGATAAACCTATTTGGTTCGAATAGTGTCAAGCTTGTGTGGCGGCAACCAGGTGAGGAGTACAAAGACAAGTGTGGCCTACAGTTAAACATGGTGGTAGGAGTGTCATGGTCTGGCGCTGCATGAGTGCTGTCGTCACTAGGAAGCTACAGTTCATTGAGGGAACCATGAATGCCAACATGTACTGTGACATACTGAAGCAGAGCATGAGCCCCTCTCTTCGAAGGCTGGGCCACAGGACAGTATTCCAACATGATAACGACCTCAAACACACCTTCAAGACCACTGCCTTGCTAAAGAAGCTAAGGATAAAGGTGATGGACTGGCCAAGCATGTCTCCAGACCAAAACCCTATTGAGTATCTGTGGGGCATCCTCAAAACAGAAAGTGGAGGAGTGCAAGGTCTCTAACATCCACCAACTCCGTAATGTTGTCATGGAGGAGAGGAAGAGGACTCCAGGGGCAACCTGTGAAGCTCTGGTGAATCTCATGGCCAAGAGGTTTAAGGCAGTGCTGCAAAATAATGCTGGCCACACAAAATATTGACAATTTGGGCCCAATTTAGAAATTTTTACTTTAGGGTGTACTCACCTGTATTGAGTTATTTTGATGGGGAAGCAAATGTACACTGTTATACAAGCTGTACACTCACTACTTTACATTGTAGCAAAGTGTAATTTCTTCAGTGTTGTCACATTAAAAAGATATAATAAAATATTGACAAAAATGTGAGGGGTGTACTCGCTTTTGTGAGATACTGTATGTGTGTGTGTATATATATATATATATATATATATATATATATGTGTGTGTATGTATATGTAATTAGCATTACTTCACCCAGATTAGTAAAAAGACTGAGTGCAAGGTGTCTTGGCTCCACTTCCTCAGAGCAGTCCCCTGTATTTAAAGCTGTGCTAATGTTCTCATTTCAGCACAGCTCTCTCTGCATCATCTCGGATCACCCACTGGTGGGAGAAGACCAAGTTGGACCCAGGATGTCATGTGACCAGCCAAAAGACATCAGAAAAAGAAAGCCATAAAATACAGCTGGGGAGGCCTCTGGGGGGTTGGGTTGAGCCGGTGGTGTGTTTCAATTTTGCTCTCCATGAGCCTGTATTATTTGACACTTCCAGGTTTGTTTTCATGTGCCTCCCTGAAGACTGTGGTTCCTCCTATCAGTCCTTACAGAATATCATTACAGTAGACAACAGAGGAACCGCAGAGGAACTCAGACACATCTGGAATTGTCAGATAGTATTGTCACTCAGAAAATTAAACAGAGCATAGTTTCATCACACTGCCCTCCAGACAGGTACTATAATGCAGCATACACACGATCCGACTATCAGGCGGACTTAGTCTGGCGGACAATCTGTTGGACTTTGCAGCGGAGGTCTGCCGGACTTTCCAAACGAGCGGACTTGCACACACACGACCACACACCAGTGGAATTTCCAGAAGAAAAAGAAGAAGACGGTGACGGTGACGACGACGATGGAGAAAGCCGGGCTCCTCTGCTAGCAAAAGAGCAGCAAAAGAGCAGAAGATAGTGGAGGAATCCAGCGAGAAAAAACGGAAAGTGCAGAGAAGACCCCTGGAGCTGCCTAATAAACTACTTTAAAAACCTGTGTAGTGTGTTTTTTTTATTGACACTTTTTCCCCCAGGTAAATGGGTAGGGGTACGATGTACCCCATACTCATTCACATATTGTGTGGGGGCCAGGATCTGGGGGCTCCCGGATTCTGATAAGCTTCCCACCCGCAGACCCCGACAACCAACGGCCAGGGTTGTCGGGCAGAGGCCCTTGTCCTCATCAACATGGGGACAAGGTGCTTTGTAGTGGGGGGCCACAGGGCGCTCCCCTTCCCCAAAGTACCCACCCCCCATGTTGAGGGCATGTGGCCTGGTACGGTTCAGGGGGGGCGCTCGCTCATCCCCACCCCCTTTCCTGACCGGCAGGTATGAACTTTGGGGGGACCCCCACGCCGATCTTCGGCATGGGGTTAACCTTAAAACCCATACCAGGCGACGGGGCTCGCAAGGTGTCAATCTCGCCAATGGAGGCGGCGAGATTGATTTCCTTCTCTAGTCCCGTCGTACCTGAAGTCACGTTCAAAATGAATGGACTTTAGTCCGTGTGTGGGCAAGTCTGTTAATTTGGAAAGTCCGGCGGACTAGCACACAGACGAGCGGATTGTCCGCTCAAAAACCGAGTCCGGGCAAACAATTTTAGTCAAGTCTTCTTTCGAAGTCCACGGGCTATTGGAAAGAAATTGTCCACTGGAGCCCACACATGATCAAATAGTCAGTTTGTGTGTACGGGGCATAAGTATTAAGGCTAGACTACCATTAAACAGATGTGCAGAGGTGCCATTTCACAGGCGACAAACTGTAGCAGTGTGTTTTTGGAGAGTGAGGGACTCAAGGAAACATGTCAGTGCTCTGGCGCACCTGTAGGCGTGAAACAAGCCTAAGTGTTTCAAAAATATTGCAGCTGTAAGTTTCCATGCTCTTGACAGCATTACTTTAAGATGGAGGCCTCTGTGCTGCAGTCTCTGGGGCACCTGCCAGGCACATGCCAACTGTAAAACAGTTTTGTCTGAAAAAGGTAAACCTGACCAGCAACACACATAATAGCTAGCTGATAGACAGCTTCAAGGTAGATGAAATTGTCCTTTCTGTAATAGTGGGAGACCTCTCAAGTTCATTCCCACAGCTCATGATTTAAATGTGAGTAAATCATAATTTTTTTGTTCAATAACTTTTTATTGATTTTCAATTTTTTATCAAACTGCACCATTACAGAAAAGAAATAAGAAATTATACATTAAAACATGTCTACACACAAGTGGACCTGGGCTTAAAGAAGGTGTGTCCCACAATCAGGGAAGCAATAATAAAATGGATTTTGTAGCTAAGGAGAAGAGGGGAGCTTGGATTATAACCCTTATTTCTGGATCTGAGGATACCCCCTCACCCACAAGAAAAGCACAAATGAGTCCTTGAGGGAACTTTATTCATAAAATAAGAGCTCAGTTAAGCTCTGTGGTGCGAAAAAAAGGTGAAATGCTGTAAGCACTCCTTACAAAGCTCCACCTCTAAGGATTACCATACCTACCATGTATACATTCCGCTGGTTTAGGTATATAAAACCAGCCTTCTTGGTGTTCAGGGTTGGAATGTTTTGGGGGAAGTGACTGCACATTTATATTTTATTTTATTTTTAAATCTAATGTAAAAAGGGAAAATAAGAAGTTATATTGGCTGATTTTCAGAGTTATAGCTAATTATTCTTTTCCAGGTCTAATCTGAATTCCAGTTTGTTCAGATAGAAAGCATTAAATATGTTTCTTGCATCATGAAACACAGACTAGGAAAGACATCAATCCTCCATATATTGCATGATAGCCACTCTCATATTACTGTCACCAGCTACCATAACATATCATATATGACAAATGACAGGAGTCACAGCCGATCACATCTCTGTGCCTTCCCATCTATCTACTAGATAACACTACAATTAATTCCTCCTTTAATCTTTAATCTCCCAGCCTCAGCGAGGTCATTATAGCTTTCTCCTAAATGAGATCCTCTAGTAATAGTTTACTCAGCTCATGGTGATAGTGTCTCTGCATCTGCTGAAATACAGCGTCTGACTTCCCATACAATTGCACAGTGGGAAACCAGACTCCAGTTCTGTCTGCTGCAGCATACACCAGATGCCGATGCAATAGATATAGTAAATTAACATACAAATCTTAGTTATTTGCTGGCAAAGGCAATCTGGTTCATTAAGTAAGGCATACAGCAGCCAGTATGTATGGCTGTATTTAGATTAAGACACTTGTGGGCTTTTGTCTTAGACAGGAGAAGCAGCACCTTAATACAACATTTACAGCTCAGTTTATGTTGTCTTTAACTGGCCATCTCAGAGGTAGAACTGTATAGATGAGACAGTACAGAGTCAGTAAAGGGAAATCACATAATGTAATTAATAGATATAGTAAACCACTAATAAAGAACACTGTCCTCACTAGAGCAATGCAGCCAATGCCATACCGCTGGGGCCACCTCAAACTCCTTCTAGCTTGGTCAAGAATAGAATGCAGTGAATGTGCAGCATACACTGCAGAAGAAGGGGTTGCCATGGGCCCTTCTGAAGAGGGGGTACAAAATGGGCAGGACCTACAACCTGTGCTGCTTAAGTAGCTCAGGGTTCATGTGTGTGTGCACTTTGGCCTTTTTACCTTAGTCACCAAAGGGCTTTGTCCCAGCACTGATGTGTAAATACATCTTTACAGCATTTGGTCATTCTTCTGTAGTTACCAACCCCAGTTATTACAAGCAGCCTTTACAATGTATGGCCATCAAAGCAACCAGCGACATTTCCCTCTGGATTTTTTGTAAATGATATAGCCCAGTGGTAGCCCTGCATATACAACATGCTTACTGGCTCAGCAGGACAGTTCTTACTTTGACCCAAGTCCAGTCCATGAACAGGGCGAGGAGGAGTTCATGGACAAAAAATGGGTTGCTCCAGCGTGATCAATTCTCTCATATGCCTTTGTTGTGGGAGATCCGTGAGAATAATCCTGATGATTTCAGGAATTATCTCTGGATGACGGACCTCGCTTTTCACCGTCTGTTGGCTTTGCTGTTCCCTAATATTACGAAGCAAGACACCTGCATGTGGCAAGCCATCACTCCCGAGCAGAGGCTCATCGCCACCTTGCGGTACTTGGCGATGGTACTTGGCAATGGGGAGAAGTCTACAGGACATCAAGTTCTCGACAGGCATCTCCTCCTTGACCTGTTCGCCATCATTCAGGTCCTGCAGAAGGACTATATTAGGGTACGTTTTATCCTTTAACATCACATTATATGTACGGTATTTACATAGAAGTATTTTTAAAATTAATTTTAATTTTAAACTGAAAAATATTTCCTTTGATTTACTGCTTGTGTTTCTTTTAGTGTTCTCCTAGGTTCTCTAATGTGGTTTTTTTTTGGCCATTTTCTTCAATAGTTCCAATGTAATTTCTTTGATACATGAAGTGACAATCTCTTCTTCAGCTAAATATTAACCACTTGACCACTGGGCACTTAAACACCCTTAATAACCAGACCAATTTTCAGCTTTCGGTGCTCTCACATTTTGAATGACAATTACTCAGTCATGCAACACTGTACTCATATGACATTTTTGTCCTTTTTTCCACACAAATAGAGATTTCTTTTGGTGGTATTTAATCACCGCTGGTTTTTTTTTTTGTGCTATAAAAGAAAAAAAGACTGAAAATTCTGTAAAAAAAATTATTTTTCTTAGTTTTTGTTATAAAATTTAGCAGATTAGTAATTTTTCTTCATAAATTTTGGACAAAATTTATACCACTACATATCTTTGGTAAAAATAAGTACAAATTGGTGGATATTATTTGGTCTTTGTGAAAGGTATAGAGTCCACAAGCTATGGTGCCAATATCTGAAAATTGATCACACCTGAAGTACTGACGGCCTTTTTCAATTCTTGAGACCCTAACATGCCATAAAAGTACAAATACCATCCAAATGACCCCTTTTTGGAAACAAGACATTCCAAGGTATTTAGTAAGAGGCATGATGAGTTTTTTGAAGTTGTAATTTTTTCCCACAATTCTTTGCAATATCAAGATTTCTTTTCCTTTTTTTCCCCACAAAATTGTCATATTATCAGTTTATTTCTCACACACAGCATGTGCTTACCACAAATTACACCCCAAAACACATTCTGCTATTACTCCCGAGTATGGCGATATCACATGTGTGAGACTTTTACACAGCGGGGCCACATACAGAGGCCCAACATGCTGGGAGCGCCATCAGGCGTTCTGGAGCACCCAGGACAATTCTGACATTTCTCTCCTACATGTAAAAATCATCATTTAGTTGCTAAAAAATTACATAGAATCCCAAAACATTATATACATTTTTTTTAGCAAAGACCCTAGAGAATACAATGGTGTCGTTGCAACTTTTTATCTCGCACAGTATTTGTGCTGCAATTTTTCAAATGCGTTTTTTTTGGAAAAAAAACAGTTTTGTGCTTAAAAAAAAACAAAAAACGGTAAAGTTAGCCCAATTTTTGATTAATGTGAAAGATGAAGTTATGCTGAGTAAATAGATACCTAACATGTCACTCTTCAAAATTGCACATGCCTGTGGAATGGCGCCAAACGTCGCTACATAAAAATCCCCATAGGCGACGCTTTAAATTTTTTTTACTGGTTACATGTTTTGAGTAGGGATGAGCTTCGAGTTCGAGTCAAACTCATGTTCTACTCGAACATTGCCTGTTCGCCTGTTCAGCGAACAGTGAACAATTTGGGCTGTTCGCAGCAAATTCGAAAAGCCGGAACACCCTATACAAGTCTATGGGAGAAATCTAAAGTGCTCATTTTAAAGGGTAATATGCAGATTACTGTCCTAAAAAGTGTTTGGGGACCCGGGTCCTGCCCCAGGGGACATGGATCAATGCAAAAAAAGTTTTAAAAACGGCCGTTTTTTCAGGAGCAGTGATTTTAATAATGATTAAAGTGAAACAATAAAAGTGTAATATTCCTTTAAATTTCGTAGCTGGGGGGTATCTATAGTATGCCTGTGAAGGGGCGCATGTTTCTGGTGCTTAGAACTGTCGCTGCACAAAGTGTCATTTGTGCAGGAAAAAAAGTCTTTTAAAATCACTTGCGGCTAAATTGTCGGGTCTCCGTAATACAGAGAACACTCAATGAGTGTTCTCTGTATTAGCCGACAATTCATTCATTCATTGATTAAAAAAAAAAAAAAAAAAAAGCGTGGGGGTTCCCCTAAATTCAATTACCAGGCCCTTCAGGTCTGACATGGATATTAAGGGGAATCCCGTGTCAAATTTTTAAAAAAAATTGACGTGGGGGTCCCCCCAAATATCCATACCAGACCCTTCAGGTCTGATATGGATATTAAGGGGAACCCCGCATCAAATTTTAAAAAAAAATTGACGTGGGGGTCCCCCTAAAAATCCATATCAGACCCTTTATCCGAGCACGCAACCTGGCAGGCCGCAGGAAAAGAGGGGGGGACGAGAGAGCGGCCCCCCCTCCCTCCTGAACCGTACCAGGCCACATACCCTCAACATTGGGAGGATGCTTTGGGGGTCTGTGACCCCTCAAAGCACCTTGTCCCCATGTTGATAAGGACAAGGGCCTCATCCTCACAACCCTGGCCGTTGGTTGTGAGGGTCTGCGGGCGGGGGGCTTATCAGATTCTAGAAGCCCCCTTTAACAAGGGGACCCCCAGATCCCGGCCCCCCCCCTGTTTGAAATGGTAAGGGGGTACAAAAGTACCCCTACCATTTCACAAAGAAAGTGTCAAAATGGTTAAATAAGACAAACACACTTTTGAAAAATTCCTTTATTAAAAATGAAAAAAAAAAAAAAAGATTCCAGCGGTGCTAATCCACTCTTGCTATCCAGCGACGGATGTCCGGGGTCCAGCGATGGATGATCATATCCAGCGACGGGGGAATCTCTCAGTCCAGCGCTGTCCATGCATCCTTCTTCTGTCTCCTCTCCGGAGACACTGCAGAGAGCACAGCGCTGACGTTTCTTATATTGGGAGGGCGGGGCCACCCGTCACCTGACCCCGCCCCTCTGACGCTGGAGAGGGAAGCCAGGGGTTCCCCAGTGACGTGTGGGTGACCCCGCCCCCTCTGATGTAACGGAAACCTGCGTTACATCAGAGGGGGCGGGGTCACCCACACGTCACTGGGGAACCCCTGGCTTCCCTCTGCAGCGTCAGAGGGGCGGGGTCAGGTGACGGGTGGCCCCGCCCTCCCAATATAAGAAACGTCAGCGCTGTGCTCTCTGCAGTGTCTCCGGAGAGGAGACAGAAGAAGGATGCATGGACAGCGCTGGACTGAGAGATTCCCCCGTCGCTGGATATGATCATCCATCGCTGGACCCCGGAGATCCGTCGCTGGATAGCAAGAGTGGATTAGCACCTCTGGAATCTTTTTTTTATTTTTTTTCATTTTTAATAAAGGAATTTTTCAAAAGTGTGTTTGTCTTATTTAACCATTTTGACACTTTCTTTGTGAAATGGTAGGGGTACATTTGTACCCCCTTACCATTTCAAACAGGGGGGGCCGGGATCTGGGGGTCCCCTTGTTAAAGGGGGCTTCCAGATTCTGATAAGCCCCACGCCCGCAGACCCTCACAACCAACGGCCAGGGTTGTGAGGATGAGGCCCTTGTCCTTATCAACATGGGGACAAGGTGCTTTGAGGGGTCACAGACCCCCAAAGCATCCTCCCAATGTTGAGGGTATGTGGCCTGGTACGGTTCAGGAGGGAGGGGGGGCCGCTCTCTCGTCCCCCCCTCTTTTCCTGCGGCCTGCCAGGTTGCGTGCTCGGATAAAGGGTCTGATATGGATTTTTAGGGGGACCCCCACGTCAATTCTTTTTTCAAATTTGATGCGGGGTTCCCCTTAATATCCATATCAGACCTGAAGGGTCTGGTATGGATATTTGGGGGGACCCCCACGTCAATTTTTTTTTTAAATTTGACACGGGGTTCCCCTTAATATCCATGTCAGACCTAAAGGGCCTGGTAATTGAATTTAGGGGAACCCCCACGCTTTTTTTTTTTTTTTTTTTTAATCAATGAATGAATGAATTGTCGGCTAATACAGAGAACACTCATTGAGTGTTCTCTGTATTACGGAGACCCGACAATTTAGCCGCAAGTGATTTTAAAAGACTTTTTTTCCTGCACAAATGACACTTTGTGCAGCGACAGTTCTAAGCACCAGAAACATGCGCCCCTTCACAGGCATACTATAGATACCCCCCAGCTACGAAATTTAAAGGAATATTACACTTTTATTGTTTCACTTTAATCATTATTAAAATCACTGCTCCTGAAAAAACTGCCGTTTTTAAAACTTTTTTTTGCATTGATCCATGTCCCCTGGGGCAGGACCCGGGTCCCCAAACACTTTTTAGCACAGTAACTTGCATATTACCCTTTAAAATGAGCACTTTAGATTGTGAACGTTCGAGTCCCATAGACTTTAATAGGGTTCTAAAGTTCACACGAAGTTTAGGTCTGTTCGCAGGTTCTGGTGCGAACCGAACAGGGGGGTGTTCGGCTCATCCCTAGTTTTGAGTTACAGAGGAGGTCTAGGGCTAGAATTATTTCTCTCGCTCTAACATTCGCAGCGATACCTCACATGTGTGGTTTGAACACCGTTTTCATATGTGGGCAGGACTTATGTATACGTTCGCTTCTGCATGCGAGCACATGGGGACAGGGGCGCTTTAGAATTTTTTTTTTTTATTGTTCATTTTACTTTATTTATTTTAGTTTGACATTTTTTTCCCCAAAAATTATTTTTTTGATCACTTTTATTCCTATTACAAGGAATGTAAACATCCCCTGTAATAGGAATATGGCATGACAGGTCCTCTTTACAGTGAGATATGGGGTCAATAAGACCCCACATCTCACCTCTAGGCTGGGAAGCCTGAAATAAAAAAAAAATGATTGTATTGGCGAGTCGGTAGAAGCACCGGAAGGCGCGGGGGGGGGAGTCTATGGCTGGGTATTGCAGGGTATCCCCGAGTATGGCTGAGTATTGCAGAGTATCTCCAAGTATGGCTGGGTATCTCTGAGTATGGCTGGGTATGGCAATTTATGGCAGAGTATTGGCAGGGTATTGCAAAGTATTGGCAGGTATTGCAGAGTATTGGCAGGGTATTGCAGAGTATTGGCGGGTATTGCAGAGTATTGGCAGGTATTGCAAAGTATTGGGGGGGATTGCAGAGTATTGGCTGGTATTGCAGAGTATTGACGCGTATTGCAGAGTATTGACGGGTATTGCAGAGTATTGGCTGGTATTGCAGAGTATTGACGGGTATTGCAGAGTATTGGCTGGTATTGCAGAGTATTGGCGGGTACTGCAGAGTATTGACGGGTATTGCAGAGTATTGGCGGGTATTGCAGAGTATTGGCGGGTATTACAGTGTATTGGCTGGTATTGCAGAGTATTGGCGGGTATTGCAGAGTATTGGCTGGTATTGCAGAGTATTGCCAGGGTATTGAGGGGTTAATTTTGGTGAGCAGCGATGTGGGCACTGCAGATGCAGCCCACAGCACTGCTGACACCGATCTCTTCTCCCTCCGCTGTACCGAACGGTAAAGAGAGGGGAGGGAGGAACCGGCGTCATAACATGATGCCGGTTTGTTTACAAGTGATCACTCCGTCATTTGACAGAACAATCATGTTCCCAGAGTTAAAAAAATGTCCTGTAGCCGTCATTCGGCTATAGGGCAGTTGTTAAGTGGTTAATTGATGTTGTGGGTCTGCTACACATACACCTTCTTTTTGTTGTTAATGTATGTAATGCATTAATGATAATAACATTCATAATTTTCAGCACCCTGAATTAATTTTTTGGTGTGACGATAATGGCCTGATTGATGCAAATTATAAAGCACTGTGGGTGTTATTTACTAAAGGAAAATCCACTTTGCACTACAAACTACACTTGAAAGTGCACTTGTAGTACAAAGTGGATCTGCCTTTAGGAAATAACCCCCATTGTCACTGTAAACACCAACTTAAGCAAAAAACTGCTATTAAGCATTGAAAGAAGAAGCCACACATTGTTGAGTAGAATTTTTTCACTCTGTGCACATTCACATGTGCATTTAGAAAAGGGTTTTTGAACAAACCAACATATTTTTGGGAATATATATATTTTTTGGGACAGTAGAAATATCCTTTTTTTGTGGTAAACAGGCATGTTTTTAAAAACATAAAACAATACACAACTCAGGAACTTACAAAGTTCAACTTTGATAAATTGAAGGCAATATCAGGCATTAGTATGTCCAAACTGTGTTGCTATTGCCTTCATCAGATGAGGTGATGTCACCCCTGTGAAAGACAAATTTTGAAGATGCACACAAATTGGGAGTCAAAATATGGATTTCACTCCTGATCCCATGCCTAAGGTCAACATGTGCTAGCTCCCATCATGGGGGATCAATGGACGTGTTGCAGGGGTACAACCCCTTCCTCTCAGCTACTTGAGTTGCAATGAAAGGGTTGCACCCACAAAACACGTACCTTGATATCCCATGATGGCAGATAGCACATGTTGACACACTGTGTACATCTTAAAAATTTGGCTTTCAACATTTTTTAGAAAAGTTCTAATAAAAATAAAAAAATTGTAAATTTTTGGTGTGTTTTATATTCTGCCTAAAACATCAATGATGTTTTTGAGTCTTTTTTCAACATCATTGATGTCTTCCTTGATCTTCTGTAAATCCTGATTGCACACCATGATCTCTCCGATGAAGACGGGTGCACTTTGTGAAATTAGATTCTTCTTCCACAACATCCACATCACCTACAAGAAAAAAAAACCACACCATGTATTAGAAATATGGAGGCATACATCTCTTACCCGAAGCTGTGGTCTCAGACACTCCCCTGTTATGGTCACTATTTTGCCCACTTCATAAAAATCTCCTTCCTCCACATCCTGAGGTTGTGGTATGGTGACTTCCCCTTCTTTAGGAGGTTGGGGGTTCCTGGTGTCCTCTGATTTCCTGATTCTTTTCTCCCCTATGTGAATAAAATAAAGGTATACTTAGCACACAGATATTTGAGGCAAGAAATAAAAATATGAAACCTTGCTTGAAGTGTCATACAATTGTCTGTTTTGGCAGAGTTCCAAGTGGACAACGTGATTTTTTTCCCTTTCTTCAAGCTGGAATACTTACCTTTTTGGGTAAAGTTTCACACATGGAGACACCCCTAGTATCCACTGGAGCACCTGTGTGGGACACCCTAAAAAGTTTTTTCTGGTGTCTCACGCTAGTGCTCCTGCGTTCAGATGTATAAACAGCTGCTGAGTGTCCTCTCCTTACACTGAATCAAGTTTGAATTTCATTCTAGTTACAAACCCATCTAAACAACAATGTCCTAAATTTCTTTTAATACAAATAGGCTTGAACAAATGTAGTTAACCTGCATCTTACAAAAACATTGTATTAGTGGGCGAACAAATGATGTTTACTATGAACTATTACTGTGCCCACAAACCTAAAACTTGCCATTTTAAACTGTACAACAGTAAAGAAAAGCACATGAAGCAGCATGAACGTAATAAGAAGAATAGGAACACACGACAAAATACTTACTTTTTTGAAGCACTCTCTTGATTCTTCTGTACTGATCCTGCTCCCTCAATTTGAGGTCTGACCATCGTTTCCTCAGTTGATCTTTCGATCACTGTACCTGAAAATTCTTCTGTAGACTTTTCACAACTTTAGTCATGATCTTGGCCTTTCTGACATTTGGGTTTGGGTAAGGTCCATGCTTCCCATCATAGTCAGCCCTCTTCAAGATGTCCACCATCTCCACTATCTCACCCAAGGACATATTAGTGGCCTTAAATCTCCTCCGGGATCAGGACGTTCATGGCTCCAGGCTTTTGTTGTTTCTGCTGTCTTCATGCACCTGCTGTCTCTGCTCTCCCACTGCTCCAAAAGACAAGGGACAGGGAATATACTACAAAGAAGGTCGGAGGATGGCGGAGTTTCACGCATGCGCAGTGTATATAAAGTGTAACATGCGTTATCATAAGTACGATCTGTGAGCGGAGGACAGAGTAGCGGAAGTGCTGATGGTTCTAGCGAAGGTACAGTTTTAACTTGGGGCATCTGTGGCCTATACCGCTTATAGATTGAGTCCTATATTGGGACAAGATTATGCGAGTTCAGCCTGACATTAGGGTTTGTCTTGTGTTGTGTCTTGCAGATAAAATAAATTGATTCAATAATCATGATTTCCTCCCCCAATTCATTGATTTGTACAGATAGCTACCCTGTCTGTGGCAGACAAAACACCACTTTTATACAAATTGACTAAAGAGGAAGACAGCACTGGATAAATTGCTGGAATTTGTGAAGCTGCAGATCCCCACAGTAGACATCAACTATTTGAAGTGCAAAATTGTTCCTGGATTCCCAGAGATCAGGAGCAGCAGCAGATGACATTTATGTACCCAGGCTGTGGTACTATGACAGACTGCGATTTCTGTCAGACCAGACTGAAATCAGGCCATCATTCTCAACCCTTCCTTCCACCCCAGCTGAGGCTTCCGACATCCAAACTGGGCCTTTCACCTAGGAAGAAGATGTGGAGGAGCCCAGCTTGAGTCAGGTATAGCATTGTTCACCATATTTGTCAAAATTGTGTGTGATTGATGATCAATAAACTAAAACGATGTCCTTTTTTCATACACAGGAAATCCTCAGGCAGGAGGAGGCTGTAGAAAGTGGCAGCCAGGAGGTGGTAGGGGAAAGTCACAGCCAGGAGGTGGCAGGGTAAGTGGCAGCCAGGAGGTGGCAGGGGTAAGTGACAGCCAGGAGGTAATCGGGCTCAGTAGCCTGACCGAATCCCAGGTCCTTGCCCTCCGCTTTCACAAAAAAAGGCCCAAGAAGGGGAGGTGTGTGGAGGAGCCAGCACTTGGGTTAATTTGGGAGGCTTCTGTGGCCCTCAGAACCCCCCCAGTCTTCTTGAGGCCTATGCCAGCATGGCTGCCAAAAAAATGCAAGAAATGGAGGTGGGCCAATGCCTCTTTTGTGAGGAAGTGATATATATGGTCCTAAATAAGGGGTTGAGGGGCGAACTCACAAGCAAAACCCACCTGTGTGAGTTAGACCATCCTCCTCCTCCACTCCTGCCACAACTCCAACACCAGAGCCACAACCTGGAAGCAAGCGTGTAAGGAAGACAAGAGAGTGGTGGCCTGGGTTCAGCCTGGTCTAGCAAAAGACGCAGACTGTTGTAAGCCCACAGCCGGGGGACATATATGTCATCTGCTGCTGTTCCTGATCTCTCAAAGTCCTGAACCGGATTGTGCTCCCTATTATATGGACTCCTCAGGTTCCCAATTTTGCCTGTAAAATAGTTGATGCATGCCCTGGGGTACAAAGGCTTTGCAAATTTCACTAGTATCCAGCGTTGCCTTCCTCTTTATTTTGTTATGACTCCTAATAAATGTCTATTTTTTGTTTAAAATCATTGGCTATGTGTTCAAATTAAAAAAGTACAGTTTGTTTGTGAGTAGGCATTGTGGCAGCAGGCAGGTAAAATCACCTGGTTGTATGGAAAATATGTATGCCCTAGATTCAGGCTTTATGCGGACTTGTACAACTAGAGGGGAGTGCTGGGAATCATATAGGGGAAGAGTTAATGAGCCCAGCTGAAGTAAATGGGCTCCTTAAGACCTCTACAAAAAACCCCAGCATGCTTAGGGAGATGCTCCATCCTGGAACCAGTTTTGTGTTTGTATAGACTGGGGAGTGTGACGCCTGTTCTGTGCGGTGAGTTAACGCCTGTGTGGAAAACCTCTACAACAGAGACAGAGACAGGGACTGGTGCAGCACAAGGCAGACAGGGAATCTATGTGTGTAATTAGAGGTCAAGCTGACCAGGATTTATTTTCATGTTTTTTTTTGTTTGGCTGTTATATTTTTCACTGCATGTAGCATAAATAAACCGCACCTTTTGTTTTTTCCACCTACAACGCTGTCTGCTGTGCCTGATTTTGTGTTGTGAACCCATCCAGGGGGTCAAACACACCCGCTGCCGAGCTAACCCCTCACAGTTGGTGGAGAATGCTGGCAGTTTTTTTTTTTAAGGCCAGCATGGAGGAGATACTGAGACAGCTGGCTCTAGCAAATGCAAATCAGCAGCAAACAAATGCGGGTTTACAAAAGAGCCTTGCAGCCCAGCAGCAGGCAAATGCAAATCAGCAGCAGACAAATGCAACTTTGCAGCAGAGTCTGGAAGCTCAGCAACAAGCCCAGCAGCAATCTAAAGCCCACTTCATAGACCTGTTGCAGAAGCAAAAGCAGAGTTTTCAACAGCAAATAGAGACATTAATACAGCAACGTCCGCAGACCAATGAGGCAAGTGGTTACACTAATAACGCATCCTTTGGTGTGAGCCGTTTACTGACAAAAATGACTGGAGAGGATGATCCGGAGGTGTTTTTGACCACATTTGAAAGGACTGCTGAAAGGGAAAAGTGGCCTAAGGAGCAGTGGGCTGGATTGGTGGCCCCTCTGTTAACTGGGGAATCGCAGAAAGCTTATTATGACTAGTGATGGACGAACTTCCGACGGGACGTTTCGCGAACGCGAAATGCGAACGGACCCAAACGTTCGCGAAACCGAACGTTCGCCGCGGGCCCCATTGACTTCAATGGGAGGCGAACTTTGCAAACCTTCATGTCGAATTTGCGGCCACGTGGTAATTATTAGGGGGTAAAACGTAGTCCCACCATCTGGACAATGACATAATACATGTATGAGGTGAATTTGGGATCGATAACTACAAGCATTTTTATTTTATTTGGGAAATTGTTCTAACAATTCAGGACTATGGAGCTAATGAAGGCAATGGAGGAGAGGGAAGGTCAGGGACCAGGGTAGGCAAAGAAGAGGGTGCAGGAGATGATCACCAGCAGCGTGACATACCGGAATGACACATGCACCGTGATAGAGGCATCTGACAGCAGCACCGTAATACAGAGCACTGACAGCAGCACCGTGACATACAGCGCTGACAGCAGCACCGTGACATACAGCGCTGACAGCAGCACCGTGACATACAGCGCTGACAGCAGCACCGTGACATACAGCGCTGACAGCAGCACCGTGACATACAGCGCTGACAGCAGCACCGTGACATACAGCGCTGACAGCAGCACCGTGACATACAGCGCTGACAGCAGCACCGTGACATACAGCGCTGACAGCAGCACCGTGACATACAGCGCTGACAGCAGCACCGTGACATACAGCGCTGACAGCAGCACCGTGACATACAGCACTGACAGCAGCACCGTAAGCAGCCCCAGGAGGAAGTCAGCACAGCACAGGGATGGTGTGATCCCCTCATAATAAGAACCCCCAGGAGGAAGTCAGCACAGCACAGGGATAGTGTGATCCCTTCATAATAAGAACCCCCAGGAGGAAGTCAGCACAGCACAGGGATATCATAAGCAGCCCCAGTAGAAATATGACACCGCTCAACCTCTTCAAAGAGGAGGGTAGGGGCATATAGTACGGTGTGCTTTTTTGGGTCAAGGAAGTGAGCCAAATGAATTAAGAAGGTCTGTGTGCTTGATTAAAAAAATAGTTTATAGACATATACATGGTCTACTGGTCACATGTGTTGAATTCCTCCGAGATCCATGCCTCATTCATTTTTAGAAATGTGAGGTAGTTAACACTGTGGTGAGCTAGGCGAGTACGCTTATCGGTCACAATCCCCCCTGCTGCGCTGAACGTCCTTTCGGACAGGACACTGGATGAGGGGCAAGCCAACAGTTCGATTGCAAATTGGGCAAGCTCTGGCCAGAGGTCAAGCCTGCCCACCCAGTAGTCTAGGGGTTCATCACTCCTCAGAGCGTCCACATCGGCCGTTAACCCAATGTAGTCGGACACCTGACGGTCTAGGCGTTCCCTGATGCTGGATCCGGATGACACCTGTCGATGGGTCGGCTGAAAGAATGACCTCATATCCGAAGTCACCAACACATCTTCAAACCGGCCTCTTCTTGCAGGCGCTGTTGGATTGGTACCCGCAAATCCTTCTCTGGGAGTGGGAATTGCTCCTCTGCCAGCGCACGCAAAAGCAGAATGCAGCATTTCTCGAAGCAAGGCCTGGAAGTGCTGCATTCTGACAGCCCTCTGCGACGGCGGTAACATTTCCGCCATTTTGTGTTTGTACCGGGGGTCTAAGTACGTTGCCACCCAGTACTGGTCCTTGACCCTCATGCTTTTTATACGGGGGTCCCTATTAAAACACTGGAGCATGAAGGCCCCCATTTGCACTAAAGTGGAAGCGGTGTGGTGGCCTGGCTCCTGCTCATCATCCAGGATAATGTCGTCCTCTTCATTCTCCTCTCCCCATCCTCGCACAACAGGGATCCCAGAAAGGTTTAAAGCATGCTCTTCTTGCTCCTGCTCATCCGCCCCGGCACCATCCTCCTCTGACTCCTCATCAGACTCCTGTTGTTGACTTGTCTCAGATAGAGTAGCCCCCCCTGGGAATTCATCCAGCATTGCGACTTCCTCATCTTCCCGCTCCTGCTCCTCCACAGCCTGATCAATGACACGACGCAATGCACGCTCCAGAAAGAAGGCATAAGGTACCATGTCACTGATGGCGCCATGGCTGCGACTGACCAGTTTGGTGATCTCCTCAAATGGCCGCAGAAGTCTGCATGTGTCGCGCATGAGCAGCCACTGGCGCGGTGAAAAAAAACCCAGCTCCCCAGAACCGTTTCTTTCGCAGAGTTCATACAGGTAGACGTTAACTGCACGTTTCTGCTGGAGCAGCCTATCAAGCATATAGAAGGTTGAGTTCCATCGCGTCGGGCAATCGCAAATAAGACGTCTGACCGGCAGATGGTGTCGCCGCTGAATGTCAGCAAGGCGAGCCATGGCCGTGTAAGATCTTCTGAAATGGGCCGAGATTTTCCTTGCCTGCCGCAAGATGTCCTGGACCCCAGGGTATTTGACAAGGAATCGCTGCACGACCAAGTTTAAGACGTGTGCCATGCACGGCACGTGCGTGATTTTGCCCTGTTTCAATGCGCTAAGCAGATTGGCACCGTTGTCACACACCACTTTACCAACTGTCAAATTGAGCGGTGTTAGCCACTCATCTGCCTGTGAACGCAAAGCTGAAAGGAGTGCCGGGCCAGTGTGGCTCTTTGCTTCCAGGCACAACAGACGCAGCACGGCATGGCAACGTCTCACCTGGCATGTGGAATAGGTTCTGGGGAGCTTGGGCGGTGCAGTGGAAGAGACGCTAGCAGCGGAAAAGGAGGAGGCAGCTGAGGAGGAGAGGGAGGAGGATGGAGTAGGAGGAGGAGAAGAAGAGTCAGGCCTGCATGCAATCCGTGGCGGTAAAACCAAATCTACACGGGTGCCACGGGTTACATGCTTGACGGCCGTCAGAAGGTTCACCCAGTGGGCAGTAAAACTGATATACCTTCCCTGCCCGTGTTTGCTAGACCACGTGTCTGTGGTCAGATGTATCTTGGCACCGACACTGTGTGCCAGAGATACATTCACTTGCCGCTGAACATGGCCATATAGCTCTGGGATGCCCTTCTCTGAGAAATACTTCCTTCCTGGGACCTTCCATTGTGGTGTTCCAATGGCCACAAATTTGCGAAAGGCCTCCGAGTCCACCAGTTTATATGGCAGTAGTTGGCGGGCTATGAGTTCTGACAAGCCAGCCGCCAACCGTTGGGCAAGAGGGTTATCCGGCATCATCATTTTTTTACGCTCAAACATTAGGCCCACGGAAGCCTGCCTTTTTGCAGAAAAATGTGAGCTTGGCGTGATGGAAGGTGGAGTGGAGGACAATTGTGAGGAGAGAGGAGAAGGAGAAGTAGAAGACGAGGCTGGACGGTGAGAGCCTGCAGTGTGGCTTTGTGTGTTCCGTTGCTCCCACTGGGCTCGGTGATGGCTGCTCATGTGCCTTCTTAAGGCGGTCGTCCCTAGGTGAGTATTGGGCTTACCGCGACTAACGCGTTGACTGCAAAGATTGCAGATGGCAACGCTATTGTCAGCAGCGGACACGTTAAAAAAAGCCCACACTGCGGAGCCATGTGCCGGTGTCCTGGGAGCGCCAGATGTGACCGTACATGGTCGATGACTCGCTCCTGATACATTTGCAGTCTGCTTTGTCCCTGCTGTGCAATGTAAGTCATTGCTGCTTCTCCTCCCTATCTGCTGGTCCATATCTCCCTCTGAACTCCCCTCCTCTTCCTCTCTTGTGGGCACCCACGTGACATCACTAGACACGTCATCATCAACGTCACCTTCCCCACCGCTATAAGTAGAGATCTCGGAGTAGGCAGCAACACCGGGGACCAACCTCCTCCTTGGGCTGATCTGGGTACTGGCGTCAGACTGCTGAGTAGCGCTTGTTGCTACCTCCTCTTCCTGATCCAATACCAAGAGTGGCTGCGCATCAGAAATGTCCTCTTGATATGGATCGGAAAATAATTCCAGTGACTCAAGCGGAAGGTATGTGGTGGTGGTGGTGGTGGTCGTGTTGTTGGTGGTAGTGTCTTTGGGGGTGCACATAGCAGAGAGTGAAGAAGAGGGTGCAGATCGAGAGGATGAGGAGGGTGCAGAAGAGTAAGGCTGAGCGAGCCACTCAACCAAGTCTGGTGCATCCTTTAAAGTAATTGAACGCACCTTCTGCAACTTCCCACTTTGGCTCAAGCCTGTTGCTCCTGCCCTACCCCTACCACCCCTGCGGAAGGGCCTGCCTCTTCCTCTGCATGTCATTTTTTAAATGACCCTGTGACAAAACTCTTAGTCCCTATACCGCTGAAGGACTGCTGCAGTATAGGTGAGCGGTCAGCAGTGGTGCACGTCAACCCTATCTATTGTGGACCTATAGCGGTCCTTACAGAACAGCAGACTGTACCGCACTCAAGCCTATGTACCGTAGCACCCTATACCAAGTTACCAGTCCTTATAAGAACTTTTGTGGACCAAGCAGGTTGTGTATTAGTGTTTAGCAGACTGTACGTCAGTCCCTATACCGCTGAAGGACTGCTGCAGTATAGGGCAGCGGTCAGCAGTGGTGCACGTCAACCCTATCTATTGTGGACCGATAGCGGTCCTTACAGAACAGCAGACTGTACCGCACTCAAGCCTATGTACCGTAGCACCCTATACCAAGTTACCAGTCCTTATAAGAACTTTTGTGGAACAAGCAGGTTGTGTGTTAGTGATTAGCAGACTGTACGTCAGTCCCTATACCGCTGAAGGACTGCTGCAGTATAGGTGAGCGGTCAGCAGTGGTGCACGTCAACCCTATCTATTGTGGACCGATAGCGGTCCTTACAGAACAGCAGACTGTACCGCACTCAAGCCTATGTACCGTAGCACCCTATACCAAGTTACCAGTCCTTATAAGAACTTTTGTGGAACAAGCAGGTTGTGTGTTAGTGATTAGCAGACTGTACGTCAGTCCCTATACCGCTGAAGGACTGCTGCAGTATAGGTGAGCGGTCAGCAGTGGTGCACGTCAACCCTATCTATTGTGGACCGATAGCGGTCCTTACAGAACAGCAGACTGTACCGCACTCAAGCCTATGTACCGTAGCACCCTATACCAAGTTACCAGTCCTTATAAGAACTTTTGTGGACCAAGCAGGTTGTGTATTAGTGTTTAGCAGACTGTACGTCAGTCCCTATACCGCTGAAGGACTGCTGCAGTATAGGGCAGCGGTCAGCAGTGGTGCACGTCAACCCTATCTATTGTGGACCGATAGCGGTCCTTACAGAACAGCAGACTGTACCGCACTCAAGCCTATGTACCGTAGCACCCTATACCAAGTTACCAGTCCTTATAAGAACTTTTGTGGAACAAGCAGGTTGTGTGTTAGTGATTAGCAGACTGTACGTCAGTCCCTATACCGCTGAAGGACTGCTGCAGTATAGGTGAGCGGTCAGCAGTGGTGCACGTCAACCCTATCTATTGTGGACCGATAGCGGTCCTTACAGAACAGCAGACTGTACCGCACTCAAGCCTATGTACCGTAGCACCCTATACCAAGTTACCAGTCCTTATAAGAACTTTTGTGGAACAAGCAGGTTGTGTGTTAGTGATTAGCAGACTGTACGTCAGTCCCTATACCGCTGAAGGACTGCTGCAGTATAGGTGAGCGGTCAGCAGTGGTGCACGTCAACCCTATCTATTGTGGACCGATAGCGGTCCTTACAGAACAGCAGACTGTACCGCACTCAAGCCTATGTACCGTAGCACCCTATACCAAGTTACCAGTCCTTATAAGAACTTTTGTGGACCAAGCAGGTTGTGTATTAGTGTTTAGCAGACTGTACGTCAGTCCCTATACCGCTGAAGGACTGCTGCAGTATAGGGCAGCGGTCAGCAGTGGTGCACGTCAACCCTATCTATTGTGGACCGATAGCGGTCCTTACAGAACAGCAGACTGTACCGCACTCAAGCCTATGTACCGTAGCACCCTATACCAAGTTACCAGTCCTTATAAGAACTTTTGTGGAACAAGCAGGTTGTGTGTTAGTGATTAGCAGACTGTACGTCAGTCCCTATACCGCTGAAGGACTGCTGCAGTATAGGTGAGCGGTCAGCAGTGGTGCACGTCAACCCTATCTATTGTGGACCGATAGCGGTCCTTACAGAACAGCAGACTGTACCGCACTCAAGCCTATGTACCGTAGCACCCTATACCAAGTTACCAGTCCTTATAAGAACTTTTGTGGACCAAGCAGGTTGTGTATTAGTGTTTAGCAGACTGTACGTCAGTCCCTATACCGCTGAAGGACTGCTGCAGTATAGGGCAGCGGTCAGCAGTGGTGCACGTCAACCCTATCTATTGTGGACCGATAGCGGTCCTTACAGAACAGCAGACTGTACCGCACTCAAGCCTATGTACCGTAGCACCCTATACCAAGTTACCAGTCCTTATAAGAACTTTTGTGGACCAAGCAGGTTGTGTATTAGTGTTTAGCAGACTGTACGTCAGTCCCTATACCGCTGAAGGACTGCTGCAGTATAGGGCAGCGGTCAGCAGTGGTGCACGTCAACCCTATCTATTGTGGACCGATAGCGGTCCTTACAGAACAGCAGACTGTACCGCACTCAAGCCTATGTACCGTAGCACCCTATACCAAGTTACCAGTCCTTATAAGAACTTTTGTGGAACAAGTGAGTTGTGAATGTTTAGCAGACTGCAGCAGAAGGGCAGCAGTCAAGTATAATATCCTTTCTATATTTGGAAGAAAGAATATTATACATGTACAAGCCTATTACTGTACCACTGATACCAGTCCTGAAAAGAACCTTTGTGGAACTAATAATAACAGCAAGTCTTTAAAATTACCCTCACTGCCTGACAACACTGCTTCCTTCCTGTCCCTATACAAATTGGCAAAAAAAGAGAACGATTAGTGGTTACTGGAACAGCTCTTTTGTGGACCTTGATAGTAACAGCTAATGATGATGATGATGATGATGATGATGAAAGACTAATCTGGCTGTCCCTGTAGCATACACCGTCCTTTCCCTTTCTCTAAACTAACAAAAGACACTCAGGCTGCTGCAAGAATCAGCAGCACAGCAAACCTATCAACACCTAACACCTATACCAGTCCTGAAAAGAACTTTTGTGTACCAAATAGCTAGTGGTTTATCTCTCCCTACTCCACACAGGAACCTGTCCCTATCTTAACAGAAGAAAGAATGTAAAATGGCCACCGGATCGGGTGTATTTATAGGTTAGGGGGAATGTACAAGTGTCCATGTGCTGTCATGTCTCAATTGGCTGTCCTGTATCACATGATAAACGTGTCACCAAAGGTTAAAGTTCTTGTATACATTAAACACGTAAGTCCGCCGCGGCGAACGACGGAAAAAGGCGTTCGAACGTGCGGACCGCGAATGTCGGAAATTCGCCGCGAAACGACCGCCGGGCGAACCGTTCGGCCATCACTAATTATGACCTAGAGCCTGACCAAGCAAAAGACTATGTGGTGCTAAAAACAGAAATATTGGCACGGCTGGGTCTCAGCGTGTGCATAATTGGACTTTCAGGTTGGAAAACCCCCCAGGTCTCAAATGTATGATCTCATTCACCTGAGCAGGAAGTGGCTGCAGCCAGAGACTTTGACCGCACCAAACATTGTGGAACATGTTGTTATGGATCGTTTCCTGAGAGCTCTTCCTACTGCCATCCAAAAATGGGTAAGCCATGGAGACCCAGAAAATGCAGATAAACTTGTGGATCTGGTTGAGAGGTACTTGGCTACACAGAACCTGACCAACTCTTCCAGGGACTCACGGACTTTCCACCCTAAGACCAGATCATCCCCAGTGGTGGGTAAGATGACTCCAAGGGGTGAGGGTGGAGAGAGTGAGAGGGTGGGAGTTCTACCTAAGGTCTGGCGGGAGCAGCCCGGGAAGCCCAGGCTGCAAGAGGCAGTGAAAAAGATTATTTGCTACCGCTGCCGGCAAGAGGGACATATTGCAGCCAATTGCCCAGTTGTGGATGAGCCTATGCAATGTGACTTTATAAGGGAGAGACGTCAGTCGCTGTTTGCGACAGTTGCATACACTGCCATTCGGGGACCTGAGAAACATTTATGTAAAATGTGTATTAATGGTAGAAATGTTGATGTGTTGCTGGATTCAGGTAGCCTGGTAACATTGATAAAAGCTGAATTAGTTACTACAGAGGTCTCTGGGAATCACAAGGTGGCTGTTATTTGTGTGCAAGGGGACACCCGAGAGTATCCTGTAATTTCAGTGTTTTTTGAGACCCCCAAAGGTAACCTCTCTCATCAGGTGGGGTTAGTGTCTCACTTACCACATGATGCTATTGTGGGAAGGGATTTTCCAAAGTTCTGGGAACTCTGGGATTGTCCTGAGCCCCCCACTGGTGCCCCTATAGACCAGGAAGATGACCAGAATTCCTCTGGGAGTGGTGAGGACTCTCCTGAATTTCCCTTGTCGGTATTGGCGGGGGAAACTCCAGAAACTGGGGAGGAGCCAACATCCTCAGATGAAAACATGCCGTCTGTGGAGTTTTCGGATCTTGAGGTTCACAGGGAAAATGTTGCCACAGAACAGTTAAAAGACCCCACCCTAATAAAGGCACGGGAAAATTTGGTGAAAATAGATGGCGAGTTAGTGAACCCAGATAAGACTTGCACTTACCCGTACTTCACTATGGAAAGGGACCTGTTGTATCGAGTGGCTCAAAGGGCAGAAGAAATCATTGAGCAACTTGTGGTGCCCAAACCTTACAGGAAGTTGGTGTTAGAATTGGCCCATGGGCACATTCTGGGAGGTCATCTGGGGACCGAGAAAACCAGAGAGAGGGTATTGCAGAGATTCTATTGGCCTGGGGTCATGAAGGAAACAGAAAATTATTGTTCCTCCTGCCCTGTGTGTCAGAAGTCGGCACCTATGCCACATTTCCGTAACCCGCTGGTACCTCTTCCTATCATTGAGGTCCCCTTTGAGAGGATCGCAATGGATTTGGTAGGTCCGATAATGAAGTCCGCTAGGGGCCATCAGTACATTTTGGTTATATTGGACTATGCCACCCGTTATCCGGAAGCAATTCCTCTTCGAAATACCTCGGCCAAAACCATAGCCAAAGAGCTATCTCTTGTTTTTAGCCGCGTGGGTATTTGTAAGGAACTGCTTACGGACCAAGGTACACCCTTTATGTCCCGGGTTATGAAAGAACTATGCAAGTTGTTCAAAGTGACACAATTGCGTACATCTGTGTATCACCCCCAAACAGATGGGTTGGTTGAAATATTCAACAAAACCCTAAAACAAATGTTAAAGAAGGTGGTGGATAGAGATGGAAAGAATTGGGACTGTCTAATACTCTATCTGATGTTTGCCATTAGGGAGGTACCCCAATCCTCTACGGGTTTCTCACCCTTCGAGTTGCTCTATGGGAGACACCCAAGAGGGCTGCTGGATATCGCCAAGGAAACTTGGGAAAATTAGAGTTCTCCTCACAGGAGTGTGATTGAGCATGTCGCCCTGATGCATGATAGAATTGCACAGGTAATGCCAATCGTAAAGGAACATTTGACCCAAGCGCAGTTAGCACAGCAGAGAGTGTACAACCGTGGGGCCAAGACCCGTACTTTTTCCCCGGGGGATAGGGTCTTGGTGCTAGTCCCTACGGTTGAAAGCAAATTTCTGGCCAAATGGCAAGGTCCATATGAAGTAATTGAAAAAATGAGTGAGGTGAACTACAGGGTTAGACAGCCAGGAAGGCGAAAGCCGGAACAGATCTATCACATCAATCTGCTGAAAGCCTGGAGGGATAGGGAATCCCTAGTCGCAGAGACTTTGTCACAAGCCCAGTCTGATTGCTTAGTTCCTGAGGTTGGAATAGCAGTCACCTTATCGAAACCCCAACAACAGGAGGTTAAAGAGTTTGTACTTCGTAACAAAGAGATTTTCTCTGAGCTGCCGGGACAAACATCTGGCGTAGAGCATGACATTATCACCCCGCCAGGAGAAAGGGTAAAATTAAAACCTTATAGAATACCAGAGGCCCGACGGGAGGCAATACGTGGGGAGGTTCAAAGGATGCTGGAATTGGGTGTGATAGAGGAGTCCCAGAGTGACTGGTCCAGTCCTATCGTACTAGTGCCCAAACGTGATGGGAGCTGGCAGTTTTTTAATGATTTTCGACAATTGAATAAAGTTACAAAATTTGACACCTACCCCATGCCACGTATAGATGAGTTGATTGACCGGCTGGGAACAGCCCGATATATGACAACTCTTGATCTCACCAAAGGGTATTGGCAAATTCCCCTGGCCGAGTCGGCCAAAGAGAAAACTGCGTTTGTAACCCCAGATGGGGCATTCCAATATAAGAGAATGCCGTTTGGGTTACAGAATGCACCGGCAACATTCCAGCGGAAAATGGATAAGATTCTGAGGCCCCATCAGAAATATGCTGCAGCTTACCTGGATGATGTGATTATCCATAGCACAGACTGGGTCTCACATTTGCCAAAAGTACAAGCAGTCCTAGACTCTATCCGGGAAGCTGGGTTTACGGCCAATCCAAAGAAGTGTACCATTGGACAGGAGGAGGCCAAATATCTTGGGTACACTATTGGGAGGGGGGTGATAAAACCCCAAGTCAATAAAGTCGAAGCCATACAGAGTTGGCCACGTCCCAACAGCAAGAAACAGGTACGGGCCTTTCTGGGAATCGCTGGCTATTATCGACGATTCATTCCCCATTTTGCTTCTCAGGCTGTGCCCCTCACCAACCTGACAAAAGGGAAAGAGTCTGTCATAGTTAAATGGTCCCCAGAGGCTGAAGAAGCATTTCAGTCCTTAAAAACAGCCTTATGTAGTCAGCCAGTGTTGTACTCACCAGACTTCTCTAAGCACTTCGTTGTACAAACTGATGCATCAGACGTTGGGTTAGGAGCAGTGTTATCCCAGGTCTGGAACGGGGAAGAGCACCCAGTCATTTACCTCAGCAGGAAGTTGAAGTCCCATGAGGTAAATTACGCCACGATTGAGAAGTAATGTTTAGCAGTGAAGTGGGCTCTAGATTCCCTTCGGTACTATCTGCTAGGTAGGCACTTTGACCTGGTGACTGATCACGCTCCTTTAAAGTGGATGGCTCAAAACAAGGAGACCAATAGAAGGATAAATAGGTGGTTCCTGGCCCTACAGGAATTTAACTTTACAGTTAAGCATCGTCCTGGTGTTAAAATGGGGAATGTGGATGCTTTGTCTCGGATACATGCGTGTCTGACTGCTTGTGTTACAACCCCAAGGTTGAAACAAGAGGGGGGGGGGGTATGTGGCAGACGGCAGGTAAAATCACCTGGTTGTATCCAGGATGGAAAATATGTATGCCCTAGATTCAGGCTTTATGCAGACTTGTACAACTAGAGGGGAGTGCTGGGAGTCCTATAGGGGACGAGTTAATGAGCCCAGCTGAAGTAAGTGGGCTCATTAAGACCTCTACAAAAAACCCCAGCATGCTTAGGGAGATGCTCCATCCTGGAACCAGTTTTGTGTTTGTATAGACTGGTGAGTTAACGCCTGTGTGGAAAACCTCTACAACAGAGACAGAGACAGGGACTGGTGCAGCACAAGGCTGCACCAGTTGTTAGACAGGGAATCTATGTGTGTAATTAGAAGTCAAGCTGACCAGGATTTATTTTCATGTTTTTTTTTGTTTGGCTGTTATATTTTTCACTGCATGTAGCATAAATAAACCGTACCCTTTCGTTTTTTCCACCTACAAGGCTGTCTGCTGTGCCTGATTTTGTGTTGTGAACCCATCCAGGGGGTCACACACACCCACTGCCGAGCTAACCCCTCACAGCATTTACATTTCAAAAGTAAAATTAACAAGGGACACCAACATCAACCAATCTCCTTGAGGTTAAAAAATACTAGATAATAATGTTGTTGTGGTAACTTGACACACAAAATGAAAAAAAATATTATGGAGATCACTAGAAAAAAACTAAAAAATGAGAGATCTTGATTTTAAAAAAAAGGAGATTACTATAAACAAAAATGAAAAACATTATTCTGGAGATCTGGCGAAAAAAAATGTATTCATGAGATCACAAGAAATAATAAAGAAATCAATTTCTCAGAACTCTGTGTGAATATCAGCTGCAAAACAACTTAATTATTCTAGCATTATAAAGAAGAAGAGAATGCATTGAAAGATTCCAAAATTTGCAGCGTGACGAATGTGCTATCTCCATTATGAACGCTAGTTTTACCAGATGATCGCTTCTGTCTCATATTTGATTCAGAGAATGCGTGGATTTTTGTGCATCGGAATTGTGTACACGGATTTTGTTGTCGGAAAATTTGAGATCCAGCTCTCAAATTTTTGTTGTCGGAAATTCCAACAAAACATGTCCAATGGAGCCTACACATGGTCGGAATTTCCGACAACAAGCTCCCATCAAACATTTGTTGTTGGAAGATCCGATCATGTGTACGCAGCATTAGTACTGCAGTGTGGTACACCTACCCATCACTGCTGTTCTCAGTGATGGGGGAAAGGAACTTTCTTTCTTATGGGGGGGGGGGGTTATTGTGCTAGCTTTTGCTCTGCACAGCGTGACCGCCACATTACATTGTGTGGCAAGCACGCCGAAATTCAACCAGGAAGTGCAAGTGGATTTGCGTTCTACCCGCCACTTCTGGTTACCGCTGACGTCACATCCACCACAATGTAACCAGGAAGTGCAAGTGAATATGCGTTCCACCCACCACTTCCGGTTAGCGCTAACGTCACTTCCACCACAATGTAACCAGGAAGCGCAAGTGGATTTGCATTCCACCCGCCACTTCCGGTTACCACTAGCATCACTTCCGCCCTACACACACTTCCTGTCCTGGGTCATTTCCGGCATGACGGTTTAGTGTAAACACACTCGCGCTGGCCTGTGCTTTAGACACCTCTCGCTCTAGTGGCTTGGTGGGCAGCTACAGATGTGCTATTGGGTGCGCTCTCATACACTTGGCACACCAGTAGCTATTCAGAGTGATGCTGATTCGATAAATGTGGGGGCCAGTCAGACACATAGCCCAGTGGAAATACCACATCCCCTAAGTTCCCACCAATATCTAATTGGGAATGTATAGCCCCTAGAGCATCTGCAACCACCCCCCGGGCCAAACATAGATTTTCTGTGAACATAGATTGTTCACAGAAAAAGCTAGTGATAATAGTAATCAATATAGAGCAGTCATGATTCATGGTGGGATTCCTCTGGACAGGATAGCACGTGGACATACACAGAAATCTCAAATGATTCTTAATACTCTCTAGTGGACTTACATACTTTCTGATGAACACACTATGGAGTCATCACTAGTACATACAGACCCAATTATAACAGCATTGCATATGCTAACAAAATTGCTGATGGAGTCCAAATCTGTAGATACAGACCCAATTAGATGCATTTACCAATTATTATACTAGTGGGGCTCTCACCAATATATCCAAACCCAATTTGGTATAATACATACAACAATAAATATTGTAAAAACATTATAAAGGGTACATCCATACATTGAAATGACTATAGACCTATAGCTTCCCTATGCTGCTCCCATTTACAAAAAAAAACAGCTATTCTCAAGATATGCTCAAGATTTATTCTAACTGAGCACTAGGCAGCCAACTTGCATCCTGGGTAAATTAGATAGCAATGTTATATTACAAAAATTGATTCACGTTCTATGCTGGACTAATATTGCAGTTTTAAGTGTAGCTATCCTTTAAATTTACCTAAAGTAAAACAATTACTATAGGTCCAAAGTTCTCTTATGATTTTCCCATTTTCAAAATAGAAGTTTGTCCTTGCTAATGAAAATGTTAACACATCTGTGCTTATGTGTAAAACTTTTAAGCTGCTTGTCACTATAAAACACTTATAAATAAAGAAAATGAAAAAAGGCAGTGCTTTGAAATCATTGAATCTAACATAAATATGCTAAACAACAAATAAACAAAAAATATGTACAATTGATGAATATCTCAACGTGCAATAAACATGTATAACATGCAAATGTCTATCAATATTGTGCAAAGTCGGCAAAAAATAAAGTGCTAAAGGAAATAAAGTGCTAAAGGAAATAAAGTGCGTTAAAAAGTTATCTGTGTTTCTTCAATGAATGTTCTCCAAGTGTCACTTTGTGCCTAAGTGCTTTCAGTGTTCTCCATAGTGTTGCAACACACACACTAGAGGTTTCTGAAAGTGCTTTGTTTTGGTATCACAAGCCATTAGAGGGTTCTTTCACCTTAACACTGCTCTTCACGGCTTGGAAACACATAAATAAATCTTTTCTACTTTAATTTTTTCTCATATAAATGCGATTGTCTATGGTGGCCCTGATTAGCCTAGCTCTGAGGAAGGAGGTGTGCCCCGAAACGTGTCAGATTTACCCTGTGTTGTGTTCCTGCGCATGTCCACAGACTGTGTGTGTTTTTATGGCTCAATTGTGATTTGTGCTTTGTGAGTACCCACTTTTTATGAATTTTATTAATTAAATTGTCATTGGTAATGCACTAGGTGTGTGCGCCTTTCATTTTTATCTTTTTTGTAATCACCCTAATTCAGACCTATGTAGATACCTTCCTTTCATTTTCCTGATGATCCATTCAGCTTCTGGGAGCAAGTGAAATCCCTATATACAGTGCCTTGCAAAAGTATTCGGCCCCTTTGAACTTTTCAACCTTTTGCCACATTTCAGGCTTCAAACATAAAGATATAAAATTTAAATTTTTTGTGAAGAGTCACCAACAAGTGGGAAACAATTGTGAAGTGGAACGAAATCTATTGGATAATTTAAACTTTTTTAGCAAATAAAAAACTGAAAAGTGGTGCGTGCAAAATTATTCGGCCTCTTTACTTTCAGTGCAGCAAGCTCACTCCAGAAGTTCAGCGAGGATCTCTGAATGATCCAATGTTGTCCTAAATGACTGATGGTGATAAATAGAATCCACCTGTATGTAATCAAGTCTCTGTATAAATGCACCTGCATAGTCTCAGGGTTCTGTTGCAAGCGCAGAGAGCATCATGAAGACCAAGGAACACACCAGGCAGGTCCGTAATACTGTTGTGGAGAAGTTTAAAGCCGGATTTGGATACAAAAAGATTTCCCAAGCTTTAAACATCCCAAGGAGCACTGTGCAAGCGATCATTTTGAAATGGAAGGAGTATCAGACCCCTGCAAATCTACCAAGACCTGGCCATCCCTCTAAACTTTCAGCTCAGACAAGGAGAAGACTGATCAGAGATGCAGCCAAGAGGCCCATGATCACTCTGGATGAACTGCAGAGAACTACAGCTGAGGTGGGAGAGTCTGTCCATAGGACAACAATCAGTCGTACACTGCACAAATCTGGCCTTTATGGAAGAGTGGCAAGAAGAAAGCCATTTCTCAAAGATATCAATAAAAAGTCTCATCTAAAGTTTGCCACAAGCCACCTGGGAGACACACCAAACATGTGGAAGAAGGTGCTCTGGTCAGATGAAACCAAAATCGAACTTTTTGCCCACAATGCAAAACGATATGTTTCACGTAAAAGCAACACAGCTCATCACCCTCAACACACCATCCCCACTGTCAAACATGGTGGTGGCAGCATCATGGTTTGGGCCTGCTTTTCTTCAGCAGGGACAGGGAAGATGGTTAAAATTGAGGGGAAGATGGATGCAGCCAAATACAGGACCATTCTGGATGAAAACCTGTTGGAGTCTGCAAAAGACCTGAAACTGGGATGGAGATTTATCTTCCAACAAGACAATGATCCCAAACATACAGCAAAATCTACAAAGGAATGGTTCACAAATAAATGTATCCAGGTGTTAGAATGGCCAAGTCAAAGTCCAGACCTAAATCCAATCGAGAATCTGTGGAAAGAGCTGAAAACTGCTGTTCACAAACGCTTACCATCCAACCTCACTGAGCTCGAGCTGTTTTGCAAGGAAGAATGGGCAAGAATTTCAGTCTCTCGATGTGCAAAACTGATAGAGACATACCCCAAGCGACTTGCAGCTGTAATCGCAGCAAAAGGTGGCTCTACAAAGTATTAACGCAAGGGGGCTGAATAATTTTGCATGCCCCACTTTTCATTTTTTTATTAGTTAAAAAAGTTTCAAAAATCCAATAGATTTCGTTCCACTTCACAATTGTGTCCCACTTGTTGGTGATTCTTCACAAAAAATAAAAATTGTATATCTTTATGTTTGAAGCCTGAAATGTGGCAAAAGGTTGAAAAGTTCAAGGGGGGCGAATACTTTCGCAAGGCACTGTAAGTTATGGGTTATATAAGTCATAGGGCACATAGGGCTATGACTCCCTGTGTGACAATGCTAATTGGCTCATGCTGAAATCACATGCTCCTGCATAACCATAGAAGTTTCTTCAGTCATAAATAGGACACAGGGCAAAATAATTAGAAGTGAAAGGGGTGCAGAGAAAAGGTAAGAGAATTAAAGCAACTCTGTTGCTTTTCCCTAATGGACAAAGATAGCATAGGTTTGCCTTAATTCCTATCATACGTCATATACCATAAATATGCAAAAAGAGCAGTAAACTACAGTATATAAACCCCTTTTGCACAACCTGTGGCCCTTTGGTGTTTGCCATGCAACCTGTGGACCCTAAGGCCGCGTACACAAGGGCGGACTGTTCGCCCAACTTTGTCCGCTGAACAGTGTTTCAGCGGACAGTCCGCTCGTGTGTGGGCTTCAGCGGACAGTTTCAGCGGACAGTCTGACGAACAAAGTTTTTCGGAATTCCCGTAAGACAGTCCGCTGAAACTTGGTTTGAGCGGACAGTCCGCTCGTGTGTAGGCTTGTTCGACAAACTAAGTCTCGCGCATGCTCAGAAAGAATTTACACGGCGAAGGTTGCATTGCAGTGTATAGGACGTCGTTTTTCTAGTCCCGTCGTACGTGCCGTTCACGTCATCGCGCACGCTTTCAGCGGACTGTTCGTTCATCGTGTGTGGTCAAGTCCGTTCATGCAAATTTTGAGCGGACTGTTTGTCGTACTGTTTGACGAACAAAGTTGGGCGAACAGTCCGCCCGTGTGTACGCGGCCTAACAGTCAGCGTTGGTAGTGTTAATTTTGTAAAGGCAATGTACAGGCAGTAATCTGTAGCAATCTATGGTAACATGCTCCCAAAGTTTTTGACTGGTCCCTCTGATAGTTAGATAATCTCTGACAATCTTATGTAGCAATATACTAAATAATATGTACAGCCCTTTAGTAAAGTCAAGGCTCAGTTGAAGCTTGTAATATAAATCACTTGCCTTAACTCACTTCCTTTGCTCCCTTGCCTGCCCTTACACCTTCACCTGGTTTCACTTGGGTTTAGGATCTTTGCCCATCTTGATTGGCCAGTTGTGAATTTTGTAGGTCTCGTTCATGTGCATGGGAGTTCATTAATTCCTCCATGAGGTATGCTGAAAATGTACACTGAGCTGCACATGAGCAGTGGCAGTTACGTTTATTTTATTGCAGAAGTGACATAGCATGTCTCTTCTGCAATAAAGAGCTTGTCTTTTTGCCTTTTTGTTCTGCTTTAAGTCACTAAAATGAGTTCTTACTGGTTGTTAAAATTTCCAGCACTTAGTTGATCATCATTGCTCTTTACAATGCCATAATGAATAAAACTAAATGTCCCATTGTACTTTTATTGAGCTCTGATGAGTGGTGGGAATTAGACCTAGCTTTTACAATATTTCAACATGTCCCAAAGGCTCTGTGATCTCCTTCCTTGTTACTCTCAGGAACCCTCCTCATTAGACAGTCTTTTGCGAGTCTGCACTATTGCTCCAAGCTGCTTTGTCATCTTAGCTTTATAGAACAAGCAAGGTCAGTTCAGAAATACTGGAGGATATGTGCAGATGGAAAGATGTAGGTATTGGCGAATAATGCTGGTGAAGCACAGCTGAATTTCTTCTGAAGCCTGGTTTTCTATTAGAGGGAATCTTTACTCGGAGATTACAGTGATAACAAGTCTAATGCAGCCTCCACTGGGTGATATTGCATTATTGTAAAATCAAATACTTAGCTCTACTGAGCCGGCAATTGCTTTAACATGTGGCAGTATGGGAGCCCGATACTATGTAATTGCTATAGAATGGCAGATAGCACTGAAGCTATTTTGGAAAACCAATCTAAACTTTTTTTATGCTGTTCTTAGTCACAGGAAATGCCCACCATTTATTTGTAGCAAAACACTGTTATGCCCCGTACACACGAGCGGACTTTTCAACATCCAAAGTCCGTCAGACCGAGTCCGTCAGACTATCCGATCGTGTGTGGGCTGCAACGGACTTTAGCTTCGCAAAAGTCTGACGGACTTTAGAAATGAAGCATGCTTCAAATTTTCCCGACGGAACTCCGCCGGACCCGGTCCCCTTCGAAAACTCCGCTCGTGTGTATGCTACTCCGACGGACTAAAACCGACGCTAGGGCAGCTATTGGCTACTGGCTATGAACTTCCTTATTCGAGTCGGGTCGTACGTCATCACGTTTGAATCCGTCGGAGTTTAGTGTGATCGTGTGTGGCCAAGTCCGTTCGGCCGAAAAGTCTGTCAGAACTCCGTCGGAACTTCGGCGGAACTCCTTTGGAAGTCTGTCGGACATAAGTCCTCTCGTGTGTACGGGGCATTAGGGTGAAGGCCCTTTCCAGTGTGGGAAAGACCCTTCTTTTTGAATGGCCAATGCTATCCTGCAGGGCATGGAAGGGAAGCCATTTGACTCAGCTATTTGAGATAGAATGTCATAATTGGTAATGTGTAGAGGCTAAGGCATGCCCCAGTTCACGTTTTGATTTACCCAGGGATTCATTTTTTTACAATTTATGTTTATTTAAAGCAAAACATCAGAATAACAACCTTCAATCTGAAGCTGTCAGCAGAGCAATTTATTTCTACCACTAGATGTCAGTCTTCTTAGTACAAATATGGCCAGTGTCATTCAACCCACTTCCTCTGAGTCTGGGATGTCATGGACTTACCCCTGTGGGACTATATTACAATGATCTAAGCTCAGTGTACTACTGAACTGAATGTTGCTCACAAATCATTACGTGAACATCATTCAATGCAGGAGGAAGTACTGACCATTGCTGCCACCAATGGAGAAAAGGAGAGATCTGTCACTGGGAAGAGGTGTATCAAGGAGAGTAGGAGGGCAAGGAGTGTTTTTATTTTTTTAACAGTGTTCCGATTTAAAAGAGAAGTATGTTTTTTAAAATTTATTTATACTTACCTAGATGGATGCAGCATCGGTTCGATGCAGCATCTGACCCCAGCGCCTCTACACTGAGAACTGAGCGATCAAACACCGCCGATCTCTCGATTCTTACAACTCCCCATGCAGAAAAGCTGATGACTGTCATTCACAGCTCTCTGCTCCTTCCTCGCTCTCTAGACCACTGATTTGTGGAGGAGGTGGGAGCGGCCACCTTAGGCTCTCAGCGGCTCGCTGAGAGGCTGAGCCGGGTGTCAGTCCAGGGATCTAGATAGCTTTGGTGAGCTTTGGCTGCACTTCTCCTTTAAGAAATAATTTACTAGTGGTATTAAAGTTCATAGAAATATAATAAGTGTTAACATGTTAATATCATTTAATTCTTTTATATTTTTAAAGCTGCAATTTTCATTAACATAATATTCAATGAATGTCCTTGTTCAAGCATTTCCTGTTATTGGATGGCAATGTTCTGTCTCTGTTTCCCAGTTGTGCTCCTGCATTGTCACTCTATCGCATGTGCTTTCAATGTACATCTAAATTGCCTTTTCCTACAAACTACACAGGCATGGTCCACTGTTGTCAATCACTGTTGTCAAGTTGTCAGAAATCCTGCCCATGCAGACTTTGCTAGAGTGAATGTAGACAGGAAATGACTATTAAGACTGCATTAGGTCAGCATCACTATTATGCAAAAAAAAGATAAAAACAAAACAAAAACAAAACAGTATTTTTTATGAAAAACAAAATAGCAATTGTTTATGATACACAGTGATTTGGCAAAATAAAGGTTTTAAATCAACATTTTTTACAGAATCATTTTATTTATTGTTTTTATGTATTGATATATTTAGATGATTGTTATTGCATTATAAGGGGGTTCTTCAAAAAGTATCCACACTTTTTTAAACTAAGTTACATATACAAGAGTGTGGAAACTTTTTGAAGACCCCTTATACAATACCACAGTTAACCGAGAGAAATAGCACTTAATAATCTTTTTTTTCTTTTTTTTTTTTAGGCTTTGCTAACCAAAAGTTTGTATGAGCATATAACTTTGCATATTTCACTTCCCTTTCAGCTTCCTAATGTTTGGTCATCTTTTTCTGTTCATTTTGCTGAGAAATCCTATGTTTCCACTTTCCCTGGAAAGCCCTGTTGCCTTTTAAAGGTGGTCTGACAATAGTTTCCCAGCTGTAGGCTGTTTCATTTGCTCCTTAGATCTTATACCCTGGGAGACCTTGAGAGACAACCACCAAAATCCCCTCTGGTAAAATTGTTCTCTATATGCAAATAATACAGAGTTTTCTGCTTTCACTTTCCCGATGGCCTATTCTTTTTGGATGGCTCATGGATTTTCCTGTATCCAAAACCATTGATCACTGGTCATAGATATGGCCAAACATCTCTAAATGCTCTTTGTTCAATACTTTTCAGGAATTGGCATACAAGTTGCTAACACATTGGTATCTGGCCCTGTCTATGGTAGCTCAGTTTTATCCAACTGCTTCAGAAAAGTTCTTTAGGAGTTACATAGTGGTTGGTGATGTTAAACAAATTTGGTGGATATGCCGCTTCCTCATCACGTTCTGGTCTAAAGTACTTTGGGTCATGCATACCCTATTCCATGTAAGCATACAGCAAAACCCATGGATAGCTCTCCTACATCATCAGATAAACATTTTTTTTAAATACTAGCACAAATCAAGCATGTGTATCTTTATAGCTGCAAAACAAGCAATAGCCTCAGTATGAAAATTGCAATCCCTCCTGTTTCATGAAGTCAATATCCATTTTCAGGTTTTTTTGATTTATGATTATAATTAAAAATAAGTTTTCCAGCATTTTGCAAGATACCCATGGTACATTTCTTAAGATTGGGGTCCCCTGGGTTACCTACAAACTCACGTCCATGGATCCAGCTGCACTCACAATGCTATAGCTACCCTTAGGGCCGGTTCACACAGGGGGCGATGCGAGGCGACACCGACTTGCCTCGCCGCGACCTGCCGCGACCTCAGCGGCGACTTGCAAATGACTTCTGTATAGAAGTCAATGCAAGTCGCCCCGAGGTCGCCCAAAAGTAGTACAGGAACCTTTTTTCTGAGTCGGAGCGACTCGAGTCGCTCCTCTCAGAACGGTTCCATTGTACAGAATGTCAGGTCGCGGCGAGGCAAGTCGTGTCGCCTCGCATCGCCCCCTGTGTGAACCGGCCCTTAGGGATAACCTTGAGCTTGGCTCACAGCATCTCTCCTTTTTTTGGCATTTAACCTGGGAAAATGTTCTGCTCATTCCTACTGTATATTGTTTCAAAACTAATACAAATCTTTGAAATTAAGAAAGCTTTCACTTCCCTATCTGGCGTACTATGTTATTTAATTATTTTTACTATAGAGACTTGTTCTTTAGAGAATCCCCATGAGGAGGACTGTGAAAGCAGCAGAGTACAAGCTGTCAAAATGTAGCACGTGCTTTAGTAAGACTTCTCCCACCACACATACTGAAGTGGAATTGTCACCATTAGTTGTTGGGTTATATAGGAGAGACTGTCACCTTTCAATGTGGTAGACTTCCTGTTAGTAACAGTATTTAAGAAGCCTGTCATTGACTCAGTTCACTAGTTAACCATAAGAGATAAAGAGCCACCTTCAAAATGCTGGTGTGCTTCTCTAGTTCTCACCAAGATAAGTCTGCAGTAAGACCACATTTACTTTTAATCCCAATGTCTGGGTTCCTGGGTAAAATCAAATCTGCATGCCCGATTGAATACTGTATGTTCATAACTTATCTACAAATGCATCAAATTATAGATACTGTACAATCAAACCCTGGCCCCTTAATACAGAAGATATTTACGTTGATGAATATTTCTATTTTTATATAGTGTGAGGTCCCAAGGCAAAACACAGAAATGAAGAAAAAATAAGCCCCAGACAACTTCAGCTGTGGGTTCTGTTACATTTAAATTTTTGATCTTGGGACTGGAAATTTTAAAAGGGCCAGGTATCACAGTGAGCACCTAGCTCAGTGTAATAAGCCAAGCTTCAGGTAACTTGGTGAATCCCTATAAAGATAGTGTCCTTTCTAAGCATTCTGAGTATGCATGAGCTCAATGTTCAGATTGAACATAAGTTTGACTCAAACATCGGGTGCTCGAGCGAACATTATGAGGCATTCGTGGAAAATTTGAGCACCGTGGGATGCCCCATAATGCACTGTGAGATCGCAGTGCATTGCTGTATGATGATTGGCCAAAGCATGCACCTGACCTGCCTGCTTTGGCCAATCACAGCATGCTCTCCTGAGAGAGCCATAATTGGCCAAAGGCATGGGGCCTTTGGCCAATCATGGCTCAGCGATACTAAGTCCACACCCCACACTATATAAGGCTGCTTACAGAGCAGTCATGTGTAGTGTTGATGTAGTGTAGACAGAGAGATGGCTTGAGTTAGATTAAGCAGTCAGGTTATTCAGTTAGTGGCAGTGTATTTAAGATATATACATATATATATATATATATATATATATATATATATATATATATATATATAGTCAGTCTAATATATATACTCTGCATTTAGCATAGACTATATATTCAGTGTTTATCCTATATGCTGTCAGTGCAGGCCATGTATTAATAAATTAAATTAATATATATACAGTCTAATATATATATATATATACCGTATATACTCGAGTATAGGCCGACCCGAATATAAGCCGAGGCCCCCAATTTACCCCCAAAAAAACTGGCAAACTTATTGACTCGTGTATAAGCCGAGGGTGAGACATGCCTGTCCATCCCTGTGTGTGTGTCCGTCCATCCCTGTGTGTCCGTCCATCCCTGTGTGTCCGTCCATCCCTGTGTGTCCGTCCATCCCTGTGTGTGTGTCCGTCCATCCCTGTGTGTCCGTCCATCCCTGTGTGTCCGTCCATCCATCCCTGTGTGTGTGTGTGTCCATCCATCCATCCATCCCTGTGTGTGTGTGTGTCCATCCATCCATCCATCCATCCCTGTGTGTGTGTGTCTCCATCCATCCATCCATCCCTGTGTGTGTGTGTCTCCATCCATCCATCCCTGTGTGTGTGTGTCTCCATCCATCCATCCATCCCTGTGTGTGTGTGTATCCATCCATCCGTGTGTGTGTGTGTGTGTGTGTGTGTGTGTGTGTGTGTGTGTGTGTCCAGCCTACCTGTGTCCCGAGCCTGTGTCCCGTGCCTTGCCTCCTTGCCTCCGTCCCGTGCCTTGCCTCCTTGCCTCTGTCCCGTGCCGTGCCTTGCCTCCGTCCCGTGCCGTGCCTTGCCTCCGTCCCGTGCCGTGCCTTGCCTCCGTCCCGTGTCGTGCCTTGCCTCCGTCCCGTCCCGTGCCGTGCCTTGCCTTGCCTCCGTCCCGTGCCTTGCCAGGATCGCCGCTCTTCGTCGGCGCCTCGGCGGACATTCTACCATTCAAACGCCGCGCCTCCGCCTCCGCCTTCGCCTGTGATAGGCGGAACACTGAATTTCCCAGCAGCCTGTGTTCCGCCTATCACGGACATCGTCTCATCCTCGTCCGTAGTACGAGGATGAGACGATGTCCATGATAGGCGGAACACAGGCTGCTGGGAAATTCAGTGTTCCGCCTATCACAGGCGAAGGCGGAGGCGGAGGCGCGGCGTTTGAATGGTAGAATGTCCGCTGTCTGTCTGCTCGACACGCTGATCGAGCAGGCAGACAGCGATGACTCGAGTATAAGCCGAGGGGGGCACTTTCAGCCTCAAAAAAGAGGCTGAAAATCTCGGCTTATACTCGAGTATATACGGTATATATATATATATATATATATATATATATATATATATATGTATATATATAGCACTGACCCCCTGAAGGAGCTGTTGCATTTTATTGGACCTGCACTCTGCTATTAAACCCCCACTGACTTAGCTCAATCCCCTTGACACAGCTGTGGTGCAATGTTGGTGTGAAGCTAATAATAAAAGATAACCCTACAATGTGCAATATAACAATATACCTTTGTTATTACTTGGGTATCCGATGTTCCACCTGCTGGAAAAGGAACAACACTCCACACCAATTGTACTTAACCAGGAATGTATGATTTCTGGAACTGGTATAAAATAGTAATTACAGTATTTGCACTGTCACACAAACATAATGCAACAGCACAATAGGTATTCACAACAGTTGGTACATTTAAAGTTGTCTTAGCCCTTGTACACACGGTCGGAGAATCCGTCGGAATGTGTCCTATCGGACCGTGTTGTCGGATAATCCGACTGTGTGTGGTATGCATTGGACTGATTCCGTCGGAATATCCGTCAGACCCAATTTTCCAACTTGTGCTCAGAGTGACAACGCCTTAACTCTGGGCAACTTCCCACTTCCAGCACACTCTGGTGACCAAAGAAATGCAAAGTTATTCAATAAAGTACAACACAATTACTAGGGAGCCCCCGCCACTTTATAATGCAGTCCCTCTTAGCATTAATAAAATGCAAGGCCTTGCAATGAAAGATGCAGTCTTTGGTCTTCTGTCTACTGCTAGCTATTTGTGTTGTAGAAATTATATTCCAACAGTTGAACAAACAAGGCTTAAAGTAAAGTGAATGCTAGAACTGTTCTTGTAGTGTAGTACACCTGTAACTGCCTCCAGTGTAATTGGCTTTGAATAACACAGTGTCAGTAGTACAGTGAAGGGTAGGCTTAAGGCCTGTTTAGACTCAGTCCTTTTTAATAGGATCTCCTCTGTGGGACTACAGGTCCCAGCAACACTGTGTTAAAAAGTCTAGGTGTATAAAAGTGCATTAAGTATTATGGGCAGCAGCCCTCACACCAAACTGGGTCCAAACAGATGGATGTCTCTGCTCCTCAAGATCTCAGTCTATTTGCTGCAGCCACGCTGTCACGCTGCTCCACTTCACAAGGTCACCAGGAGTCCTCAGATACCGCCATCAGGGTGCCTCTGGATCCTTCCCAATCCGATTACACTGCTGCTCCAGCACGCTGTGGTGTGAAGTCCTCCTCTGGCTTGAAAATGTTGCTCCGCACCGAGCAGGCCGCAGTGCTGTGGGACACACACACCCACAGCTCCTTGAAGGCAGGCCACATGTCCAGAAGAGAAAGAAAATGGCCGCACTGGTCCTTTTATATCCTACCCAGCATGCAATTCAGTACTGCATGTTCATGGGTAGGTCACTGGGATTCTGGGTAGGTAGGTCATTGTATCATGTAAACAAACAGTCACTTCCTGTAACATTTCTCCATGTTCATGAGGACAATAATTGAAGTCCATTTCTCATGTAGGCCACTAGATGGCACCAAATACTAAATTATAACACTGCACATAGATTAACATTACATTAGCAAGCAAAAATACCAGTGCTACATATATATATATATATATATATATATATATATACTCTGCATTCAGTGTAGCCTATACAGTATCTACAGTGCATTTCATGGTGTACTGTTTTTAATACACTTCAGGCGATGTATTAATACATATATGTGTATATATATATATATATATATATATATATATATGTGTGTGTATATATATATATATATATATATATATATATATATATATATATGTATATATATATATATATATATATATATGTATATATATATATATATATATATATATATATATATATATATATATATATATATATATATATATATATAGTATATACTCTGTATCCAGTGTAGCTTATATCTACAGTGCATTGTGGTATAATGTTTCTAATACAGTGCAGATACAGTTTCTACTAAGCTTCTGGTAATGTACACAGTATAAAATACAGTGCAGGTGGTGTACACAGTATCGAATAAAGTGTGTACAGTTTCTAATAGACGTCAGGCGGTATATTAATATATATAAACACATATATATATAATATATATATATATTATATATACAGTCTAGTATATTCTAGAGTATTCAGTGGTGTATACTCTCTAATACACTTCAGGTGGTGTACAGAGTATCTAATACAGTGTGTACAGTTTCTACTACGCTTCTGGTGGTGTACACAGTATACAATACAGTGCAGGCAGTGTACATAGTATCTAATACAGTGTGTACAGTTTCTACTACGCTTCTGATGGTGTACACAGTATACAATACAGTGCAGCTGTTGTACAGTTTCTAATATAGTGCAGGCAGTGTACAAAGTATCTATTACAGTGTGTACAGTTTCTACTATACTTCTGGTGGTATACACAGTATACAATACAGTGCAGCAGTTGTACAGTTTCTAATACAATTCAGGCAATGTACACAGTATCTAATACAGTGTAGTGTGGTGTTGCAAAACAAAAAATACATCATGTTTGAAAGGCCACCAAGAAGAGGCAGATGCTCACAGGTCACTAAAAGAGGGCAAGCAGCCTCTGTGTCTACAGTCAACAGTGGTGGTCATGGACATGGTGCATCCTCTGCAGGTGGCCGTGGGGCACGCTTGTCCTTTTTTGCTGCTGCTGGCCATATTATTAAGCCATCTTCATCCTCCTCATCCTCTGTCACCCAGGCTCAGAGTAGTTTGTCTTCCAATGCTGCTGCCAAATCAGCCTATTCCACTGGCTCCTTGACCACAGTCACTCCTTCCGTATCCCCACCATCATGCATGGAGAAGTCCACAGAATTATTCAACCATAGCGTCTGTTATATGCTGATGGAGGATGTGCAGCGATTTGAATGCTCTGATGTTGTTTCACAGGTTGAAGAAGTGAGTAACATGAGCCTAGAGAGAGGGGTTGCCACAAAAGACAAGAAACTGGCAGTCGCGATCCCCCAGCTACAGCATACTGCCAAGTTTGCTCCAGTGATGGGGAGGGAGGGGATGAAGAGGTCACTGACTGTACTTGGGTGCCTGAGAGAAGAGAGGAGGAAAGTGAGGAGCAGGAGGAGGAGGCACAACTCCAATGAGGCAGGATGTCTTCTTGACACTGCAGAGCTCCACAGGTGCAGAGTAGACGTGTGCATTCATTTTCATCCAAATGTATTTTCGTCCGAATTTCGGGTATTTTCGTTTTCGTTTTAACAAACGGTGAAGAATCCGAAAACTGAAAGATCCGACATAAACACATGCTTTATTTTTGTTTTCCTTGCAACAGTTTGTTATAGATAGGAGGTTCGACATGACGCTGACAATAGAGATCTGTGTCCATCGAACCTGTAGTCGAGTGTGCCTAACCTTAGCTCTATTCGTTCAAGATTATTCTACATAGAGAGAAAAGATTCGACATAGAAAGAAAAGATTTGACATTATAGAGACAATAGCAAAAAAGGTCAAATGTGCCTAATCTAACTCTATAAGTCCAAGATTTTTCGACATAGAAAGAAAAGATTCGACATGAAGATTCGACGAAGCAGTTGCTTCCCGTGGACATTTATGGACAAATGCTCTGCCCATAGGCTATAGAGGAATTCTGATTTTGGTTGACTAGTAATAATATTTAATAAATATAATCATTACTAGTGTCATACAACATTAGAATTCTACTATAGCTTGTAGGCGGAACATTCGACCGGAAATGTACGATTTGCGGCATCGTACAGATTAGCTGCTCTGTTGAATCTCCTTAGAACATTCGACAGACACCATAAGCCTTCAATGACAGATTCTACCTTAATTATTTCGGATTTTTGGACGAATGCATTTTTTAACAAGACAAAATAAATAAAAACAAATTTCGGGAGTAACTAAATAAATTTATTTTTCAGACGAAAACGAAAATTCCGAAACAAAATATTTCAGTGTGCACATGCCTAGTGCAGAGCACTGCTGACTCCCCGTAGACTTTTAAAAGTTCCTTGTTGTGGGCCTTTTTCAATACGTGTGCAGCAGATCGCACCATTGCTGTTTGCTATGTCTGAAGCAGATCAAGTGTGGCCAGAACAGCAGCTGCTTGGGCACCACATGCTTGACCAGATATATGGTGACTTGCCATGTAGTCTGTTGGCAACAGCACTTGAAAGACCAACATCAAAGAAAAAGGCTGACTTCTGGGATCTCCAACCCTACTATACCTCCTGTCCTTTCAAAAACCTACACTGAGAGGAATGAAGGTATAGCAATAGGTGTCCCAAGCACTTGCAGGCAATCTGCTAGCAGTACACCACCAATTGATTTTAACAGGAAAATTTCCCTACCCCAGTTGTTGTAACCTTAAAAAGAAATTATGTTCCAGTCATCCACATGCTCAGCATCTAAATGTTAGATTGGCCAAATTGCTAGCACTGCAACTGCTGCCTTTTCAGCTGGTAGACTGCCCCCTTTTGTGATTTTGTGTAATGTGCTGTACCTCAGTGGCAGGTTCCAAAGCGCCATTTCTTTTCATGGAAGGCCATTCCGTCTCTTTACCGGCATGTGGAAGGCAATGTTTTGGCCTCATTGGACAGGGTGGTCAGCAGTAAGGTTCATATTACTTCTGACTCATGGTCCAGCAGGCATGGACAGTAGGGTTGCCACCTGTCCGAGATTCACCCGGACAGTTTGAGCTTGGAATCATGCGTCCGGGTTTCAGACTGCCTGAAACCTGGACACATGATTCAGACTGAACTATGGCTTCCTAGCATGGTTGCTGGCTGCAATTGTCTAAGCTGAGAGAGTCTGTTACACTCTCTTTCCCACTGCCCAAAGCCAGCAACAACCTAGCAACCCCCTCAAACACACACAGATGGGAGAGGAGAGAGGGCTTGATCTGCTCCTCTTCCACCCGCCACTACCCCTCTGTGTCTGCCCACACGTCAATCCCTGGCACTGTGCCTCAGAAAAGGAACATGGGGGCCATAAATTTGAAGTCCAGCAGCCTCAGATACATCTGGAGGACAAGTGCTGACTGCCAAGGGGTGAGTGAGCTCACGATCCATCCCTGTCTGCGATTGAAGTCTCCCCCCTTCTCTCTCCTGCCTCTGAGTGAGTACACTAAGGTAAATCAGGGTTCTCAGAGCACACCTACATCAGAGTTCCCCTTTACACTGGAGGCCACAGTGTTCCCCCTTACACCAGAGTCCTGCCTGTACATCAGAGTTCTCAGTGTTCCCCCTTAAATCAGGGTTCCCAGAGCATCCCTTACGATGGTGTCCCCAGAGTCCCCCCTTACAGTGAAAGGCAACTCTGAAAGTTCTGATGTAAAAGGGGAACTCTGTGGACTCGGATGTAAAGGGGGACTTTTGTTATTAACGTCATATGATTAAAATTTTTATTCAATAGCAAAACATATGTATAGGTTATACTATATATTAAAAAGAAATTGCTGTGTGCCGCTAAAGTGTTCGGGTTTTACTTGAAGAAAAGGTGGCAACCCTAATGGGCAGGGACGTTACCTTTCCTTTATGGCACACTGGGTAACTCTGCTGGCAGCTGGGAAGGATGCAGGACAGGGTTCAGTGTTGTTCGAAGTTCCGCCACCACGCATCCAGAATGCTAGTGGTGATTCGGCCAAAGCTCTCTCCTCCTCTTCTTCTTCCTCTATGTCCTCTTCTGCAGATTTGTCCTCTGAACCAGCAGTGCTCTGCAAACATTCAAGGGGCCACGCAAGCAGTCAGGAAAAAAGATGCCATGCTGTGCTTGAGTTGGTCTGCCTAGGGGACAGGAGCCACACTGGGGCAGAGATTCTGTCCCTCTGGAGGGGCAGGCTCAGAGGTGCTTGATGCCATGTCAGCTTCAGCCAGGAATGGTTGTATGTGACAATGGCACCAACTGTAAGGTAAACCGGACCTCCACCACTAAAAGGCCAGTGCTAATATCCATAAGCAAAGGACCAACATAATGCCCGCAATGCCAGTTCATCGCACACGGATATGTTCACGTGCACACATTGGTGCACCAACAAGTGTGCATGTGTGCACACGTGTGCGCAAGTGCGCGCGTATGTGCGCGCATGCACACAACAATTAGCACTTGGCACCCAGTGGCCTATTTAAACTGCTTTGTCACTGCAAGCAAGTGCTGGATGATCTTCAACTCCTTCCTTACCCACCAAGTCCTGATCCGTTGCTCCTGTTTGTTCGTGTATGACCCGACTCACCTTTGGACTTCCCCTCTGCTTGCTCCTTTACTCTGTTACCTGGTATCCTGACTTCGGCCTGTTTATTGGACTTGATCTGCCTGCTGACTTGGTACCACATTGCCCGGCTGTTACCCTGCCCTCTGGACTTGCTTGTGCCTGCTGATTCGGTACCCTGCTGCACGGTTGTTGCTGACTACTGCTCTTCTTCTGGTTTCGCTCCTGTCCACGCTCTGGTGCCCAGCTGCTTCTACTTCCTGCTCCAAGGACCGTGACTGCCAGCTCTACCCACCTTCAGAGGAGACATCACCAGCCAGCTACCTGCACTTGTGCCACTCCTTGCCTTTACACATTCTATTCCCACCTTCAGGAGTGTAGGTGGGGGGAGCAAGGGAGGCCTCTATCACATTCCAGTCTCTACCAGGTACGTGATACCAACCTCTTCTCTGCCCTCTGACAGGGGCACTTGACCCATGTTCCATGTTTGGTACACATCCTGAATTTGGTGGTGCAGTGGTTCTTAACCAGGTACCTAGGCTTGCAAGATCTCCTGAGGCAGGCCAGAAAAGGCTGTGGTAATTCAGCTGGCTGACATTCAAAGGGAATGCATCCTGCCCACCAACCGCCTCATTGGTGACATGCCCACCAGGTGGAGCTCAACGTTGGCAATGCTGCAGTGGCTGCCCACACAGCAGAGTGCCATCAATGAATACCTGTGTGAGTATGGCATCAGAACAGAGTCAGGGGAGCTTGGCTTCTCTTCCCAATGCCAGTGGCTACTGATTAAGGATGCATGCACTGTCCTGTCACTATTTGCGGAGACCAAAAGGATAGTGAGCAGTGACAATACATTCATCAGTGACTCTGTCTCTCTAGTCTTTCTGCTGGAACGCACTCTTTGTGGAATCATGGACAGGGCACTTGAGGCAGAACAGCAGGAGGAAGAGGAGGACTTCATTTCCTCTTAAAGCCCCCTTTATCCAGATAGCATTCCTGCAGGCCCATCAAACACACAGGAATAAAAGAAGGAGGAAGATTGTGTTAGCATGGATGTAGAAGATAACACTCGGCAGCGGTTTTCAAGGGATGGTTTTCAGTCCCCAGAACCCAAGAAGTTGTACGTGGCTAGGAGGTGGAAGTTACGGATAATGTGATCCTTAGTGACCCAGAGGATTTAGAATTGAATGCCTCTGCAAACTTACACTGCATGGCCTCCCTGATTCTGCAAAGCCTGCAAAAGGACCCTAGGATTACAGGAATATCCAACAGAGCATCCACTGGGTTACTGGGTCTTGAGGATGGACCACTGGCCAGAACTTGCTCAATATGCAGTTGAGCTACTGGCCTGTCCTGCATCCAGCGTGCTTTCTGAACACACAATCAGTGCTGCTGGAGGGTTTGTTATGGATCAAAGAGTGATCCTGTCCACAGACTTCGTTGATAAGCTCACATTCATAAAAATGAATCAGTCTTGGATCAGCAGCTATCAAGCACCTGATGCTGATGTAGCTGATTGAATTTCCCTTGAAGACTGCCTATTCTGACTATCCTATTCCTCCTCAATCTTGATGATGCTAGCAGCACCACCCAAGGCCCAATTTTTTTAACAGGGGCATGTAATTAATTTTTTTTTAATAATATTTCCCAGCAGGGCCTGTTCTTGCGCCCAACAAGAGTAACTGTGAGGTGTTACAGTGTTATGGCACCACCACCACCAGCCAAGGCCCAATTTTTCTGCCCCTATTTAACAGAGGCATGTAATTACAATTTTTGATCTAATATTTCTCAGTAGGGCCCATTCCTGTGCCCAACAAGAGAAACTGTGAGGGCTTACAGTGTTCTGGTGCCACCAAAACTCAAGCCCAATTTTTCTGCCCCTGTTTAGCAGGGCCATGCAATTAAAATTTTTGATATAATATTTCACAGCATGACCCATTTCTGCCCTCAACAAGAGTAACTGTGAGGGCTTACAGTGTTCTTGTATCACCAAAACCTAAGGCCCAGTTTTTCTGCAGAGTATATAGGGCATGCCATATAGTATATAGTATAGTATACTGCTGTTAAAAGTATATAGTACCTGGGGGCCTCTAACGCTATTTTTTTTTTAAATTTTGGGACGGGGTTCCCCTAATATCCATACCAGACCTGAAGGGCCTGGTATGGATTTTAGGGCTCGGCATCCACACAATTGTTTTTGTATTTTTAGTATTTTTATCTATAAAAATCTGACAATACATTACAGCCACATGCAGTTTTAAATTAAATGTTTTCCTTTAGAAATGTAATTTTGCTGTGGCACTGTTATAAACATGGGACAGATGCGCTACTTTACATGCATACTAAGGACACCCCCCAGGCAGGATATTTAAAGGAATATCTAATTTTTATTGTTGCACTTTAAGCATTATTAAAATCACTGCTCGATAACTTGCATACAAGCCTTTAAAATTAGCACTTTTGATTTTTCACCCTCACGTCCCATAGATTTTAACTTAATTAATTGTGTGTGTTCACACACATTTTTTGCTTGTTCGTATGTTCTGCTGTGAACTGAACTCGTGGGTGTTCGACTCATCCCTAATTCTGACTAGTGCAGCTTCCCCTGATGCCCTATCTTGCTGTGCTGTTGAAGTTCAATGTGCCTTTGTTGGATTATTTTTGATTGTAGAGATAGTAAAGGAAGGTTGGAGATCTTGTGCTGTGCTTGGTATTCTTTTTCAATGAATGAGTAACTATGTACCCCATACTCATTCAAATGGGTATAAACAGATTTTTGACTAAACTGAATTGAACTGAACTGAAAATGTATGTAAAAACGCATGTGAAGTGAACCTATTTTTCTTTTAAAAAGTGACTAAACAGATGACTCCCATGTGATATGACTCTTTTTTGTAGCTATTGTCATTAGCTATGCATAATAACCTGAAAGAACAAGGTCACAGATGCAGACAGTGAAAATTAGGTCTGTTTGAAGAATGTTAATAACCATTCTTGGTAAAATACTAGATGATGGCCTAGGAGGTTTTGACAAATTAAGGTTAACCTATCTCAAGCCTGCACAATTCAAACAGCATAAAATGAAAACTGACATACGTAAAAGAAAACTAGATGTCAAAATGATGACTAGATCCCAAGTTAAAGACACATTTATAAGCTTACACCTGCTTTTCTTACTTTTTAAGCTGCTATTCCACAATGTCTGTTATATAAAAGGACTAACAGAGAGGTTTGCAAGGTTGGAATAGGAATAGTCTATCATTCTTTTTTCTGTAAAAGTAAGATTTGCAAATAAATGTCAGCTGCCTTTATCTGTGGCTCTACTAAACGTGTTGACATGTGGATTTTCCTGAAGGTAACATGTTTAGTTTAAACAGTTGAAACTAATGGAGATGGAGAGCAGTCTGGTATAATAATACTTCTCACCTATTCTATTAATGCCTTGGAAACTTACAAGAAGGAAACGGCTTGGCAAAGCGAAGCCAGGACTTAAATTCTAAGGCCCCGTACACACACGATCGGACTCCAACAACAAAAACGTGGACTTTTGTTCGAAGGATGTTGGCTCCAACTTGTCTTGCATACACATGGTCACACAAATGTTGGCCAACAATTACGACTGTAGTGACGTACAAAACATATGTGATATCTCCATTACAAATGCTAGTTTTACAAGACTGAGCGCTTCCGGCTCGTACTTGATTCCAAACATGTGTGGACTTTTGTCTGATGGACTTGTGTACACACAATCAGAAAGTTCGACAACAAACATTTGTTGTCGGAAAATTTGAGAACCTGCTAGCCAACATTTGTTGGCGGAAAGTCTGACAACAAATGTTCGATGGAGCATACACACAGTCGGACTTTCAGCCAACAAGCTCACATCCAACATTTGTTGACAGAAAATCTGATCGTGTGTAGGTGGCATCAGACTTTTTCTCCTAATAACCAATGGACATCTGTTTTATTAAAGCATGTTAAATATGTAGCTATAGAACTATTGCAGAATTAAATAACATTAAATTGTATGAAGAAGAATGGATGGATGAATGGGTGGTTGAATGAATGGATGGATTCATGTAATTGCAGTCCAGACACTCATTCTTGAATATATGTTGAAACAAACTCTATTGTACAACACATATCATTTTACTTTTGAAATGTAGACAATACCTTCTATTCTGACTTTTGCCATATGGGCAAACTTCAGTTTAAAATGTATACAATGATGCATACACACTTAATTTTGTTTAAAAACCGTACGCAATAAATTATTTTGTTTTGGATAGAGAGGAAAGGGTTTGAAAACAATGTTAGTTTTGTTTTTTTAGTTTCTGTGTCTCATCAGGGAAATGTTCCTTCAATTCTTGTTCTAGAGACATAATAGAAAGTTTAAAATGAGAGTAATCCCTTTTTAGGGCAGTTATCACCAGAGCAGGGGACCCCCTTAGAAAATGTATCTCACATTCTGTACTGGAGGAGAGGTCAGGAGCACCAGCTGCGGGACCCAAGAAGAGGAGGTTTTTGGCCACTAAGTATGGTAAGCAGGTAAGTATAGACATGTTTATTAACCGCTTGCTAAACGTATACTGCATATATATGGTGGCAAGGTGGCTCCCCTGGGCAGGATCACGTACCTGTACATGATCCTGCACTTCCGGGTCTGGGGCGCACACACGTGCCCCCAGCAACCCGCTCTTCCTGTGATTGGACACAGTGGGAGCCAATCAGCGGGTCCAGCGGACACTATGTCCACCAAGACCCCCTCTGAAGACGGAATTACGACATGCGTCAGGGCGTGACCACACCACTCATCTGGCTCACATAGGAGGCGTCTTCCCGGGACTCATCGCGGTGGGTGGTTTGAGTGAAATCAGGATTAGCGGTGAGCTTGAAGCCTTATATGTGATATGCTGGATTGTTCACAGTTTTCTAGTAAGCACAAAAAGGGGGGAATGCTTTTAACCTAATAAACAGTTTGACACTATGAGAGATCTCCCCTTGTATTCTTACATGGTGGTTTCACTGCATAACTCTGGTCCAGCTAAAGAGAGCCCAAGTTCCCAGTAAGAGAGGCTGCAGCCTTACGTGGTGTATAATTGAGCAGGGTCTGGTTACACTTACCTTTGTTAAGCATATACACAAAGGAGTGAGCATGCAGTGGATTGGTGAAGGTGAAGCAGCCAATGATACAAGAATACAGATTTTGGCAATTTGTTGCACTTGAACTTTTTATAGGAGGAGAGAGCTTACTATACCACTATATATTTCTGTATAGTGCATCTTTGGACATTTCCGTGGACGTTTATGTTTGAAATGATTAAGATTTGAGAGTTTATTTTTGATTTATTTTTATTTGGATTTTATATTGCACCACATGAGAAATTATGTGGTTTGAATATTTTATTCACACTAAGCACTGTTAATGCTTTGGTTTTATATTGGAGCATATTTTAGTATTGAGTCCACAAAGACCCGCTGATTGTTCAGGACACAGGCAGAACGGTGGTCTGCCTATGTAAACAAGGCAGATCACTGTTCTGTGAGAAGGGAAGGTTGTGATCCTGTGTTCCTGCAAAGCATCAAGCACCCCCCAAACAGTTCAGTAAGCACTCCCTAGGCACACATTTAATACTTTTATTGCCCCTGATGATAACCCCTTCCCTGCCAGTGTCATTAGTACAGTCACAGTGCATATTTTTAGTACTGATCACTGTATTAGTGTCACTCATCCCCAAAAAGTATCCCTTAGTGTCCGATTTGTCCACCGCAGCAGCACCATCTTTATGCATTTTTTTTAGGGCGTGCCCCCCAAATATCTTGTTTGTTTAATGTCCGATTTGTCCACCGCAATGTCGCAGTCCCACTATAAGTTGCTGATTGCCGCCATTACTAGTAAAAATAAATAAATACAAATTCCATAAATCTATCCCATAGTTTGTAGATGCTATAACTTTTGCACAAACCAATCAATATATGCTTATTGGGGTTTTATTTTAACAAAAATATGCAGCAGAATATGTATTGGCCTAAATTGATGAAGAAATTTGATTTTTCCCATTTTTTTTATTGCAAATGATTTATTGCAGAAAGTAAAAAAATATTGTTTTTTTCTAAATTGTCTGTATTTTTTGTTTATAGTGCAAAAAATAAAAACTGCAGAGGCGATCAAATACCACCAAAAGAACACTGTATTTGTGGGAAAAAGGACATAAATTGTGTTTGGATACAGCATAGCAGGACCATGCAATTGTCAGTTAAGTTACCGCAGTGCTGTATTGAAAAAAATGACCTGGTCATGAAAAGGGGGGTAAACCTTCTGGAGCTGAAGAGGTTAAAAATAATTATGGTACCTTTACAATTGTTTTAAATATAAAACGGTATCTTAAGGACTAAAAAATGTGACAAATCACCAATAGTTGTTAGTAGTTGTAAGTTGTGTACTATCACTTAAAAAAATATATATATTTTACTGTTTTTGCTGCATGTTTGGGAGGAAAACATAAAATTACAGGCCTAATGAGGGGCAGTTTTTGGAATGTGAACAGGTCCAGGATAATTCACAGGTGCTTTTTTTGCCCATATTCACTGAAATTTCTAGGAAATTAAAACTCACAGTTACGCTTAAACCAATTTAAATTTAAGCTGTTGAAATCACAAATTATAACCTATCAACAGTTTTATGTTACTAACAGCTAATCTGCAATCTTTTAGGAGTCATTACAAACATTGAAGCTTGTTCCATAAGGAAATGCCTTACCAATGACAATAGCCAAGGTGCAACAAACTAGAAGGTGTCACAACAATAAAAAAAACAGTTCCTATGCAGAAAATATTATTTTGCACACCCCTTCTTATGGCTTTGCAAAGAACTACAAATGACCAATCTAGGCAGCACAAAACCAATAGTCATGCAATGCTGATATGTGTTTATAACAAATACACTACTAAAATAGTGATATCAGTGCCCCAGAATTGACATATGCCCAGTTGTCACAGAAAGTCTTGACATATAATATGTAAACTCTTTAAAATCGTCCAACCTTCTTCCTATACAGGAAATGGCACAGAAAACCACAAAAATTTACCACAGTACACAGTACACTAATCTGATTTGAAGTTTTTTTTGGGGGGCTGGGGAAGGATTGCAAAAATTACAAACAGAAATGTTCTTACAGGCATACCCCACTTTTAAGTACACAATGGGGTTTATTTACTAAAGCTAGAAAGTGCAAAATCAGGCTCACTTTTGCATAGAAACCAATGATGTATGATGGATACAGTATGCTGTATTACCAACGTTTATTTGAACAAGCCGAGGTTAGAAGCTCATTGGTTTCTATGCAGAACTGAGCCCGATTTTGCACTTTCCAGCTTTAGTAAAAAAAAAACATTGTGTACTTAAAAGTGGGGTATGCCTGTATTGCATAAAATTCTGAACCCTCTGTGACAAGTTTTTTTTTTTTTAGTTCATCATTAGTAGTAGAAAACAGTGAGTTTACTCCACACCAGAAGTAAGTTTCAGGGCTTTTTCTCCCCACTGTTATTTAAAAGAAAGCAAAAAGTTCACAAATGAAAGTCTTCCCATGCAGGGGTTTTTACCATAATAACTACAAAGTAACAATATTCAGCCTCGTGGCTTTACTGCTCAGGCCTCATGCCTTGGTCCTGCAAACTATCTAACACACAGTCCCAGTGCTCATGCACAAAACACTGTACCTTTGTCAGCTTGGCTTCTTATCCTGCAGCTACCTGCTGCTCAATCTCTCATAGGCTCTGGCTTTTGTCTGTCCTGACCTTGTCAATACGGTGCAGGCTTGCACCTCTCTCTGCTCCCTTCACACACTGCCCCCCACAGGAGGGTGGGGCATTGAACTCTAACTCTGATTCTAAACCAAGCACACACCTGCACCATTAATGTGCCTGTTTCCTGGAGAATGTGGCTCAGACTGCCATATTAAATCCAATAAGATTTAAAAAATTTGTTAGAAACTACATTTCACCTTAATATAAGGTGGTTTGATATGCAGATGGAAACCATGCTTAATTCAACAACTACAGGCTGTTTAACCAAATCTCTGGTCCAGTTTCAATGTAATATATAAGCCTTGTAAAGTAAACAAAAAACTTCCTTTACCCTCCATGATTGATTGAAATGGTCCTACAGTTGTATCTATCAAGCTCCCCTTCCCAGACACCGCAGTTTACAGTGGAAAGGTTTCAGCAACAGATGCAGTACTGTCAAACCAGAAAGCAGATGGGCAGGACTAGGTGTGGCCAGGTCTGACTGAAAAGCTACAGGACTGTGAATCAGCAGTGACTGATAGATGATAGCTTTGCCCCAGAAAATTCTTCTCATCCCACTGTAGTGCAAGTAATGACAGCCTGCATGGGAATGGCTACTCTGCTCTGAATTCAGAAGCAGTGCAGAACTATTGCCAAACCATCATAAGAAGCTGTATTAGGTGGAGTACAATAGCAGGATCATTATTTTTTGTGGGATGGGGAGCTAATAGAAAACTGGAAGGGCCATGGTTATACTTTAAATTAACCTGGAGGTTAGTCTTTGATCTGTCACCTGGGTAGCTTTTCCTTTTGGATTCTATAAAAAACAAACGTTCATGTCTATCTTCATTTCCTAAAGTGATGATATTGGTGAACTCTTTGCTGTAAAAGAACGTTTGGGTGACAAAAATAAATTGTTGTGATGGCAGAACAATTATCACGCAGAATTACTTGTATGGCTGTTTGGTGAGATAAGAAATGAGAGGTAGGTTGAAATTCCTGCTTCTTTCTTATCATTTGATTACTGTTTGTACTGGACACTAGTCTTCCTGATACTGTTTGTACTGGACACTAGCCTTCCTGATACTGTTTGTACTGGACACTAGTCTTCCTGATACTGTTTGTACTGGACACTAGTCTTCCTGATACTATTTGTACTGGACACTAGTCTTCCTGATAATTATACTTACCAGCTCAGTGTAATAGTTTTTCACAGAGCAGCCCCTATTCTCTTCTCAGGCTCCTGGCCCCTTGGATTTAATTTCAGTAGGGAAAGGTATTTTATGCTATTGTTATAAAGTGTTTCTAAATTTTAAACATTTTTAACTTAATACATTCCCCGCATTAAGGTAAAAAATACCCCACTAACTGTCCACCCTCCCCTCCATTGCCCTACCTAACTGATCAAGTGCTGCCCTAGCTGCAGCAACTCCTCTTTTCCTGGTTTCACAGAAGACACTGAGAGCAGGGGGAGCCATAGGTTTCTGATGCTGTCAGGTAAACTCCTGCGAGGAGGGATCAGTGGCATAGAGTTCTGCTCCTGTGTGTGCCTATGGATAGGAATAGTTGCCTCCATAGAACACTTTTGCTGAGGGGGTACTCGAAAGAAGGAGAAGCAGACAGTGTTGGCGGTGGACCATCAAAGAGGAAGAAACGGACAATTCTCTGCAATATCATCGATATATCAATATCAATGACAATATCATTTAATAGTAAGCAATCGAAAAGTAGTATCGACAACAATATCACTGCACAGAGAAGGTAAGTATAATATCTTTTTTATTTTAAGAAAATAAAACATAGCCTTTATTATCACTTTAAAACAACTCAATGCACATCAGAAGCAGGTCAGCTGCAGTCGCAGAACAAAGCCCATTGACACCTAAGAGAAATAACAACCCTCCACATTTGTTGTTCAGGACTCTTACAGAAAATGATGCATAAAAAAGCAGTCATGCAAAAAACAGATGAAATCCTGCTCCTCTTGTTTCCCTACAAGATAAACACATTTTACATTTGCGTCATATGATGCTGTACATGTACCAAGTATAGGATCTGCTGCACTAATAGGAAAATAAAAACCATTCCTAAAAATGCTGGGATTTTGGAATTAAAATAACTCTCTTAATCCCTTCAGAGACAAGTCACAACTCATGTCAACAACTAATTTTCCTGGTTGTTGGATTTGCATATTGAGGAGCACATTGGCAGATCTTAGCAGATACAATATATTTGCATATATTTATAGCATAGGCCATGCAAATGTTTGTTTTTTTAATTGAATTGGACCTATTCCTCAAATTGTATTTATTTATTTATTCATAATAAAATGTAAAGTTTAATGAGAAAAGCCTAACTGTTTGACATTTATCCTACTACAGGACTGTGTTTTAAACAATTGCTGTATTTGAAAAAAACATTTTTTTACATAAATTACTCTTTTCACATAAATTACTCTTTTCACTTTTGTTTATTCTTTTCTGCTGTCTCAGTGCTGCTGATTTCCTCCACATTTTTTTGTGCAGCCACTTTCTGTCTTTATTCACAGGCTCCAGCAATAGTTGAACAGTGTCTGGACAATGTGTACTGGCACAGCTGGCTCTCCATTAGGGGGCATGTGACAGGTCGACAATGCAGGAACACAACTGGGAGAAGGATGTCACCTAATAACTGGAAGTATCTTAGCAAAGGACTTTCATGGCAACATCACCAGGTGTTTTTATTGATGTTTTTTATTTTAATTACAGATTTATAAAAATGTAAAAAGACTTTTGAAATAAAAGTATTGAAATGTATATGAGCTTTTAGTGGTTGGGTTTACATATACTTTGAGGCATTTTTAAAGTGGCCTATGCCATTCCTGGTGGTATCCCATACAACGCCACATGTACAAGGTCCTCCTGCATTTAACACAGGAGCAATTGATCTGCTAGGTATAAACATAGTTTATGTTTCCTTCATCCATATTCAGTATCTTGTGTTAATGTACTTGCATTCACATGCCTGCATGAAACCAGGATAAACAGTTCCCTCTTACGTACACACAGCTAGACTGAATGAACCTAGAAGCTGCTGAAAGTGTGCATTCAGCCACAGAAAAGCATTGCATTCTTCTAGATGCATTTAGAAGTTAGCTCCAAATTAATCTGGACCTGTGTGTTTTGATGCCCATGTGCATGAGACCTAACAGTACTTGTGCATATAGGCTCTAGCAATTCTAGCAGCTATAAAAGGTGTGTTTAAAAATACCTTTTCCTTCTATTCTTGATTACTTAATTCCTCCATTCCCCAGGCTAAAATTATTTATATTTTCTATTGGGTGACCACAACCAATAAAAAAAAATTGTTCCAGTATTGGGAAATGAGGAAAAATGTCAGCTACTAACTGAGGAAAGCTGCAAAATGAAAGAGAGACAAGGCAATAAAGTGCTTACAGCAACCCCTATGCACAGGCATTTTAAAATAAAATAGCAAGGGTCACTTTAAGATTCCATGAGATTCCATGAGAAAGTGGTACTGTATGTGACATCCAGGTCCCAAGCTGACCAGCAATGCTTTAGAAAAGGCATCTCCAAACTTTCTAAACAAAGGGCCAGTTTACTGTCCTTCAGACTTTAGGAGGGGTCGACTGTGGCCATTGGAAGTAGAAAATGTCCTAGCATCAGCTGAAGTAAACAATGCCTCATCTTTGTGGTCAGTGAGAGGAATTGTGCCCCATTGCTTGTGTCATTGGGAGGAATTGTGCCCCATCATTGGTGTCATGGGGAGGAATTGTGCACCACCACTGGTGTCTTTGGGGGGAATTGTGCTCCATCATTGGTGTCATTGGGCCCCATTGTTGGTGTTATTAGGAGGAACAGTGTCCCTTCATTGGTGTCAGTAAATGGAATAGTGCCTCAAGCAGAGAGTGCCGCATCTGGCCCACGGGATGCAGTTCGGAGACCACTGCTTTAGAAGAAAGCATAGAATTGCAATTTTGTATGAATTTCTTCCTTTAAGTATTGTGGCTTTCTATACATTTCCTCTTTTATTTTTATTGTCAGAACTAACAATACTCAACATATGTGAAATTCCTTTTGTTTAGAGAGTTCACTAGCTTAAGCTAAAATTTTAAAACAACTGAATGAGTCAGTACTGCTCACTACAGAAAAAGTCTTTGATGTGCTCCCTGTATAGAAACCCCATAACCCTCTGTAACACTGGTTTCATTTGTGCACCCTATATAAGATACATGTAAACTCCAAACCAAATGATACAGTATTTAAATAACAATTGACAATTTTTAAATAAAATCCTTGCTCTTACATTTCTTTTATTAAATTGCTGCTGAACTAATACATCACATGGACTTTCTATTTAACAATAATGTATACTGTTAATATCCTGTCACTTGTGCAAGTGCAATGAATAAAACCTGCATTGTTTTTTATGTGTATAATAGTTTCTTTGCTGTATGCTTTTGTATCGATTACCACTGCTAAATGTGACAGCTTCCTCCTGATTGTTAGGGAGCTAGCACCTACCAGTGACTCAACCCCACCCAGGACATTCAGCTGTCAGCTGGGGATTTCTGACTCCCAGGTGAACGTAGGCAAACAGCAGGGATAATAAAAAACAAAAATAAAACAACCCCCCAAAAAAATCACAATAGACTTCCACATTTCTATATTTCAAAAGTTTTGATATAGTCAGTGTATATATATATACAGTGCCTTGCGAAAGTATTCGGCCCCCTTGAAATTTTCTACCTTTTGCCACATTTCAGGCTTCAAACATAAAGATATAAAATTTAAATTTTTTGTGAAGAATCACCAACAAGTGGGACACAATTGTGAAGTGGAACGAAATCTATTGGATATTTTAAACTTTTTTAGCAAGTAAAAAACTGAAAAGTGGTGCGTGCAAAATTATTCGGCCCCTTTACTTTTAGTGCAGCAAACTCACTCCAGAAGTTCAGCGAGGATCTCTGAATGATCCAATGTTGTCCTAAATGACTGATGGTGATAAATAGAATCCACCTGTGTGTAATCAAGTCTCTGTATAAATGCACCTGCTCTGTGATAGTCTCAGGGTTCTGTTGAAAGTGCAGAGAGCATCATGAAGACCAAGGAACACACCAGGCAGGTCCGCAATACTGTTGTGGAGAAGTTCAAAGCCGGATTTGGATACAAAAAGATTTCCCAAGCTTTAAACATCCCAAGGAGCACTGTGCAAGCGATCATTTTGAAATGGAAGGAGTATCAGACCACTGCAAATCTACCAAGACCTGGCCGTCCCTCTAAACTTTCAGCTCAGACAAGGAGAAGACTCATCAGAGATGCAGCCAAGAGGCCCATGATCACTCTGGATGAACTGCAGAGAACTACAGCTGAGGTGGGAGAGTCTGTCCATAAGACAACAATCAGTCGTACACTGCACAAATCTGGCCTTTATGGTAGAGTGGCAAGAAGAAAGCCATTTCTCAAAGATATCCATAAAAAGTCTCGTCTAAAGTTTGCCACAAGCCACCTGGGAGACACACCAAACATGTGGAAGAAGGTGCTCTGGTCAGATGAAACCAAAATCGAACTTTTTGCCCACAATGCAAAACGATATGTTTGGCGTAAAAACACAGCTCATCACCCTCAACACACCATCCCCACTGTCAAACATGGTGGTGGCAGCATCATGGTTTGGGCCTGCTTTTCTTCAGCAGGGACAGGAAAGATAGTTAAAATTGAGGGGAAGATGGATGCAGCCAAAAACAGGACCATTCTGGATGAAAACCTGTTGGAGTCTGCAAAAGACCTGAAACTGGGACGGAGATTTATCTTCCAACAAGACAATGATCCCAAACATACAGCAAAATCTACAAAGGAATGGTTCACAAATAAACGTATCCAGGTGTTAGAATGGCCAAGTCAAAGTCCAGACCTGAATCCGATCGAGAATCTGTGGAAAAAGCTGAAAACTGCTGTTCACAAACGCTCTCCATCCAACCTCACTGAGCTCGAGCTGTTTTGCAAGGAAGAATGGGCAAGAATTTCAGTCTCTCGATGTGCAAAACTGATAGAGACATACCCCAAGCGACTTGCAGCTGTAATCGCAGCAAAAGGTGGCTCTACAAAGTATTAACGCAAGTGGGCCGAATAATTTTGCACGCCCCACTTTTCATTTTTTTATTAGTTAGAAAAGTTTCAAAAATCCAATAGATTTCGTTCCACTTCACAATTGTGCCCCACTTGTTGGTGATTCTTCACAAAAAATAAAAATGTTATATCTTTATGTTTGAAGTCTGAAATGTGGCAAAAGGTTGAAAAGTTCAAGGGGGCCGAATACTTTCGCAAGGCACTGTATATATATATATATATATATATATATATATATATATATATATATATATATATATATATATATATATAATGTTAATAGCTTCAATACTAGGGACGAGCCTGATGTTCTAGTCGAACGGCAGAACGCCATTAAAGTCTATGAGACACTAAGATGAAATAACAAAAGTGCTCATTTTAAAGGCTTATATGCAAATTATTGCCATAAAAAGTGTTTGGGGACCTGGGTCCTGCCCCAGGGGACATGTATCAATGCAAGAAAACATTTTAAAAATGGCCCTTTTTTCGGGAGAAGTGGTTTTAATAATGCTTAAAGGGAAATAATACAAATGAAATATTCCTTTAAATATCATGCTTGGGGGGTGTCCTTAGTATGCCTGTAAAGTAGCGCATACCAGACACTTTTTCGAGCATGCAACCTGGCAGGCTGCAGGAAAAGGGGGGATAAAAACTTTCCCCCCTCCTGAACCCCTCCTGAACAAGGTGCTTTGGGGGGACTCCAAAGCATCCTCCCCATGTTGAGGGCATGTGGCCTGGTATGGTTCATGGGGGGGCACTGTCTCATTCCCCCCCTTTTCCTGTGGCCTGCCAGGTTGCGTGCTTGGATAAGGGTCTGGTATGGGTTTTGGGGGACCCCCTACGTCACTATTTTAAAAATAATTGGTGCAGGGTTCCCCTTAATATCCATAACAGACCTGAAGGGCCTGGTATGGATTTTGGGGGATCCCCATGCAATTTTTTTTATTTGGGTGCAAGGTTCCCCTTAATATCCATACCAGACCCAAAGGGCCTGGTAATGGACTGGGGGGGGGGGGTGTGCCATTTTGTTCAATGATTTTATCTATATTGCCAGGACCCGACAATACATTACAGTCGCAAGTAGTTTTAAATTACATTTCTTCCTTTAGATTTTGCTGTGGTATTGTTCTAAACACAGGAAAAAGGTTTTACTTTACAGGCATACTAAGAACACCCCCCGGCAAGATATTTAAAGGAATATTTAATTTTTATTGTTTCACTTTAAGCATTATTAAAATCACTGCTCCTGGAAAAACGGCTATATGTAAAACTTTTTTTTGCATTGGTACATGTCCCCTGGGGCATGACCCAGGTCCCCAAACACTTTTTTTGGCAATAACTTACATACAAGCATTTAAAATTAGCACTTTAGATTTTTCATGTTCATGTCCCATAGACCTTAATGGTGTTTGCGTGTTCATACAAATTTTTGGCCTGTTCACGAGTTCTGGTGCGAAGCAATCCGAACCAAACCAAACCGGGGGGTGTTCGACTCATCCCTAGTTAACACTAAAAAATAAATATGCCATTGTAGCGTCCCTTTAATTTAGCACAAACGGTAGTAAATATAAATGGCATGCTTGAAAACATGCACATCAAACTAAAAAGATATTAAACCCATGTCCAAACTGTCAAGTTATAAATACATACATGTTCTGCTGACTGAAGTTATTGCAGTATGTTCCTATCTCTTGTAACTTTGTCATGTCAGCATAAAGCATCCCAAGTTGAAATCTTCTTGGCAGATAAAAAAATGAAATGTGGCATATAGCATACTCACTAAGCTTCTAAATAGATTAATTGTGAAACATCTGTCTGCCAGAATGCACTGCAGACTACTGATTGGCCCTCTGTGATCACATGCATCCCATTATACCCTCAAGGTAGTAGTATATTTCCGTATTTGCCTTTAGGGTAACACTTACCCAATTTGTTCACATTTGTGACTTATTTGCAGCATTGCAAAATAGTAACAGAACTTATTTAAAACTTTAATGATAATTATAAACATAATCTACTGTAGGTAAGAATTGAGGAGGAGACAGATTCCTTATAACTTCCAACTAGTAATCATAGTTATTGCACAGTTACCAAGAACTTATAGTGGAGTTAAAATTATAACCCAAACATGTCTAATCACCACCCATTGCAGACATCCAATCAGCCTGTACATCATGTTCAGGGGCCTGGTGCTGGTTACACCAGATTTATAATCGCCGGGTTAAGCAATACCCCTTATGCGCACAAAATATTACTGTATGGGGTGTCTGGTAAATTGTCATGAACATTTATACTTTTCCTTAATCTCCATAGTGATTTAAAGATAAGCACTGTACAAAGGTCCTATAACTGATCTTTTAGGATAAGGAAGGTACAACTCCCAGGAACCTCCAGGCACTTGTTAGAAGACCTGTAGGAGGTTCTTTAGTAGAAGATATGATTTACACAATTGACGACTAATATTTAACACACATACAGTTTGACAGATTCCAATGATTTAGTGTTCTTTGTGGCAAAAACATCAGCCAAAATTGTGAATGTCCATGCTATAAAAGGTGGTTTGGCCAACACTTCATAATTCTTCAATGGCAAGTGATAGGTACAGTGCTGAAGGTCACAGCACATGGATAGCATATGCAACGCTGCATGCATATGTATTGATAGTATAATAGATCTTTATCCATTGGAGTATTCTCATCTGTCCCTGCTGTCCCATGTCTGTGGGCGCCAACGAATATCCAGGAAGCATAACATGCTATTACTATATGTGAAAGGGCATTTACAAACATTTACAGTTAAAATAAAAAAGAACTTATAACAACGAAATGTATTTAAAATCAAGGTGGTTTAAAGGGCAGTATCATTTACAAATAGCTATAGCATAACTAAGTACTCCTATTTATTTCAGACAAGGAATGTGCTATCTTAACTTCTGTTTGATCTGCCTCTGCCATGGTTATGCATATGTGATCAGTTATAGCACCATTCATTTGGTGAATTGACAATTTGGTTGAAAGCACAAGCAAATGTGCCGTTAGCATTCCTGGCATGCCGGGAATGTAACTGTTTTTGAAACAGTATAATCAATGGGTTTAGTTCTGCTTTAGGCTGGGTTCACACTGTGGTGAATTAGATGCAGGTTTCCCCGCATCCAATTCACATAGCAGGAGATTGTGACCGGCTCTCTACAGAGCCGGTTCACACATCTCCGCAGCAGCTCTGATGAGAACTGCACAGGAGTCCTGTGAGTCTTTTGGTCCATTTCAGTCTGAATTCAGCCAAAAATTTAGGCTGAAATTGGACCTGAAATGGTGAATGGGGATGCACCAGACTCCTGCTGTGAGCCGGACTGTGCTGGAGTGTGAACCCAGCCTCAAAGTAGGACTATAGGCAAAACTTGTTTTTTCATTTTGGAGAGATTAAGGGAGGATTATAACACCTGTCATTGTATTTTTTGCCATCTGTGTCCCATTGGGCAGATTAACCTCCATTTCCTGTCCCATAGCTAAAACAGGAGGTGCGTGTAAATCTCTAAAAATGAAGGGAATGCCTAGGCCCCCAGAACTAGTGTCCCCATTGGAAGATTTCCCCTCTATTACTTTTCTGGGGACAACCCAAAATTTAGAATTTTCTGTCACTTTCACTTTCAATGCTAATAGTAAACAGGACAATAACAGAGGGTAAATCTTCCTAACAGGGACACTGACAGCATTAAAAACCTGACACGTGTTATAATCCATCTTCCCTCTATCCAAAACTAAAGAAAACATTTTGTCTTTAGATTTACTTTAACTTGCTGTAATATAATAATAATATAAATAATTATAATACCATAAAGAATGCAGCCAACTGTCATTTAAGTCTTATTCAGACAATTATGTCAGTGAATATAAAACAATAGGTTACAGAGAGAAGTTGTAACAATAGCTAATATCTTTTGTGCACTTCAAAAAAAAATAAAAAATGGGGTAACTGGGTTTTTCAAGTTAAGTTTCAGGTTTCCGGCTATAGTTATCTTGTTGATCTGTAAATTTTATTATTGAGATTGTTTCTACAGGGAGTATCTGATTGCTTTTAGGGATGAAAGGTTTGTTTTTCCTAGTAAATTGGATCCCACTGTATACATTGTATGCCTTTCTCCGGAGGAACTGTGTGAGTTTAGAATTCTGAGAATGCAAGTTTTTAATTTATTGTATTTTGGTTGAACTTAATGGACACGTGGCCTTTTAAAGCCATTGTACAATTTCAAATGTTTTTGCTGTTTTAAGTATTAGTGTATGTATATTCCCTGTGTCATTTGTTTACCTTACCTAATAATGATGGGCTCACGTGTTATAGTGTCATGGCTGATGTATTCCCCTATGTCCATGTAATCATTCACACAGCTTGTCCTTATTTGCTAAAGGGGCAAGCAACTTCTTGTTCTGGGTCACACAGTGTCCAATCCATGTGTTTTGCTCTATGTTGCATCTCCGATGGAGCGCTAATGTGATGAAAACACATCTCTTCCCTTCATTGCTCTGCCTATTTGTGTCTGAGTCAGATCTAATTACTATTTTGCTCTCATCTGCAGAACACTAAACAGAGACCCAGGTATTGTGAGGTATATAGTTTCTTCACAGGAAATGCAAGTTTTTATATTACAGACAGAGGTCATGCATTAACCTATTTCTATTCCATGCACCTCATGTTTAAATACAGTAGAAACTGCTGTGAAGATTTACTCTACTATAGGCTGTGTGTACAGAGCAACAAATGATACCTTGAAACTACATGATCAGTGTACATCTTATGCAGGTGAAAAACACAAGGTGCAGGTAGGTAAAGTTTATAATGCAATTAACCTATGTAATGTATGTGATCAAATTATTGTCCAAGATTATTTTAATTGTTGGTAAAAAAAGTATTTTTTTTCCCATTTAAACACTAACAAGCACTGCCATCCTCCATCTGTGAAGCCATTGTTTTCTCTGAGTTCATCCAAACATTATCCTGTGTTGAGCCCTGATGAAGGGGGAGTGGTTTTACCCTCAAAACACATTGGTTATTTATATTATATTACTTTTTTAAAGGAACATATAAATGATCTTGGACTTTTTCTTCCAGTTTTGGTCTTGTGCTCCTTTCTGTATTTCTATGGATTGAGACACTTTCAACTGACACCCAATCAATACACACCTCCTAATGATAATAATAACCATTTCAATGCTTTATTTTTAGACCTTTACATTTTTGTTGTATATAATTCTTGTATGAGGTACAAGGGAAAGCTAGTCAAATTCCCCTATGCCCAGTCCCTAAACATACTGTAGCTGTTTATGACAGCTTACAGATTCCGGCCAAATGGGAGACCAAATATTGACAACATGATCTTGCTTAGACTTTGGATCTCTTCCTACTGGTAACTGCCTGACAGCTCCCAGAGGAGCTTTACTAGGAGGTGTACGAGTACCTCCACACATCTCACGCTGCCACATAGAAGAAAGTCCGGAAATCCTGCTCAGAAAATTAATTTCTGCTGCTTGCACCTGCAACCTTGTTATTTTGGGTATTACCTATTGCTTATTGGAATAAGGGCAATCTTTTAAATGTAGCATAATTGCTTACAAAATAATTCAGCAAAGACGAAAATTATATTCAACTGCAGTTATCTTGAAAACTTAGCTGTAGTAGAGTATTATATTGTGTTAGCCACTCATAAATGCAGAACATTTGGAATTTAAGTGATACACTTTATTGACCTTAATTAAAAAATGCAAGTTTTTGAGTTGCCTTATATGCCTTCTTCAAGAAAACTTAAATTAAATCCCTATTAGTTACATTTGATAAATAAGCCTTTGCATATGGATTGTTTTAAAACATATACTCCAACAAGAAAGTATAGTTTAAGGCTATGGGTCTGTAGCTCATTTTCCATGCGTAAGTAGCTCCTAAATTGCCTAAGAAATACAATGACTGTGGGGGGATCTATCACACCTGCAACAGCTACCGCAGCCTGCACACAGCATTCCTGTGGGGCACGTACTAAGAAAATTAAACGTCAGCTAGCTGTATGGACAAGGCCTACAAGTTCTAGCATGGCTCAGAGAGTGTACATGCAACTTATTAGTAATGAATGATGCACCATCAAGTCATATGTGACTGCTGTTCAAGGTGGTGTGGAGACACAGTAATCCAGTATACACAGGAATTCTAATCTCAGCATAACAGGTAAAACTATGGAAGCATTACTTCCAATATTACAAAAAGTCAGACCATATTTTCCTCTCTGTTACTTTACTCAGTTTTTCTGTTTAATTTATAGTTATCTCAGGGCCTTAACTTCCACCGCGTTTATTACAATAAAACTGTCCAAAGTCATTATGCATAATGACTTTGGACAGTTAATTTGCTTTTTTTTGACCAAAGAATACTAATCCTTCCCAGTTAATGCTCATCCTCAACACACGATTCTTAGATCATTAATCACAAGCAAACACTCTGGGGTAGATTTATTATTACTGGTGCACTTAGAATCTGATGCAGCTGGGCTTGGTAGCAAATCATCTTCTAACTTCAGCTTGTTTAATTAGGCTTTGACAATAAAACCTAGAAGCTGATTGGTTTCTCTACAGAGCTACACCAGAGTTTGCACTCTCCAGCTTTAGTAAACATAACACTCTAAGTAATCATTTACATTGATTACTATGCAGTTTAAGATAAAAAAAAAAAAAATTGCTTATTGCAAACCGTTGACCACCCCCCCTTTCCTAGGGTCGCCTTTACTTTCAAAAAAGCAAAAAAAAAAAAAAAAAGACAAACTATCACCACAAAACAACCAGGAAGAGATTATATCTGGCTCCTAGTCGGGCGATGACTTAACTCTGACAAACGTGATTAACGACTCATTGGAATTTCACTACTGCGTCGCTGATTTCATTCGTAAAATGCTTTTATAGATTGAGCAAGCTGCAGCCAAACACACCGCAATAACAACAATAAAAATAAATGATAACATCATCAAAACAACTACAATAATGACAGAGCGCAATATATATTGGGGGGTGACATTTACATTGAAAAATATGCATTTAATATGAATTCACCTTTTATAGCAGAGTATTTTAGCTAGTGTAGCTAAAGGGAATAGAGACTGCTGCCACCAAAAAAAAAAAAGCAACAACAGCAGTGAAAAAAAGAAAAAGCAACAACAGCAGTGAAAAAAAGAAAAAGCAACAGCAGTGAAAAAAAGAAAAAGCAACAACAGCAGTGAAAAAAAAAGAAAAGGCAACAACAGCAGTGAGCAAGCTGAAGGTTACCTTGCCCACTGGAGATAATTTATCTTTTTATGGCGTGTCAGATGCGATCCTATCATAGCATGTACGCCTGATTATGCCTTGCATGTAATATTAATATTCTAAAAGGCATGCTAAGCGGACACCGGGCAGGAAAAAAAAACAAACAAAAAAAAAAAACGAGACAGCGACAAGCTTTGGGCTGCAGTACCCGCAGACTTCCAGCAGTGGCCGCCCTCCTGCCTTTAGAAGCCTACGGTGTTTTCATCAGCACTGCGGTTACAGATTTTGCAGCACTAATTACATAAAGTCGGTAAAGCACGGCAGTTACAAATCACACACACTGTCTGGGATTAAAGAAGCCATTCTAATCTCTCATCAACCTTTAAAATCTTCAATAATCCCCCCCCTCCCCCTCCGGCCCTTCCCTAAATCCAGCATTACCTGAAGAATACAAGGGTCTCCCATAGGTAGATGCCCAGCGCACTCAGGCTGCACATGCTGTCGGCGCGGTGGTGGGTTGCTGTCCAGCGGGGAAAGTGCTGAAGCTCGGATCCCAATAGACGTCCCTTGTTGGAGAGCGAACCAGACAGTGAAGGAGCGTTCAGCACCACGGACAGCGCCTCTCTAGTTCAGCACCATGGACATCGACTCACTCCTTCAGCACCACGGACAGCGGCTCACTCTTTCAGCACCGCGGACAGCGACTCACTCATTCAGCACCACGGACAGCGGCTCGCTCCTTCAGCACCTCGGACAGCGGCTCCTTCTTTCAGCACCACGGACAGCGGCTCGCTCCTTCAGCACCACGGACAGCGGTTCCTTCTTTCAGCACCACGCACCGCTGCTCACTCCTTCAGCACCTCGGACAGCGGCTCCCTCTCGCAGTGTCCTGCCCATACAAAGTGACTTAGCAGCCGGCCACTCAGCTCTGCCAGCGCAAGCAAGTCATAGCAGCAAATCAGCACCGCTCTATTCCAGTACAGTTTCCTGACATCCCATGCAAAAGTGTTGGTTGGGCTCCAGGTATGCCCCCTCCCCCCTCAAGACTTCCTCAGTCTTGCCTGTTCCTCTCCTCTGCGGTGTGTCTGAGGCTGGACCGAAACTGTCCCATTAATTGGGGCAGAAAGTCAATAAGTAAGCTGTGGCTTTTTTTTTCTTTAAGTTTCACAGTCTTGGGGCATCTTATGAGCACAGCAGCAGGTCAACACAACAAGGGCATACTCTTTCGTGTTGCCCCATGGTAAGTCAGGAGAAGGTAGCACTTCTTGGCATATTCCTTACTGCAGTAATTTACTAAACTAAAAAAAGGTAAAATGATGAGTAAAAAAAAAAACCTCCCCAGCATTAGGAGTCCCTCCTCCTGGTGATTCCTATTGGCTCTTCTCCTTTCAAAATGCCTCAGATGCCCCGAGATTGGACGGTGGGTTTGCCCATCATTTGAATGTGTTAACTGTGAGCTGGCTGGCTCTTTCTGTATCCTGGTCTGCTGTGCCTAAATCCTGTACAGTATGGATTATTTTCCAGGCAGAAGGGATTTTTTGGCAGTTGTGGTATTTATGGCTTAATCATTTACGTCTGCTGCATGCACAGCAAATGCTTGCGGAAATCCTGCGGCAACACCCTGATCCTAGATAGTAATGTGTAAAAAATTCACCGCTCAGGGATGTCAAGGGTGAACCCCTGGAAATAACAGATGACATAGTGAACAACTCAGGACTGCAATGATCAGAAACATTAAAAGGTCAGTCCATCCAAAATTGGTATTTCAGTTTTTACTGGAGAAATAAACCACCTGACAGATTATTATATTCCTTGGGGAGGTGATCTCTGGAGTTCCTGAGTATACACTCACCAGCCACTTTATTAGGTACACCTTGCTAGTACCTGATTGGACCCCCTTTTGCCTTCAAAGCTGCCTTCATTCTTCATGGCATAGATTCAACAAGGTGCTGCAAACATTCTTCAGAGATTTTGGTCCATATTGACATGATAGCATCACACTGTTGCTGCAGATTTGTCGGCTGCACATCCATGATGCAAATCTCCCCTTCCACCACATCCCAAAAGGGCTCTATTGGATTGAGATCTGGTGACTGTGCAGGCCATTGGAGTACAGTGACCTCATTGTCATGTTCAAGAAACCAGTTTGAGATAATTTTAGCTTTGTGACATGGTGCATTATTCTGCTGGAGGTAGCCATCAGAAGATGGATACACTGTAGTCATAAAGGGATGGACATGGTCAGCAACAATATTTAGGTAGGCTGTGACATTTAAACAATGCTCAATAGGTGCTAAGGGGCCCAAAGTGTTGCAAGAAAATATGTCCCACACCATTACAGCCTGATCCGTTGATACAAGGAAGGATGGATCCATGCTTTCATGTTGTTTATGCCAAATTCTGAGCCTACCATCTGAACACCGCAGCTGAATTAGAGACTCATCAGAACAGGCAACAATCTTCCAATCTTCTATTGTCCAATTTTGCTGAGCCTGTGTGAATTGCAGTCTCAGTTTCCTGTTCTTAGCTGACAGGAGGGCCACCCAATGTGGTTTTCTGCTGCTGTAGCACATCTGCTTCAAGGTTCAATGCGTTGTGCATTCAGAGACGGTATTCTGCATACAATGGTTTTAACAAGTGCTTATTTGAGTTACTCTTGCCTTTCTATCATCTCAAACCAGTCTGCCCATTCTCTTCTGACCTCTGACATCAACAAGGCACTTTCGTCCACACAACCGCTGCTTACTGGAAATTTTCTCTTTTTCAGACCATTCTCTGTAAACCCCAAAGATGGTTGTTCATGAAAATCCCAGTAGATCAGCAGTTTTTGAAATACTCAGACCAGCCTGTCTGGCATCAACAACCATGCCACGTTCAAAGTTAAATCCCCCTTTTTCCTATTCTGATGCTCAGTTTGAACTTCAGCAAGTCCTCTTCACCATGTCTAGATGCCTATATGTATTGAGTTGCTGCCATGTGATTTGCTGATTAGCAATTTGTGTCACCAAGCAATTGAACAGGTGTACCTAATAAAGTGTCCAGTGAGTGTACATTTGCTGATTAAGTTATATACATCTGCTGTAGCCAAAATAAAGATATCTCCTGTTTATAATTTGTTTGTTGTTTCTTAATTTCTTAACATGAAGAATGCAACAAAATTAACTAAAACATGTAAAGGTGTGAGGGAACACCCAAAAACTCTCAGGTGGATGGGACAGAGTCAGGAATTATGGTAGGTAGTGATGAGCCAAACTGCCCTGGGTTCAGTTCAAGCAAGGTTGGACAAACCTCAAAGAAGTTTTATGTCAAACCTGAACCTCATTTAGATCAATGGGAGCCAAATCTGTAAAACAAAAAATGCCCATTTCCAGGGCTAATAGGCAAGGGGTATAAAAAAATGGCACGGGGTGGGCACTACCTTGGGTAACGTACAAATGCTAAAAAAAAACAAAAAAAAACTGTTAAAAATTAATTCGGCCAGCAGAAGTGATTTTTTAAATGCTTAAAGTGAAATATTAAAAATGTCTGATTATTTGAAATAAAATGCTTGGTGGGTATCCTAACTCTGTTAGTGAAGGGGCTTGTCTCTGAAATGTACAGAAAGTACTGCAGCAGCAGTGACATGTACAAAGAAAAAAATCTTAAAATTGCCAGCAAATGACATTTCATTGCCAGCTCATTTGTTTTAAAAAAATAAGTGTTTGCTATGTATTTTGGGGGACATTTGCAGGGATCTGTGTGTTAATGAGGACAAAGGCCTCATTCCCACACCACTGGTCGGAGATTTTGGGGGTATGCAGATGAGGAGCTTATTGGAATCTGGAAGCCCCCTTTAAAAATAGACACCACTCCCCAGACCCGCATGAATGAGTATAAAGTTGTAACTTAAAAATAAATTTGCCAAGTCCTTTATAAAATATATAAAAATCTCTAATAAATGCTCCTTGTTGAAAAAATGAATTGTCTATTGCGATGCCTGCCACACACCCAAATGACCCGGCATACATTACTGAACCTGGTAGTACTAATAACTGAATGACAGCTATATAAGGGAAGGGGCAGGGATCATGGTGACAGTGACAGTGGCCATAAAAAAACTTTTGGCTTGACTTATAATTTAAAGATCAGTTACAAAAAAGAGTAATGCCCCGCACCCACGATCAACCTTTCTGATGACAAAACTGTGGAATTTTGTTCGAAGGTTGTTGGATCCAACGTGTCTTGCATACACACGGTCACACAAATGTTGGCTAACAATTACGAACATAATGACGTACAAGATTTACGGCGAGCCAATAAAAAGGAAGTTCAATAGTCACGTGATAACTCCATTACAATCGCTAGTTTTGCAAGAGCAAGCTCTTGATTCTTTGATTCCTTGATTTGTGCGACAGACTTGTGTACACAAGATCAGAATGTCAGACAACAAATGTTCAATGGAGCATACACACGGTCGGACTTTCCGCAAACAAGCTCACATCCAACATTTGTTGTTGGAAAATCCGATCATGTGTACAGGACATACGTCTTGTGCTTACCATTCAGATCTTACAGATTTTAGTTGTGTAAACTTACACTATAGATACTGGTCATCTTTGGCTGTGGTGCTTTCCTTGCCAAAAAAAATAAAATAAACTTGTGCACAAGTATATCCATAACCTCTAAGTATATCTAATGAGTAAATGAGTAAACCTTTTTTTTTGTTGTTTTTGTTTTTGCTACGTCCTGTTTGGAAAGTTTCCCTTCATGTCCTGTCCCAGCCACACAACCAGAAGTGAGAGGAAATCTCTCCAAAGTGAAAAATCCCTTCTTTGCCAGGTGTCAGCTGAACAGATGTCTCCATTGGAAGTTTCCCCTCACCCCCTGCCTGGTGATGCTGTAAATACTGCACAAAACTGGGAACAGGAAGCATTGGCAACACAAGTTATGCAGCTACATTTATTCATTTATTTATTTCTGGGAGAGCTTAATATTACATTTGTCTCATTAGTAACACATTGAATTTAGTGTGCTGCAAATTACATGACAGGCAATAAGTGAATACATTTCTCAGTTACAAAGGGATTGCAAGTACATTTGCACCTATGCATTCCTCATAGCAGTTTTTTAGAAAGGCACTAAAGTCTATTTAACGCGGTTTCTTATAGATCACGTTCACATCTGTGCGTTTTCCACCTGTGCGTTTTTTGGAAAGGGTCAGAGACTTTTTTTCCCACAACAGGTTGCATTTTTGTTTCCATAGGCATCACTGGAATGCTTCAAAAACACATTTAAAACACAGTGCTTGCATTTTTTATGTGTTTTTGCTGGTTTCTCCAGCAAGACAACAGACATCTTCCAAAAATTCTAAACGCATTAAAAACACATTAAAAAGCATCAAAAACATGTGTGGAAAAAATGCACCCTGAAACACATTGATCACAACCTGTGAACCAGACCTAAAGTACAGAAAAATCAGACATGCACTATTTATTAGGAAACACAACTCATCTCAAAGTACTACAGTGCAATGTGGCACACTGCAATGCTGGGAATCTGCCTTAGTGCATTGGGGAGCCATTCAAAAGGAGTGTGACTAATGGATGGCGCACTAAAGATTACCAGCTTTGGGAGACAGGTTGCTTAAAGAGGAGAATCCTGCAGGAATGAGGAAAATAGCAAACAAAGCTTCTTTTTAATGTTCCTCTAGACAAAAATTTGCATTCAACCCTTGCAGTGCAGGATACGCTGAACTGCAAGGGTATTTCTATTACATTCCCCTGACGTTCAGCTTTACTCTCCACCTAACATCTAAATGTAACCCCTAACCTAACTATTAACATGTAACCTTTCACTTAACCCTTAATGTTAATGCCACAAAATAACTTAACACTTAGCTTAGCCTTATCCCTATGGAGGCTATTTACAAAAGGAAAATCCACTTTGCACTGCAAGTGCACTTGAAAGTGCATTTGGAAGTAAAGTCACTGTAGATCCGAGGGGGACATGCAAGGAAAATAAAAAAACAGCATTTTAGCTTGCACATGATTGGATAATGAAATCAGCAGAGCTTCCACTCATTTCAGATCTACCCCTTATATTTAGAGCGACTGCACTTCCAAGTGCACTTTCAGTGCGAAGTGTATTTTCCGTTCGTAAATAACCCCCTATGTGTAATCTTAATTGCCTGATTTATGATCATAACCTCAAGCAACTGCTAAATGAATCCCTGAAAATAACCTAATGTGTATATACTGTAAATCCCAAACCTTATTTAGTTCTGGATTGTCTTTGGAAGTGTTAAAACCTCTGTTGGATGTTTATTGTTGTCTGTGTCCCTGTTGGATTTATAAAAGGCCGCTCCTGTCAGAACACCCTGTTGCCATTCTATGAAAAAGTAAGCAGTAACTTGGATAGAGGTAAGACAGTAGACATAATTTATCTTTATTTTGCAAAAGCATTTGACACTGGAATCCACAAGTGCTTAATTTACAAAGTAACGTATATAGCAGTATAGACCATTGTATGTACGCAGATAGAAAGTTGGCTTCAGAAACAGCTACAATCAACAGTGGTAAATGATTTACTGCAGGGGTATATTCTGTCTAATTCCTGGAGTTCAGCTTATTCTTAATCGCAATCTAGAAATTATTCAATGGTGATTGCAGTAATGGTAACTTAGTGAGGTCTCAACTATCCTCTACTCTATCCAAAAGTAAAAACTTTTGGGTTAGTACACTTTAACTGCAATAACAGCCAGACTAACCTTATCAGACACTGAATCAATGCTACCCCTCAATGAACACAACCTGTGCCCAACCACAGGCACAAAAACTGGATGAAAAATTATATATTTTTTAACAATCAGTATATTAACATAGATGGTCATAAGACCAGAATGTGTATCATAATCTAATGGAGTAAATGTCAGACAAGAGGTCTCACATCTGCAGTGACTGGCTGAAAAATAATCCATCTTCTACTGCTTTTTTATTCTTTATTTATAATGGGCAGAAACAAAATAAGCTACAGACGTATTACAAAGGAACATCATATAAACATTACAGCATAAGAGTAGCACAAATACAATAATGTATTCCATACATGAAAGTAATTTAATGTGTTCTAGGTGGCATGTTGCTCAAAAGTACACTTGAATTTATCACAATATGGAAGTCTTAGGCCCTATTCACACTACTGTGTACACCTATGCGAGGGCTGTGTTTACCCATGTGGGGATTCACAAGTATTCTGTGCATTCACCTACAGGCAGTCCCATTTATGTTAATTGGGATGCAGAGACTGTACAGACACAGTCACTGATTCCAATCTGACAACCATGTGGGTGCATGGTCTTGAACGCACGCTGTCTGTATTCGGCTCCATTCACCTGCACAGATGTCAAATTGGGAGCAGCGGCTGTGTCCCAATCTACATGGATGGGACTGCCTGCATGGGAATTCAGCAAACTCCTCCACATCCCTGTGCCGACAAATATGGCCTTTGTATGTGTGTATGCTGTAGTATTCCCATGTGAACAATTGAACAATGCCTTATGTATGATTGGTTAATATGCACAGCTGCACCAGATTATGTGTGCATCAGTTTTAGTAAATTCTCCCAGAGGTAAAAATGCTACACCACGCCTAGAATGGACCCAGCTTTTAATTACAGTGCTGCTAATCTTCTTTTAACCTGCAGCAATCTCCACAGATACTGGCAATCAACTACCATCATAGAAAGTTTCCCATTACTAAGAACATGATTTTGGTTCCTACATGTCATATAATCTACTGAAGAGAGGTTAAAAAATGGGATTTCTATATACAGCCTACCTGTAAAATCCTTTTCTTGAGAGTACATCACGAGACACAGGAGCTTCATTACATAGTGGGTTATATAGGCACCTCTGGTGATGGGACACTGGTTAACCCCAATTAAGGAGAATTACTCCCCTATATAACCCCTCCCATATGGGAGGCACCTCAGTTTTGTAGCAAAGCAATAAGAAACCACGTAAAACCCAAGGGGTGTGGGTGCTCTGTGTCCCGTGATGTACTCTCAAGAACAAGATTTTACAGGTAAGCTGTATATAAAAATCCAATTTTCTTGATCATACATCACTGGACACAGGAGCTTCATTACATAGTGGGATGTCCCAAAGCAATGCTCAGATTGAGGGGAGGGAGACACAGATCATAATTATAGACCGCCAGGGACCGGAAGACCTAAACTGCAGCCTGCAGTACACTGCACCCGAAGGCGATATTCTCTTGCCCTCTGACATCCACCTGATAGAATCTGGTGAATGTGTGGACTGATGACCAAGTTGCAGCCTTACAGATCTGAGCCAGGGAGGCCTGGTGATGCACTGCCCAAGAAGCACTTACAGCCCTCGTTGAGTGCGCTTTCACTTGAAAAGGAGGAATCTTCCCCTTTACACTATAGGCCTGAGAAATAACCTGTCTAATCCACCTTGAGAGAGTGGATTTTGATGCCGCCTGGCCCTTCCTAGGGCCTTCCAGCAAAATAAACAAGCAATCAGTTTTCCTTGCTCTAACCACATCCAAAGTGGGCAAAGATTCTTCTTCTGCGGACTGTGGGTCCGGAAAAAAGGATGATAGGATTACGTCTTGATTCAAATGGAATCCCGAAACCACCTTAGGTAGAAAGGACCTGTTGGGACGCATGACCACCCGGTCCTTATGAATAATTAGATACGGCTCCTTGCTGGAAAGAGCTGCTAGCTCTGATACTCTTCTAGCCGTGGATATGGCTACCAAGAAAACCAATTTTTTAGTCAGGAGAACTAATGAAGCTAGATGCAAAGGTTCAAATGGTTGCCCCTGCAAAGCCGAGAGAACCAAATTCAGATCCCATGGGCATACCGGAGGTTTGACTGGCGGTCTTATCCGCATGGCCCCCTGGATGAAAGCCTGCACCAGGGAATGCAATGCAAGTAGCTTCTGAAAAAACACTGACAGGGCCAAAATCTGCACCTTGATAGTGCTTATGGCCAAATAAATTTCTAGGCCTGACTGGAGAAAGGCCAAGATCCTGCTAATGACATACTTTCTAGGATGCCATTTCCTGAGTTCACACCAGGAAACATATGCCCTCCAGATTTTGTAATAAATAAGCCTGGAGGCCGGCTTTCTGGCATTGGCCAGAGTAGAAAGGACTGGCCCCGAAAGGCCACGGTCTCTCAGAATGTGGGTCTCAGCAGCCAAACCGTCAAATTCAGACTGTGTAAAGCGGGGTGGTAAATTGGACCCTGTGAGAGCAGATCTGGCCGCAGAGGGAGGATCCTGTGCCTGCCTACTGCCAACTTCATGATCTCTGCGTACCACGGTCGCCTGGGCCAAGCCGGGGCCACCAAAAGGACCGATTTTGTCTCCCTCTTGACTCTTCCCAGGAACCGCGACAGAAGCGGGCTCGGGGGGAAGGCATAGATCAGATTGTACTGATCCCAGGGAACTGTCAGAGCATCTGATCCCTGAGCAAATGTATCTCTTGTCCTTGACACAAAATTGTCCAGTTTCCTGTTGAACCTGGATGTAAACAGATCTACGTCTGGAGTACCCCACCTGTGACATATGTTCAGAAACACGTCGGGGTGCAGAGCCCATTCTCCTGGGCACAACTGCTGGCGGCTCAGAAAATCCGCCTGCCAATTTTCCACTCCTGGAATGAAGACTGCAGAAAGACACGGAACATGCTTTTCTGCCCAGACAAGTATGCGTTTCATCTCTTTTTGGGCAACCAGACTCCTGGTACCACCCTGGTGATTGATATAAGCCACTGCTGTGGCATTGTCGGACTGAACCCGACCAGGGAGACCTCGTAGTCTGTAAGACCACTTTATGAGAGCCATATAAACTGCCCGGATCTCCAAGACATTTATGGGCAATAGCTTCTCGATTGCAGACCATTTCCCCTGCGAGCACATGTCCTCCAACACTGCTCCCCAGCCTGTCAGGCTGGCATCTGTCGTGATAATCTTCCATGGAAGAGGAAGAAAAGTTTTGCCCTTCAGCAAATTCTTGGTTTTGTAACCACCAGACGAGACTCTTGCGTGTCCCTGGGGATAGACGCATAGGAAGATCCAAGAATTGGGGCTTCCTGTTCCAAGCCGCAAGGATGCATCTTTGCAGAGGCTTTGAGTGGAACTGGGTGAATGGGACAGCCTCGAAGGAGGCGACCATTTTCCCTAACAGTCTCATGCACAATCAAATGGGGGAAGATCTCCTGCCCAGAATTAGGCGCACCAGATCCCCAATGGCCAAGGCTTTTGGCCTTGGAAGAAACACCTTGCCCTGAGCGGTGTCGATGATCATACCCAGGTATTCCAACCTGGTGGCAGGCTGTAGGGACGACTTTTCTAGGTTTATAATCCAACCTAGGCGTTCCAGGTGTTCTAGCGTTCTGGTGACGCTGTGGTTCAGGAACGCTACTGTTTTCTCCAGAAGAAGCAAATCGTCTAGATAAGCCATGATGGCTATACCCTGAGCTCTTAGGTTTACCAAGAGAGGGTCCACAATCTTTGTGAAGACTCGAGGGGCCGAAGCAAGCCCGAACGGCAAGGCCACAAATTGAAAATGGCGCCGCTCTACCGCGAACCTTAGAAATTTTTGGTGTGCGGGAAAAATTGGCACATGGAGATATGCATCCTTGATGTCTATTGATGCCATAAACTCTCCCCCTTGCAGGGAGGAGACCACAGTGCGAATTGACTGCATTCGGAAGGACCGGATGCGTAAAAACCGGTTCAGATCCTTCAGATCTAGGATAGGTCTGATACTTCCATTTGGCTTCGGAAAGGTGAAGAGATTAGAGTAAAACCCTGAACCCTGTTCTTTTGGGTCCACGTCTACTATCACCCCCTGGGATAGTACGTGATCTAAGGCCAGAAATAGCGGTTTTTGCTTTACTGGATCCCTGGGGATCCTTGACCTTAGAAAGCGAGAAGGTGGAATCTCCTGAAACTCTAGCCTGTAGCCCAGAGATACCGAAAAGATCACCCACTTGTCCCGGATCTCTTCCCGCCAGGCTCCTGCAAACTGAAGGAGCCTTCCCCCCACTCGGCCGAGTGGGGGCGCCCCTTCACAAGGAAGCTTTTGGGCTCTGCTTGGCAGGCTTTCGCCCCCCAAGTCTTTTTCTGCCCCTGGGCCCGGCCCTGAGCCTTTCCTGTAGAGGAGGGTTGAGAAGGCCGTCGCCACTGCTTAGAGCTAGATGCTCCGGGAGAGAGAGCACGCCTAAATGAAGGACGTTTGCTCCTTTTGACTGGAAGGAGAGTAGATTTACCCCCTGAATTTTTTTGGACGAATTTGTCTAATTCTTCTCCAAACAAACATTCCCCTTTAAACGGGAACCCAATCAAATGCTTCTTGCATGACAGCTCAGCTGCCCAATTCTTTAGCCATAGGGCCCTTCGCATGTGTACCAACAGGAGAGACAGACGTGATGCTTGTTGGACAGAATCCAAAATCGCATCAATCATGAAACACAGAATATGAGGTATTTCTGCATAATTCTCTACTTCCTCACTGGGAAGGAGCCCAAGCATCTGCTTAACCTGTTCCTTGAGGAACTGACACAATCCCACGGCTGCGACTGTAGGTTGCACTACAGCGCCAGTCATGGAAAAGGAGGCTTTAATAAGGTTTCCAGCTTCTTATCAGTTGGATCTTTAAATACCTGCGCGTTATCCAAGGGACAAGTCAGGTTTTTATTCACGCAAGAAACAGCCGCATCAACAGATGGGACCCCCCACTTCTTGGTGAAACTTTCCTCCAGAGGATAATGCATAGAAAACCTTTTAGGAGGAGCAAACAGTTTATCGGGATGTCCCCAATCCTCATACAACAATTTATCCATTAAGGGAAGAATTGGGAAGGAATAGGCAGTCTGTGGGACTTTCCTGACTCCCAGGGAAGAAACAGAGGACGTAGCGACTTCAGCAGCAGGCAATCTGAATGTGGTGCGCACCAATTCAGTATAATACGGCACCTGTTTTCTGAGCGCCTGGGAGGAGGGGACTCTCTCCTCTTCCTCTGATTCCTCTGACTGCTCAAGATCCCTGTCCCAAGACAGGGATCTCTCCTCATTGTCAGAAGAATCATCTGAGAGAGGAATCTCAGCAGAGGGAGGGGATCTACCCCTTTTCCTGCTATCTTTCAGGGAAGCAGAAATAAAATTCATTATTCTCCCTTCAAAACCCTCCAATGTAGCCCTAAGGGAGTACTCAGTGACATATACCGGGGCTGACACATTAGGAGAGGCTGTAAAACCTGACAGGGGCACTGACTCGTCCTGAGAGGCTGGCTGCAGTCTTGCAGGGGGGGATGGTAACTTACAGGCACTTTTAGAACCCCTGGACCTAGGCGATGATTTACCAGTGCTCTTGTTACCTCCCCCTAGGACCCTCTTGCGAGGAGACATATTCCTAAGCTACAAAGCAGAGGTACTAGTACAAAGTGCAATCACTGTTGTGCTTAAAGTCTCACAATAAATATATATGCTTAAACTGCACAACCTGATGCTGAGTAGGTGTCTAAGGTTTGCCTGGATCCAATCCCCTGGGATGCTTACTGCCCACAGCTCCTGTGTCTCCACTTACAGCCCCCTGACGCTCTGGGCTTTTTAAAACTGCCGCCTGGCGCCTGCGCAATACAGCGCCGTGCACACTGACGTGCACGGCTCACAACCACACTCCCCCCTCCTCCATTAGGCCGGGAGCACGCCCGGCACCCATGCACGCGCGCGCGCGCGCATGCACGTGGACCACGGAATCCAGGGGGGAAAGAGAAACTCCATCGGAGCTGCGTGGGACCCCCAGACTACGTGGGACCACTGTATTACCTCTATTGTGGCAGGGACTGCAGTGGAGACGTGAGACAGCTGGGGAACCAGGCTTCACTGAGCATGTGTACTGAAAGGCATGTAAGTATGCATCAGGCTGCTCTTACTCCCTCTAGTGGTGGAAACCAGGTAAGACATACAACTACTCAAAATGAAGAAATTCATCATATTATTATATATATAGGATTAACTTCCCTTACCTGTCCTCGCCGCAGGAATTGCTGAAACAGACAAATTCCAGCCTTCACCCATCACGGCGGGCAGTGTTAGCCAAACTTCAGGTTTATCTGGGGCTCTTTCTCAGAAGAGCCTCCTACCTGGACCGTGTAAAAGACTCTGCCAGAAACTTTCGTGCGCTCTGTGAACAGTACACCAAGTCTGGTTTTCCCAGAGCCCAGTCTTCCAATATGAGAGGACTTACAGGCCAAACCTCGTTTCTTTGGCTGACGAGGCCCGGGTACCATATCATCTTGGGAGTCAAATATCGGCCCAAGATATGGATCCGGTTTGTTGTAGCCCTTAGGCCCCTGCAGGGACCTGCATAGAGCTTTCTTCATAGCACATGTTTTACGTGACCAACCACCATAGACACTGGCGAAAAAACTGAGGTGCCTCCCATATGGGAGGGGTTATATAGGGGAGGAATTCTCCTTAATTGGGGTTAACCAGTGTCCAATCACCAGAGGTGCCTATATAACCCACTATGTAATGAAGCTCCTGTGTCCCGTGATGTATGATCAAGAAAGGCTGTTAATGGTGGGAGACATTTTGTATCAGGAAAATGCTGTTTGAAAGTTTCCTTATTATTATTATTATTATTATTATTATTATACAATTACTGTATATATGTCTGTTTTAAAATATTGCATGTTGGTTCTTTTTTCGAAAAAAAAAAGGCATTCAACTTATTAAACTCTAAACTGCTATAAAACATATCTTCTCAGTCATCTCAATGATTGAATATAGCAGCTCAGATTTAGGCTGGGTTCACACGTATGTGAATAGGATTCAGGTTTCTCCGCATCCAATTCGCATGACAGGAGATTGTGACTGGCTCTCAATGGAGCCGCTTCACATATATTCTTTGCAGCTGTGGAGTGGCTTGAACAGGAGCACTGTGTGTCTTTGGATCCGTTTCAGGTCTGAATTCAGGCAAAAATTCGTACCTGGTTCATCCCTGAAATGGAGAACACATCACATAGCAAGCAGGGCTGGACAAGCTAGGTCCTCTTTAGTCTATGTTGTTCCATTGTAGTGTGTTATTGCATGTTGAAAATCTTTTCTTCAACACCAGGCTTTGGAGGAAGTTAGAACTTTAGTAAGTGACAGTTTGCAGATGCTGGCATCCCAAACAATACCAAAAGAGAAAAAAAAAATAAGGATTTTTTTCTGATTAGTGCCAGAAGTAAACACATCAAATACCAATGCTGCTCACCTCTGGTTATAAGGGGACTCTTGCATAGGACTGCCTGTCCTCCCTGCTGGGCTTCCATGAGAGAACTACTGGCCATCATGAGAGAATTAATGTCTGATTGGACATTGAGTTCTCTTGAAAATTGGGCAGCCATTTTGGACCCAAAAAGGATATATATAGACCCCCCCGAGTTAGTCTGGCATGCCCACAGCGTGGAAAGGGATAAGATGCACATGCTGGTTAGGGAGAGTTGAGAAAAGAGCAGGGAAAGGTTTCTGATGGCTAGGGACAGTGTGGAGATAGTTTGGAAGACCCCTGGATTTTATTGCCACTTTGGGAAGGATCCTGTTCCATTCTGCAACTGATTTGACACATTTGTGTGTCCTATATAGTGAGTAAATCGCACTCCATATTCCCATCGCACACGTTCCTGGAAAAGCTCTCAAGGGATTTGGTGCTGCAGCAATGACCAGCTGGGAAATGGTTCAGAAGTCACAAAGAAAATGTTTGCCAGCGCACCATGGATCAACAAGGAAGTGTCCAAGTGAATTGTTGAATGCATGATCAAAAGAGTAGTGCAATGTTTCAGAGTCACGTAGGGCCCCTTCGTCATGATATTGCATATAGTTGGTCTAGGGACTCTTAACTTGATTACATCAACAATAGAAATACAGTTTGGAAGTAGAAGTAGACACAGGAGGGACTTTGGGGAGGTTTGTTTTGTCTCCCCCTTTTCTTTAAAATATAATAGAAATAATATTCCCATAGTATATTCAGATAGAACCCTTTGAGAAGTTATGAAAGGTGGCCAGGGGCAGACTGACCATTGGGGCACTTGGGCACTGCCCGAGGGCCCCAATCCACTAGGGGGCCCCATCAGGGTTGCCAGCCTCAATAAAACCAGGGACAGTATGTAAAAATCTGTGTTTTTTTAAAAAATCCCAAGATTATAGCTGCCTCGCATCTCCAGTACCTTTTCAGTGTGTGTATGTGTATTCTGTGTGTATACTGTTTATCTGTGTGTGTATATTGTGTGGCCCCATAATCTCCTATTGCCCGGGGCCCCCATAATCTTCTATTGCCCGGGGCCCCATAATCTCCTATTGCCTGGGGGCCCCATGCGTTGTCAGTCTGCCCCTGAAGGTGGCTGTTGTTTTTCAAGCTGGAGAGCCCCTACATTAGGTTCTTTATTGTCCCCCAGCCCTTTCTCTTTTGAGAAGGGCTTTAATAGGTCTTGGCTACACATTATTGGGTCCTTTATATGTGGGATGAGCTCCTGCCGATACTGTAGATATCATACTAAGAGAAACCAAATCACATCTTTCTCTACTGGGGAAATCTTATGTAACACACGATATGTGGTCTATATGGTACAATGCACAAAATGTTCACTGCAGTACATAGGATGTATTATACATCCATTGAAAATTAGAATCAGTGAACATTTTTTGTGACAGCATTAATACGAATGCAACCCAGATTTCATTTATTTCAAAACATTTTAGAAAAGTGCACGGTGGTGTTATGTCAGGCTTTAGTTTGTATGGTATTGAAAAAATAAAAATACCCGCAGGGGTGACACATACAGGCTTCTCCTAGAACAAGAGGCCTGGTGGATTCATAAGCTCAACAACAGAACACCTAACAGTATGAACTAAAGGTGTGATATTATGATATTAATTTGTTTCCTGTTTGTTACAACCTGGTTGTTACCTGTATTTTTTTTCAGTCCCACCTGTACCACTTGCACCACTCTTAGCCCTTGTACACGCGGTCGGATATTCCGATGGAAAATATCCGATCGGACCGTGTTGTCGGATAATCTGACCACGTTTGGGCTCCATTGGACTTTTTCCGTCGGAATGTCCGACCAACAAAGTTTGAGAGCTGGATATAAAATTTTCCGACAACATGATCCGATCGGAATTTGTCCAATCGTTTGTAGAGAATTCCGATCAGACAAAGTGCCACGCCTGCTCAGATCACAGTATGAGAGCAAAGCTATTGGCTACTCGGCTGAACGTGGTCCCATTGGAACGAACTAACATCATCACGTTCTGAACGATTGGATTTTCCGACAACTTTGTCCGGCCGTGTGTATGCAGCACCAGTTTCAGTCAAAATCTGGCGGAAAAAATCTGACGGATTTTGTGGTCGGAATTTCGGACCGTGTGTACAAGGGCTTAGGCTGGGTTCACATCTATAAATGTACAGTTGATGTGCTTTTCAGGCCCATTTTATGGTGTGTTTTGATTTTTTCAATGCTTTTTTTAAGCATGTTTTGGAACGTGTTAATGTTGCTAAGGGGAGGCATCTTTTGTCATGCAGGAAAGTGAAGTAGAAACGTGGGAAATACACATGTATGTATGTTTTTGATGCAATGCCATTGAGGTCTATGGAGCCTCAAACGCATGGCGCAATGTGTAAAGAAATCTCTTACCCTCGCCTAAATATGCACTGGTGGAAATTGCACAGATATGGACATGACCCAGGGAAAGTTATGTTAAATAGACTGTAGTAGGTTTCTGCTAATCTGAAAAAATATATAACTGTGAACCTAGCCTTACGCTAGAGATAAACTTATTGTTTTTAAATATTTATGCTATGTGGCTTCTAATCTTATTGTGTGTTATTATACAGTATCTCAAAAAAGTGAGTACATCACTCACATTTTTGTAAATATTTTATTATATCTTTTCATGTGACAACATTGAAGAAATGACAGTTTGCTACAATGTAAAGTAGTGAGTGTACAGCTTGTATAACAGTGTAAATTTGCTGTCCCCTCAAAATAGCTCAACACACAGCCATTAATGCCTGAACCATTGGCAACAGAAGTGAGTACAGAACTAAGTGAAAATGTCCAAATTGGACCCAATTAGCCATTTTCCCTCCCCGGTGTCATATGACTCGTTAGTGTTACAAGGTCTCAGGTGTGAATGGGGAGCAGGTGTGTTACATTTGGTGTTATCGCTCTCACTCTTTCATACTGGTCACTGGAAGTTCAACATGGCACCTCATGACAAAGAACTTTCTGAGAATCTGAAAAAAAGAATTGTTGCTCTACATAAAGATGGCCTAGGTTATAAGAAGATTGCCAAGACCCTGAAACTGAGCTGCAGCACGGGGCCAAGACAGAAGTTTAACAGGACAGGTTCCACTCAGAACAGGCCTCGCCATGGTCGACCAAGGAAGTTGAGTGCACTTACTCAGCATCATATCCAGAGGTTGTCCTTTGGGAAATAGACGTATCTGTCCTGCCAGAATTGCTGCAGAGGTTGAAGGGATGGGGGGGTCAGCCTGTCAGTGCTCAGACCATATGCCACATACTGCATCAAACTGGTCTTCATGGCTGTCATCCCAGAAGGAAGCCTCTTCTAAAGATTATGCACAAGACAGCCCACAAACAGTTTGCTGAAGACAAGCAGACTAAAGACATGGATTACTGAAACCATGTCCTGTGGTCTGATGAGACTAAGATAAACGTATTTGGTTCTTCAGGTGGTGTCAAGTGTGTGTGGTCGGCAACCAGATGAGGAGTATAAAGACAAGTGTGTCTTGCCTAAAGACAAGCATGATGGTGGGAGTGTCATGGTCTGGGGCTGCATGAGTGCTGGGGAGCTACAGTTCATTGAAAGAACCATGAATGCCGACATGTACTGTGACATACTGAAGTAGAGCATGATCCCCTCCCATCAAAGACTGGGCCATAGGGCAGTATTCCAACATGATAACAACCCCAAACACACCTCCAAGACAACCACTGCCTTGGTAAAGAAGCTGAGAGTAAAGGTGATGGACTGTCCAAGCATGTCTCCAGACCTACACCCTATTGAGCATCTGTGAGACATCATCAAATAGAAGGTGGAGGAACCCAAGGTCTTTAACATCCACCAACACTGTGATGTCATCATGGAGGAGTGGAAGAGGACTCCAGTGGCAACCTGTGAAGCTCTGATGAACTCCATGGCCAAGAGAGTTAAAAAAGGCTGAAAGCTGAAAAATAATGGTGGCCACACAAAAAATTGACACTTTGAGCCCAATTTGGACATTTTCACTTAGGGGTGTACTCATGTTTGTTGCCAGTGGTTTAGACATTAATGGCTGTGTGGTGAGTTCTTTTGAGGGGACAGAAAATTTACACAGTCATACAAGCTTTACACTCATTACTTTACATTGTAGCAAAGTGTAATTTCTTCAGTGTTGTCGCATGAAAAGATATAATAAAATATTTACAAAAATGTGAGGGGTGTACTCACTTTTGTGATATACTGTATATATTTTTTGTAATGTTTGCACTGTTTGGTTTCAAGGTGTGGGTTGGCTCATCAATTAGCATCCACCTGGGCTGTATTCCACTTCTAGGTGGGGGTTTATAAATGATGAAGGCAACATATTCTCCAGCTTGCTATGACTAAGGCCATTCGTGACTGCAACATGTCACCACTGTTGCATCTGTGACTTTTACCCGGGTGTATAATAAAGACGATTTACAAGCACAAGGACAAGTGTCTCTATTTACTTCTCTGTGGGGAGCACATCACCTTGCTCCCAGTCTGATCCAAAATATATTTTGCCTTGCCCCATGATATAAGTCACCCTAAACAGTCAACCTGTTTGCTGCTTGATAGATAGCAGGTATGAGGTTTTTACATTGGACTATGCTTTCTATAAGCACCATTAGGAACAGTCTGGATCCACTGTGGCTCAACCTGAAAGTTGCCAATCATCTGCCTGTCCCAGTTGTTAGGGTTACCTGGATGATGCTACAGATGTTTGATCAGACTGATGACCATATTTGTGTTGTGGTGACTCAAGGTTCTCACTCTCAAAACAGAATTATATATTGCAAGGTTACTCAAGGAAACCTCTTCTCAAACAAACAAATCGTCTGTGAGCCACCTTGCACAGAGTCAGCTACAAAGATGTAGTAATGCTTGTCATTTCCCATCAATCGATTTTATTAGTTTTTCACATGAACAAATAGATAACATGTGGACATTGTTCGTCATACAGTAAGTTGTTATACACATATTAATACATGTAAATGCGACTGGTGTAATATAACAGAATTATCAAAACTAGATATGTCTTATATTTTATTCTTGTTTCCATATTCAGCTTTGAGAGCTTGGTTCCCCTCCCCCAGGCACCTAAATTGGGAACACTTTTGTGACCTTGGGGAAGAATAGTACCACTGTTACGCATTATAATGTGAACTCTTGTTCTATAGTTTGATTTTTAAATTTGTAAAGCTTGTTGCCACTGCTGTTCAGTGTAGCATTTCCCCATGTCTGACTCCCAGTAGAATGGGGTGAATATTTTGTGATTATGCATTTTTGGTTGAAAATATTGTAGAAGAGAGATATGCCTTTTCATCTTAGAGGATGGGTTTATTAAGAACTCCCATGCTTTTGGAGGTATGGTATAAAGAGGTTGTGGTATTGAGTTTAGGCAATGTCTTACTTGGGTATAAGTGAAGAGATCCATTGGGGGAGGTTAAATTCTAATTGTAGGTTAGAGAATGTTTTAGGCTGTGTCCGATGGAGTAGGTTTTGTATGGAATCAATACCCTTTCATGCCCATTGAATTAGTGATAGGTCTGAGGATAGATGGTGTAGGACCTCTACTGGGATTTGTGGTAGGGGTGTTGTTGCAATTTTGTATGAACTTTTTTAATGCATGAGCTGAAGCCTTCATTGTAGGGGAAATGGCCGACAGAATGGCGGATCCTAGGGGTATGCTCAGTAGCCATCTTTGTAGGTTTGGGTGTAAGCGTGTTGAATCTTCTATTTGTCTCCATAGTGTACTTCGGTGTGTTTGGAACCATTCTGGTAGTTGGACAAGTATGGATGCTAAATAATAGTCTTCAAAATCAATAGATCCTGTGCCTCCTGCTAGCTTGTGTTTTATGAGTTTCGAGTGTGCACATTTGGGTTTTTTGCCCTACCATATACATCTGTTATATATAGTTTGGAGGGATCTGAAAAAGGACAAGGGTTTGGGAATGGGGAGGGTTTTGAATAGAGTATTTGCAGTAGTTGTATAATTTTAAATGCTGCAAGTCTACCTGGCCATGTCAGTTCTTGTTTTGTTAGAGATTGGCTGTCTGTACAGTATGTAGTTTGGTGAGGAGTGGTTTAAAGTTAGTTGAGAAGTGTCTTTTTACTGATTTTGTTAGCTGTACTCCTAGATATGTAATACTTTTATCAGTCTATGGGAAAGGATGTTGTAGCTGTAGTAGGTTTTTAGTCGTTTCATCGAGCCTTAGGTCTAGAATATGTGATTTGGTCATGTTTACTTTATAGTATGAAACATTACTGAACCAATTTAGTTTTTTTGTACTTCTGCCAGGGAAGAAGCCGGGCTCGTGAGAATTAAAATGACATAATCTGCAAATAGATTTATTTTGTGGGATGTTCTAATGTGTTCCCACCAAGGATTCCATAAGCAAGTTGAAAATGATTGGGATAGTGGACATCCCTGTTGTGTATTATTCATTATGGGGAATGATTGGGATATCATGTCTGTCGAAAATACTTGTGCTGACGGGGTTGTGTAGAGTGCCATAATTGCCTTAAGGATGTGGCCTCTGAAGCCAAATTTTTGCAATACCATCTGTAGATAGGCCCAAGGAACCCTATCAAATGTCTTCTCTGCATCCAAGGATAGAGAAGCAGAGAAGATGTTCGGCTATACTCAGCCTAATATATTACATTAATTATAATTAGATTAATCTTCTAGTGGCGTCTGGTGCCTGTCTCCCTTTGGTGAAATCCGACTGATCTCAGTGGATAAGAGTGGACATAATGTCTAACAGGCTTGTGGCTATTGTTTTGGTGCAAATTTTTAGGTCTAGATTCAGCAGGGAGATTGGGTGGAAATTTTGGGGTGAGGTCGGCTCCATCCCTCATTTCGGAAATGTTATAATCAGGGCATTTAATGATTCATTTGTAAACTTAGAAGAGGAGGCAGCATTAATAAATAGTTTTGTTAAGTGTGGGGTAAAATGCTTGGAGAGTTGTTTGTAATATTCTCCTGTCAGACCATCAGGGTCTGGTGCTTTCCCTGTAGGAAGTGCATTAATTGTGGAATGAATTTCCTTTTATGTGAAAGGGTCGTTAAACTAGGACAATTGCCTTTCTGTTAATGTTGGGAGTTTGATTTGTTGTAGAATGTCTTCTCTGAAGGATTGGATTGTAGTGGAGTCCTTTCTAATATTATATAGATCACTATAGTAATCACTGAAAGCGTTTGCTATGTCCTGGGGGTTGGTTAGCTTTTTATTTGTGTGTGGAGGATATAAATGTGTTATTTTGGTTTTAATTCTTCTCCCTTTGATGTGTTGTGCTAGTTTTTTCCCTGCTTTGTTTGAGGTGGAGTATGAAATGGCATTTACTTTACATTGTATATGCTCGAAAGAGTGGACGAGGAGTGATTTGAGTTCCTGTTTATTTTTTTTTATTATCAACATTTTTTATTTTTAAATTTATAATACAGCATTTCCACTGATTTTAATACAACTTTATATTCAAATATATCTTAAGTAAAATCTGCAAATTTACATAACATTCTTCAGTCTAGCCTATTTTACCCACCACCTTAATGAAAAAAAAAAAAGAGAAATTTCTTTCCTCTCTTCACCTCTCCCCCACCCTGTCCCTGATCTGTAACTTGCAACACTTATTTAATTTAGCTAGAATTCATTCCGTTAACCCTGCTCTTCCCTTCCCTTCTACCATATCCTCCCAACCCCATATATATAACCTCTTACACGTTCTCCCATTACTAAAGAAGAAAAAATCACCTGTGTATGAGACCCTTATTGGTCATATTCCAAAATTCTTTATGTATGAGGCCATCATTGGCCATATTATCCCCCAAAAAAATAAAGGATGAAAAATTCATATATATATATATATATATATATATATATATATATATATATATGACTTTTTCATCCTTTATTTTTATATATCTATATATATAGATATATATATCTATATATATATCTATATATATATTTATATTTATAAACTGTGTTTGGGGCCTCCTAAGTTCCTATGTCTCTTTTCCTATTACCCATTTCCCCCATTTACCTTTTCCCTCTCACCCCACCCATCCTCCTACCTTCATTATGCTACCATAGGGCCTTCATCATTTACCCTCACCTTCATATACGAGCTTAATGTCCAGGCTCTCACCCCTCCACCCCCATCCCAGTCAGGGTCGGGGGGGGGGGGACCAGGCAGATGGATAGGGGGGGCAGAAGAGGAGAGAAAAAAAAATTATATATAAATAAATATATAAACAAATAAAAAATTGAGTTCCTTAATAACGAGGGTCAATATTCACCTCTATGTCAACCTTCTAAATTAATCTGAGGCCCTGGAAACTGAAACGCTCTTTATTCCAACCCTGTTCCTGGTATTTCCCTCTTAAACTATCTGTGGAATATAATATGCCCACCCGGCCCATATTTTTTCAAATTTTTCTTGTTGGCCCTTCGCTACATAGACCCATCTTTTGGCTTCCATTATTAAGTTAACCTCTTTCTTCCAGTCCAATAGGATGGGGCAGCAGGTCTGTCTCCAGAGTCTAGGTATCAACAATTTAGCTGCATTCAACAGGTATGGTGTAACCCTCTTCCTATAAGCTTTAATAGACCCTGGCATCCCATGAAATAGGATGTGTAAGGGTGTAGGTTCCATTGGTCCGAGAGTCAATTTCTCTATCCATGGAGTGATCGACTTCCAGAATGGTACAATTATGGGACACGTTCACCACAAGTGGAGAAATGTGCCTCTCTGTCCACAACCTCTCCAGCACCGAGCATCTACTGCTGTAAACATCTGTGATAACTTAACTGGAGTCCTATACCATCTTGTCATAAATTTATATCCCATTTCCTGCACATGGGAACTTATAGATATAGAATACATTGATTTAATAATTTTTTTAATTTGTGTATTTGTCAATAACTGATCTAACTCCCTCTCCCATTCTTTAACAAAATACGGAACTGTTACCTCTTGTCCACTAAGAATCAATCTGTACTTTTGGGACAGCAGATGTCTAGCATCCGACATTTGTACATTCTGCTTTTCAAATATAGTGAGTGAATTTAGGGGTCTTAATAGAGGTTCTATTTTATAAAAAAAAGACACTATTTGGTATTTCCTTTCCGCCATAGATATATTCCCTAAGCTTGACACCAACTCCAATAAATTTAGCAGGGATCTATGCGGGGCAAACTTGCCAAACATGGTATCTCCATCTTGACCCCATGCCCCCAGGTGTCCCATATCCCCTCCAGGGGCAACCCAGGGAATCCCCCCAGTGGAGCCAGAGGAGACACCTGAGGGGCATATTTACCTGTTTTGTTCAGTTTGTCCCATACTGACAAAGAATTCCGAGTCAAAGGTAATGTCCACTTTGAGAACCCTCTTAGTGTACTCGGGATCCAAGGGGCACCTGCTAAATTCCTCCCCACCATTGTCTTTTCTAATGTGACCCATATTTTATTCTTAGGCCGCGTACACACGCGCGGACTGTTCGCCCAACCTTGTTCGTCAAACAGTTTGTCAAACAGTCCGCTCAAAATTTGCATGAACAGACTTGACTACACACGATGAACGAACAGTCCGCTGAAACCATGAGCGATGACGTGAACGGCACGTACGATGGGACTAGAAAACGACGTCCTATACACTGCAATGCAACCTTCGGCGTGTAAATCCTTTCTGAGTATGCGCGGAACTTAGTTTGACGAACAAGCCTACACACGAGCGGACTGTCTGCTCAAACCAAGTTTCAGCGGACAGTTTTACGGGATTTCCGAAAAACTTTGTTCATCAGACTGTCCGCTGAAACTGTCCGCTGAAGCCCACACACGAGCGGACTGTCCGCTGAAACACTGTTCAGCGGACAAAGTTGAGCGAACAGTCCGCCCGTGTGTACATGGCCTTAGAGTCATGGGGCCAATTCAAAATCCAGACCAGCAACATGGCCCTATAATAAACTGATATATCAGGTAATCCCATTCCCCCTTCTACTTTGCTTCTACGCAAGATGTCATAGGCCAATCTTGGCCGTTTTTCATTCCACACAAATTTCACAAAAGATCTGTACTTGTTTGAAAAAGGTCTCTGGTAGTCTGATCGATACTGTACTTAATATGTAAATTATTCTGGGTTGTATATTCATTTTTATAGCACTTACTCATCCAAACCATGTCAAATACTGACTGACACTTCCATTTCTTCATATCCCCCATTATCCTGGATAGTATTATCCCTTGCCTCACGTCCTTTCATGAATCCTGTCTGGTCTAATTGCACTAATCCACTCATGTGTTCCTGAATTTGAAGGGCCAGGATCTTTGCTAAAATTTTAGTATCAGAGTTGAGTAATATTGGGGGTCGTTCCTCGACTTTCAGCAACACCGTAATATATGCTAGTAGGGCTTCTGGAGGTAATGGATTAGTAGCATTAATTGTATTGAAATAATTGCACAGCTGTATCACTAGCGCTGAAGAATTTTTTTTATAATATATATTTGTCAGACCATCCGGCCCTGGGCTTTTACCAGTTGGCAAGGCTGTTATCACTCCACTCAACTCCTTTACCGTAATTGGACATTCAATTTCCTCTATGGCCCTATCAGATAATATAGGCATTGATGCATCTTTAATATATTCTTGTATCTCCTCCCTTCGTCGTCCCTCCATATCTCCTGATTGCGAAGGGTCTGATATTTGAATATTATATAGTGCCTCATAAAATCTTTGAAATTCTGTTACTATAGCCTGAGTTTTAACTATCTTTTTATCTTGTACTAGCAAATTATGAACATGCCTGGATTCCTGTTGTTTCTTGAGTTGATGCCCAATAACCACCCACATTTGTTCCCTTGTTCATAAGCCTGGTTCGCAAAGTACCTGATTTTATATTTTACTCTGCATTCCAGGCACTGTGCAAGGTCGGATCACAAGTTCTCTAATTGTTGAGTGCCTGTGGGGTCGGAGTTTTTTTTATGTTTGATCTCCAATATATTATTTTTCTCCAATAAATCCCTTATTTCTTTCTTTCTTTCTTTCTTTCTTTCTTTCTTTCTTTCTTTCTTTCTTTCTTTCTTTCTTTCTTTCTTTCTTTCTTTTTTAACATGAGAACCATATGCTATCAATTCCCCTCTAATAACTGTTTTATGGGCTTCCCATACAGCTTGTTCTGACACTTCCCCTGCTTGATTTATTTCAAAGTATGCTTTTATTTTTTGAAGTAGTTCCTCTACTATATTTTTATTATCTAGTAATGACTCATTCAGCCGCCATGTTCTATATGCCCTGCCTGAATCAGATAGAGGGTCAAAGTTATAGGGGCTTGGTCTGAGATGGTAATACACTCAATTGTACAATTATGAACCTTCTCCAGAAAAAATTGATCTACCAGAAATAAGTCAAGGCGAGAATACATGCTGTGTGTTTTAGAGTAATAACTGTAGTCTTTTACCCCTATATGTTTTACCCGCCAGCTGTTACTAGGTGTTGAGAGCATAAAAGTTGCTTTATATGTTTTAAGGCTTTGAAGGACAGTGACGTTCTGCTTGTTGATGTGTCCATATTTGGATCTAATGTGAGGTTAAAGTCCCCGCCCAGGATCAAACACCCCTCTCTGAATTTCTCCAACATCCTAAAAGTTTTTGCAAGAAAAATAACCCTCGTTAGGTGCATAAATTGTAGCAAATGTATAACATTTATTGTGCAACGTACCTTTAATAAATAAAAAATGCCAGACCTCTATGCACTGCCCAGGGCCCTGTTTCCCGGGCACCTTGCCTCCCGTTTTCTATAACTGGCCCTGGGAACTCCAAAACCAAAAAACCCCCCAAAAAAAACAAAAGCAAAGGGTACAAAAAAACACCAAAAACACCAACACCTTCCCCAAATACTCCACCCTGAAATATGCCAACTAATTGGGCGAGGGGTCTGTGCAGGTATAAACCCCCTGCTCCCAGACCTCTCCCCCCTCCTGCTGACAGCAGGTTAACTAGTCCCTTAATTCGGGACCAACCTATTGACCTAAATACGATCCCCATATACTTAACACTAATTACTTCCCTCTTCCCAAGGCATTATTATCCTTAATTCCCTCCTTGGTGGATACATTTATCAACCTTATCTACTCCCCTCCTCCTTAGGTCCACCTACTAGAGGATAAGATAACTCAAGGCAAAGTGAGAGCAAAACATAACAAAACAGTCAGCAATTGTTTCAGGTATTCCCTTTATATGAATATTCTGTCTTCTGTCTCTGTTCTCATAATGGTCCAGCTCATCTCTATATGAGTTTAACATATCCTCGTGAACTTTCATGGCATCTAGGACATCCACCACTACATGTACCATAGCTTCATGACCGTTCTCCAAACTTTCTACCCTGTGTCCCAGTGCCCGTGTATCCTCCACCGCTTGTAGACATGACTGTTCCACAGCACTTATTAGTTGCTGAATATCTGCTTTAGTAGGGAGGGCCCTCAACATTTCCCTAATATCCATCTCCGTATCCTCCGTATGTTCTTTCGGTCCCCGGGGCCACCTATCCCCACCTGTTGTATTAGGGGCTATTGCCTGTAGTGTCCAGTTTTTCCCCTGTGGGTTGAAGCTAGGGCCGATGATAAGCATTGTTTGTTTGATTTGTATGGCCGTATGGACCCCGTTTAATGCTGGGGCACCTCCGCCTATTGCTGGTGTGTCTTCTACATAGGCTAGGGCCTCCAATGTCCCTCCATCCACTCCCAGGTGCCCCAAGCTGCCATATTCCTGCACCAATGGGTCCTGTCTATCCGTGAGCCCCCTGACCCCATGTCCTGCATGGCCCATGTCCCCCTGTTCAGGGGTCCCCATGTCCACTACCACCCTCAGCGGGCTATGCCCAGGTCCTGGGGTACCGTCTTTGGGGGCTTTCCTCCCCTGTTCTGCAACCGGAGATCCCCTACCATACTCCATGCATCCTGCTGCCTGGGTGCCACTGCTCAGCACTGGGGACCCGCGTTCCATTCGGTCCATATGGCCAATAATGCTTGTGGTGCCATGTTTTTTTCCTTCCTGGTGCCTACTTTCTGCCCTGGCTCCGTACCACGTGGGGACAGGTAGGCTCGGATTCCTTCCCCCGAACTCCGACCTCCTCCAGCTGGCTGTGGTGCGGCCTGTCCGCGCGTCATCATGGTCGGCTGATCGGTCAGCTGATCGGCTGGTCAGCGGCTACGCCATTCGCGGTCTCTGCCTGGAGTTCCTGGAGAGGCAGAGCTCACTCAGATACGTCCGCTCTTCTCCACTCTTGTGTGGGATATGGTGATTTGCAGGAATCTGACCCTTGAGTTCCTGTTTAAGGACAGCAATTTTCCATATTTGCAATTTGTGATATAAGGGTGTCAACACACTGCATCATCTTCTTTTTTACAGTGGGAGCTCAATTTCATTAATATACCATGTAAAAAAACTTTGTGCGCATTCCACACCACGTTGGGGTCATCCACTAAACCACTGTTATGTTCAAAGAATTTGGGTAGTTGATCTGTAATCTCTGGTGTGTAATTTGGATGTTGTATTATATAATTGTTTGCACGCCAGAGAAATGTGTTTCGTTGATGTATGGAATTTTCAATGGATATTGTAACAGGAGTGTGGTCCGACCACGTCATGTTGTGGATTTACAGATGCACTGATTTTTTGTAGTAACCATTTATCAGTAAGAAACATGTCTATTTGAGAATAGGATTTATAATGTGGGGAGAAGTAGGTATAGTCTCTCTCGGATCCATGATGATACCTTCATACATCAAATACTTGTGGGAGGCAAGAAATTTTTTTCAGTGGAGATTCTCTTCTTTTTGCTGCGGATGTGGTGTCCATATGTATGTCAGGTGCCAGATTGAGGTCTCTGCATATGACTAGGTGTCCCTTTTGAATTGGTTGGGTAGTACACAGAACTTTTCAAAGGAATCTCATTTGATGACTATTGGGAGCGTAGATGTTTAGTAATGTGTAGTCAATTTTGTAAATATTGCATACACAAATTATGTAGTGACCATTTGGGTCTGATAGTTCTTGTTTTAGGTGGAAGTCTAATGTGTCTTTTACAGCTACAAGAACACCCCTTTTTTTAGAGGTGTAAGAGGCCTTGTAGATGTGAGGGAATTGTCTATTTGTATTTGGAGGTGTGTTTGAGGATATACAATGTGTCTCCTGGACACAAATTATGTCACTTTGGAGATCTTTGGCTATTTTCCATAATGATTGTCTCTTGGCTGGATGATTTAATTCATTTGCATTTAATGAGAGGATGTTGATTGTCATCTTTAGTGCGGGCCTGGTGTAAGAAGGAAGTTTGGTTACTTACAGTTAGATGAGACGAGGTGATCAGTGTTGAGGTCTGACTGCTCGATGAGTTATGGGTTTGATAGAAACCCCTTTTATGACTCATGTCAGTCCTGGTACTAGAGCTGTGAAAAGAGCAATATGTTAGTCTTATAAACAACAGATGAAACTTGTCAATCTTTTCTGTTATGTAATTATATCATCAATTAGAACATTGAGACGGAGTTGGAAAATTGAAGCTGTACTAAACCCGCTGTGGGGGGTAAAATTAGTCAAATACTGAGAAAAACTGTGAATTAGTCACAGCAGGGGAGAGCTAATTTACCGTGATGTTGGCCATATGGAATTTGTGTTAAAGCCTTTATCAGGTATATCCTCTCCCTTGGTTGCATCACGAGGTTGATGGTCTACATTGTTGTAGAGGTGGATTGGCATCCATAGGAGGTGCCAGGATGATGCTCCAGGTGTGCAAGAGTTGCATACCCTTCTTGGGCTCATTGATGACATATGAGGCGCCGTTTCTGTTGATGAGTACTGTTGCAGAGTAGAGCCACGTGTATTGGATTTTGTGGTTGTTTAGAGCTTTGGTAATTGGTTTTAGTTGTCTTGTTAGTTGCAGGGTACATTTGGAGGTGTCTGGGAATAATTGTATTCCCTTGTAAGAGGAGGGTAGTGGTGATTTGGTTCTAGCTCCTGCCAGGAGCCTTTCTTCAATGTGGAAGAAGTGTGAAAGAGTGTTTTGCAATTCTGTGTATTCTATCGACAATGATGTTTCTAGGAGAGGTTTCTGAAAGAATTGTGTGACTGAGCTCTTTTGAATATCTTGGTAGATCTGCTGGCAGGATGGATTCAGGGATCCCTCGTAACTTAACGTTATTAACAATGAGATCTGTTTTCTAAATCTGCCAATTTGGCTCTAACCCAATCTTGTTCTTCTTTCACATCCTCATATATATAAATTATGTTATTCACAGTCGTGGTACATTCTTCCATTCCATTTTCAATATAAGAGACGCTGTTATTCAGATTGTGGATGTCTGTGGAGATTTTAGTAAACAGTGAGGAGAGATCTGTCATCAGTGATGTTTGTAGTGACAATAACATGTCTTTTAAAGTAGTGTCCACTGTCCAACACTGGCTGGCCTGAGGTTGGGAAAGATGCCATGGAAGTATGTAGGGCCATTTGGACAGCAGGGGATTGAAAGCCTGGGCCTTGATTTGTGCCTATGGCGATCACGGTGGCAGTGCATCCATTTGCATTTGGGGCATTAGCTGCCTCTGATGAGATGATCCCTGGGAGCTGTTGTGATGTAGGGGGAGTTGGTGTGACTGTGTCCCCCTGGATCTCATCCAGGCGATCCGTGTAGGCCTCGCACAATGCAGCTGAGCCAGCACCATCTTGAGCATAACTGACCTTCTCCACTGGCTTGAAGAAGAAGGTGGTCAGCTTTTTAGGCTTATATTCATTCATCCTCTTGCATGACATGGTGGGCTGTGGTGTCCTGAGTGTCTGAGAGAAGGATGGCTGCAGACTGTGCTTGGGATCGGGCATTTGTCCCTCCAAATCTCTCCCCTTGCGATAAGCTGTGGGATTAAGTATTCATCTTCAGTTCCGGCCAGCCATGCTTGCTATTTCCACCAGACAAAGAATAACAAGAAAACAAGAAAACAGAAAATGTCAGGGTGGTAGTCTGCAAAAAACGTGTGTCCACTTCCGGTGGGAATTAGATGCAAACTAAAAGGAACTACCATCATGGTAGAACCCAAAAGCAACCTTGAAGTGAAGGGCGAATGGTTAGCAGTTTGGAATTTTTCTGTAGTGCGTCAAGGGAAGGTTTTAATTCAGATTACTAATCTAGCAACCTCTCCTATCTGTCAACTGGCTATCACAGATCTTTAGTATGTGCCAAAGAAGTATATCATGTAAAGGCTGCATGTGCCTCTATACAAGAATCCATCTAAGACTCAAAAAACTCTAACTTAGAAGAGTTGCTAGAACAACTTGCCATTCCCTTGCAAGATTGAATCTGGAGCCAACAACACAATTACAGCAGTTAATCATGAAGCATATGTTCTCGTTGCTAAAGAGCCAGATGACTATGGATGTACTTTTGCTATTTACACTGATGAGACTGTCTCTATTCAAGAAAGATACTGGCATATTCCTCCAACTCACTGCTAAGAGGTAAAAGAATTGCTAGAGAATATGTTTCAAGGGGGAATGTGCCTTGAAGCAGACTCTTTGAGACTCTCAAGGAAAAGGTGAATACTGCCCCCATCATGACAATGGCCGAATCATTGCTTTTATTAGCTGAAGTCTATGCCCTGCAGAACCCCAGAACTTCAAATCACCTTCAACTTCAAATCACCCACAGTGGCATTAGGTATGTGAACACTTCAAGCAAACTTCTGGGCATGCCCTGTACACAAGGTCAACAGTGGGCCTCAGTATGTGGGCAATGTTGTGTGGGCCAACAATCAGGCAGTTCACAAGGCCACAGACTACACCCCTTTCTTTCTGAAGTTTAGATGTTGTGGTTGTCTTCCTGTTGATCTGTTGTTGAGGACACTTAAATCCATCTTTTTACAGATGCTTAATGAATGGGTCCAAGCCCACTGACACAGTCTGTTGCAGGCCAAACAATTGCTGATGGAACAAAATTAAAGCTTTACAGAAGAAACTACACCAGAGGTAAAAAGCTGGGAATTGCCTCCCTATCGGATTTAAAAAGCAACCTTTTCCAGGTGCCTAGTGTATGATGTTGTATTTGACTGGCAAACTGAATTTTGCCAATGATTACATCAACACTTGTTGTGATTTTCTTTGTTCTATTCAGACTCTTATCTGTAGGGCCAATCAACCAGACTTTCCCAGGCTGTTTGGAAATAATGTCTTCCCACCAGAGGCATAGCTAGAACCATCAGGGCCCTGGTGCAAGAAACCATGAACGGCCCCCTGACCTCTGGCCTGGGCCATTCCCTCTGAGACAGAGCTCTTCCCACTAATTCTAACCCTTTATGGTCCCGCAGCAAATCCCTTTCACATGTTGTGCAGTCCTGCAGTCTCGGGCCCCACCATGGTGGTTGAAGGCCAAGGCCCAGTCACAAGTGCGACCTTTGCAACCCTGGTAGTTCCGCCAGTGGTGTCTGTGTGGACTGTAAATGGTGTCAGTCAGTAGGGCAGTGGACATGGTCAGTAGGGCAGTGGACATGGTCAGTAGAGCAGTGGACATGGTCAGTAGGGCAGTGGACATGGTCAGTAGGGCAGTGGACATGGTCAGTAGGGCAGTGGATATGGTCAGTAGGGCAATGGATATGGTCAGTAGAGCAGTGGACATGGGCAGTAGGGCAGTGGATATGGTCAATAGGGCAGTGGATGGGGTCAGTAAGACAATGGATATGGTCAGTAGAGCAGTGGACACGGGCAGTAGGGAAGTGGACATGGTCAGTAGAGCAGTGGACATGGTCAGTAGAGCAGTGGACATGGTCAGTAGGGCAGTGGACATGGTCAATAGAGCAGTGGCAGTGGATATGGTCATTAGAGCAGTGGACATGGTCTGTAGGGCAGTAGACATGGTCAGTAGTTTTAAATTTTTGTTCGTTTTTAATTTTTACCTTTTTATTTTACAATTTTATTTTTTAAAGTTTCTTTTTTTACAATTTTTGATGGGAGGGAGGCAGCGGAAGGCAGCACGATGGAAGTGGTGACAGTGGAGAGCAGTATGGGGGGTATAATGGGAAAGGGGGCGAGGGGGGGGCAGTAAGGGGGGACATCATGATGGGAGGGGGGAAGTATGGGAGGAAGCAGAGTGACATTCAGTAGGACACCTGGAACACTATACTCGCTGGGCAGTGTATTCTTTTACACTCTGCTGTGACAGAGAGTTTGTTGCTTACCAGAAGCGGCTTTGGGGCAGGGAGCATTTCTCCTACCATTCCGGCGGCAGGAACCAGGAGGAGAATAGAGGAGATTGGTTCTCCTGTATACCAACCTGCTGGCCCTCCTATCCAGCCTGGTGCTTGCTGAATCAAGAGTGTAGAGTGTAGACCGCCAGCTCCGCCCCTGACTCTGGCTCAGGCACAAGTGTAGACAAACCTGACAAGGGAGCCACACAGGCCCTCTGCAGCCTGGGGCTGGGTTGCGATTACGACTCTTGCGACCCCTATAATTACGCCACTGCTTCTCACTCTTCCTCCAATTGAACTTGTTTGAGTAGAGGAACCCTTTCTGGAACCTCCTGCAACAAACATCTTCTGTCTGATCATCCTGCTAACAATGGACAACATATCCACATGTAGAAAACTGTCAGTCCTTGGAAGCGGAGTCTCGCCTGCCTAAGCAACCCACCAATAGACTTATGCCTGTCAAGTATGTTACTTGAAATATTTTGTCTTTTGTTTATAGCAGTGTTGTTCTTACTACAGGTTTTTATTTTTTTATGTTTTATTTTGTATGTTGGTCACTTTGTAAAGCTGAGGACTGCAACCTTTAAGCGGGGGAAATTGTAGGAGGATGCTGCTGGGTGGCAGACGGTGCTGTCACAATGAGTTCTAATACTGCTTTAGTTGTTGACATCATTGAATGTGAGGCTGTGATCCACAGATTGCCCACTAAATTCCTGATTAGTGCTTACCTCACATGCTTGCAGACTCTTGCAGAGGTATGCCTTCTGTACTGGGCTACCATCTTGGAGGAGAGAGTGTCTGCTTGGACAGTTCTCCTGAACTGAGAATTATTTGTAGCCCCTGCTGGGTCAGTCTGGTGCACCCACAATGTGGGAAGTGGTGAGATAGTGATAGTGCACACACTGGGCAGGGAGAGTTAAGACAAGTTCAGGAAACGTTTTTTGGTGAGTAGGGACAGTTAAAGGACTGTCCAGAAGATCCCTGGATATTATTGCCCTCTTTGGGAAGGATCCTGATCCAGTCTGCAACTATTTTGACACATTCATGGGTCCTATGTTGGCAGTCAAGGTTGTTTAAGGAACACTTCTTGAGCACACTGTTGTCTGTAAGTTCTGCATACTGATGGCCTTGCTGCTGACCTGTAAAGTGCTTTTTTCAACATACAAGTTTGGTATATATGCAGTGCTGTACTGTTCATTATTCATTACATAAAATCAGAAAATTTACATAAAATGTCTTGCATGGCCCCTCCAAATTAGTGCCACTTTGTTAGCCCAGCCCACATGCCTCTACGGTTAGGCAGTTGGTCCCCCAGCCTCAGGGAGAGCAGTGCACATTGGGGAGGAGGTGCACACTACTGGGTTGAGAGGAAGAGTTATGCCGCGTACAAATGACCGGACTTTCCGGCAGACTAGGTCCGACGGTCTTCCCAATGGACTTTCGGCAGAGGTCCGACAGACTTTCCGAACGAATGGATTTGTCCACACATGAGTGAACTAAGTTAGTTTGAAAGTCCATTAGCTTTGAATAGCCTGTAGCCAACAGCTGCCCTTGCGTCGTATTTGGTCCATCGGACTAGCACACAGACAAACAGTTTTCCAGATTTTTAGTCCATTGGAATTGAGTCCGCCGGATAGATTTGAAACATGTTCTATTTCTAGGTCCGTCTGATTTTTTTTCAGAAAAACAATTGGACTAGCCCACACATGATCGGATTGTCTGACGGGCTGATCCCATCGGGCCTAGTCTGCCAGAAACTCTGGTCTTGTGTACGCGGCATAAGGTTAAACATGATTGAGTAAACAGTATGAAATGTTATTATAAACCTGCCTACTACCTCTATTATTATGGAACCTTTTTAGTGTGGTTGCCATCCTGTAGAAGTCCAACATCCATATTTATTTTTCATTTGTTTTACTTTCAAAGTAAGAATTCTATTTGAAATACAACCACGCTATTGATCACCTTTCTCTTCTACATTCCACATTGTTATTTTGAATATGATGTCTCTATATCAGGCTAGAACTAAGAGAGAAACTAAAAATCTATTTTCTTTCCTGTCTTCTTTTACAAAAAGTTTAGGATATATTAACGATAGGATACGATGTAAAAGCATATCATTGCTCAGGGCCGGCTTCATTTTGCTTTCCATCTAAAGGACATGTGACATGGTAGCAATGCAAGAGGGTAACTGGGCCACAGGGACAAAGTTACCACCCCATAAGACGAAGTGCCCGAACGAACAAAGACTTTCATGGCAGAATCACTATGTGGTATTTTAATGAAAACTGTGGCTTTATAAAGACAACGCTGTGTACCTGCCTCACATTTGTGCTCCTGAGTTGTCACCATGTCAAGAGGGCTCAAGTCTTCAAGTGACCATTTAATCACGTTACCCAGACTAAGGTCCATTGCTGTTACTTTCAATAAATCCACCCTGAGAAATGGCATGCAGCTGTTGCAGGACTACATATAGATAACAGAGGCTGCAAATAGGCTCCAGGAGATCAACATTACTGAGATGCAACATAGCATGAAAAAAACAGAAAACAAGTATTTTATCAAAAAAATAAACAAAAGACACAACTTGTTATGATTAGGGGTGAGCCGAACACCCCCAGGCTCAGTTTACAGCAGAATATGCTAAAAGACAAAAAATTTGTTTGAACACGCGAACACCATTAAAGTCTATGGAACACGAACGTGAAAAATCCAAAGTGCTAATTTTAAAGGCTTATATGCAAGTTATTGCCATTAAAAAGTGTTTGGGGACCTGGGTCCTGCAGCAGATAACATCTATCAATGCCAGAAAAAGTTTTAAAAAAGGCAGTTTTTTTTTGAGAGCAGTGATTTTAATAATGCTTAAAGTGAAATGATAAAAATGAAATATTCCTTTAAATATCGTGCCTGGGGTGTGTCCTTAGTATGCATGTAAAGTAGCGCATCTTTCCCATGTTTATAGCAGTGCCACAGAAAAATTAAATTTCTAAAGGAAAAAATTTAATTTAAAACTGCTCGCGGCTGTAATGTTTTGTCGGATCCCGGAAATATAGATAAAAATACCTAAAATACCAAAAAAATGTATGAGGTGGACGTCCCCCCCCCCCAAAATCCCTACCAGTACCTTCAGGTCTGATATGGATATTAAGGGGAACCCCACACCCACATTTTTTTTAAATGGGGTGGGGGTCCCCCAGGCACTATATACTCTGAACAGCAGTATATATACTATACGGCCTGCCCAAATAGGCATATACTCTGCAGAAAATTGGGCCTTAGGTGTTGGTGGTACCAGAACACTGTAAGCCCTCACAGTTACTCTTGTTGGGCGAAGGAACAGGCCCTGCTGTCAAATATTATATCAAGAATTGTAATTACATGCCCCTGTTAAACAGGGGCAGAAAAATTGGGCCTTGGGTGGTGGTCATGCCACAACACTGTAACCCCTCACAGATACTTGTGATGGGCACTGGAATGGGCCCTGCTGTGAAATATTATATCAAAAGTTGTAATTACATGCCCCTGTTAAAACAGGGGCAGAAAAAAATGGGCCTTGGGTGGTGGTGGTTTTGGTGCCACAACACTGTAACCCCTCACAGATACTCTTGTTGGGTGCAGGAATAGGCCCTTCTGTGAAACATGACTGCCAGTTTTTTGTCCTTCTGTCACACCCCCTCTCTCTAGGCTCACATTACTCCCTTCCTCAACATGGGAAACAAAATCGGAGCCTTCAAATCGTTGTGCATCCTCCAACAGCATATAACCAACACTGTGTTCGAATAATTCTGGGGACTCCTTCGTGTATGATGGTGGGGGAACGAAAGGAGTGACTGTGGACAAGGAGCCGGTGAAATATGATGCTTTGGCAGCTGTGCTGGAAGGCAACCTACTCTGAGCTGGGTGATAGAGGATGAGGAGGATAAGGGCGGCTTTGTTATCCACTTCACCAACTCTTTTGCATGTTGTGGCTCAATAACATGGCCAGCAGCACCAAAAAAGGACACGCGTGCCCCACAGCCACCTGCAGAGGATGCACTATGTCCAGGACTGCCGTTGACTGTAGTTACTGCTTGCCCTCTTTTAGTGGCCTGTGAGCATCTGCCTCTCCTTGGTGGCCTTCCGCACATGATGTATTTTTGTTTTGCAACACCACACTGCACTGTATTAGATACTGTGTACACTGCCTGAAGTGTATTACAAAGTGTACAATGGCTGCACTGTATTGTATACTCTGTACACCACCAAAAGTGTGTACTGTGTACACTGCCTGAAGTGTATTATAAACAGCACACCATGGAATGCACTGTAGATATAGGCTACACTGAATGCAGAGTATATACATTGCCTGATGTCTATTAGAAACTGTACACACTGTATTAGATACTGTGCACAATGGCTGTACTGTATTATATACTGTGTACACCATCAGAAGTATATTAGAAACTGTACACACTGTATTAGATACTGTGTACACCGCCTGCACTTAGCAACTGTACAACATCTGCACTGTATTGTATACTGTGTAAACCACTAGAAGTATAGTAGAAACTGTACACACTGTATTAGTTACTGTGTACACCGCCTGCACTTATCAACTGTACAAGATCTGCACTGTATTGTATACCGTGTAAACCACCAGAAGTATAGTAGAAACTGTACACACTGTACACACTGTATTAGATACTTTGTACACTGCATGCACTGTATTAGCAACTGTACAGCAGCTGTACAGCAGCTGCACTGTATTGTATACTGTGTACACCACCAGAAGTGTAGTAGAAACCATACATACTGTACTAGCTACTATGTACACTGCCCTCACTGTATTAGCAACTGTACACCACGAAATGCACTGTAGATATAGGTTACACTGGATGCAGAGTATATATATATATATATATATATATATATATATATATATATATAGATATATATATAGATATATATATATATATATATATGAATATGATGCTGTATATAACAACTGAATATATAGTCTATGCTAAATGCAGAGTATATATATATACACATATATATATATATATATATATATATATATATATATATATATATATATATATCAAATACACTGCCACTAACTAAATAACCTGCCTGCTTAATCTAACTCAAGCTATCTCTCTGTCCACGCCAACAACACTACACATGGTCGCTCTGTAAGCAGCCTTATATATTGTGCTCAGGGCGTGGACTTAGTCCCCCTGAGCCATGATTGACCAAAGGCTCCCTGCCTTTTGCCAATTATGGCTCTTTCAGCAGAGCATGCTGTGATTTGCCAAAGCATGCAGGTCAGGTGCATGCTTTGGCCAATCATCATACAGCAATGCACTGTGATCTCGTAGTACATTATGGGGTGTTCCGTGGCAATCAAACTTTCCGCGAATGCCCCATATGTTCGGTTAGGTTTAGAACAAACGAACACCCGATGTTCGAGTCGAACTTAAGTTTGACTCAAACTGTGGGCTCATCCCTATTTATGATACAAATTGCTTTAGCGGAATTAGCCCTTGTACACACAGTTGGAAATTCTGATGGAAAAGGTCCGATTGTCAGGGCTGGCTTAGCCCTTCCTCCTCTGGGCTGGCCACTCAGCTGTCGGCTAATTGCCAGCTCTCTTCTCTTTCCACAGTTACCAGCTGTTCCCGATGATGCTCGTCTGACCTGCCTATTTAAAGCCTTCCTGCTCACTTTTCCATTTGCCTTCACATTGGTCACATCACAGGGAACCATCTCCTGCTGTTTGTTTCAAGACTGGCTTGCTGACATCCCACCTGGCTTCTTATCCTGCTTGCGGTTGCTTTCCTTGGATCCCTGACTTCCGGCCTGGATGATTACCTGATCTGGTTAATGAACTTTGGACTGGCTGACTACCCGATCTGGCTACAGGACTCTGGCTATGCTTGACTACACTTTTTTCTATTTACCTTTTTATTTTTATTAATAAAAAAGTGTGATTTGATTGTACTTCTGTCTCAGTCTGTTTCATGGTTTCTGACACCGATCGGATTATATTATCAGAAAATCTGATCGTGTGGGGGCTCTATTCGACTTTTTACGTCGGTAATTCAGACAGAAAAAATTTGAGAGCAGGATCTCCAATTTTCCGACAACAAAATCCAATCAGACTTTTTCTGATCGTTTGTAGAGAATTCCTATCGGACAAAGTGCCACACATGCTCAGATCAAAGTATGAGAGCAAAGCTATTGGCTACTAAGCTGAACGAACGAACGAACGTCATCACGTTCCGAACAATTGGATTTTCCGACAACTTTGTCCGACCGTGTGTATGCAACACCAGTTTCGGACAAAATCTGATGTAAAAAATCTGACGGATTTTGTGGTCGTAATTTCCGACCATGTGTACAAGGGCTAAGGCAGCCTTTTTCAACCCTGGAGTACCTCAATGTTTTTTCAGGGGTGCCTTGGCAAAATACTCAAAAAATGCCCAAAAATTTATACAAGCCAGCAGGTGGACTAAGCATGCCTTTTAGCTGCACAAAGCCACAGATTTTTATTGGGCATTTCAACCTTCCAGCCATCAACATCCTAACAACCAGTGATGTCATCAGTGTTGATACGAGGGGTGTTAATAATCTGCATAGCATCCTTGTTTGAAAGCCCCACCCCCTGCCTCTCTCCATCAACACTGGGGTTAGCCGAGCAATGAAGAGAAACTGAGGGAGAGGAGAAACACTGAAATACTAGTCAGGACTAGGGTGCAAAAATGTATTTGCTTTGTGAGAATAAATCACCTCTAATGTTGGTTGTCCTGTATGTGTGGATGCTGCCACATTATGTAAAACTATTAGAATAGTTTTTTACATTTTAGAATTGGATGCCTTGAGACTGCCCATAATTTTAAAGGGTCCCTTGACTAAAAAAAAGGTTGAGAAACACTGGACCAAGGCATCTATTTATTTATGCTTTTATCCAAGACTCATACAATTTTCACTCAATATTCACACAATTTCCATTTAGGATTCAATTGGAAAATGTGTAAATCTTGGGTGGATGTGGAGTGAATCTTGGGTAAAAACATTAATAGACCCTAGAATGTCATCCAGTTAGAGTTTATACTTACTACTCCTTTAAAATTGCTTATAGTTTCATTTCCACTGCTTGTGTCCCGAAGTTTGCAAAGTTAGTTCCTAATTGTTTTTATTTTAGATTCATGACACCCAGAGCCTTATCTTAACAAAATATGTAACCCAAGGCGAATATGAAATGTTGGACTACAGTAGGTGTGATGCTTATTATACTGTACATTAATGGCATTTAGTGTCAGCAAAAAGGATAACTCAAAGCTTTGGTGTCTCATTGTATAATTCCAAACTCTTATGTTGATGCACATCTCTGAATAATGGTTGCTGAAGCCCGTGATCAGGGGCATTTCAGTCCACATCCCATGTGATCTTATCTCCACTAGTGACCAATGTCAGCCTGCATTGAGCTCAGCTAAGTGTCAGTCTCTGTGCTAAAGCTGCCACTATAACCTTAAAGACATAGTCAGCAAGCCGTAACAAGAAAATATATCTGCTTTTGCCTTAGCCGACTTGTCTGTATTTTAATCATTTTTCTAACTCTGGCAACTTTCTCATTGTTTATCAAATTAGCAATAACATGAGCCCCTGCCTGGAAGGCCTTGCAATCTAATAGCCATTCAACAGTCAAACAGGAACACCATAAGATCAAAGCTCATTTCAACATTTTGTTACAAATAAATATGTGAAAAGTGTGGGGTGCATTTGTATTCAGCCCCCCTGAGTTAATACTTTATAGAACCACCTTTCGCTGCAATTACAGCTGCAAGTCTTTTTGAGGATGTCTCTACCAGCTTTGCACATCTAAAGTGAAACATTTTTGCCCATTCTTCTTTACCAAATAGCTCAAGCTCAAAAATTCACAAGTGCAAGTACAAAACTCCTAATCCAGGAAATCATGACATGGAATTGTGAAATCAACATCATAAGAAACAAACAAAATTTTCTTGAAAAACAAATGAAGAACATGATTGATGTGTTGGTGAGAATTAAAAAGTTCTTGAAAATGCAAACATTTTCATTATTGTTCTAAACCAACTTTTTTTATTTTGAAGATGCACACAGTGTGTCAACATGTGCTATCTGCAATCAGGGGATTTCAATGTATGCGTTTTGTGGGTGCAACCCCTTCCTCCCAAATGAAGTAGGTCAGAGGAAGGGGTTGCACCCCCAAAACACCTCCATTGATCCCCCATGATGGCAGATAGCACATGTTGACATTAGGCATAGGATCAGGAGGAAAATATCCATTTTGACTCCCAAATTGTGTGCATCTTCAAAATTTGGCTTTTACAGGGGTGACATCAGCTCATCTGATGAAGGCAATATCCAGACATTTAGGACATACTATAATGTCTGATATTGCCTTCTGGTTTTCTACGTTGAACTTTGTAAGTTCCAGAGTTTTGTATGTTATATGTTATTAAACATGCCTATTTTGAACAAAAAAACTATAAAAAAAAGAGAAAAATACAAAAACTATTTTATTTACCCAAAATTTTGAAAACGCACATGTGTGAATGTGCAGAGTAAACACTTTGCTCATCAACAATGTGTGGCTTCTTATTGCAATGGTCAATACCAGTTTTTAAGTAATTTTGTATTTACAGTGACAATGGATACAAGTGCACTAGGAGAACCTAGGAGACAGCCAAAAACAAACACAAGCAATAAAGAAAAATCAAGATTTTATCAGATATTTTTTTTTATTACATTTTTTTTAGACATTGTCTGGCATAGCAATAGCCCCCCACCCATAAAATAATTTACATATTTCTGCCGAACTTCACAGGCGCTTTGGGGGGCCAAGCCAGTACAGCCAGTATCCAGGCCCGTCAGGAGATTAATAGGAAGTCCGACCCAACTGAGGCAATATAATTTTGGGCATTTTTCCTTAAAAAAGTGTGCAATATGCAGCAGGATATGATGATATGCTTGATTTTGTAGTCCGCCATATGGATTGCTGTCAGAAACAGGAGGAACTGGCTGGCCATTATCCCAAAGGTATTCTCAACAACTCTTCTCGCTCTGGCCAGCCGGTAGTTAAAAACCCTCCTCTCCAAGGTGAGGGTCCTTTGGGGGAATGAACTCATCAGGTGCTCGCCCAGACCGAACGCTTCATCAGCAGTAAAGACCAATGGGAGTCCTTCCACTTTGTCTGCATCAGGTGGCAATGCCAGGCCACCAGTTTGGAGACGTTGGTAAAACTCTGTCTGGGCAAAGACTCTTCTATCCGGCCATCCTTCCCACGTCCACATAAAGGAAGTCATATTGCGCAGACACCACTGCCATTAACACTATACTATTAAACCCCTTATAGTTATAATTGTAAGACCCCAAATGGGGTGGTGGCACGATGTGGGCTTGCTTCCCATCTATAGTCCTTCCACAGTTGGGAAAGTCCCAACGGTCAGCAAAATGGGAGGCCACAGTCTGCCATCCCTGTGGAGTTGAAGGGAACTGTGGAGTCAAAACAGATAAAAAAATATAAGTACTTTTGCACATAACATTGCAAGCATATTAAACAAAATCATTCTTGGTCAACATCAGTATAACATTTTTTTAAAGGAGTATTTCAAGACAAAAATCTAAGGTCCACTTATATCATATTCTTCCCTTCCCCTCTGAGGGCCCATTGTACAAATTTTAGGGGGGGGGGGGGGGGGGGGTTGACGTGACTTTGGGAGGCATAAAAAGCCTCCAACACTCTGCCTGAATTTAAGGACACACATAACATTTGTACACATTTTTGGGGGTGTTTTGGGTAAAGCCCTACAATGGAGCTGACAAAATACATTATTAAGGGACTAGGCTATAGGTGTATATGGGCCCAGGATAGCATGCTGGAGAGGTTAGTGAAGGCAAATATGCATGTATGCCAAAAAAGGAGCATTTAAAAAGCTTCCAGCATGCATGAGGATAAAGGGGAATTGATAGCATATTAGCATATTCCAATCATGGTAATTGGGGAACGATTAAATAAATACAATACATTAGCAAACATTAAATACATATAATGTGATGTTAAAGGATAAAACTTACCTTAATATACTCCTAATGCAGGACCTGAATGACGGCAGAACAGGTCCTTGGAATAATGATCCCCAGAGCCTGGGGGGAGATGCCTGTCGAGAACTTGAGGCCCTGTAGACTTCTCCCAGTCACCAAGTACCGCAAGGTAGCAACTAGCCTCTGCTCCGGAGTGATGGCTTGCCACATGCAGGTGTCCTGCTTCATAATATAAGGGGTGTACAAAAAACTATTTCAAGAAAAACACTGCGCTATCCAAATGTCAAAAAGCTGCTAACACACTAAAATGGATATTTTAGATAAAAAGTGTACAGTTTCTAAAAAAGTGCAGCGCTAGATTTTTTTTAATGCAAACTTAGTGAAAAAAATATATATAACATCCCCGTGTGCAACCACGTAGATTTTTGTGCTATCTATAGTGAATACTTTATATTAATAGACACCAAAAACATATTAATAAAGCATTTGCCATATAGAATTGTGCTTATGTATAAAACAAAACAATCAATATTGAACAAAATATTTTAAACATAAAGTCTCTTTGTTTAGAAGAAAATATTCAAATCCCACGTGTGTAGTTAAAGCGGGAGTCCGCCGGGAGTCCGCGTTTTTCTTTTTTAAAAGCCAGCAGCTACAAATACTGCAGCTGCTGACTTTTAAAATAGTGACACTTACCTGTCCAGCGCGCCCGCGATGTCGGCACCCGAAGCCGATCTCTCGATCGTCTCTCGGGTGCTGCCGCCGCCATCTTGGGTATGGGAATCAGGAAGTGGAGCCTTTTGGCTTCATTTCCCGGTTCCCTACTGCGCATGCACGAGTCGCGCTGCTCAATAAGGATGGATCTGTGTGTTTCCCAGCAGGCAGCGGGGGACTTTCAGAAAGGGGCGTAATCTACGCCCCTTTCCGCAGAGAGCTATCCCGGAAGTGGGTGCAGATACCTGTACTGTACAGGTACCTGCACCCCCTCCCCCCCTGAAAGGTGCCAATTGTGGCGCCGGAGGGGGGGAGGATTCCAATGAGCGGAAGGTCCACTTTAGGGTGGACCTCCGCTTTAAATTTCGAATACACCGTCCGATCTTAAAAGGTTAACATGCGAACACCCAAGTGCCAATCCCACCACCTCTGTGGATGTGGGCTTACCAGATGTATCCTACCCAAAAGAATGGATATTCCAAGGGTCATACACGCTTTTACAATATCTGCAGGAATTCAAACTCGCAGGTGCTGGAATATCAAAAAACATCAGAGCAGTCTTTTCGCCAACACAACTGGTAACATTAGGTTTTCTCCAGTCACATAGAAGTCCAACAGATGTATCTGACCCAAAAGAATGTATATTCCAAGGGTCATACACGCTTTTACAATATCTGCAGGAATTCAAACTCGCAGGTGCTCCCCTCTTGTGTTCTGACTAAGACTCTGAGGCCGCGTACACACGCGGGGACTGTTCGCCCAACTTTGTCCGCTGAACAGTGTTTCGGCGGACAGTCCGCTCGTGTGTGGGCTTTCAGCGGACAGTTTCAGCGAACAGTCCGCTGAACAAGGTTTTTCGGAAATTCCGAAAAACTGTCCGCTGAAACTTTGTTTCAGCGAACAGTCCCCTCGTGTGTAGGCTTGTTCGTCAAACTAAGTTCCGCGCATGCTCAGAAAGGATTTACACGCCGAAAGTTATAATGCAGTGTATAGGACGTTGTATTTTCCGTCCCATCGTACGTGCCGTTCACGTCATCGCGCACGGTTTCAGCAAACTGTTCGTTCGTCGTGTGTGGGCAAGTCCGTCCATGCTAATTTTGAGCGGACTGTTTGCTGAAACTGTTTGGCCGCGTACACACGCGGGGACTGTTCGCTCAACTTTGTCCGTCAAACAGCTTCAGCAAACAGTCCGCTCAAAATTAGCATGGACGGACTTGCCCACACACGACGAACGAACAGTTTGCTGAAACCGTGCGCGGTGACGTGAACGGCACGTACGACAGGACGGAAAATACAACGTCCTATACACTGCATTACAACTTTCGGCGTGTAAATCCTTTCTGAGCATGCGCGGAACTTAGTTTGACGAACAAGCCTACACACGAGGGGACTGTTCGCTGAAACCAAGTTTCAGCGGACAGTTTTTCGGAAATTCCGAAAAACCTTGTTCAGCAAACTGTTCGCTGAAACTGTCCGCTGAAGCCCACACACGGGCGGACTGTCCGCCGAAACACTGTTCAGCGGACAAAGTTGGGCGAACAGTCCCCGCGTGTGTACGCGGCCTTAGTCAAAACACACGAGGGGAGCACCTGCGAGTTTGAATTCCTGCAGATATTGTAAAAGCTTGTATGACCCTTGGAATATACATTCTTTTGGGTCAGATACATCTGGTAAGCCCGCATCCACAGAGGTGGTGGGATTGGCACTTGGGTGTTTGCATGTTAACCCTTTAAGATCGGATGGTGTATTGGAAACTTAACTACACTCGTAGGATTTGAATATTTTCTTCTAAACAAAGAGACTTTATGTTTAAAATATTTTGTTCAATGTTGATTGTTTTGTTTTATACATAAGCACAATTCTATATGGCAAATACTTTATTAATATGTTTTTGGTATCTATTAATATAAAGTATTCACTATAGATAGCACAAAAATCTACGTGGTTGCACACGGGGATGTTATATATATTTTTTCACTAAGTTTGCAATAAAAAAAATTTAGCGCTACACTTTTTTATAAACTGTTCATAATATAAGGGGTGAGCAAAGCCAACAGACGGTGAAAAATGGGGTCCATCATCCAGAGAAAGTTCCTGAAATCATCAGGATTATTCTGGATCTCACAAAGCAGAGGCATGTGGGAGAATTGATCACGCTGGAGTAACCAATTCTTGGTCCATGAACTCCTCCTCACCCTGTTCATGGACTGGACTCGGGTCAAAGTATAAACCCCAACACCAAGCCCTCACACAGCACGAACTGTACTACGAGTAACATGGTTTCAAAGCGGTTGGTTGGTCAGAACGAACTTAACAGAACGCACTGAAGAGCAGCAAGGCCTGTGAAGAGCAAGCTGGAAATCAGCAACGAGCGGACAAGAACGCACTGAAAACCAGATATTAAGTGACTGCACGCACTGAAAACCAGATACAAACCCACAAGCACAAACTGAACAACAGTAAAATGATCTAAAAAAGAAGGAGCCTGAAAAGCATGAATTGTCTCTAACCAAACTTCTACTAACATGAGATTAGCAGAAGGAGCCCAAAGGGTGGTGCAGTGGCTATTGAACTTCCTTTTTCTAGTCCCATTGTACGTGCTGTATGTCACAGCATTCTTGACTGTTGGACTTTGGTGCGATCGTGTGTACACAAGACAGTTTCAGGGGAACTTCGTCTGAAAAACCTTCAGAGTTTATTCCGAAGGGAAAACCGGTCATGTGTACAGGGCATACATGACAAAATGTGAAAAATTCCAAGGGGTAGGAATATGTTTTCAAGGCACTATATCTTTTAGCTGGGATTTCCCTTGCTCTCCTTCTTGTCCCCCTTAGTGTACTACTGGGGGAGTATCATGAGTAATACAACATCTAGCTTATGAGGGTGTCAGAACCCAAGGTCATGTGAACTAGTTTTTTACTTTTTTCTATTTTTAATTTTGTTTTAAAAAGGGTCAGTCATCTGTTAAAATTATCTGCCCAGGATTTGTTTGCTAGAAAGCCATAGATATAATTTTTTAATCCTAATATCCACACAAACCACTAAAAACATTAGAAGTACAGGCGGTCACCGGTTACCAACAAGATAGGGTCTGTAGGTTCATTCTTAAGTGTAGCTCCAGCCCAAAAAAATATTTTTAAGCTTTTTGGATAGCTTAGTTAAGGGTTAACACCCTTGTAACGTTTGTTTTGCTGTATGTGCCCCTGTTCAGAAGATTGTACCTCACTTTCTGTCGCAATGAATTTTGAAAACTTTGGGTTGTTGTGAAAACAAGCCTTGGTGATAAAGCATCAGTTGAGGTTTTCCCATAATAACTCTTACAGGAGTGAATTACCCTTCCTATGGATAGATTTCCTCTCACTTCCTCTTGTCTCCCTCTGTTTGTAAGTAGGAGTCATTTGTAATTCGCATGTTTGTAACTGGGGGACCGCCTGTAGTAGAAATACACAATATGCACATTATTTATAACTAGAAGTTCATTGCCTCCACACAGAGATTCACTGATCACGTTTTTCTATAATTAATGACCAGGTAGGGAGCTCATCAGACTCTGAACACTAACTAATAGGAATTGCCCAACTGAATCCTGATTATGTCTAGTGGGCCTGCTCTGCTGTTGCATGCTAGCTGTTGAAAAGGAAAGCTTCGTATAATTAAAACCTCTCAAGATAAATTTGTACATAATTTACCTTGAGGACCCCCAGAATCTTCACATTAGTTAAACATAAAAGTAACTCGATTTTCTTTTTATTAAAATAAACAGCCACTGCCTAGTAAGTTAAGCAGCTGCTATGAAGGTAAATAACTGAAGATGGTGGATTCATTTAGTGAACCATTTAAAGGAGACAGCTATTTTTAAATCTAATTGAGTATTATATCATAACCCAAAGGTACATTCAGAAAAACTACAACTCTTTTTGCTGTGGAAAATAACTTGCTTTTTATGAGGTTTGTAACAGTCATATACTGTACATGTGGAACATTTTAAAAATTAGCAGCTATGTATGGGCACTCCTCCTACCTAACATCTGATAGGTGTGAATGGCTGAGAATGGGTGCAGACACAGCATGGATCCTAATGATCCTAAACAGACACTATCAATTTACCGATTCAGAGCGAGTGCTCCTAATAGTCCACCCACCCCCTGGGAATGTATACTCACCTATCCATGATTCTCTGCTCTGTGTGAGACCTTGCTCCATTTCTGTAATTGTATGGAAGAAGTCCATGTGACCAGTCCAAAGTGACAGCTACTGAACCTACGCATCCAATCATTAGCTTTGAACACTAACATGCGGCAAACCCTGACATTGTCCAAAGCTAGAGTTTCCTCAAGGTGGACTCTGCATCAGGGAGGTGGTGAGAGATCATGGGTATGTGAGTACACTTTGCTGAGGGGGAAGGCTATCAGGAGAAACTAAAAAAATATCCAAAAACCCTAAAGATTAAGCAGCTTGCCTTATATTCTGATTTGGAATATAAATATTTAAAGGAGTATAAAGGCAGCACTAATTTACATAAAGTGATTGATTCAAGAACTATACACATTCAAAAAACTAGAAATAAATGCAAACTCAAATGAATGCATACTGTAAGTATAAAACTATTACAAAAAACTAGAAGTGATAGTGCATACCTGAAACAACACATAAAGAACAGCCAAGTTTACCATAAATTGATTGTGCACATACGTGAATCCCCAACACATGATTAATAAACAGTTCTAGAAACTGGGGAGCATATATCAAATCAATCCGTGCAAACAAATTATGTATCAACACATATAACATACCAACCAAAGTAAAAGAAGCCATCAGGGTGCTAGAGGATGTACTAAAGGAATGAGGCCATATGTAGTAAATAAGGGTGAGATTTTACCCAAACCCACCCTGTTTCTCATTTGTGGAGTTGGCAAACTATTTGACCCCATCTGGCTAGTCTTTTTTTTTTTTAAAGGGCTACATCATAGCATTTTGTAACAACATATGCAGCTTTAAAGCACTCCCCCAAGCATGTTATTGAAAGAATTTGTGTATTTTCAATGTTGATCCTTAAAACACATGAAAAGACCCATTCCCTGCTGAATGGTACATTTAAAAAATGTTTTGCATTGCTACATGTCCCATAAGGCAGTGCCTGGCTGTTCATGTGCTTTCTTGGTGAATATCTTGCCCACGAATCTCAGAAAAGGCAATAAAAATCGCTAGCTTCACCTCCAGTAGACTTCAAGTGGATACGTCACTAAGTTTGAGGTTTGAGTATTTTGCGTTGGGTTCCTCGAACCTGCTCGAAAATAACCCGGTCAGGTTTACTAATCCCTGTAACTAATACTTTATTAACCAAGTGCATACTCCACTACTAGCAAACTCTGCAATAAAAATTATAGCTCATTATAGTGATTACCCTCCAGGTTAAATCCATGACTTGATCTCACTTCTGTCTGCCTGCCCCCATTGTAAATACAGACACAGTCTGGAGAATGGACCATATTCTTGCTGATTAAATATCTGGACCTCTTTGTGGCTTGAACATTTCCAGGAGCATGGTTTACCAAAGTGTCTGAAATAAGTGCTGTTTGTGTTAGTGTACTCAGATTTAGCATGGCCCTAAGGAATGGCATTTGGGGAATAAGTGGTTATTCTGGGACAATGTAGACATTTTGAATTTCAGATAAATAGAGCTGAGTCACTTGCCCTTGCAGTCCTAAATGGAATTGTTATTATTTAAAGAGAATCTGTACTTGCACTCAATTTTTCTCAATAGAGTTGGGTACTTACTATTACAGTTCCTACCATGTCATGCAAACAACCAGGTGTTGTTACTCCCCAAGTGGCTCAAGGAGGTATTGAACCCATGACTTTCTATGTATTGCTCCTGCTTTATTGCCTCTGAGACACACCTCAGTTCATTATTCAGCCTGGTTTTCAGCTATGCCTTGTCCTGCATGCAGCACTGAGGGCTATACTCTGGATCTTGCTTTGCAATTTGCACCTGTAACTCCTGGTTCAGCTGAGGCAGGTTATCAAATCAGCTGGGTATAAAACACTGCCTCACCCTGAGGGCTATGGCAGATCATTGTCTCTTGTATTGCCTAAGGTTCCTGGTTTCCTGTGTTCTTATTTTCAAGTTTCAGTGTTTCAAGACTGACCCCGGCTTTTGACCCTGGCTCTGTTCATCATTAACTCTGACTTCTAGAATCCTTGACCATGGCTTCACCTTGAAAATCCTTTGGTAAATTACCTATCAAACCCCGTGCTCAGATGTACAGCCCAGGTAGCCTTTTACCTTGTCACCGTGGGCTGTGTGTATTTGCAAGCGTGAGCATACATCTCTGCACTATGGATTCCAACCAAGGTAAGCCATTTCATTTACTCAGAAATTAATGGGGCAGGCATAGTCTGTGGTAGACTGACTACACTCCTAATGACACAGTGGAACTGGATTTTAACCTCCATATACAGTGCCTTGAAAAAGCATTCATTCCCCTTGACATTTTCCTAATGTTGTCCCCCTTTACTCTGATACCCCTCACTAAAATTTACTATAACCAATTGCCTTCAGAAGTCATCTAATTAGTAAATAGGGTCCACCTGTGTGTAATTTAATCTCAAAATAAATACAGCTGTGTTGTGAAGCCCTCAGAGGTTTGTTGGAGAACCTTAGTGAACAAACCGCACCATGAAGACCAAGGAACACACCAGAAATGTCAGGGATAAAGTTGTGGAGTTTGAAGAAGGGTTAAATTATAAAAAAATATCCCAAGCTTTGAACATCTCACAGAGGATTGTTCAATCCATCATCTGAAAATGGAAAGAGTATGACACAACTGCAACCCTACCAAAACATGGCTGTCCACCTAAACTGACAGGCCAGGCAATTAATCAGAGAAGCATCCAAGATCAGTGTTGCCAAATTCCCGTGAATTTACGGGCAGCTCATAAATTTCAGCCCATTTTCGGGCTGCCCGTAAATGCCTGTCATGGGCAGCGGCGCCTATAAAAAAGATGGCTGCAGGCCAGCCATGCAACTGCACATGCGCCGTTCCGAAGGCTGTCGGGCTGGGGAAAGCTCCTACACGCTCGGCTGGGTGGTACATGCGCAGTAACGTAATGCCACCGCCTGGTGCCATTTTAAATAGAAAGCAATCATTGTTGGCGGCACCCCGGCAGTTGCTAAAGCAGAGGAGGAGCAGTGAGGACAGTGTCACTTGTGTGAGGGAATAATAAAAGGGGCAGAGGAGGACATTACTGGAGGTGTAGCCTTTAAGGGGGCAGAGGAGGACACTGCTGTGCCTGTGTGGACTGAGAGGTGAAAGGGGCATGGGAGGGGTACACTGATATGGAGAAGTAATATGAAGGGGCACAGAGGAAGAAACTACTGTGAGGGAATAAGGAGGACACTACCATGTCCGTGTATCCTCTGTGCATCTCCTGTATTTTTGTCCGCTCCGCAGCCTCTGACCACCTCCTGCATCCTGTCCACTCTGCAGCCTCTGACCATCTCCTGTATCCTGTTCACTCAGCAGCCTCTGACCATCTTTCGTATCCTGTCCGCTCTGCAGCCTCTGGCCATCTCTCGTATCCTGTCCACTCTGCAGCCTCTGACCATCTCCCTTGTCCTGTCCGCAGCCTCTGATCATCTCCTGTATTCTGTCCACTCAGCAGCCTCTGACCATATCCTGTACCCTCTCTGCTCCACAGCCTTTGACCATCTCCTGTATCCTGTTACTGTATCATGTCCACAGTCTCTGACCATCTCTTGTATCATATCCGCAGTCTCTGACCATCTCCTGTATCATGTCTGCAGTCTCTGACCATCTCTTGTATCATGTCTGCAGTCTCGGACCATCTCTTGTATCATGTCTGCAGTCTCTGACCATCTCTCGTATCATGTCTGCAGTCTCTGACCATCTCTCGTATCATGTCTGCAGTCTCTGACCATCTCTCGTATCATGTCTGCAGTCTCTGACCATCTCTCGTATCATGTCTGCAGTCTCTGACCATCTCTCGTATCATGTCTGCAGTCTCGGACCATCTCTTGTATCATGTCTGCAGTCTCTGACCATCTCTCGTATCATGTCTGCAGTCTCTGACCATCTCTCGTATCATGTCTGCAGTCTCTGACCATCTCTCGTATCATGTCTGCAGTCTCTGACCATCTTCTCGTATCATGTCTGCAGTCTCTGACCATTTCCTATATCATGCCTGCAGTCTCTGATCATCTCCTGGCATGAATAGTTGAATGTATAAGGCAGTCAGCACTCCAAGGCCATAAAAATAAAAAAATTCAAGGGGGGCCAACATTGGTAAGATCCGAGAGATTTATTTAAACAAAATACACATTTTATACCAAAAAACGTATAAAGAGCTTAAAAATCTAAAATCGTAGCCGGCCAGATCAAAATAGTCAGTTCACTCGTGCAATACAGAGCGAGACCACACGCGGTGACGTCAGCACGTCGTACGCCCTACGTGTTTCGTCATACAAAGGACATCGTCTTGGGGCACACTAAATCCAATCTGTGGCAAAACTTGAAAATTGCTGTTCACAGACATTCTCCATTCAATCTGACAGAGTTTGAGCTATTTTACAAAGAAGAATGGGCAAACATGTCACACTCTGACAAATCTGGTAGAGATATACCCAAAATGACTTGCAGCTGTAATTGCAGCGAAAGGTGATTCTACAAAGTATTTAATCAGGGGGGCTGAATACAAATGCACAACACATTTTAAAAATATTTATTTGTAACAAAATCTTGAAAACCATTTATCATTTTCCTTCCACTTCACAATTATGTGCCATTTTGTGTTGGTCTATCACATAAAATCCCAATAAAATATATTTATGTTTTTGGCTGCAACATGACAAAATGTGGAACATTTCAAGGGGTATGAATACTTTTTCAAGGCACTGTAGGCATACTACATTTGTGCTGTCTGTGCTGTAAATGAGCAAAGGAGGGAAGGTAGGTGTAATACTGTGCAATTTTAAAGATAGGTTTTGGAATCAGTCCAGTGTGTTTCTATACTATTAAGTGAACCCATTATGAGCGAAATATGGTGGCTGCCTTCTCCTTAATTGCTAGTTGCCTGGCTGCTTTTTTAATTTACATTTTTCAGTGGCTTATAGGGATGTTGTATTTGGAATGGTGGGGGGGGGGGGGGGTGGGCTATGAGTAAAGCAGAACTTCCATTCTCATAAAAGTTTCAATTTAATGATGCAGAGCAATGTACATCGTTTGGTATTCCATAGCAAACATAGCAGAATTCTTCTTGCAGTGCTCTACTCCATGTGAAACTGAAATATTGCCACTTTACAAATCCCCACGGTGTATATTATTTATACTGTATATTTCTAGACCTAGGATAAAAAGTTATGGACTCTATATATCCTTCACGAATGCTGCCTTTCCTTAAGTGGAAACCTGCTTAATTTATGTGTGTACTGTATCCGATGCTATCCTGTATCTCTGCAGAACCTAGCTATTTTTCTATTGATACACAGATGCTATATTGAAGAGCTGAGTTAATAAAATTATCCTTTTGTGTTTCCAGCTTTGGAAATAAAAAAGCACAAAAAAAACATAGCTTACGTAATGAAGCTGTTTATGGATTTTCCTCGCTGTAGCTATTCTTGTCATTTTTATTCTAAGGCTAATTAGAAAGCTGTGTCCGTGAATTCGGCTGCTGTGTCCCAAGGTGAGTCTTAAAGCCATATCATGGAATATCTCTTCTGAAGACAATTTGTGAAATGCATAAGGCTTTGAAAATAACGATAACCTGAAAATCCTATTATATTGTCTGGTTGTGCTTTCTTGGTATGCAGACTACTGATAAAGGCTGACAATTCTCTACAGTGTTTTGAGAAATATTGCTGTTTCACTGTGGTTAGCACTTTAAAGGGACACTATTGTGGTGTTATAGTATTTAAAGTATATCTAAATGCAAAACTTTTAATTTTATTTTATTTGGACAGAGTAGTGAAGTGTAATGCCACGTACACACGACCGGACTTTTCGATAGCAAAGGGCTGACAGAGTGAATCCTTCGGACAATTCGATCGTGTGCGGGCTCCATCGGACCTTTGCTGTCCAAAAATCTGACAGACTTTAGAAATAGAACATGTTTCAAATTTTTTCGCCGGTACTCAGCCGGACCCAGTTCCTATCGAGAAATCCGCTCGTGTGTATGCTAGTCTGATGGATGAAAACCGACACTAGGGCAGCTATTGGCTACTGGCTATGAACTTCCTTATTCTAGTCCGGTCGTACGTCATCACCTTCGAATCCATTGGACTTTGATGTGATTGTGTGTGGCCAAGTCCGTTCATTCGGAAAGTCCATCGGAACTCCGCCGGAAGTCCATCGGAAAGACCGTCAGACCTAGTCCGTCAAAAAGTCTGCTCGTGTGTACGCGGAATTAGAGCCACTGTTGGGCTTTGGTTGCTTAGTTAGATAACAAGCCAGCACAACAAATATTGACTATATACTTACAGTGGAGTTCCAGGCTAGTACAAACGAAGCTTTAAGCTACTCCAACCACCTTCTAACACCTATACTAACTACCCTGTAGAAGGAAGATGCTTATACTTACCTATTCCTAGAGCACCCTGGTCAGGTTATATGATTGGCTCACAGTGGCCGGCTTCAGGGGAGAGGAGGGACAGCCAACAATGGAAGCCCAATGGTAAGCCTATGGGTGACGTCACTGCCCAGGCATTCCATCAATTGTCGGTTCTCTCTCCTCCCACCTGAATCTGGCTGTTGTGGAGATCATGTGCCTGTGAGAATAATTAAGTACAGTGCCTTGCAAAAGTATTCACCCCCTTGGCATTTTTTGTGTTTTGTTGCTTAACAACCTGGAATTAACACAGATTGTTTGAGGATTTGCATCATTTAATTTACAGAACATGCCCACAACTTTGAAGATTTTTTTTATTGTGAAGCAAACAACAAATAGGACAAAATAACAGAAAAAGTCAATGTGCATAACTAATCACCCCGCTAAAGTCAATACTTTGTAGAGCCACCTTTTGCAACTATCACTGCTCCAAGTCACTGTGCATAAGTCTCTATGAGCTTGCCACGTCTTACCACTGGGATTTTGTCCATTCCTCCTTGCAAAACTACTCCATCTCCTTCAAGTTAGATGGTTTGCGATCTTTAAGTCTGACCACAAATTTTCTATTGGATTGAGGTCTGGGCTTTGACTAGGCCCACCAAATATATTTACATGTTTTCTCTTAAAGAGGAGTTCCCCTAAAAAAAAAAAAAAAATACTGCAGCTGCTGACTTTTAATAATCGGACACTTACATGTTCCAAGGTCCAGTAATGCGGGGGAATGAAGCCCCGCTCATCTCACCCTCCGCTCGGCATCGTGGACATTCTAACTGTGGGCACCCGGCTGTGGCTTCACAGCCGGGCACCCACTGCGCATGCACGAGCAGCGCCATGCTCCGTGATTGGCCGCACAGTCATCTGGGACCTGTCATGTGTCCCAGATGACTGAAAAAAGGGAGGGGGCAGAGCTGAGCCCTTCCTGTGCCGAGGGGAAGTGACATCAAAAGCCCAGGCACTGAAGGAGGCAGACTACTAGGGACCCCCCTAGCAACAGGCATTTAGAGGTGAATTGAAAAAAACATTTCCAAATATTTTTTTTTTTTTTTAGGAATTTTGATGAATTTTTTTTATGTGCAAAACCACTTTAACTACTTCAGCCCCAGAAGAATTTACCCCCTTCCTGACTAGAGCACTTTTTGCAATACAGCACTGTGACGCTTTAACTGACAATTGAGCAGCGTTGCACCAAAACAAAATTGACATCCTTTTTTCCCATAAATAGAGCTTTCTTTTGATGGCATTTGATCACCTCTGCAGTTTTTAATTTTTGCGCTATAAACAAAAAAATAACAATTTTGAAAAAAAAAAGCAATATTTTTTACTTTTTGCTGTAATAAATTTCTTTCTCAGTTTAGGCCGATATGTATTCTTCAACATATTTTTGATAAAAAATTCGCAATAAGCGTATATTGATTGGTTTGCGCAATAAGTTATAGCGTCTACAAAATAAGGGATAGATTTATGGCATTTTTATAATTCCTTTTTTTATTAGTAATGGCGGAAATCTGTGATTTTTTATCATGACTGCAACATTGCAGCAGACACATCGGACACTTTTGACACTATTTTGGGACCAGTGACATTTATTCAGCGATCAGTGCTATAAAAGTGCATTGATTACTGTGTAAATGACACTGGCAGGGAAGGGGTAAACACTAGGGGGCAATCAAGGGGTCAAGTGTGTCCTAGGGTGTGATTCTAACTGTGGGGGGGGGGCTCACTACAACATGACAGAGATCATTGTTCCTGATGACAAGGAGCAGTAGATCCCTGTCATGTTGCTAGGCAGGACAGGGAAATGCCTTGTTTACATAGACAACTACCTGTTCTGTTGGTCCCTGTCACGATCGCGGGCATCGAGTCCGCGGGACCCGTGGGCATGCTCATAGAGTATGCGGCGGTCGTGCACGTGCCCGCAATCTCAAAACGTGCCATTTTATTTTTTGCTGAAAGTAATGGCTTTCTTCTGGCCACTCTGTCATAAAGCCCAACTCTTTGGAGCATATGGCTTATTGTCATCCTATGTACAGAGACTCCAGTCTCTGCTGTCGAACTCTGCAGCTCCTTGCCCAGTCCGTGAGTTTTTGTCTGGCCGTCTCTTGGCAGGTTTGCTGTTGTGCCATGTTCTTTCCATTTGGTTATGATAGATTTGATGGTGCTCCTAGGGATCATCAAAGAATTGGATATTTTTTTTATATAACCTAACCCTGACTGGTACTTCTCAACAACATAGTCCCTTACTTGTTTGGAGAGTTCCTTGGTCTTCATGGCAGTGTTTGGTTAGTGGTGCCTCTTGCTTAGGTGTTGCAGCCTCTAGGGCCTTTCAAAAAGGTGTGTGTATATGTAATGACAGATCATTTGACACTTAGATTGCACACAGGTGGACATCATTTCACTAATTATGTGACTTCTGAAGGTAATTGGTTGCACCAGAGCTTTTTATGGGCTTCACAAGGTGGAGAATACATACAGACATGCCAATTATCAGTTTTTTTATTTCTGAAAAATAGTTTTATGTATATATTTTTCACATTTTACTTCACCAACTTAGACTATTGTGTTCTGATCCATCACATATAATTTAGATTAAAAAAAACATTGAACTAATAGCTGTAATGTAACAAAATAGGTAAAAAGCCAAGGAGGGTGAATACTTTTGCAAGACACTGTATATGCCTTCTCCTTTTAGAAGGTTAGTACAACTGTTAGAAGGGGTTGAGAGAAGTTTTCAACTTAGTTCTACCGCTGAATCCACTCTAATACAGTATGTACTTAACCACTACAATACAGGGCACTTTCACCCCCTTCCTTCCCAGCCCAATTTTCAGCTTCCATCGCTCTCGCAATTTCAATGACAATTGCGCGGTCATGCTACACTATACCCAAATGAAATTTTTATCATTTTGTTCGCACAAATAGAGCTTTATTTTGGTGGTATTTATTCATGACTTTTTGCAATATAAGCGCAACAATTTGGAAATTTGGAAAAAAAAACAATATTTTATTTTTTCTATTTTAAAAGAAATCCAAAAAAATCTAATTTTGTCATAAATTTAAGCCAAAATGTATTCTGCTACATGTTTTTGGTAAAAAAAAATCCATTAAGTGTATAATAATTGGTTTGTGTGATCACGAACATATGTACGCAAATGATCATGTACATATGTGTGCAGAAAATCGTGGGACATGTGATTTTAGTGGGACATATGTTTTTTTATTTGGGGACATGTCTTTTTATTATTTGGGGACATGTGTGTTTTGGGGACATGTGTGTTTACACTGTGTGGTGACACTAGACTAGTGATCAGTGAGTAAAAAGCTGTAAAAACAGCTCATACTCACTGATCACCAGCCGGCTGCAGCGACCTGCTCTCCTCTCCTCAGCGACGACTTCCGTGTGAGGAGAGGAGAGCTGACTGCCTAGCAACCGGCTGTTTGTTTTGATCACATGATGGCTGTGATTGGACACGGCCGTCATGTGATCAGGAGGGCCAATCACAGATCCCTCCTGCCGATCCGAGATGCGCCGTGTCCGGGTGACACGAGCGCATCGGGAACGCGCCGCTACGCGGGTACGTGCACGCGCGCGATCCCCCTCCTTCTGAAGGACGTTCCTGAACGTCCAGTCAGAAGGAGGCGGCTCCCACCCGGCCGTATATGTACATTGGCCGGGTGGGAAGTAGTTAAGCACATTGGCCCCTCAGTATTTTCTTTTACAAAAGTATTTATTTAAATTTTCAATAAGTTTCATACAGCACAAGACAATAGTTAAAAGTGGCAGTGAGAAAATAAGAGAGAAGGAATGTGGCCAAGAGGCCTATGACAACAAAGACAATTCAGAACAAATTGGTTGGTATCATAGCAACAGCTGATATAGCAAGTACAAACAAAAAATGAGAGCACAGAACACTGCCCAAACTCGTGCAATCTTCTCCTCGTGTGTGATCAGTACCACCCACAACCCAAGGGAGTAGGTGGTCCAGGCAGCACGTTTGAGCCAGCAAAAAAGAAGCCCGTTAAGGCCCAAAAACAAGAATACAGCAAGTAGGGAGAATAAACTAGAGAAAAAGAGGTATAAGAGAACTGGGAATGGTGGGGGAAGGGGTTTCCCAGTATACAAACACACGTCCACATCTGAAAACTGCATAAGGATTGAGTTGAAAGCAAAGAGTGGTCTAGGTTCAGATTGTCATCATATGTCAAGTTTGTATGAAATCTTTTAAACTTTATTAAAAATAAAAATATTTAATAAACACAAACACAAGTACATAATTATTCACAGCCTTTGCTCAATACTTTCTTGAAGCACCTTTGGCACCAATTACAGGCTCAAGTTTTTTTGAGTATGATGCTACAAGCTTTGCACACCTATTTTTGGGCAGTTTCTCCTATTTTTCTTTGCAGGACCTCTCAAGCTCCATCAGGTTGGATGGGGGGGGGGGGGGGGGGTGGGGGGCGGGGCATCGGGGCACAGCCATTTTCAGATCTCTCCAGAGATGTTAAATCGGGTTCAAATCTAGGCTATGGCTGGGCCTCTCAAGGACATTCACAGAGGTGTCCCATAGCCACTCTTTTGTTATCTTGGCTGTGTGCTTGGGGTCGTTGTCCTGTTGGAAGATGGACCTTCACCCCAGTGTGAGGTCCAGCATGCTCTGGAATAGGTTTTCATCAAGGATGTCTCTGTATATTGCTGCATTCATTTTTACCTTCATTCTGACTAGTCTACCAGTTCCCGCCATTGAAAAACATCCCTACAGCATGATGATGCCACTACCATGCGATAGTATTGGCCAGGTGATGGGCGGTGCCTGGTTTCTTCCAGACATGATGCTCGCCATTCAAGCCAAATAGTTCAATCTTTGTTTCATCAGACCAGAGAATTTTATTTCTCATGGTCTGGGAGTCCTTCAGGTGCCTTTTGGTAAACTCCAGGCGGACTGTCATGTCTCTTTTACTGAGGAGTGGCTTCTGTCTGGCCACTCTCTCATACAGGCCTGATTGGTGGAGTGCTGCAGAGATGGTTGTTCTTCTGGAACTTTCCCCTCTCCCCACAGAGAAATGCTGCAGCTCTGTCAGAGTGACCATCAGGTTCTTGGACAACTCCCTGATTAAGGCCCTTTTCCCCCTGATCACTCAGTTTGGCAAGGCGGTCCGCTCTAGGAAGAGTCTCGGTGGTTCCAAATGTCTTCCATTTATGGATGAGGGAGGCCATTGTGCTCATTGGAACCTTCAATGCTTCAGAAATTTTTCCATGCCTTGATACAATCCTGTCTCGGAGGTCTACAGACAATACCTTGGATTTCATGGCTTGGTTTGTGCTCTGACACGCACTGTTAACTGTGGAGCCTTATATAGACAGGTGTGTGCCTTTCCAAATCATGTCCAATTAACTGAATGTATCACAGGTGAACTCCAATCAAGTTGTAGAAACAAATCAAGGATGATCAGTGGAAACAGGATGCACCTGAGCTCATTTGTGAGTGTCATAACAAAGGCTGTGAATACTTATGTACATGGAATTTTTTTTTTTTTTATATTTCAAATAAATTGTTGTCATTTTAGGGCATTGTTAGTAGAATTTTGAGGAAAATAATGAATCTAACCCATTTTGAAATAAGACCTGTACCATAACAAAATGTGGAAAAAGGGAAGCATTGTGAATACTTTACGGATGCACTGTATCAAGTTTGTGTAACAAAAAAATAAATAAAAAATTCCCAATGCCTCCCAAAAACACTTTGGGGTTTTACTCTACAAAATAGGGTCATTTTGTGGGTGTTCCTTCTGTCCTGGTGCACCAGGGCCTCCAAAAATGTGATAGGTAGTCAGGAAATGTATGTCCCTAGAAAGCCTGAAGGTGCTCCTTGGATTTCGGTCCCTTCTATGCATTTAGGTTGCAAAAAAGTCTCACACATGTGATATCCTATACACTTGGGAGAAGTAGCAGAGTGTAATTGTGGGTGTATTTCCAAGTATGTCCATGCTGTTTGTTAGAAATATTTTATTAATTGACAACTTTGTAAAAAATAAAAAAAAATAATTTTCATTTTCTTTCCAAAATTTTCTAAATACTTGTGGAAAAAAATTACATTTTTGAAAGATTCATTATGTCTTTCAGAAAATACTTTGGAGTGTTTTACTCTACAAAATAGAGTCATTTTGTGGGTGTTCCTTCTGTCCTGGTGCTCCAGGGCCTCCAAAAATGTAATAGGTAGTCAGGAAATTAGATGTGTAATTTATGCCCCTGGAATGCCTGAAGGTGCTCCTTGAATTTGAGACCCTTCTATGCTTACATGCTGTGAAAATGTCTCATACGTGCGGTATCCCTATACTCAGGAGGCATAGCAGAATATGTTTTGGGGTGTAATTGCAGTTATGCCTATGCTGTGTGTGAGAAATAGCTTGTTAAAATGACAACTGTGAAAAAAACACATTTTATTTCATTTCTTCAATTTCCATAAAAAAATGACAAAAAATTACAACTTCAAAAAACTCACGATACCTCTTACTACACACCTTGGACTGTCTACTTTACAAAAAATGGTCATTTGGGGGATATTTGCACTGTCCTTGCATTTTAGAGTCTCAAAAGATGAGATAGGCCATCAGCACACCAGGACTGATCAGTTTTCAAATATATATATATATATATATATATATATATATAATTTATGGTCGGAGCTCTATGTCCAGGAGAGATGTGATCCACATAAACATGTCACAAGGCTAACAACATAAAGTAGATCTGTAGTGTGCCCTGGTCTGCAGGATGGTATGCCAAGAGAAGGGGGCATTCCCAAGATAAGTAAGTGGATGGTTTTGTAGAGAAAGTGTTTAACCACCTCAATACAGTACACTTACACCCCCTTCCTGACCAGACCAATTTTCAGCGCTCTCACAGTTTGAATGACAATTACTCAGTCATGCAACACTGTACCCATATGAAACTTGCATCCGTTTTTCCACATAAATAGAGCTTTCTTTTAGTGGTATTTAATCACTGGTGGGTTTTTTTTTTGTGCTATAAATAAAAAAAAAAATGTAAATGTTGTGAAAAAAATGCCCTTTTCTTTGTTTCTGTCATAAAATTTTGCTAATTAGTCATTTTTATTCATGCATTTTGGCCAAAATTTATACTGCTACATACAGTGGTGTGAAAAAGTGTTTGCCCCCTTCCTCATTTCCTGTTCCTTTGCATGTTTGTCACACTTAGGTGTTTCGGAACATCAAACCAATTTAACCACTTGACCACTGGGCACTTAAACACCCTTAATAACCAGACCAATTTTCAGCTTTCAGTGCTCTCACAATTTGAATGACAATTACTCGGTCATGCAACACTGTACCCATCTGAAATTTTCGTCCTTTTTTTCCCACAAATAGAGCTTTCTTTTGGTGGTATTTGATCACCTCTGCGTTTTTTATTTTTTGTGCTATTAATGAAAAAATACCGAAAATTTTGTAAAAAAAAGCATTTTTCTTCATTTCTATTAAAATTTTTTGCAAATAAGTAATTTTTCTTCATAAATTTGGCCAAAAATGTATACTGCTAAATGTCTTTAGTAAAAATAACCCAAATTAGTGGATATTATTTATTCTGCGTGAAAGTTATAGGGTCTACAAGCTATGGTGCCAATCACTGAAAATGTATCAATTTGATCACAGCTGATGTACTGACAGTCTATCTCATTTCTGGAGACCCTAACAAGCCAGTAATGTACAAAAACCCCCCAAATGACCCCTTTTTGGAAAGTAGACATTCCAAGGTATTTAGTACGTGGCACGGTTAGTTTTTTGAAGTTGTAATTTTTTCCCACAATTCTTTGCAAAATAAAGATTTTTTTTATTTTAATTTTTTTTCACACCAAATTGTCATTTTACCAGGCTATTTCTCTCACACGGCATATACATTCCACAAATGAAACCCCAAAATACATTCTGCTGCTCCTCCTGAGTACGGTGATACCACATGTGTTAGACTTTTACACAGCCTGGCCACATACACAAGTCCAACATTGAAGTAGCAACTTCAGGCGTTCTAGGAGCATAAATTACACATCTAATACCTCAACCACCTATTACACTTATGAAGGCCCTGGAGCACCAGGACAATAGAAACGCCCACAAAGTGACCCCATTTTGGAAAGCTAACACCCAGGTGGGCACTGATGGGCACAGGTGGGCACTGATGGACACAGGCGCCACTGATGGACACAGGCGGCACTGATGGACACAGGCGGCACTGATGGGGCACTGCAGTGGCACAGGTGGCACTGATGGGCGCAGGTGGCACTGATGGGCGCAGGTGGCACTGATGGGCACAGGTGGCACTGATGGGCACTATAGTGACTTTGGTGACACTGGTGTGGCTCTGGTGGCACTGATTAGCACACAGATGGCACTGGTGGGCACAGGCGGCACTGGTGGGCACAGGCGGCACTGGTGGGCACAGGCGGCACTGGTGGGCACAGACGGCACTGATGTGGCACTGCAGTGGCGCAGATGAGCACTGATGGGCACAGATGGCACTGATGGGCACAGGTGGCACTGATGGGCACAGGTGGTACTGATGGGCACAGGTGGCACTGATGGGCACAGGTGGCACTGGTGTGGCACTGGTGTGGCACTGGTATGGCACTGGTATGCACTGTAGTGGCACTGGTATGCACTGGTATGCACTGGGGTGGCACTGGGGTGGCTCTGCTGGCACAGAGGTGGCACAGAGGTGGCACAGAGGTGGCACAGAGGTGGCAAAGGTGGCACAGGTCGCACAGGTGGCACAGATGTGGCACAGGTGATAGATGGCACTGGTCTGTCACTGGTCTGGCACTGTTCTGGCACTGTTCTGGCACTATTTGGGCACTGCTGGGCACTGCTGGGCACTCACGGTTATCTTTTATTTTCACTGGGATGTTCTCCTCTCCTCTCACGCTGCATCGGTGTGAGGAGAGGAGACTGATGACCTTAGCTTGACCCGGCAAGCCGAATTGTTTACATTTGTGATCGCTCCGTCATTGGACGGAGCGATCACGTGGTAAAGGACCGCTGCCATTGGTCCTTTACCGCGATCCGTGTTGCGCCGGGTCCCGTGAACTCGGCGAGCACGGATGTTCCGGCGTGCGCGCCCCAGGGGGGCGCGCACGAACGATTCTCCGGGAGGCCGTTAATTAACGGCCTCTTAGAGATAGCAAACCGACCTATAGCCGTTAATCGGCTATAGGCCGGTTATTAAGTGGTTAAACAATAGTCAAGGACAACACAAGTAAACACAAAATGCAATTTGTAAATGAAGGTGTTTATTATTAAAGGTGAAAAAAAATCCAAACCATCATGGCCCTGTGTGAAAAAGTGATTGCCCCCTAAACCTAATAACTGGTTGGGCCACCCTTAGCAGCAACAACTGCAACCAAGCGTTTGCGATAACGTGCAATGAGGCTTTTACAGCGTCCTGGAGGAATTTTGGCCCACTCATCTTTGCAGAATTGTCCTAATTCAGTTACATTAGAGGGTTTTCGAGCATGAACGGCCTTTTTAAGGTCATACCACAACATCTCAATAGGATTCAGGTCAGGACTTTGGCTAGGCCACTCCAAAGTCTTCATTTTGTTTTTCTTCAGCCATTCGGTGGTGGACTTGCTGGTGTGTTTAGGATCATTGTCCTGCTGCAGAACCCAAGTTCGTTTCAGCTTGAGTACACGAACAGATGGTTGGACATTCTCCTTCAGGATCTCTTGGTAGACAGCAGAATTCATAGTTCCTTTTATCACGGCAAGTCTTCCAGGTCCTGAAGCAGCAAAACAGCCCCAGACCATCACACTACCACCACCATATTTTACTGTTGGTATAATGTTCTTTTTATGAAATGCAGTGTTCCTTCTACGCCAGATATACTTGGACACACACCTTCCAAAGAGTTCCACTTTTGTCTCATCGGTCCACAGAATGTTGTCCCAAAAGTCTTGGGGATCATCAAGATGTGTTGTGGAGAAATTGAGACGAGCTTTGATGTTCTTTTTGCTCAGCAGTGGTTTTCTCCTTGGAACTCTGCCATGCAGGCCATTTTTGCCCAGTCTTTTTCTGATGGTGGAGGCATGAACGCTGACCTTAACTGAGGCAAGTGAGGCAAGTGAGGCCTGCAGTTCCTTGGACGTTGTTGTGGGGTCTTTTGTGACCTCTTGGATGAGTCGTCGCTGCGCTCTTGGGGTAATTTTGGGCGGCCGGCCACTCCTGGGAAGGTTCACCACTGTTCCATGTCTTCGCCATTCGTGGATAATGGCTCTCACTGTGGTTCGCTGGATTCCCAAAGCTTTGGAAATGGCTTTATAACCCTTTCCAGACTGATAGATCTCAATTACTTTCTTTCTCAATTGTTCCTGAATTTCTTTGGGTCTCGGCATGATGTGTAGCTTTTAAGGATCTTCTGGTGGACCTTACTGTGTCAAGCAGCTCCTATTTAAGTGATGCCTTGATTGTGAACAGGTGTGGCAATAATCAGGCCTGGGTGTGGCTAGAGAAATTGAACTCAGGTGTGGACAACCACAGTTATAGTATGTTTTAACAAGGGGGGCAATCACTTTTTCACACAGGGCCATGATGGTTTGGATTTTTTTTCACCTTTAATAATAAACACCTTCATTTACAAATTGCATTTTGTGTTTACTTGTGTTGTCCTTGACTATTGTTTAAATTGGTTTGATGTTCCGAAACACTTAAGTGTGACAAACATGCAAAGGAACAGGAAATGAGGAAGGGGGCAAACACTTTTTCACACCACTGTATCTTTGGTAAAAATAACCCACATTAGTATATATTATTTAGTCTTTGTGAAAGTTATAGAGTCTACAAACTATGGTGCCAATCACTGAAAATTGATCACATCTGATCAGGCCTTCAGTACATCAGGTGTATCTCATTTCTTGAGACACTAACAAGTCAGGAAAGTACAAATTCCCCAAATGACCCCTTTTTAGAAAGTAGACATTCCAAGGTATTAAGTAAGTAGCATGGTGAGTTTTTTTAAGTTGTAATTTTTTTCCCACAATTCTTTGGAAAATGAAGATTTTTTATTTTATTTTTTTACAAAATTGTCATATTATCAGGTTATTTCTCACACACAGCATATGCATACAACAAATTACACCCCGAAATACATTCTGCTACTCTTCCTGAGTATGGCGATACCACATGTGTGAGACTTTTACACAGCATGGCCACATACAGAGCACCAATATTGAAGTGGCACTTTTAGACGTTCTACGAGCAAAAATGACACATCTCCTTTCACAGCCACCTATTACATTTTGAAGGCCCTGGAGTACCAGGACAATGGAATTGCCCAATAAATGACCACATTTTGGAAAGCTAACACCCCAACGTATAATCTGTGAGGCATAATGAGTCTTTTGAACGGTTCATTTTTTTCCAGAAGTTTTTGGAAAATGTGTAAAAAAATGAAAAAGCATTTTTTTTTTACACTTAGTTGTCAATTTATAAGAGATTTCTAACACATAGCATGTATATAGCAAAAATTACACCCCAAAACACATTCTGCTACTCCTCCCGAGTATGGCGATACCACATGTGTAGGACTTTTACACAGCCTGGCCACATACAGAGGCCGAACATTGAAGTAGTACCTTCAGGCGTTCTAGGAGCATAAATGACACATCTCATTTCGTTCCTACCTATCACACTTTTGAAGGTCCTGGAGCACCAGGACAGTAAAACTACCCACAAAATGACCTCATTTTGGAAAGCAAACACCCCAACGTATATTCTATGAGGCATGGGCTGCAAATAGGAACTCTGGTACTCTGATGGGCTGCAGATAGGTACTCTGGTACTCTGATGGGCTGGTGACAGATACTTGAGTATTCTGATGGCCTGGGGACAGGTACTCGGGTACTCTGATGGCCTGGTGACAGGTTCTCTGATGGCCTGGTGACAAGTACTTGAGTACTCTGATGGCCTGGTGACAGGTACTTGAGTACTCTGATGGCCTGGTGACAGGTACTTGAGTACTCTGCTGGCCTGGTGACAGGTACTCGGGTACTCTGATGGCCTGGTGACAGATTCTCTGATGGCCTGGTGACTGGTATTTGGGTACTCTGAAGGGCGGTGATAGGTACTCAGGTACTCATATGGACTGTGACAGGTATTCGGGTACTCAGATAAACTGTGACAGGTACTCGGGTACTCTGATGGGCTGTGACAGGTACTCAGGTACTCTGATGGGCTGTAACAGGTACTCGGGTACTCTGATGGGCTGTAACAGGTACTTGGGTACTCTGATGGACTGTGACAGGTACTTGGGTACTCTGATGGACTGTGACAGGTACTCGGGTACTTGGATGGGCTGTGACAGATACTCGGGTACTCTGATGGGCTGTGACAGGTACTCGGGTACTCTGATGGGCTGTGACATGTACTCGGGTACTCGGATGGACTGTGACAGGTACTCGAGTACTCGGATGGACTTTGACAGGTACTTGGGTACTCTGATGGGCTATGACAGGTACTCGGGTACTCGGATGGACTGTGACTGGTACTTGGGTACTCGGATGGATTTTGACAGGTACATCGGGTACTTTGATGGGCTGTGATGGGTTCTCGGGTGGACTGTGACAGGTACTTGGGTACTCGGATGGACTGTGACAGGTACTTGGGTACTCGGATGGACTTTGACAGGTACATCGGGTACTTTGATGGGCTGTGATGGGTTCTCGGGTGGACTGTGACAGGTACTCGGATGGACTGTGACAGGTACTCGGATACTCGGATGAACTGTGACAGGTACTCGGATACTATGATTGGACTGTGACAGGTACTTGGTAACTCTGATGGACTGTGAGTGACAGGTACTATGATGGATTGTGAGTGACAGGTACTATGATGGGTGGTGGCAGGTCCTGTTTATTGGGGGGGCAGTCAGTGTGATTTGTGTGTACACTGTAAGCGGTAACGAGATGTTACCACAATCTCCTCCTCACACGCGATCGGTGTGTGAGGAGGAGAACCCGGTAACATCTCATTACCGTGGTTTGTTTACATTTAGTGATCGGCTGTGAAAGGATCACAGCCGATCACGTGGGTAAACAGCCATCCAATGGCTGTTTACCAGCGTCAGTGATAAGCAGTGTTCCCGGGAACATGCTGCCACTGACGTGCATGCGCAGCTCGCTCGCGATCGCGCGCATGCGCAGTGCACAGTGGGGATGTAACCATCTGTGATCGGCCGTGACTTCATCACGGCCGATCACGTGGTAAACAGCCATGCCCAATGGCTGTTCACCCCCCTCGGTGGAGAGTGGTGTCTCCGTGACACGCCGCCACCAAAGGAACAGGGATGTGTGCGCACGATTGCACCCATTCCCTGTTTAAACGGGAGGACGTCATATGACGCCCTCCCGCCACAATAGGTGCGCCGCCTGGCAGTCATTTGACGGCCGGCAGTCAGCAACTAGTTAAGAGAAGAGCCCTAGGAAGGGGAATGGGTGGGAGAAGGGGGCAAAACACTCGGTTAGGGAGGTAACTATTTATTTGAGCTGATAACGTCCTACAGGGTAAGCTTGCTGAAGGCTTGTGATATTTCTGCTTGCAGTGGGGATGCATCAAACAAAGCAAGCAGATTTCCACCTGCCCATCTTCTTGATGACATGGTCTGGGACCCCGTTTCGTGACGCTACTAGCTACTCTACGCTAGTTTGTAGATTCTATAACTTTCACACAGACTAAACAATATACAGTGTTCTAAAAATATATACGAGGATAGTTTTTGGCCTAATTTTATGAAAAAATTTTTTTTTTGCAAAATTTTATAATAACTATGTTTTTTTTGCAAAACTTTTAGTATTTTTATCGTTTATATAGCAAAAAATGAAAAAACCCAATGGTGATTAAATACTACCAAAAGGAAGCTCTGTCTGTCTAAAAAGAAAATGATAAAAAATGTGTGTGACAGTGCTAACAGCTTAAAATTGGCCTGGACTGAAAGGGGGCGAAAGTGTCTAGACTTGAAGTGGTTAAAACCACTGTCGCTGAAACATAAAATGAGTTCAAATGTCTATAAAGGAGCCCCAGATAGCACATCCCAGGTTTCATTCCTCTCCCACTGTACCAGAAAATGTAAACCGTTTGTGCACTTACACATTTTTTCATGCTTTGTCTCATTAAAATGTTGCAAATACAGAAGAAAACCTGTTAATCTGCCATAAATCAAGTGAGCTTGACATTATTTTAGGTGTCCCATCTATTACATTATCAGTATCAAAGCTTTGAAGCAAAGATAGTTTTGGAATACAAATAGGGAAAAAGCAAAAGTAGCAATAGGGCTATTCCAACATACATACACAACATGTAGCGAACTTACCATATAGCAATTGCCTGTTGTAAATAATGACATTATAAGGGAGGTTCTCCCCAGGATCATATAGGAATTCCTTGGCCACTTATGGTTGGCTTTGGGGAATGATCATTTTCTGACAGGATAGCTTGGGTGGCTTCAGACTAGGATCTGAACATGCCTGAGCTCATCCCTAGGAGTATAGAGCCAGAGTGGGTAAAGTGTAAGTACACAGTACACTGTTCCATCAACAAAATTGTGTACTGAAAGGCAAGGGACAGTCAGGAACAATTTAGTATATAATGTATAGAATGTGTTATAGTCAGCAACATAATGTGGGTGGTCCTACTACCCTAGTAGACCTACTGCCCCATGGCCAGGACCTATGTTGGTGGAAATTTAAACTTGATAGCTATCAGTGTGTATTGTTGTCTGGAGTCATGGAGCTATCTCTAACTCCTAAAATCTAGGTCTGCCTCATAAAAGCTGCTCAGCCTGACAGTATCAAATTTTCTAAAGCTGTAAAAGTCACTTCTTCTATAAAGATTAATTTGTATTCCATAACAGATTCCACATAGCTAAAATAGAAAATTACATGGATTTGCTTCCTTGAAGCTGTTCAAGTTATAATGGAAACAGGGGTCAAAATGTCTCTGAGTAGGTATGATCTGTGATATACTGAGCTCAAGCTGCTTACCTACCACCAGCAGAAGAAACACACCGGGAAGAAGTAGGGATCGTTTAGGGTGAGCAATAGCGTGAAAACCTCATTTTGCAGGAATTGTCTCTTTTATCAGACATAAAACTTAAGAATGGATTGAATAATCTGCAGATAAAGAAAAATCCCCTTTAAGCCATGTTGGGATGCTGAATAAGTTACGGTACTTTCCTGAACAGATGCTTATGAACATTTCTTTTTTTTTTTTTACAATGATATTTATGTGATGTATAAAAGCAGGCAATGCAGTGCTGTATTTTATTCCTATAAATAATGCATACCAGTCACCAAGCTGTGTTTTAGGATATTGAACTAATGTGAGATATTCATATGGCTACTATGTTATGCAAAGTTAATCTGCAGCTAAAATTGTACTTAATGTGACCAGACTGACAATTTAATATGAGGTATGAATATTATGCAAGGTCAGATTGAAAAGATCATTAAGTAGTTTTACTAAGTTCTGAGCCTAAAGAAAGGCACTTTTATGAAGTTTTGTGTATTGGGAGTTTTGGCAATTGAATGAAAAAACTCAGTTAAAAGCACAACTCTGACTGATAGTGGTTTTAAAGTAGAGCAATAAAATAATACGTTTTATAGACAGTAACCTTTGGCAATTTGTTTTAAAGGAAAGTAAAACCCTTGCTAGACATTTGCAATTACTTTTGTTCCAAATTAGTTTTTCAACTAAATTTGGCATATTCGTTAATTTGGAAAAAATCTGAATTAACAAAAAAACGTTAAACAAATCTTTTCAAAAAACACATTTTTAAAAAGAACAAAAATTAGAACGAAAATTCGAAAATCAGAAAATTAGAAAATCAGAAAATTCGAAAATCTGAAAATACGAAAATCTGAATATTCGAAAATCAGAAAATTAGAAAGAACAAAAAACATTTGGATAATTTCTATTATAATTAAGATATTACATTTATTAACCATTATTATAGTTTTTTTATTATTTATTAATATAATAACTATAATAATAGTTATAAACAATTAAATTATAGGTATTGGAAATGGAATTTCCTTTCAAATTTGGCTGTTAGTGAATGTAATGAATACAAATTCAATGGATAAATTCATATTCATTAAGTTCACTAACAGCTAAATTTGAAAATTTCTGATACCTATAATTTAATAGTTTCTAATTATTATAGTTTTTATTATTATTATTATTATTATTACTAATTGTATTATTATTAATAAATAATAATAATAATAAAAAAAACTTTAATAATGGTTAATAAACTTAATAGCGGTAGTAAACTGCTGAAACTCCCCCCCCCCCAAAAAAAAACCCTGCAAGACAATAGCATATTGTGCTAGTAAGCATCGCATACTAGCACATTATGAATTACTTACCTTAGAACGAAGGGGCTGACATGTTTACAGGCATTGGGAGTGGCTGGAGCCATGATGACGTCACTCCTGTGCATGCACGTGGGAGTCCTCTGTTCCGGCACTAGCCGTCAGACCTTCAGTGAGCATGAAGGGTGAATATACCGCAAGTTTAGGAGATATTCATTTTACTTACAGGTAAGCCTTATTATAGGCTTACCTGTAGGTAAAAATGACCAAGCGGGCAATGCAACCGCTTTAATATTTTAATTATAATAGAAATTATCCGAATGTTTTTTGTTCTTTAAGATTGCTGTTCTTTGTGATTTTTGGGTATTCGTTCTTATTTTCAGATTTTGTTCTTTCGAATTTTCGCTCTTTCAGAGTTTTCGGATTTTTTAATTTTCCAATTATTACGGATTATCGAAATAACAAATACCATATTTAAACTAATGGAATATAACGAATTTCAATTAATCCAAAATTTTAAATGATTGAAATAACAAATACCCCATCTAAACAAATGAACCATAACTAATTCTAATGTATCTGAAGTTAGGAATTTATTTTAAATAATGAATATCAATCAAAATGAATGATCTGAAAAACAAAAAAAACTAAAAACAAATCAAACGAAAGCAAAAAAAAATAAAAAATTTCGGCAGTGCACATGTCTAACCCTTGCACACACCAAAGTGCATACTTACCTTCCATGGTGTTTATATCCTTGATTCATAAATGTCCTGTGCTACTGGCTACACTTGCATAGCAACTCACGAACGTGGCCAGTCTGCTACATTAGCCACTAGTTGACCAGGCCTAATCTGGAACTCTTTGTTTACAAGTTTAAATTTGTATTTTTTGCTAGAAAATGATAACCCCTAAACATTATATATATTTTTTTTATCAGAGATCCTAGAGAATAAATCGATCTTTGCAATATTTTATGTCACACGCACATTTTTTATTTAAATACACTTTCATGAATAAAAAAAAAAGAAAACAATAGTTACCCACATTTTTTTGTATATTGTGAAAGATGATTTTACACTTAGCAAATAGATACCTAACATGTCAGACTTTTAAATTGCGCACGTTCGTTGAATGGCGACATACTGCAGAACTTAAAAATCTCCATAGTCAACACTTTAAATATTTTTTACAGGTTACCTGTTTAAAGTTACAGGGACGGCCTTGTGCTAGAGTTATTGCTCTCACGCTAACAATCGCAGTGATACCTCACATGTATGGTTTGAACATATGGGGACGCGATTTTCATTTTTATTCCTATCACAAGGAATGTAGACATCCCTTGTAATAGAAATAAGCATGACAAGCCCTCTTTATTGAGAGATCTGGGGTTAAAAAAAGACCCCTATCTTGCCTTCACTTGACTTCCTACCCAGCAAACGGCTGCATCAGATTGCTTCCGGGTTCACCGATGGCTCCATTAAGCTTGGCAACAAATGTGAAGCGTGGGCGGAGGGGCACCTCTCCCTCTGCCTGCCCACGGGACCAATTTTATCTTGTAGAGAATCGCCCACAGTAAATAATGATACCAGAGTTAGGGCAGCTAGCTCGACAGACCTGTAACTTGAATTCAACATGAGGACTTGAAACTGTCTCTGGCTACCAAAAATCACAAGAAGGTCCTCCCATAGGAAAAAAAATGGATCAGCTCAACTGGTAAAGTAGGGGCTCCAATTACTAAGTACAGGTGCTCTATCTCTATTAAAAAATGCAAAGGCAACTGGCTGCTCCTTAACGTCCCCAAGTAAAAGGTGTAGGGTAGCTGTACTGGCTACGCTTTCCCTTGTTGGAGGCTAGCTGGGTATTGCACCTGGCTGTTTCTCCTCTATAGTTTCTTGGGGGGTACTGTTTGAAGCTACTCACTCAGTCCTCATGTGACTGCTGAACAGGTCTCCTGCTGGACAGGTCCCAATGACTCCCAAGATGGCTTTAGCTAAGCCTAGCTGAGGCTGTAAAGGTGTGGCACTTCATCTGCTGCTTTCTCTCTCTCTCTCTCTTCCTCTGGATCTTCTTTCCCAGGGGCAGAGCCTCCTAGCATCGGGGTCCCATACAGGCAACTATGGGCTATCTCTCCACCTTCTGGGCTGTCCCCATCCAGGGATTGGAGAAGACTCCATAAATATGCAGGCCTCATCTCTGCCCCTTTGCCCTTTAAGTTCTAGAGCTCTATAGCAGTTCTAGAAGCCAGAGGGAGGCGACAGAAACTCAGCCCTTGGGGCACTGGCAGCTAACTCTAAACAAATTAACCCTGGCCAAACTAAATGTTCCTACACTGTACCAACAGAGAGTGCTACAAATGTATTTAAATGTAATAAGTATATATAATCAGAATTGCACATATTTTTCCGACTTTTGCCATCTCCTGTTTTAGTAAAGATAGGTAGAATTTTCCTTTAGCTTAGTGAATGTGGTGACAATTCACTTTGCATTGAATCCCTAGTCACATGTACAAAAAAAAACTGTATTTTTGGGGGCACATAATAATCAGTAAGCCAAGTGAAAATTCCTTTGCAAAGTGAACACCCTATTTGCCTTTAGTGAATCAACCCCAATGTCTTTTTAAATTATTTTGCTTGACTTGGCCTCATTCACTGCCACTCTGCTTGCCTGCAGAAGCAAGTATAATAAACAGTAAACTTCAAAATTCTCAGATTAAATTATCATGTCACCTTATGAATCATAGTGGTTGGCCGCTCAGACATCCAACACTGCATTTTGGGAGGATGCATAGGGAGACACATGCTGCATTTATCTGGAAGTACTAAATATTTCCCTCAAATCCAGGAAAGACAAAGGAGAAATGTCAAGGTGAAATTTAGTGGTGGGCGTTGAAGTGAGTCTGTTTTACCCTCTTATCACCTTAAAGATTAGATTGCCCATGCAAAAAGTTAATCTTCTTTGTGCACTAACAAGTTTATATTTTCTGTGTACAATCCACCCCACATGGCAGTGCAGTGTATATTTTCATTTCATTTCTGGCATCTGTAACACCTGGACACATGTGCAAGGGTTACATCATCAGCGGCTACCCAATGACTGGAGAAAAGAGATGGGGGAACTAGAAGAAATGGTTGAGATGACAGTGGATGTAGCAGTGAATGTGCGCCTAGATCTTACAGCAATGAAGGAGGGAACCCTGGTAGGTATACTGCCACACTTGCACATTATGGCAAGAGACCATCCCAATCTAGCAGACTTTAGTTGTCTTTAAATGTGTGTGGCCATCTTTAGCCATAAATGCTAAAAATAATGTTTCTCTAGCCATCCTCATGCATATCATGACTTCCAGTACTAAAAATAAAGCTCTATAATTAGCAGGTCATTTTCCCAGGTGGAAACATCAGTTATCAGAGTTTGTCCTAAAGATGAAAAAGAGCAAGTCAAGGATATGAGGCTGAGTAAATGTTATGGGAATTTGAGTCTGGAAGGAAAGCTACTGCCTCTAACAAGTGATGTGTTACACATAACTGGATGTTTCTTTATAGAAGGCTAGAGTTCTAGAAACAGCTGGACTGAGACCTCTGGTGCCGCAGGCATCCAATCATCACTCTGGGCAGATGGCAGGGACTCCATGTTCACTAGCTTCTCTTATTTGCCATAGTTAGAGTTATTGAAGGATAAGTAAATGCATTACCCCTTCTGTGCTAGATCGAACTAGAGGAGATTGTCTAATTGAGGCCCTGCTAGGAGAGCACCCTTTCATCCTATAAACTCTTAAAGACCTTCAGCATTAATAAAATATGACATTTCATCCACTTAGGCATTTTTTTTAAGGGTCTTCAGCAAAACAACAAGATTTAGCTGAATTAAATGCTGCAAGTATGAAATTAATGATATGCAGTCTAGACAAGATGAGTGTTTCAAGACCTCTGGTCTAATTTAACTGCAAGATGTTATTTTAAATGAGATGCTGCTGAAATTAGTACACATAACCAATTAACATGATTTTTTAGGTTAAATGCAGATGTATCCAATGACCACTCGATTATCTCTTATTAATTATGCTTTTTGTACAATGTAACTGAGCCCCCTCTAGCATTCATATTTGTCTTGCAATCAAAAAATGAATCTATTAAGTAGAAGAGCATCTCTTTAGCCTTCACACCTAGAGTTTAGAATGAGGAATAAGTCACTGATCAACATATTTGTGCACTAGCAGCTTTGTGACAGCGAGACTGTGCCCCTGTGCACAAAGCCAGCTCCATAAAGACATGGTTTGAGGACTTTGGTGTGGTGGAACTCAAATGGTCTTAACACTTTTAGTATGAATTTGAATGCTGATTGGGAAGTAGGTCTTATATAACATCAATGCCTATGCATAAATGGGAGAAACTGCTTCGGTACATAAGACGCCATGCCCCGACACCTTCAACAAATGAATCAAAAAGAGAATAGGTTGGGACTTTACATCAGACCATGACACCAGTACATTGGCCTCCATCCCCGATAATATGAAAACAGGATGGGAGATAGGGGCAAGAGGGGCAATTGGGACTTTACATGAAGCAACACACTACGGCATAATGAGTCATTAACATAGGGTAAAAAAAGCTAAATATTTATTAGTACCCTATGGGAGCATAGTGCATTTGATGATACAAAAATTATAATTCATACATATATAATACAGTAAGACATAATATTGTTAAATCACATTCATGAATAGCAGCATAGTAAATAATGTAGCACCTGATCACTAATAATAACAAACACTACCCCCAACAACTAAATAGATAAATAAAACCAGAATAGGGTTAATGACTCAAAAATTAAGCACCCATGATAAATATAATAATGCTGTGGCATGGCAGCAAGTAAATAGGCTTGTATATAGGCTTGACGCGTTTCGTGGAAGATGGTTCACTCATCAGGAGCTGTTTATTGGAAGTGCCTAAAATATAACATAATATAGATTAGTAATTAATGGTAATTAATTACATCGGGAAGAGGAGGAACAAAAACCTTAGTCCTAGCACTCTTACCCTTAAATAGGTAATATGATGGTATTGAGGCATAGACAATTGCTGTTCATTAGGTGGGGAACACCCATGGGGATGATAGACATCACCCCAGGAGCTAAGGAGGGGACCAAGCAGCAACATGGCGGAGCAGAACAGGAACCACATATAGGATTAGTGATTGAAGAAATAGCTCTATAGGGATTAGTGTAGACTCGGAACCCAGAAGGGTAGCTAGGATAATAATAATTATAATAATGAGCGATAGTAAGATGGAAGTGTAAAAGAACACTCCCAAAGTATAAAGAAAAAAGGTGAGACCATGAAAAAAAGGAATGAAGAGAATGAAAAACCCGAACCTATGGAGACCTACTAGGACTAAGCAGGAGTTGGGAAAGAAGATGGAAAACACTGTTAATGACTCATTATGCCGTAGTGTGTTCCTTCATGTAAAGTCCCAATTGCCCCTCTTGCCCCTATCTCCCATCCTGTTTTCACCTTCAACAAATGGGTGTACACTCTCCAGCGGTCTATTGTCTGTATCACAAACACGCTAATGATGGGGAAAGAAGAGAGCTGCATGCCATTGTAAAAGCCATGATAGAAAGCAGAGTCTATGATTAAGCTATTTGTTGAGCAAAACATGTTAGAAGCTGGAGGCACATGTGGGTATGTCAATACACCAAATGGATTAACACATTTATACTATGGCTTTTACACTGGTGAATGGCTGCCTTCTTTCCCCTTCAATATCAGTACCTAATCCCACAAATGTTGTAGCTAATTGGCACGAGTTTTACAAATCCAATAGACTCCAAAGTGAGGGAACCAACACCCTGAAAAAAATTGTGTTTCTGCCACTCCACTCTCTACATCAAGAAGTGCTGACAGCATATCTTAGGTAATAAAAAAATACAGAAAGCTTTTATTGTATCAGGGGAACATTTTCTTATAACAGGTTGCATTAAGGAACATGTATTAGCATGCCTTTTGTTAAAGGCAGCCCAAAAATGTAAATGTGCTCCACAATGCAGTAAAAATTGGACATTATTATACAGAATTTATATAGTACCAACAGTTTGCACAGCGCTTTACAATGTAGGGAGACACTACACCAACAGTAAAATTCAAAACAAGAGGGTTAGAGGAGCCATCCTGCTCCTGCCAGCTTACAATCTAAGAGGGAGGGGGATGGTGAAACAAACGGTAGGGACTGTGAGGGATGAACTGATGAGGGGAGTAGAAGATTTGGTTGTTAGCTAGAGGCAGGATAGGCCTCCTTGAAGAGATGAGTTTTCAGGAATCGCCTAAAAGTGGACAGAATAGGAGATAACCGGACAGATTGGGGTAGTGAGTTCCAGAGGATGGCAGAGGCTCTGTAGAAGTCCTGGAGACGAGCATGGAGACAAGGGAGCTAGAGAGCAGAAGGTCTTGGGAGGACCAGAGAGGACGGTTTGGGGGATATTTGGAGATAAGATTGGTGATGTAGCGTGGGACAGAATTGAGATAGGCTTTGTATGTTATTGTTAGTGTTTTGAATTTTATTTGTTAGGCAATGGGAAGCCAGTAGAGGGATTGTCAGATAGGAATGGCAGACACTGAACGGTTGGTAAGGTGGATGGGTCTGGCAGCAGCATTCATGATAGACTAAAGAGGAGATAGTTTGTGGCGAGGTGGGCCAATGAAGAGGGAGTTACAATAGTCAAGGCCAGAGAAGACAAGGGAGTGAATAAGTTGCTTAGCGGTCTCAATGGTTAGAAAGGGGAGTATTTTAGAGATATTACAGAGGTGAAGTCTGGACGATTTGGACAGTGATTGGATTTGGGGCTGAAAGGACAGGTCAGAGTCTAGGATTAAACCTAGTACCTTGGCATGAGGGGAGGAACTGATGGTCGTATTATTGGTCTTTATGGAGAAGTCGGGGGGAGGGGCACAGGACATGAACCATTTTTACCTTCATAGCATACAGCATTGCTTTGATGATGTGTTGTAATAGTGCATTGGGGTGCCAGCACATTTCCATGGGTTGTGGTAACAATGGTAATACTACAGCAGTGCATAGTGTTACCCTTTAAAATCTATATTTCTGATTTATCAATCAGAAGGTATGATATGGGTTAAAAGAGAATTCTATTGACAAGGAAAAGAAAGGTTTAACATAACACCATTTATTAGAGTAAGTTACAGGTCTATCTAATACACAAAAAATATCTATAGTCTAAGTGAGGGAGTAAAATATTAGGTTAAAATACAACAAGAGTACAGATTACATTTATCACAATACAAAACAAGACATATGACAAACAGGTATACCTTTAAGTGCTGGGAGATGATCTGATAGTTTACCTAATATTGGTCCATAGCCCTGGTCAGTTTCATCTGCCAGCTATGTTGGTTTTGGGTCCCATTAATAAAAGGGCCATCTCTCATTGACTTGCACAGGACAACCCTGATTGGTTAGCCCTCTCCTCCCCTGGGCGTATTTCTTGCAAGATTGGTCCATTTTCTCATAACTTAATTTCCCCTTAATAGCACCTCCTCTTTTGGGTTTAATTGGTTAGTGATAATTAGTCTGAAGCCCACTTAATTAAAGAGGAAGTTTGCTCTTGAATAGGGCACTTAACTATGCATAGTCCTAGCCGGGGTAAATTGTCCATTCCTGAACAGATCAAAGAAATATTTTAAGCATATCAACCACCCTTTGAAATGGATAAATGGTTGATTAGCACGGAAGAATACACAAGCCTTTATCTAGCAAATTAATTCGGCTCCGTACCGACTACACACCCAAATGGTATCTGTTCCTGGGCCTTTGACTACCACATTAGGTAAACAGCAGGACATCTCCCTCACACACACACTTAGCATACCTGTAAGACAAAGGGATTTTTAATTGAATTATATGCGCTGACCAGAAGTCTGTTCCTGTATCTGAAACCATATAGCCATGTTAAGCTAAAACTATTATAAACCTTCTTTATTTCTTATCCTAATATATACATCTATAATACAAATATTCCCAGTTGCTAATGGAGATTACTCATAAACTCCTCATAAGGCAACATTAGGTCTGAATACACCCTTAGATATTTGGGGTTCCCCAATGTTGGCACTTTAAAATGCAATGGAATTATTAAATGTTCCAGGATTTTTGTGAATTTTAAAGTTGAATGCCAGATAGCTGGCTTCAGCATCAAGAGGGGTAGGAGCTTAATTGTGACTTGGGAAGAAGTCCGAGGCCCCCTTTACAACCTGGGTCTAAGATCCAAAGGGTGATACATATGGACACAGGGATCAACTTAAACACTAGTTCAGGTACTGGCAGTCAACAAAAAAACATTAGTGTTAATAAAATAAGTAGAGTTTTGGGTCCAAATTAGTTGTACTTGAAAAAAAGAGATACGGTAAATAACATTTGCTTTATTACATAACCAACAGAATGGTTGTTACCAGGAGGGTCGCAACTGGACTTCTCCTTCATACAAGCATTTCATAAACAGCTTTGAGATCTGCTGTGAAATGTTGATCTGTTATGGAAATTATCATTAGTGTCCTTACATCTATAACTAATTTGTAATAGCTAAGAAGCATAACCTTATTAAATTTATCTTAATCTCATTTGGTCACGTCTGCAAACTGCTGGTTTGCTATCCTATTAGCTGTGTAGTGCGTTGTCTCTTTATTTTGTCAAACCCCTTTCCTACTGAAAAATAAACTCTTGCAGGCAGTCTTCTATTTTCACTGTTTTTTGATTATTTTTTTTATTTTTTTGCAAAATCTAAATTGTGTGTTCATTGACTGGTAAAAAAAGAACGTGTCCAAACAGTCAAAACTGACTGATGATCCCTTTATGAAATGCTGTTATGCAGGAACCCAGTGGAATTCCCTGCTGCGTGTGCCCTGCCAATCTCCCAATGCAATCATAATAATACTAGCCGAATTTGTCAGGTTTCAAAATGTCCCTACATTATCCAAAACGAAAAAAATAGTTTTGACTTTTTTTTATATGGAACCTCTTCTTGTTACCTGCAGCCACCAGCCCGATCCAGGATGCCAAATTCCAAATGTCAGCTGGGACCAATTACTGTATGTCCATTACATATATTTTGTCCTAACTTAGTTAATAAGTTAATATCACCGTGATCAGGTCTCCCATCTCCAGATGAAGCCATTGTGTTAAGGGAACCTATATTTAGTTAAATACATTTAAGGGAACTGTTTTAGCTAACAAATTTGTCCATCCAGTTTGGAAAAATACACAGCACAGACAGCTTTTCTCTACTGCAGCTAGGCAATATAGCTGGGTCATTTCCCTTCTTCAAGCCTGTGATTGAATAATAAAGGAGCAGCAGCAGAGCGATGAGCAGCTCTCATCTACAGCTATGTTAGAGGTGAGGGCGTGGAGGAGACTTTGAGGGTCCCTTCTGTAGTCCACCTATTGAAATACAACATTGGGTGAGTGGTATCAAAGGTGGCACAGAACAACCTGGAAATTTACATATACACACCCATAAAAGTATATCATTATTACACATTTGTGGTGGTAACTAAGATCAGGACCAAATGCTAACTATGCACAGTAAAGTGGATAAACATTTGCTTACAATATGCACTGCTTAGGTTGAACTCACTCAAAAAATATGTTTTATTGTGTGTTGTGTTCAAATATGTTTAGGTTGGATTATTGGAAGATTTTAAATTCAGTAAACATAAATGGCAAAATGCAGACGAGTACATCCAAAATGCAAACTTTTTTACACCACACTGAAAATGCAATGCAGTGGTGTAAACAGGTTCTACTAAAAAAACTGGGAGAAATTTATGACCAAGCTGTAACCTTGTAATAAATGTGTCGCATAATCTGTCTCGCTGCTCCTGTTTAGCATTGCCTTGCTGTAGGACAGAATTGATAAATGTTCCACAATGTGTTTTCAATGTGTTTTCTCTTGCTCATGCATTTATGTTAGCAAATGTGTGAGCATATAAACAATTACCAAACTCCAAGAAGTTCAAAGATGCATATATAATTGAAAAAGTATCACATGCATTGTGAATACTCAATTACATCTCTTTATTTTTTTCTGGATTTATTATACAGCCACACAGGAAGGCAAATATTAACAACTACACCATACACACACACACAAATAACAAATACAAACACACTATATATATATATATATATATATATATATATATATATATATATATATATATATATATATATATATATATATATACACAGTATATACATATATATATTTATGGTGTAGAGCCCTCTGACCGATACGGATAAGGATGACAAACAAGGATAACATAAACTCGCTTACTTGAAATGGACCTGAAAGTGTGCCTTGGTCTAACGTACGGTATACCAAAATAAGGGGGCATACCTCAAAATGAAATGAATATGAAATGATGAAATGAGTACTCCCATGAGGAGTATGCTGGAGAGAAGCCCTGATAAAAGGGCGGGTGGGCGGGTATCGCGCACTGGAACCGACGAGGCAGGATGGGCGAACGGCGGGTTATATACACGACCGGGCTCCTCCCATAATTTCAGGCCACCATACTGGCCTTTCTATTTATGGTGTAGAGCCCTCTGACCGATACGGATAAGGATGACAAACAAGGATAACATAAACTCGCTTACTTGAAATGGACCTGAAAGTGTGCCTTGGTCTAACGTACGGTATACCAAAATAAGGGGGCAAAACACTCAGGTAGGGAATATATTTTTATTGAACCAAGACTGTTACTGGGTGAGTTTGACGAAGGCCTGGGCCATCTCCACTTGCGGATTGGGTATGTAACGGGCAAAACAGGAGGACTTCCATCTACCCAACTTTTTGATAACATGGACCGGGACCCCTTGGCGGGAGGCCGTCGAAGCTGCCCCGATACGAAATGAATGTCCAGAGTAGTGGGCAGGATTGAGGTGCAGGATGCCCAGGAGTATCCTGACATGTTCCATGAACTGGGCTGCGTTGAGAGGTTTCGTGTGGAAGGGCAGAAGCGGGCCAGTCCCTGGTTGATCGGCCAAAAGGGTCAACAAGCGGGTGAGAACAGTGACCGGGCACCAGCGGTTGTAGGTTTTATAGAAGTGAATGTCCGTGCCTGACCCAAGCTGCTGTGTCTTGGAAACCGCTAAATGTAGGATGAAGTGGTCCTCGAACCTGATTAGATGGTGCTTGCACAGCATGCGTGCCGAGGGGCTACTGCAGGTAAACTCGCCTGGTCGCAAGAAGCCGTAGAAGGCCAGATGTATGGCTGCTTGCAGGACGACACTAACGTGGAGACCGAAAGGTGAAGAGGCCAGAATATCTGACATGTCCCTGAACACTTCACCTGTGATAGGCAGCCGTTTGGTGCTGGACACCGGCCGACGCTTCTGAATGCCGCGCATGAGAGCCCGGACGGCGTGGTAAGTGAACAAGGAGGGCTTAGTAGGGTCCTGAAGGGACGTGAAATGTTGTACCCCGGCCAAGTACAACCGGATCGTATTAAAAGACAATGCCAACTCCGAATGGCAGTAAGAAATGAAGGCAAGGACTTGTTTGACCCGGGAGGACTCTGTGCTGTGAGACGATGCGAAGCGGCTAAAGGCCCTCCAGGCTGATTGATAGGCCTTGCGGGTATTGTTTGAGAGGGAGAGATCAATGAGTTGAGTTGCTGCTGAGAGGTGTGGGGCTAATCCAAGGTCAGTTGAGACCAGTCCGGGATAGCCGCTGATGTTGGTCCGGCTCCGGGCACCTGGTCAAAAAACGAAACAAAGTTAAAGTGGGAGAGGGCATCCGCTGCCTGATTAAATTTACCGGGGACAAAGGAACAATGAAGGTTGAACTGAAACAACAATGAGAGCTGGGTCAGTCGCCGCAGGAAGGACATAATCTGTAGGGACCTGGACCTGCCTTTATTAATGATCTCTGCAGTGGCCAGGTTATCTGTAGAAAAAACCACCGTCTGGCCCGACCAGCTGCGGCCCCACGTGTGTGCAGCGGCTACAATGGGATATAACTCGAACAGGGAGGACGTCTCAGTGAAGCCAGGAATAGCCAGTATCTGGGGAGGCCAGGGGGCTGCGAGCCAGAGGTTGCCAAAGATTGCCGCAAAGCCCGTGGAGGCCGCCGCGTCGGTCGCCACCCGAGGTGAAAGGGAGGACACGGAGGGGACGAACAGGGACACTCCATTCCAGGAAGATAGGAATTCCTCCCACATGGCAAGGTCTGCTATAGCTGTGAATCCAGGCTGAGTACTTGCTCCGGGTCCTGAGAGTGGGACAGTAAGGCTAACAGGCGTGATACGAACGAGCGCCCCTGAGGGATGATGCGCATGGCAAAGTTAAGCATGCCCAGAAGGGATTGAAGCTGTCTCTTGGTACAAGTCCTGGCACGGGTGAAGTCCCTCAGGACCGTCCTGATGCGGGTCAGTTTATCCGGGGGAAGGCTGGCCTGCATAGTGTTAGTGTCTAGGCTGACCCCGAGAAAGGTAATGGCCTGCGATGGCCCCTCCACCTTATGCTCGGCAATGGGGACGTTAAGATTATTGAAGACTGCCCTCAACTTACCCAGATCTTGTGGAGGAGAGCCGGGTGACTCTATTAGCAGGAAGTCATCCAGATAATGAATGACTTCCTGACACTGGGCTACGTGCAGCAAGATCCATGCGAGAGCCTGCGCAAAAGTGTCGAAGAGCCAGGGACTACTCTTGGATCCGAACGTGAGTTTAGTGGCGAAGTAGTACCGCTGCCTCCACTTAATGCCATGCCAGCACCAGAGGGATGGATGGATGGGAAGAAGCTTGAAGGCGTTTGAGATGTCGGCCTTGGAAAGCCAGGTACCTGTGCCTGTTTTAAGAATGACCTGGATGGCCATGTCTACCGATGCGTATTTAAGGGAGAACTCCTCAGAGGGGATAAGGGAATTGAGGCTGGGGACCGTGGAGGAATGAGGCGCTGACAAATCATAAACCAATCGGAGTTTATTAGAGAACTTGCCCTTGACAAGCCCAATAGGGCTGACTCGCCAGGTGTTAAATGGGGGCTGTACGAAAGGGCCGATGACAAAGTCCTGGTCTAGCTCAGATTGCAGCAGTAGGTCAATGGCTTGTTCATCCGTGGCTGCCGACCGTAGGTTCTGGCATTCGTGCGTGATGTGAGGGAGAGAGACAAGTCCAGTATGAAAACCATGCGTGAAGCCCTGGACGAGGAAGGTGGATAGTGAGGGGGTAGGATGACTGGTGAGGTAGGCACTAAGCCATGAAACGTTGAGCCGGGATAGTCAGGACCTCTTGAGCGGCTTGAGCTCACACATCAGCCGGGGGTGAGCTCTATGACACTGGGTGCACACATGGAGCAGCCTACACTGGCTAAAATTGCACGACCCATTGTTGTAATTGTTACAGATTGGTGCACCGCCCATGGTTTTGACTGGGCGCCCAAGCTTATCGGTCTGTGGCAGGCGTGCCGGTGCCTGTAGGCCCTGAGCGGCACTCGAGGTAGACGGACCGTCTAAGGGCAGGGCTGCCACTGAGCTAGCGCACCAAGCTGAAGTGTGAGTTGCTGACTGGCAGATCGCACACAGAGGGGACCGTAGCCCCGCGAAGTGGCGGCAGAACAGCTCGGTATCCATGTTGCTCCAGTCCGTTGGTGTCTGGAACTGGGAGAGCCTGGCAGCTGCTTTAGCAGAGAAGGAGCGGTGGTAATCATAGAATGAAAACCCGCCGTACTTGTAACCCAGGTCAACTACCACATGGAGGTACCGATCCAGCTCCTCCCTCCTGCCAGGGGAAGCTGAGCAAATGATGTCCCTCATCATGCCGAAAGCCAAGGTAAACTCGGTGATAGAGAGTTTCCTGTCCAGTCTGGAATCCTTGGCTTTGAGGACCACTGAAACGTCCCCCCAAGTATACGCCTTGTTCTCTGCCAGCTCATGAATAGAGATGAGGAGAGAAGCCAAATTGACGTCTTTGCCCTCTAAGATGTCCTTCCTGATGTTAGCTGACACCAGATGGGATGGGTACACTATTGGTGCACACCCGGAGATACCTGCGGAAGGATTAACAACTGGCTCGGATGCTGGTACTGGCAGAGGAACGGCGGGGTGGGTCTCGAGGAGGGCCACTCGATTCTGCAGTTCTGACATTGATGTTGTGAGGGACGACACCAGGGTGTGAAGCTGTGAGATTGAGGAGGCGATGGAGCCCAGGGAGGCCTGCTGGGCAGAAGCCTCAACCACCGCAGGGGGAGGAAACAGGAGCCTGAAAAGCTCGGCCTTTCTGGCTGTTGCTGGAAAGGGCACGCCCCTGCGTCTTAGCTCGGCTGTGAGCCTGGGAATGGTCCACGCTCTGAAGGCCCTTTGGCTGCCATTCTCTGAGACAACAGATGGAGATAATGGAGCCGTGAGGTCCTCGCTGCCAGTCTGGGACATGGTGGCAGAATGCGGGTCTGGCGAGGCTATAAGTCCTCTGATCCGGGTTTTCTCCTAATATGGACCTATAGGGGTGACATGGATTACAACTGGTTGGAGACTCCTAAAGAAAATACATTTTCCTTCTCCCCCTTTTTTTTTTTTTTTTTTCCAAAGAAGGATGATCGTGCTGAAGAGCATCTCCTGCCAGAAGATATGCTTACCTAAGGAGGCACCGTCCGACCAGGTGCAGGCTGGACCTACTGAACTCGACTGACCTGAGGAGATGAAGGTGAAGTTTTGTTTGAGACTCCCACCTGACGAACGGCTAGCTAACAGTGGAGGTGAGATTTAGACATGAGATGAAACGACAAAATGAAAGAAACAAATGAAATCTCCTCCTCCCTTTGCTTTCCCCCTTTATTTATTTATTTTTTTTTTTTTTTCCCAACTCCATAGCGAATGAGGCTGACGAGCAAGGGCCCCCCCGATAAAAATCCAACGTTGAAGAATCAACTGGACTAGAAGCGGGAAGCGATGAGTGACCGTGAAATGAGTGAATCTGCCATGACAGAGATCCGAATCGCCATGCCACGAACTTGCGACCGAGCACGAAACGGATTCTGGAGCATGTACTGAAATGAGGCCAATCCTGGGGCACGCCGGGACGAATTTGGTCCACGAATATGACTATTCGTACCGGAACGTGATAGGTGAAAATGAAATGAAACCCATGACAAAGACTGGAATCAGAAGGCAAGCCCATGAACCTAACAGATGAATCCCGTCTTTGGAGCATGTACTGAAATGAGGCGTAAAAACAAGGGTGAACAGCGGCGCTAGATATGGTGATAACATAAAATTATATAACAACTGGAATATAGGTATACATAAAATGTGTGTGAATAAGCACACATGATATTAAAACATTTGTTTAAAACATAATGTCCATAAATGATCCGAGATCTTGTATGATTAGCACCTGGAGGCAGCTCCCTTAGAGTGAAGCGATGAGCTCTGTGTAGAAATGGGAACAGAGGGGCGCCAGACTGAGTGCAGTATAAATCATATATTTAATAAAAACAAGTAGTAACTCACAGGTTAAATTAGATGAGTTCAGTATGCAGTGAAAATCGCCAGTCCTGGAGTCTCATAAATGTCTTCCCTTTGCAGCCTGGGGCACTGGTGTGATCTTACAGGGATCCAGAAAATGCTGGGAACCAGGAGGCAGGAAACAAGAAGCAGCTGGTCGTGACTTCACAGGAACAGGAAGTGTGATTATTCACAGTGGCAAGGAATGGTAATGCATTTCGAAGCTACAGCTTCTTCATCAGACCATGATTAGCTGGCAAACCTGGCAGTCTTATATTACAGAGGAAATAGAAACAGAGAGATCTGATGGGCTGGCCAGCCCGTCAATCAAATACACAGATTCAAAGAGGTAGATGGCTGGAGACCGAGGAGAATGTAAATATGAGTAAGAAGCTTGCTGATTAATAGTGGAAGATAAGTTTATAACGTTTGCAGAAATCGATCAATTCACTAATTGATTAAATACATAAATATAAAATGTATAAATATACCTCAAATTTAAAATGAATACATTTTTATAAGTAAATTAACTAAAAAATTAATTAAGAAAATTATTAGCAATTTGGAAATCAATTGATTATTATAAATTATAATTGAATTAATAAAATGGTGAGAATGGAGGAAAGAGAGGACTCTATGCTAGGTATAATATTACGTTTCTAAGTTATATCATGACCAAAACATCATGTACATGTTCACAACATGCAGTTGTAAACATGTACATGTGCAACAAACGCATGTATATACGTGAGTATATACAAACATCTTTCTGTCCCAATACTCTCTAGAGGGAACATATTATTGTATAAAAAAGGGGAAGGGGGAAGAGAAAAAAATAAATAAATAAATAAAAGAGGGGGGGGGGGTGGTAAAAACAAAAACAAAAAGGGGGGGGTGGTAAAAAAAAAAAAAGCGAGGGGCGTGGCTTGGCCGCTGACCGGAATGGCCGCATAAGTGCTGAGCTCCTCTCATCCACTCAGCTACACATAGCATCCAGCGCCATCCGCCACCGCGATCGACTCCACGGAGCCTCAGGGATCACCCCTCGTCTCCAGGGACATGACCCGCGGCAGATCCGCCGCCCACGGGGCGAAGAAGCTCACAGATTTTTACATTAAGCAGGCCGGCGCGCAGGCCCAAGATGGCGCCGTTCGGGACGAAGGCCTCACTCCGCAACAGACACCGACGGCCTCGGTGGCTCCTGCATCCTCTGAGGATCATCTTTCTGACATGGAGGACTCTGGAGAGCGGCAGCGTTCGCCCTCCATGTCGCCGGCTGACAGAGGTAAGAGAGCAGCAATCTCCCCAGCACACTCTCCCTCTAAGCCTCCATTAATGAAGAAGCAACATGGCGCTGGCACTTGTAGTCCCACAGCAGCGCTGACTGAAACTAGCTCTTCACTGGCAGCTTACAGCACATCAGATAGCCCTGCATCTGAACATACCCTGAAAGCCATGCTTCTTTCACTACAAGCTGACATGCAGAAGGAGCTCAGATCCTCCATTAACCATTTGATGGACAGAATGGAAGACATGGAAGAGCGTATAGATCATATAGAGCACCATCTCTCTGCTGCCACTAGCTCTCACAACACCGTAGTTGACATTCAGAATGAACATACTTCTGCGATTCACCAACTGCGTCTTAAAGTCGCAGACCTCGAAGACCGCTCAAGGCGGAATAATATCAAGATCAGGGGAGTCCCAGAGACTGTGTCACCTCCCGATATTGTCCCCTACCTGCACCAGCTCTTTCACAAGCTTATTCCGGCTCTCACACCGCAGGATCTCCTTATTGACAGAGCGCACAGAATACATAAGCCGCAGCACCTCCCAGACACAGTTCCCAGAGATATCCTGGCTAGGATACACTTTTTTAACACTAAGGAGCAGATAATGAGGGCTGCAAGATCCATACGCAACCTCCCTGATCCCTTCACTAAGATTCAGCTATACAATGATATCTCAGCCGCCACCTCACAGGCACGCAAGGCCTTCTCTCAAATCACTGCGATACTTATAGAACATAAAATCGCATACAAATGGGGTTTCCCCACCAAGCTTCTTGTAAACTACCAGCAACAACAAGTCGCATTCTTGACCCCCAAGGACGGTTTCAAACAACTACACAATTGGGGCATTGCCCCTCATGTGCCCCCGGTTCCGCCTCTGAACTCTAGACCTGCAAAAATCACCCATCGATGGGACACGAAACCTAAATCCTGAGCTTCCTACCATAGGGGGCTGCCCCCTTGGGCACCCCCCCTTTTCTTTTTTTTTTGACAAGGCGCTTGTCTTTTCAGGTTAAAGTGGATGACTGTTTCTCTCTCCTCTTTTGAACCCCTACACGCCGAACTGCCACTGTGTGCCAAGCACACGGCATTATTCTCTTCCCATATCTACTTGTGTACCTTACCCAAAGCCACCTTCTGTTCGTTCAGGAACCAACTGGATCCTTAGTTCACGTCTCTATATCTCCCGGTCATAGATATAGGTACATTACTACTGTTTGTGTGATTTATCGCAACTTCGCTTTTGTATTTCTGTTTTTTTTCTTTTTGTTACAGTTACTGTTTGGTTACTTGTACACTTTGACTTATAGTCAACGGTTATTGTATTCATTATCTGCTCGCAGAGTTAATATTTGCACTTAGTTCTGTTGAAAAGGTCCGTCAATTTCAGTACCATCTTGACAACTGACCCTATCTGCTAATGTCCCTTACAATCACGTCCCTTAATGTTAGGGGACTGAACAGTCCTTTCAAGCGCTCTCTCTTATGGAGGGAAGCTGCGACTTCTCATTCTGATATCCTATGCATACAGGAGACCCATCTCTCTTCCCGGAACTCACCACAATGTACCAATAAACGCTACCCACATATCTTTCATTCCCGCACAGATAAAAAAGTTAGAGGTGTTCTGATTGCAGTGCGCTCTACGGTGGCACTTACAGTTTCCAATGTAGAGCAAGACCCCGAAGGGAGGTTCTTAATCCTTTCCGCTTTCTTCAATAACAAACCCATGGTGATTGTGAACATATATGCTCCAAACACTCACCTAAAGCCCTTTCTTAAATCCATCCTCGCCAAAATACAACAATACCCGAAAGATCAAATCGTTTTGTGTGGAGACTTCAATGCAGTACCAGATCACGCATTGGACTCCTCATCCCCCCAAAGGAGAAGGTCCTCTACCCTCTCCTCTTTTTTACATCTGGAAGAATTCTATGACCCCTGGAGGTGTCAACATGGTACTGAAAGAGACTATACGTTTTATTCTTCTGCTCAGAGGTCATATTCCAGGATTGACTTGTTCCTGACATCCAAAGTGCTATTGCAAGCAGTTGCTTCCACTAAAATTGGTGTAATATCGTGGTCTGATCATGCCCCCATCTCTATGGTTCTCAATCTCTCCCCTCCTACCTCCCCATTCACAATCTGGCGACTAAATCCCAACCTGATCAGCACCAAGGACATTAGGGAACAGGTCAAGACTGCCATAAAAGATTATTTTGATGTAAACCAGCATTCTGTCCCCAAGCCCACCACGTGCTGGAATGCACACAAAGTAGTCCTACGGGGAATTTTGTTACGACTGGGGGCTCAGGAGAAGAAAAAGCGCACAGCGACCCTTAACATTTATCTAGATAAGATAAAATCACTAGAGAAGGTCAATATGACATCCCCCATTGCCTAAACGCACGCAGAGCTCAGCAAACTAAGATCTGAATTGAGTACTTACCTCCAGAATAAACATGAATTCTATCTGTGAAAACTCAAACTAACTTGGTACTCTCAGGGTAACAAATCGGGGAAAGCCCTAGCCCAACAATACAAACACAGGACTGCCCAATCCACAATCTCCCACCTAATAGATTCTAAAGGTAACAGACTGACTAACCCTAGAGACATAGCCAACTGCTTTCGCGCATTTTATCAACAATTATATAACTTAAAAGACTCCGCGACGGACACGCAGCCCACGACAGAGAATATCCAGACATTTCTCTCCAACGTTACCCTACCCTCCCTCTCCCCTTCTCAAACTGCTGACCTAGCCTTACCTTTTTCACAGCTGGAAATTAAAAACGCAATTAAAAGTCTCCCCCTACATAAAGCCCCGGGTCCAGACGGCTTTGGAAACGAATATTATAAGACGTTTGTAGATGAACTGACCCCGCATTTATGTAACTCCTTTAATCACATGCTGGCCACGGGAGAGATCCCCTCGGAATCCCTAGAAGCAACCATCACCACCATACATAAACCGGGGAAGGCCTCGTATGACCCGGCTAACTATCGCCCTATCTCATTACTTAACACCGATCTAAAAATGTATGCCAAGCTTCTTGCTACCAGACTTTCACAACACATGACTTCCCTCATACACCCGGACCAGGTGGGCTTTATTCCCCGCCGCCAAGCCTCAGATGGCACCCGCAGGTTTGTAGACCTTATCCACTGGGCAGAGCACAGTCGAACGCCTTCTCTGCTGATATCACTAGATGCAGAGAAGGCGTTCGACAGAGTCCATTGGGGTTATCTTGAGGCAGTTCTCCGGAAATTTGGCATAGAAGGCGAGTTCTTACAAGCTATTCTAGGTCTATATACCTCACCTACTGCGAGGGTCCGCACTTCTGGTATTCTCTCAAATCCCTTTAGAATCACTAATGGTACACGCCAGGGTTGCCCACTCTCACCTTTGATTTTCGCGTTAGTTATGGAGCCTCTGGCGCAGTCCATCCGTGCGCACCCCCATATACATGGTATTAATGTAAAAGACACCTGTCATAAGATAGGCCTCTATGCAGATGATGTCATCATTGCTGTCTCTGATCCAGTGAAATCCCTTCCTACCCTGACTGACGTCCTCCATAAATTTGGTGAAGCTTCCCTTTACAAACTAAACCACTCAAAATCAGCCATGCTTGGCATAGAGATCTCTCCAGCGCTCAAAGCAGAAATTACTAAATTAGCACCCTTCTCCTGGGCCCCCAGCTCATCTCTGCAATATCTAGGCATTCAACTAGTCTCTCCTTCCTCTGGTTTGTTACGAAGTAATCTTGTCTCGTTATTCACGAAACTGAACAATTTATCCTCTAATCTGACCTCCTTGAAAGCTTCATGGGCTGGAAGGATAGCCCTAACCAAAATGTTTCTCCTTCCACATGTGCTCTATTTCTTTCGAACCCTCCCGCTTCCGATTCTCTCAGCTGACCTAGCTAAACTGCAGCGTACCTTAGATTCGTTCATCTGGGCAGGACGTAAACCCCGCTTAAAATCTTCTGTCCTCAGCACTCCCTCTACCTCAGGAGGGATGGGATCACCGGACGTAAAAAAGTACTACAAATCCATCATCCTTGACCAAGGGAGACAACTATGGTCGCAAGACCCCAACACGAGATGGCATCAAATCGAGGCAGCTACTTTACCAGCGGATCCACAACTGACCCTAGCAGCGATCTGGTTGTCTCTCCCGACCACACGATCCATTCTTCCCACGGTAAGGGCCTGCCTATCTCAATGGAGTGCAATACGCAAAGATCATCTGGGTATACACAGATCTGCATTGAACAATCTCCCCCTACTAGCTCTACAACTTCTCTCTCCGGACCTAGCAATTAAGCACTGGCATGAAGCCGGAATCACCACCATCGGAGCTTTGTTTCTTGGTCCGGATTTAAAAAGCTTCCAACAACTGATTTCGGACTTTAATCTCTCACATCGGGACTTTTACATCTACTTAAGGCTTCGACACATCATCTCTCAAGGCTCGACAACTCCTGACACAACCTCCAAGGAGCTCCTCCATTTCTATAACCGCCCTCTTACTGTGTTAAAGGGCATATCCTTTATCTACAAACTCCTCTCCAAACCCTCCTCTTCCTCAAAATCTTCGAGCATCCTCTACTGGGAATCCTTACTACATTGCTCTTTCACCATGGAAGATTGGCATAGAGCTCTTCGCACCCCTCTAGTCATCTCCAAAAACATCACACATTGGGAAGCGGTCATGAAACTGTTTCATAGGTGGTACTACACTCCGCAAAAGTTAGCGACCATCTTCCCCACTCATTCTCCACAGTGCTGGAGAAATTGCAACTCCACCGGGGACTTATTTCATATCTGGTGGAGCTGCCCGGTTATTGGACCCTTTTGGCTACAAGTTTCCGCTCTGGTTCAGACCTTAACCAGCTCCCCCCAACAGCTGACTTCGCGAATGGCTCTCTTTGGTCTGGACTCCCAATATTGGCCTTCCTCCTGTCTACCAGTGGTACACCACGTCCTAATCTCAGCACGCCTGCTTATAGCTCGTGCGTGGAAAAACCCCCTCCCTCCAACCCTAACTGAGCTTATTAACACACTTAATGTTCATTGTCACATGGAATTTCTTTTCTCCAGAGTTCACATGACAGAATCTAGATTCTACAAACAATGGTCTTCCTGGTTATCACACCCAAAATGTATTAAGCTTGTCTAACTAGTAATCCATCATCCCCAGACCAAGCAGAGCCGGCAGCGAAAGTCACTGGTTCAGTGTACTATTTTTTTATATACAGTATTTGTAAGTTAGCTCTGATGATCCTGCAGCTCAGGTTTTTCGATTCAAGCATCTTCATCAATCTCTTCCTATATCTTACCTGTTTCTCTTCCCTTCCCTTCCTCCTGATCCTTTTTACTACCGTATTGGGACTAAATCGCACTCCCACTTAACCTTACCCTACCCTGTTTTATCTGGCGTGGCGCCCCCACTCGACACAGCCCATTGGGGTGTTGAGAGGGGACGAGATGCCCCCGGACCTAGCGATAGGGAATGTATAGTATACAGCAACTGGACCCCAGACTCGTAGCCCTTCTTTTTCTGTATCTTGCCTATGTTGGTAACACATGTTTCTCAACTTATCTAGGCACTCTCTGTTTATCTTATTTTTCTTTGACCTGTCAACTTTTTGTATCGCATTTGTATGGATTGTTATCAATATTTGTTATTGTATTATTCTACAATAAAAAATTTTGAAAAAAAAAAAAAAAAAAAAAAAAGCGGTGCCAAATTTGTGTCTGTTGCCCAAATGAGCTATTTAGTGGATAAAACTGGGTATCCATTCACCAGTAACCGGGCAACCCACTGAGGCATGACCAGGGGAAAATCACACCAGCACCTGATTAAATAACAGTGCTGATTTCGATCTCCTCGTTCATTCCTCTAGGCGACATAGTATCCAAAGTGAAAATCCAATACGTTTCCTGACGACACAGTCTTTTGAAACGTTCTGCTGGGGGAAATTTATCTGGAATTGATTCAAGGACCCAAACTTTTAGATCCTTGGATGATTGTTTATGATATTCTAGAAAGTGGCGGGGGCATTTGTCGATGCTGGTCTCCCTAAACACAGTGTCCCCCGCCACTTTCTAGAATATCATAAACAATCATCCAAGGATCTAAAAGTTTGGGTCCTTGAATCAATTCCAGATAAATTTCCCCCAGCAGAACGTTTCAAAAGACTGTGTCGTCAGGAAACGTATTGGATTTTCACTTTGGATACTATGTCGCCTAGAGGAATGAACGAGGAGATCGAAATCAGCACTGTTATTTAATCAGGTGCTGGTGTGATTTTCCCCTGGTCATGCCTCAGTGGGTTGCCCGGTTACTGGTGAATGGATACCCAGTTTTATCCACTAAATAGCTCATTTGGGCAACAGACACAAATTTGGCACCGCTTTTTTTTTTTTTTTTTACCACCCCCCTTTTTGTTTTTACCACCCCCCCCCTTTTTTTTTTTTTTTTTTTCTCTTCCCCCTTCCCCTTTTTTATACAATAGTATGTTCCCTCTAGAGAGTATTGGGACAGAAAGATGTTTGTATATACTCACGTATATACATGCGTTTGTTGCACATGTACATGTTTACAACTGCATGTTGTGAACATGTACATGATGTTTTGGTCATGATATAACTTAGAAACGTAATATTATACCTAGCATAGAGTCCTCTCTTTCCTCCATTCTCACCATTTTATTAATTCAATTATAATTTATAATAATCAATTGATTTCCAAATTGCTAATAATTTTCTTAATTCATTTTTTAGTTAATTTACTTATAAAAATGTATTCATTTTAAATTTGAGGTATATTTATACATTTTATATTTATGTATTTAATCAATTAGTGAATTGATCGATTTCTGCAAACGTTATAAACTTATCTTCCACTATTAATCAGCAAGCTTCTTACTCATATTTACATTCTCCTCAGTCTCCAGCCATCTACCTCTTTGAATCTGTGTATTTGATTGACGGGCTGGCCAGCCCATCAGATCTCTCTGTTTCTATTTCCTCTGTAATATAAGACTGCCAGGTTTGCCAGCTAATCATGGTCTGATGAAGAAGCTGTAGCTTCGAAATGCATTACCATTCCTTGCCACTGTGAATAATCACACTTCCTGTTCCTGTGAAGTCACGACCAGCTGCTTCTTGTTTCCTGCCTCCTGGTTCCCAGCATTTTCTGGATCCCTGTAAGATCACACCAGTGCCCCAGGCTGCAAAGGGAAGACATTTATGAGACTCCAAGACTGGCGATTTTCACTGCATACTGAACTCATCTAATTTAACCTGTGAGTTACTACTTGTTTTTATTAAATATATGATTTATACTGCACTCAGTCTGGCGCCCCTCTGTTCCCATGAAATGAGGCGTAGCAGCTGGGCACACCGGGACGAATCGGTGCATAAATAAATGCAACAGGATTCGAATCGGAGCGTAATAAGTGACAGAAATGATATCCCATGACAGAGACAAGATTCCACAACTGGACTGACGGTAACAACAAAGAATCCGACTCTGGAGCATGTACTGAAATGAGGCGTAGCAGCTGGGCACACCAGAACGAATCGGTGCAAAAAGCGACAGGATTTGAACTGGAGTGTAATAAGTGACAGAAATGATCTCCCATGACAGAAACAGGATTCAACGACTGGACTGTAGGTTACAACGAATCCGTCTCTGGAGCATGTACTGAAATGAGGCGTAGCAGCTGGGCACACCAGGACGAATTGGTGCATAGAAGAATGCGACAGGATTCGCCTTGGAGCGTAATAAGTGACAGAAATGATATGCCATGACAAAGACACGAATCAGGGACCGTGCGTGATCCTGCGAGTGACTCAGTCTCTGGAGCATGTACAGAAATGAGGCCGAACCCTGGGGCACTTCAAAGCGAATCGGTGCACCGGAGCGCGGCTAGTGACAGAAATGACTTTGAAACGGTAGAAATGAGTAGGACTGAAATGATTTGAACGAGACAACATGAGATACGCAACACAACTGTATAAATGATGAAAACATATCGAACTGGGGCAGACCAACCAATACGTGCGGGCTGCTTGCTTTTGTCGCAACAAGCAGTCGGCTGTGAGTCGAACGATTCGACCGACACTGAGACATGTCGAACTGGGGCAGACCAACCGATATGTGCGGGCTGCTTGCTTTTGTCGCAACAAGCAGTCGGCTGTGAGTCGAACGATTCGACCGATACTAGAATGGAGCCGAACGGTTCTGAATGTACCTGCGAACGAATCGCCTGACGTGGCGTGATAGACCGAAGATGATAACGACTACATCGAAAGTAGAAACCGTGACATGCGTACGAGAGCCACAATAACATTTGAGCGGTTCGTGAGTTCAGGGAATGTTTGCATTTGAAATACATAAAAGGGGGTGCCGAAGCCCTACCTGCGACAGCCGGCCCGACGTGTGACGACAAATACGATGGCAAGAGGACACTCCGACGGCGAAACCCACGGACGCTGATGAACGGGAAGATGGTCAAGACGGAGACGAACAAGGCGGGAACTCACAAACGGGCTCACTGCGTCTGGTCTGGATAGTCGGCCCTTGATATCTGACGTATCAGGTATCGCGCACTGGAACCGACGAGGCAGGATGGGCGAACGGCGGGTTATATACACGACCGGGCTCCTCCCATAATTTCAGGCCACCATACTGGCCTTTCTATATATACATACACAGTGCCTTGAAAAAGTATTCATACTCCTTGACATTTTCCACATTTTGTCATGTTACAAGCAAATACGTAAATGTATGTTATTGGGATTTAATGTGCTAGACCAAAACAAAGTGGCACATACCGTATTTATCAGCGTATAACAGGCACTTTTTTCCCCTTAAGATCGGGGGAAAATTGTGGATGTGTGTTATACACCGATCTCCGTCGACTGTGAGTGGAGATGAGCGAGCTCCGCTGATATACAGAAAGCCGAGTGTATTTGGCTAGACTCGGCTCCTCTCGCAGTACTGACTGTGAGCAGAGCCGAGTCTAGCTGAATACACTCAGCTTTCTGTATGTTGCCGGCGCTCGCTCATCTTCGCTCACAGTCAGCGGAGATGGACGGGACTGCGAGAGGAGCTGAGTCTAGCCGAGTAAACTCGGCTTTCTGTATTTCGGCGGTGCTCGTTCATCTCCGCTCACAGTCAGCGAAGATCAGTGCCAATTTTAAATAATCAGTGGCTGCAAAGGCACTGGGCAAGGCTGCAAAGGCACTGAGCAATGCTGAAAAGGCACTGGGCAAGGCTGCAAAGATGGACAAGGCTGCAGATGGACACTGATAAGGCTGCATTGATGGGCATTTAAATGTAAGTTTTTTTTCCTTAAACTTCCCTCCTAAAAGTTATTTTCATTAACATTTCCTCCTAAACTTGGGGTGCATGTTATACGCCGGCGCATGTTATACGCCAATAAATACGGTTGGGAAGTGGAAGGAAAATCGTAATTGGTTTTCAAATTTTTTTTACAAATAAATATCTGAATTTGTCATGCATTTGTTTTCAGCCCCCCTGAGTCAATACTTTGTAGAACCACCTTTCGCTGCAATTACAGCTGCAAGTCTTTTTAGATATGCCTCTACCAGCTTTGCACATCTAGAGAGTGGAATTTTTGCCCATTCTTTTTTGCAAAATAGATCAAGCTCTGTCAGATTGGATGGAGAGCGTCCATGAACAACGATTTCCAAGTCTTGCCACAGATTCTCAATTGGATTTAGATTTAATTGGGCCATTCTAACACATGATTATGCTTTGACATAAACCATTCCATTCTAGCTCTGGCTGTATGTTTAGGGTCATTGTCCTGCTGGAAGGTGAACCTCCGCCCCAGTCTCAACGCTCTTGCAGACTCTAACAGGAATTCTTCTAATATTGCCCTGTATTTGGCTCCATCCATCTTTCCATCAACTCAAGTTTGTTTCATTTCTGGGATTTGTTTCATTTAGAGTAACCTTTTTTTAGTTTCCTCCTCAGTTGGTAAAATCTGTTTTGGGACCTGGAGCCCGGGGATTTCTAATGCCGCGTACACATGACCGGACTTTTCGACGGACTAGGTCCGAATGAATGGACTTGGTCACACACAAGCACACCAAGTCAGACAGATTTGAATGTGATGACATACGACCGGACTAGAATAAGGAAGTTCATAGCCAGTAGCCAATAGCTGCCCTAGCGTCTGTTTTCGTCCTGTTGGACTAGTATACAGACAAACGGATTTTTCGACTGGACTCGAGTCCATCGGAAAGATTTGAAACATGTTTTATTTCTAGGTCCATCGGACTTTTGGGGAAAAATAGTCCACTGGAGTCTACACACGATCGGATTGTCCGACGGATTCTGGTCCTTCGGACCTAGTCTGCCAGAAAGTCCGATTGTGTGTACGCGGCATTAGAGATTTGGGAGGGATGAAATCTCCAATCTGGGCCTGTGTTTTCTGAAAACCAGCACACTGTTGTTTTTTATGTAGAGTAAGGACTATGGTTCTAAGCTCCACCTCAGTAGACAGGGGATGTCTCTGCTCAGGAGTCAGGAGGGCTCCACCTAGGAGAGACAGGTGGAAGCCAGAGAAGCAAGGGGCTGCTTCTGCACAGAGTTGTGTATGGAGACTGTCTGTAGGAGACAGACAAGGCCTAAAGAGTAAGGCCAGAGAAGCAGTGTTAAAGGTGTAAGCTAGGAGGCTGAAAGTCACTTGATTTGTTGATGGAAGCGCATTGCTGAACATCCTTGTGAGGGAATGTTCTTTTACAAAAAATTTGCTGTCCCCTCAAAATAACTCAACACACAGCCATTATGTCTAAACCACTGGCAACAACAGTGAGTACACCCCATAAGTGAAAATGTCCAAATTGGGTTAAATCAGCCATTTTCCCTGCCCAGTGTCATGTGACTCATTAGTGTTACAAGGTCACAGGTGTGAATGGGGAGCAGGTGTGTTCAATTTGGTGTTATTGCTCTCACTCCCTCATACTGGTCACTGGAAGTTCAACATGGCACCTCATGGCAAAGAACTCTCTGAGGATATGAAAAAAAGAATTGTTGCTCTACATAGAGATGGCCTAGGCTATAAGAAGATTGCCAAAACCCTGAAACTGAGCTGCAGCACGGTGGCGAAGACCATACAGCGTTTTAACAGGACAGGTTCCACTCAGAACAGGCCTCTCCATGGTCGACCAAAGAAGTTGCATGCACATGCTCAGCGTCAAATCAATAGGTTGTCTTTGGGAAATAGACATATGAGTGCTGCCAGCATTGCTGCAGAGGTTGAAGGGTCGGGGGATCAGCCTGTCAATGCTCACACCAAATGCCGCTTACTGCATCAAATTGTTCTAGATGGATGTCGTCCCAGAAGGAAGCCTCTTCTAAAGATGATGCAGAAAAAAGCCCGCAAACAGTTTGCTGAAGACAAGCAGACTAATGACATGGATTACTGGAACCATGTCCTGTGGTCTGAAAAGACCAAGATAAACTGATTATTTGGTTCAGATAGTGTCAAGCGTGTGTGGCGGCCACCAGGTGAGGAGTACAAAGACAAGTGTGTATTGCCTACAGTCAAGATGGTGGGAGTGTCCTGGTCTGGGGCGGCATGAGTGCTGCCAACACAGGGGAGCTACAGTATATTGAGGGAACTATGAATGCCAACATTTAGTGTCACATAATGAAGCATATGATCCCCTCCCTTCGGACACTGGGCTGTAGGGCAGTATTCCAACATGATAATGACCTCAAACACACCTCCAAGATGACAACTGCCTTGTAAAGAAGCTGAGGGTAAAGGTGATGGTCTGGCCAAGCATGTCTCCAGACCTAAACCCTATTGAGCATCTGTGGGGCATCCTCAAACAGAAGGTGGAGGAGCGCAAGGTCTCTAACATCCACCAGCTCTGTGATGTCCTCATAGAGGAGTGTAAGAGGACTCCAGTGGCAACCTGTGAAGCTCTGGTTAACTCCATGCCCAAGAGGGTTAAGGCAGTGCTGGAAAATAATGGTGGGCACACAAAATATGGACACTTTGTGCCCAATCTGGACGTTTTCACTTAGGGGTGTACTCACTTTTGTTGCCAGCGGTTTAGACATTAATGGCTGTGTGTTGAGTTATTTTAAGGGGACAGTAAATTTACACTGTTATACAAGCTGTACACTCACTTCTTTATATTGTAGTAAAGTGTAATTTCTTCAGTGTTGTCACATGAAAAGATAAAATATTTACAAAAATTGTGAGCGGTGTACTCACTTTTGTGAGATATGGTACATATATATATATATATATATATATATATATATATATATATATATATATATATATATACATATACACAAACTATATTGACAAAGTATTGGGACACCTGCCTTTATAAGCACATCTTTAATGTCATCCCAGTCTTATGCCCTGTACACACGGTCGGACTTTCCGAAAATGTGTGATCGGATTGCGTTGTCGGAAAATGCCGATTGTGTGTGGGCTCCATCGGACTTTTTCCGTCGGAATTTCCGACACACAAAGTTTGAGCGCTGGATGTAAAATTTTCCAATAACAAAATCCAATCGTTTAAATTCCGATCGTGTGTAGACAATTTTGATGGACAAAGTGGCATGCAGGCTCAGAATAAATTAAGAGATGAAAGCTATTGGATACTGGCCTCTTTATAGTCCCGTCTTACGTGTTCTACGTCACCTCGTTCTGAACGATCGGATTTTCCGACAACTTTGTGCGACCATGCATATGCAAGACAAGTTTGGGCCACAATGCGTTGGAAAAAATCAGAAGAATTTTGTCATTGGAATGTCCGACCGTGTGTACAGGGCATTAGTCTGTATGGTTCAATATTGAGTTGGCCCACCCTTTTCAGCTATAACAGCTTGCTCTCTTCTGAGAAGGCTGTCCACAAGGTTTAGGAGCGTGTCTATGGGAATGTTAGACCATTCTTCCAGAAATGCATTTGTGAGGTCAGGCACTGATGTTGGACGAGAAGGCCTGGCTCGCAGTCTCTGCTCTAATTTACCCCAAAGGTGTTCTATCGGGTTGAGGTCAAGAATTTGTGCAGGCCAGCCAAGTTCCTTTACCCCAAACTCGATCATCCATGTCTTTATGGATCTTGCTTTGTGCACTGGTTCAAATCATTTGATGGAGGGGGGGGGTTATGGTGTAGGGGTTGTTTTTCAGGGTTTGGGCTTGGCCCCTTAGTTCGAATGAAGGGAACTCTTAAGGCGTCAGCATACCAAGACAATTTCATGCTCCCAAGTTTGTGGGAACAGTTTGGGGATGGACCCTTCCTGTTCCAACGTGAGTGCACACCAGTGCATGAAGACTGGGATGCCATCAAAGTTCATGTGCATGTAAAGGGTGGGCCAACTCAGTATTGAACCCTACAGACTAAGACTGAGATTCCATTAAATTTCATGTGCGTGTAAAGGCAGGTGTCCCAATACTTTTGGCAATAGTGTGTGTGTGTGTGTGTGTGTGTGTGTGTGTGTGTGTGTGTGTGTGTGTGTGTGTGTGTGTGTGTGTGTGTGTGTGTGTGTGTGTGTCAGGCAGGCAGCACCTCACACGCCATCAAGCTTTCTTCATCCTACACCTAGAGGTGTCTAAAACACAACAGGCTGGCCCAGGAGCTGACATCAAGCTTTTCAAAACCCTCAATGCCTGGTGCCCCGTGGCCGTCTTAGATCAATTACTAGTGCACCTACCTGATCCCTCACCAGACAGCCCGTTTATTACCATTTCCAGTTAGACCGCTAAGCATCAATCAGTTTATCAGTCACATCAGGATCCTCCTACGAAACTTAGGCCTTGACCCCGCTAATTTTTCAGGACATTCTTTCCGCATTGGAGCAGTATCAGCAGCCTCACACAACGGAGTTCCGGAACACGTGATCAGAAAGATGGGCAGGTGGAAATCCACCTGCTTCGCTCGATACATTCCCGATCCACAGTCTGAAATGTATCGAGCCTTCAGCGACCTTGCCCTGTAGCATCTTATCTTGCCTAAATAAACTATTACCTCCCTAACCAAGTCTTTTGTGCCCTTCTTTTAGCATATTGCCCAGCAGAACAGGGCTCACGGCCCAGCTCCCCTGGGCTTACCTTACAGCAGACCAGGGCACACTTCAGGTCTATTTATGTTGTTAGTCATGTGACGTGTTTATGTGTTCTTCCATATCTTTGAGGACGGAGGGCTCCGACCATAAATAAGAAGCCCAGTATGTTGGCCTGTAATAATGGGAGGAGTCCGGAGGGTATTTAACCAGACCACCCACAACGGTCGGTGTCGGTTCCAGTGCGCATTATTACGTCACCAGGCCGACTTTCACAACTCACTACGTATTTGTGAGTGCGTATGTCACGATCCCTTATCCCATTCCCGTTCGCAAGCTTTCCGACGATCGTTACGCATCGCCGTTGCAGGTAGGACTTTGTTGTTACCTTTCTACTCAAAATATCGAATTACTTCGTTATCATGTTTTTTTCGCTAAATGTCGCACTTACAGCTCTGAAGCCCTTTCTATGTCATCTTTCATGTATATCGTTCTTTCTACCTGATGCGAATCATTCAAGCCAGTTGCAACCCCTGCATCACTTACGAAACATTCACCTCACCTAAACTGACCCCCTACACCTCTTACTGGATAGCATACACTCACCAAACAGCCGATTCAAATCTAGTCGCAAACCTCGCTTCTATGGTTCGGATCCTCGGCAATCACAAGCCCCTTCAACCACCATCAACGTTCAGCCAATCTGAACCCAACCATCTCATCGGCAATACGGTTCGGATCTAACATACGAGCCCCTCAGTCACCTCGCATCCACGGAGAATTCGAGTTTAGTCGCAGCATCGGCGCTACGATTCAAGTCCTCACTAAGCAACCTTAACAACCGAGCCGAATCCTGTCGCATCACAGTCTCAAATGGATCGACTCTTTCACAGACTACCGTATATACTCGAGTATAGGCCGACCCGAATATAAGCCGAGGCCCCCAATTTACCCCCAAAAAAACTGGCAAACTTATTGACTCGTGTATAAGCCGAGGGTGAGACATGCCTGTCCATCCCTGTGTGTGTGTCCGTCCATCCCTGTGTGTCCGTCCATCCCTGTGTGTCCGTCCATCCCTGTGTGTCCGTCCATCCATCCCTGTGTGTGTGTGTGTCCATCCATCCATCCATCCCTGTGTGTGTGTGTCTCCATCCATCCATCCATCCATCCCTGTGTGTGTGTGTCTCCATCCATCCATCCCTGTGTGTGTGTGTCTCCATCCATCCATCCATCCATCCCTGTGTGTGTGTGTATCCATCCATCCCTGTGTGTGTGTGTGTCTCCATCCGTGTGTGTGTGTGTGTGTGTGTGTGTGTGTGTGTGTGTGTGTGTGTGTCCAGCCTACCTGTGTCCCGAGCCTTTGTCCCGAGCCTCCGTCCCGTGCCTTGCCTCCTTGCCTCCGTCCCGTGCCGTGCCTTGCCGCCGTGCCTTGCCTCCGTCCCGTCCCGTCCCGTCCCGTGCCGTGCCTTGCCTTGCCTCCGTCCCGTGCCCTCTTCGTCGGCGCCTCGGCGGCCATTGTAAAATTCAAAAGCTGCGCCGCCGCCTTCGCCTGTGATAGGCGGAACACTGAATTTCCCAGCAGCCTGTGTTCCGCCTATCACGGACATCGTATCATCCTCGTCCGTAGTACGAGGATGATACGATGTCCGTGATAGGTGGAACACAGGCTGCTGGGAAATTCAGTGTTCCGCCTATCACAGGCGAAGGCGGAGCCGGAGGCGCGGCTTTTGAATTATAGAATGGCCGCTGTCTGTCTGCTCGACACGCTGATCGAGCGGGCAGACAGCGATGACTCGAGTATAAGCCGAGGGGGGCACTTTCAGCCTCAAAAAAGAGGCTGAAAATCTCGGCTTATACTCGAGTATATACGGTATTCTACCGGGGCTCGCAACCAGCCCGGTCCCTACTAGTCACATCGTAAAGTACAATTTCAGCAGTACCTTCGTTTCACTTTCTCAAGTCTATCCATGCATGATCATATACAATTCCCTCCACCAATTCGTTCAGTTGCGCACGGTCAATCCTACACAATAATTTTCTCTGCAACCTTTTCTTTCACCTTTTAACAAAGCTGCATTCTTGCAATGACTTCAAGTCTTTCTGCATTTGGCTCAAAAACGGCCAACGTCTCCAGTAGCAACACGGCTACTCATACATTTTCTCTATCCCTTTTCCTCCTTTTCAGGTCAGTAAGGTTGCCAACTGGTCCATCTTACAACAGGCTCTGACTATATTTCTCCCAGGTAAAAAAAAAAAAAAACTTGTCGAGGGCTTGCATTTCTTCACCAGGGGGTCAGCTACGGCCCCAAAACAGCTCTTGCAATCCACCTTTCACAAACTATTTCCATGTCACCCCAGTACAGGTTCTTGGTCGACCCAGTCCTCCACCCCAACAGAGACTTCATCACTAGGGATTCAAGGCAGGTGCGTAGTTGGAAGAAATAAATAAGTAAATAATAAATTAATTAAAAGGGGGGCCCACCCCCCCATCTTTCCTTTCTCTTATACATACTTTCACAACATATTTTACTTCACATACATAATTCGCTTGGTTTCCCAAGGCGTTAGCAACTCTCACATACTTCTATGCATCACACTCTGTTTTCGAAGCACAAGCCTTCACTATGCAGACAAGGTCGCCTAATCTCCATTCTTGCTGGCAGTGCAAGCATTAGCAGACCGAACACACATCAATAAACTACAGATCGCAACATTCCTACTTAGAATACCAGACTTCAGCTACCCTCCCCAGTCCGCCCTGGGGGCTCTAGTTCACTAGTCTGTGCCGAGCACAGACGGACACCCAAGCTAACGGTTACCTAGCCAGTCACCTCCTGGCTCACTTCGGTTGTCACTCATTATTTTGAGTTTTCTAAAGTCACAGTCAACAGCGCTCGAGCACAAAACAACTGTCACTATGGCTGTCGCTCCTTGTCCTTTCCTGTTTTCCCTATTACCTTCCACCTATCTACTCAAACGTATCTATCCCCTCCTATATCCCCAAACTTTCCTTAAAACATATGCATTTCCCCTCTTTATTTTTAGCGGACGCCATGTCGCTGGCCGGCAGCGATGATCCTACCCCCGTCCCATCATCACCCGGGGCGGGCTCAGCGAACGACACGCAGTCCTTCAGAGCTTGTACCATCCCCAAACTCACAGCAGAGCTGCGGCGTAGGAATATTCCCTACCCTGCCACAGCTATGAAAGCTGAACTTTTTAAACTACTATTTCCACTGTCTCTGCCAGCTCCACCAGTCACTCAGGTGTCCCTGCAGTCAATTGCTTCAGCAGTTACTCAGCTACACTCCTTGGTGTCCTCACTTTTAACAACAGTTTCCGATGTTCAGGCAAGAGTGGGGACTCTGGAGGTACGACAAGTGGCCCCCTTACCATCTTCAGTCGTCACCACTACCCCCGTGCCAGCACTTACAGGTACACCCCAGAGCAGCTCCACAGTCTTCCCTGCACATCTCGTCTCAGCAGGCATAAGGAAGGACATCCTGGATGGCCGGGACGTCAATTTGGCATCCCTCCTTATTTCAATACATGACGCGGAGGAAAACAAAGCCTATTCATGGAAAGACGTCTCCGTCATCCTAAAAGCAAAAGACCAAAGGCTCGCATGCAAACTCAGTCAGTGAGTTTGTTGCTTGCCTTCGGCATGTTCAGAGACATAATATGCTCCCTCAACCCCAACAGGAGGGAAGAACTAGATCTGTATTTACACGCAGTGACGGATCTAGGGTATAGGTATGGAGGCAGTTCGTTTTACGACTACCACCGCTCCTTTTCAGCCAAAGCAGAAGCTAGGCTCAGCCAGTTCCAGGTGACTACCGACTGGAGCACAGTCGATACAGAACTGTTCTGTCACCATTTCGCTGGCCTACGCTCCCCACTCTGCACTACCCCGAGGGCAGACAACTCCCCAACTTCTCCTCTTTCCCCGAATACAGCTCAGTGTTCAGGAGCAATTACACAGCGCTCCCAGGAGGAAAGAATTTTCCGTCACTGGCCCTTGCTGTAAGACGTTATGCAGGCAGCACCTCACACGCCATCAAGCTTTCTTCATCCTACACCTAGAGGTGTCTAAAACACAACAGGCTGGCCCAGGAGCTGACATCAAGCTTTTCAAAACTCTCAATGCCTGGTGCCCCGTGGCCGTCTTAGATCAATTACTAGTGCACCTACCTGATCCCTCACCAGACAGCCCGTTTATTACCATTTCCAGTTAGACCGCTAAGCATCAATCAGTTTATCAATCACATCAGGATCCTCCTACGAAACTTAGGCCTTGACCCCGCTCATTTTTCAGGACATTCTTTCCGCATTGGAGCAGTATCAGCAGCCTCACACAACGGAGTTCCGGAACACGTGATCAGAAAGATGGGCAGGTGGAAATCCACCTGCTTCGCTCGATACATTCCCAATCCACAGTCTGAAATGTATCGAGCCTTCAGCGACCTTGCCCTGTAGCATCTTATCTTGCCTAAATAAACTATTACCTTCCTAACCAAGTCTTTTGTGCCCTTCTCTTAGCATATCGCCCAGCAGAACAGGGCTCACGGCCCAGCTCATCTGGGCTTACCTTACAGCAGACCAGGGCACACTTCAGGTCTATTTATGTTGTTAGTCTTGTGACGTGTTTATGTGTTCTTCCATATCTTTGAGGACGGAGGGCTCCGACCATAAATAAGAAGGCCAGTATGGTGGCCTGTAATTATGGGAGGAGCCCGGAGGGTATTTAACCAGACCACCCACAGCGGTCGGTGTCGGTTACAGTGCGCGGTACCCGCCCACCCATTCCCCTTCTCAGAGTACTTCTCTAAAATACGTTTCTCTACAGAAACATCCATTACTTCATTAAGGTATGCGCCCTTCTCTTAGCATATCGCCCAGCAGAACAGGGCTCACTGCCCAGCTCACCTGCGCTTACCTTACAGCAGACCAGGGCACACTTCAGGTCTATTTATGTTGTTACTCTTGTGGCATGTTTATGTGTTCTTCCATATCTTTGAGGATGGAGAGCTCTGACCATATATATATATATATATGTATGTATATATATATATATCATACAGTATGGACCATATAGATTATCTACTGTAGCAAAGATAAGTGATGCCTTCTATCATAATAGCCTCTGCTATATAGTAATGGCAATCCACATACTAAAGCTGTATTCACTATCCACCTTAAAGCAGCATAATACATGGTGTCTCTCCATAATTAATAACTTGCAGCCCAGTGTGTGGAACTATCAAAGTCAGGACTGAAGCACCAGCCTAAAGCGATCAGTCAAATTGTGTGCAACCTGCACATGAAATCTATTCAGAATTCCAAACTCACAATCACAACTTGCATTATAGATTTAAAGAGGAGGTTATATGTACATATTTTCTACAATCAATGTATCTAACTGAGCTGTGTTCCCTAAAAGTTCTGGTAATTGGGTACTGTAAGTAAGGAAAGGAAAATATACACTATTTTCCAAAACTTAAACCCATGCATTGACCGAAATTAAATCCAATGTTAACCACTTGACCTCCATAAGATTTTACAGGCAATTTTCTTGCTATTTAGTAATGCACTATTTTAACTGATAATTGCGTAGTCATGCAACACTGTACACAAACTAAATTTATATCATTTTTTTCACACGAATTAAGCTTTCTTTTAGTAGTATTTGATCGACACTGGCTTTTTATTTTTTGCAATATAAATGAGAAAAGACCGAAAATTTTGAAAAAGAAAGTGATCTTTTTTACTTTCTGACATAAAACATTCAACAAAAATGTTTTTTAATCCTAAACAACAATAGTGTTGGCTAAAAAACAAAAAACAAACAACCACAGCTCCTCCAGCCTTGGAGCATGGCACAGACTAATAGTCCAATTTACATTTCAGTTCAAATCAGATTAACATATTTTTAGGTGCATAAAAAAAAAAAAAAAAACTATTTTACAGTTGGTCTGAGTTAAAGGAGTTGTAAACCCTCAAGGTTTTTCACCTTAATGCCTTCTATACATTAAGGTGAAAGACCTTCTGTACTGCAGCTGCCCCCCAGAACCCCCTTTTTTCTTACCTGAACCCGATCGTCCAGTGACGAGCATGAGCCCAGCAGCTCCAGCCGCTCCAGCTACTGTCTCGGATCCTCATTGGATAGATTGATAGCAGCCAGAGCCAGAGCTGTTATTCAAATCCAGTGACATGGGAGCCAGGGGCGGGGCTAAGTCTTGCTGTTTTTGCCAATGGTCGCAGCAGCAGGGAGCTTGCCCATATGGGGGCCACCATGGATAGCGTCTCTCCGTGGGGGCATTTGATGAAGAGGAGAAGCCAGGAGTGCCGCCAGGACACCCCAAATAAAGGAGGGCTGCTCGGTGCAAAACCCTTGCACAACGCAGATAAGTATGACATATTACAAAAAAAAAAAAAAACATTTACAATCACTTTAACCACTTCTGGACCGCCACACACTGATATAAGTCCTAAATTTGAAGAGGGATATCTTTGTTATGGCAGCAGCTAGCTGCCATAACCCTGGTATCCTCTTCTTCGGCTGGCGGTCCAATTTCCGATAATAGTGGTCTCTGTGGCAGATTCGCCACGGGATCAATTTTATCGGCAGCGGGAGAGGGCCTCCCCTCCCCTTGCACTTTGGTGCCCTCCGCCTCTTACCGGAGCCGTCGGGCAGTGACAGAGGCGATTGGGTCCTTCTGCTGGCTGGGTATGGAGACGAGAGGAAAATGGCCCCCACCCGTCTCCATACCATTGAAGGGGCGGAAGTGATGTCAAACGGCCTTTTTTTTTTCTTCTTTTTTTATGACAATTTTTTTTTTATTGCATTGTAGTGTAAATATGAGATCGGAGGTCCTTTTTGACCCCAGATTTCATATTTAAGAGGTCCTGTCATGCTTTTTTTCTATTAACCTCCCTAGTGGTAATCCCGAGTCTGGCAGGAGCGGTAACCCCGAGCCAGACTCGGGATCGCATCGCTGGTGCAGGGGAGGACACAGTGAGACTTAGGCCGCGTACACACGGGCGGACTGTCTGTCCAACTTAGTCCGCTGAAACACATTTCAGCAGACAGTCCGCTCGTGTGTGGGCTTCAGCGGACTTTTTCAGCGGACTGTCTGGCGGACTAAGTCTTTCGGAATTTCCGTAATATTGTCCGTCCAACTTTGGTTTCAGCGGACAGTCCGCTCGTGAGTAGGCAAGTTGGACGGACTAAGTATGGCGCATGCTCAGAAAGGATTTACACGGCCGAAGGTTGCATTGCAGTGTATTGGACGTCGTATTTCTAGTCCAGTCGTACGTGCTGTACACGTCATCGCGCAAGCTTTCAACGGACTGTCTGTTCATCGTGTGTGGTCAAGTCCGTTCATTCAAAAGTAGGACGGACTGTCTGTCGGATTGTCTGACGGACTTAGTTGGCCAGACAGTCCGCCCGTGTGTACGCGGCTTTACTTACCTTGTCCCCTGGATCCAGCGATGTCCTCTGTGCTGTGTGATCGAGCTGTCCTCCGCTCGATTCACAGTCCCGAATGCCGCCGAGCTCCTTTCCCTGCGACGTTACGGAGCACGGGAGCAGAGAACGGCGGCAAATTCAAAAAAGTTAAAAGACACAAAACACACACAGTACTGTAATCTTACAAAAAATTACACATCCCCTTTGTCCCTAGTGATCTGTGCACTTTTATATTATAAATACTGTTTTTTCTGCCTGGAATTTGGAGATTGTCCATAGCAACCAAAAAGTGTCCCTTTTTCAGTGTTTTAGAATTTGATTACATTATTGAATAATTTTTATTATTCTTTATTATATTATAAACTTTATCATACCCGGGATGTCTGCTAGACTCTGGTTTGAAGAGATTTAAGAGCGTTATTCCTAAGAATTACAGGACTACAAAATAAAACGCCAGATTTCCATGCAAAATAATTGTACCGCTTTCAGCACCTAATTCCAGACTGAATCATACCGCCAGGGAGGTTAAAAGGGATGTTTACATTCCTTGAAATAGGAATAAAAGTGACACTTTTTTTTTTTTTTTTTTAAAGAACAGTGTAAAAATAAAAGGTAAAATAAATAAGAAAAAATGTTAAACTCACCTCGTCCCACCGAGCCCGCGTGCAGAAACAAACGCATACATGAGTAGCGCCCGCATATGAAAACAGTGTTCAAACCCCACATGTAAGGTATCGCCGAGATCGTTAGAGTGATAGCAATAATTCTAGCCCTTGACCTCCTCTGTAACTTAAAACATGCAACCTTTCGAATTTGTTAAACGTCGCCTATGGCATTAAGGCATTAACACTTTAAACCCACCAGGGGTAATAGTACTTTCGATATCCAACCCTGCACAACAGAAGAGGATTGCTCCACATGTAAATGAGAATAAGTGCTTCCAATAGTGTAATAACATAAAACCAATTTATTGTAAAAACAAAACCTTCAACCATTAAACTCACTTCAATCCAAACACAATCAGCATAGAAAGGCAAACTCCTGTTGGCAAACTGTAGCGGCGTATTGTGGTCATGATGGAACCATGGTGTAACGGTTAACCCCTAATGTCGCGTACACACGATCGGACTTTCCGGCAAACTTGGTCCAGTGAACAATCCGCTGGACTTTGCAGCGGAGCTCCGCCGGACTTTCTGAACGAGCGAACTTGCGCACACAGGATTGGACTTTCCGGCAGGCTAGGTCCGACTGACTTCCCGTCAGACTTTTGGCGGAGGTCTGACGGACTTTCAGAATGAACGGACTTGCCCACACATGGACTAAAGTCCATTCATTTTGAATGTGACTCCAGGTACGATGGGACTAGAGAAAGAAGTCAATCTCGCCGATTTCATCGGCGCGATTGACACCTTGTGAGCCCTGCCTGATATGGATTTTACACTCAGCCTCTCCCTCACACTTGTACACACGCTGTCTCCTCCTCACACCTGTATGCACTCAGCCCCCCTCACACCTGTATGCACTCAGGCCCCTCCTCATACCTGTACACACTCAACCCCCCTCACGCCTGTACGCACTCACCCTCCCTCACACCTATACACACTAAGTCCCCCTCACGCTTGTATGCACACAGCCCCATCACACCTGTACGCACTCAGCGTCCTCCTCACACCTGTGTGCACTCAGAATCCTCCTCACACCTGTACACACTAAGCCCCCTCCTCACACCTGTATGCACTCAGCCCCCCTCACACTTGTACACACTCAGCCCCCTCACAGCTGTATGCACTCATCCCCCCTCACAGCTGTATGCACTCAACCCCCCCTCACAGCTATATGCACTCAACCCCCCCTCACAGCTATATGCACTCAGCCCCCCTCACAGCTGTACGCACTCAGCCCCCCTCACAGCTGTATGCACTCAGCCCCCCTCACAGCTGTATGCACTCAGCTCCCCTCACACCTATACGCACTCAGCCCCCCTCACACCTATACTCACTTAGCCCCCCTCACACCTGTATGCACTGTGCCCCCTCCTCATATCTGTATGCTCCCAGCTCCATCCTCACATCCTGTGCCCCCTAACACCTGTACACACTCAGAGTCCTCTTCACACCTGTACACACTCAGCCCCCTCCTCACACCTGTACGCACTAAGCCCCCTCCTCAGACCTACTGAGGACTGACCTAAACACACTAAGCCCCTCCTCACACCTGTACGCACTCAGCGTCCTCCTCACACCTATATGCACTCAGAATCCTCCTCACACCTGTACGCACTAAGCATCCTCCTCACACTTGTACACACTCCACGTCCTCTTCACACCTGTATGTACTCAGTCTCCTCCTCACACCTGTATGCACTTAGCCCCCTCCTCACACCTGTACACACTCAGCCTTCTCTTCACAACTTTACGCACTAAGCCCCCTCCTCACACCTGTATGCACTCGGCCTCCGTCACACTTGTACACACGCAGTCCCCTCCTCACACCTATATGCACTCAGCCCCCCTCACACCTGTACGCACTAAGCCCCTCCTCACACTTGTACGCACTCAGCCCCCTCACACCTGTATGCACTCAGCGTCCTCCTCACACCTGTATGCACTCAGAATCCTCCTCACACCTGTTTGCACTAAGCATCCTCCTCACACTTGTACACACTCCACGTCCTCTTCGCACCTGTATGAACTCAGTCTCCTCCTCACACCTGTATGCACTTAGCCCCCTCCTCACACCTGTACACACTCAGCCTTCTCCTCACACCTGTACACACTCAGCCTTCTCCTCACACCTGAACGCGCTAAGCCCCCTCCTCACACCTGTATGCACTCGGCCTCCCTCACACTTGTACACACTCAGCCCCCCTCACACACCTGTATGCACTCAGCCCCCTCCTCATACCTGTACGCACTTAGCCCCCCTCACACTTGTAAGCACTCAGCTCCCCTCATACTAGTACACACTCAGCCCCCTCACACCTGTACGCACTCAGCGTCCTCCTCATACCTGTATGCACTCAGCTCCCCTCACACTTGTACGCACTCACCCTCCCTCACACCTATACACACTAAGCCCCCCTCACACTTGTATGCACACAGCCCCATCACACCTGTACGCACTCAGCGTCCTCCTCACACCTGTGTGCACTCAGAATCCTCCTCACACTTGTACACACTAAGCCCCCTCCTCACACCTGTATGCACTCAGCCCCCCTCACACTTGTACACACTCAGCCCCCTCACAGCTGTATGCACTCATCCCCCCTCACAGCTGTATGCACTCAACCCCCCCTCACAGCTATATGCACTCAGCCCCCCTCACAGCTGTACGCACTCAGCCCCCCCCTCACAGCTGTACGCACTCAGCCCCCCTCACAGCTGTATGCACTCAGCCCCCCTCACACCTATACTCACTCAACCCCCCTCACACCTATACTCACTTAGCCCCCCTCACACCTGTATGCACTGTGCCCTCCGTCCTCATACCTGTATGCTCCCAGCCCCATCCTCACATCCTGTGCCCCCTAACACCTGTACACACTCAGAGTCCTCTTCACACCTGTACACACTCAGCCTCCTCCTCACCCCTGCACACACTCAGCCCCCTCCTCACCCCTGCACACACTCAGCCCCCTCCTCACCCCTGTACGCACTCAGCCCCCTCCTCAGACCTACTGAGGACTGACCTATACACACTAAGCCCCTCCTCACACTTGTACACACTCAGCCCCCTCACACCTGTATGCACTCAGCGTCCTCCTCACACCTGTATGCACTCAGAATCCTCCTCACACCTGTATGCACTCAGCATCCTCCTCACACTTGAACGCACTCCGCGTTCTCCTCACACCTGTATGTACTCAGCCCCCTCCTCACACCTGTACACACTCAGCCCCCTCCTCACCCCTGCACACACTCAGCCCCCTCCTCACACGTGTACACACTCAGCCACACTCACACTTGTACACACTCAGCCCCACTCACACGTGTACAAACTCAGCCCCCCTCACACTTGTACACACTCAGCCCCCTCACACCTGTATGCACCCAGTCTCTCCCCCACACCTATACGCACTCAGCTCCCCCTCACACCTGAATGCACTCAGCCTCTCCCCCACACCTGTGCGCACTCAGCCCCCCTCACATCTGTACTCACTCAGCCCCCTCCTCACAACTGTAAACACTTAGCCTCCCCCTCACACCTGTATGCACTTAGCCCCCCCCCACACCTGTGTACACTCATCCTCTCCCTCACACTTGTACAACCGCAGTCCCCTCCTCACACCTGTATGCACTCAGCCCCCCTCAACACCTGTACACACTCAGCCCCCCACCACACATACATACAGACACACAGACACACACGTACACATACAGACACACACATGGACACACATGTGCACACACAAACACACATATACACACATACACACGTAGATGTACACACACACACGTACACACACACGTACACACAGACATACACATGTACACACACACACTCACACACCCACTCACACACCCCTTCACTTGTACAAAAGCCCTTACTTATAAGGTGGTCTTCCTAGTCTCAGCACTTTTTTCCACATGTCACAGAGAGTCGATTACAGTCCACAATATAGTACAGGCAGCACACACAAGGAGTGCACATGCAGGAAGTAGCAGGAAGGTGGCAGCAAAGAGCCTGATGTCAGCTCAGTGAAACAGAGCAGCAGCAGCTGCTGACTCCCATGGATTCAGTAAGCCAGCACAGCCCTGAAACGCCCCCTACACACACCCCTGTCTTCTCCCGGCCCTGCCAGGCGCTTCAGCCCCTCAGGATTCCTGGACCCTCTACAAGTGTATGGCCTGCCCCCTGATGTCAGCCCTGTGTGTGTGTGTATCTTGTTAGTCAATTATGGTCCTTTTTTGGGCTACTAAGGCCTGCCATACATGGAACAAAATTATTTTCTGCAACCACAGACAGTATTGATGCCTGAATCCCTCCTGGTGAGCCATTGTCTACTCCCAATGGGGGGTGGGGAAGGGGGCAGTTGTCCCCACTGGGATAAGACAGCCTGTAGCGATAATCGCAGGTAAAACCCAGCATGCTGGTTGCACCCAAGTTGATCGATCGATTGAGTTAGTGCATTCAGCCTGTGCATATATGGTTCAAATTGTGTATTGCCTGCCTAAGCAAGGTATTGTAAAAAAATGTTTTTAGAATAATAAAAATACATTGGAAGCTGGGCACTGCCATGGGGTACATTTAGTAATATATATATTTTTTTACAATACAACAATAAGTGGATCCTTTTTATGTGGCTCCCAGGGAATAACTTTAATTGCTTAAAAATACATATTGGGAGATACCTTAAAGGCTATGTTCATCTTTTCCAGAAAATTACGTATGCAGTCATGGGACCCCAATAGGTATGAAAAAACTGTGCAGCTTTGTAAAATGTTCAGTAATATTATTGTCATGACTGTGGGCCATTTGAGTACCCCCAGAAGCCTGGCTGAAATATTCCCAGTTAGCAACCCTCACATTTAGCTTGTTGCTAGGATGTAAAAAAAGTTGGTTTTCAATGCTGCAATGCTGGAAGGGAGCAGCCAACAGTTTTCATGTCCTAGCAACAAGACAGGATATAGGGATTTTTTAGCCAGGCCTCTGGGGAAACTCCATGACCTACAGTCATGAAAATAAAATGAATAAACAATTTAAAAAGCTGCAGAGTGTTTACATATCTTTTGGGGCCCCTTGACTGCATAGACTATTATCTGGAAAAGGCGAATTTAACCTTTTAAAGTTGTACTGTACATTGTATTACAGAACAGTATGATTTTTAAAGGTGGCCTAAGAGTACCTGCATACTGTTGGCTGTAAAATAGTTTTTTTTTTCACATTTACCACTCGTTTAGTTCACATACAGCAGCAGCACACCAATGTGATTCATTTGTGTGGCTTTTTTTCAGATAATTTTAGCAGCAACACATTTTTTGTCATTAAGTGGTAATAGGCCTGCTTTGACCTGCTTTGACCAGCTGTCATTGTTCTGGATAATGCTGCTGGCTAATTTCTAAAAAACTCTCATCAACCACAGTACATTTACTGTGGGCAGCCAGTACAGGCAGGCTGGATCACGTACATGTACGTGATCCAGCCTGTTTCGGGTTGGGGCGCACAGCACGCTGTTCTTGCAACCGCTGTATCAACCAGACACATTGGATTGTGGATCCCAGTACCCGGCCATTTTCAGCAGCCAGGGGATCATGTGATCACTATGCGATCACATGATCAAAATGTCAACATAGCTGTTATAAATGAATTTCATTCATAACAGCTGTGTTTCCTGTAGAGTGATGCTGTTATTGGCCCACAGCTATCACATGGTACCTGTACCATGTCATTAGCTGTAGCCAATCACAGATCACTAGTAATAAAAAAAAAATCCCGGATCTAAACCTCAGAGAAATACAGTGTTACTATGGTGACACTGAACTACTCTGATGAAAGTATGTAAAAAAAAAATAGTAAAACAAATATATATTTAATAAAAGCTTAAAAAAAGTAATATATAATTATTACTTTTTTTTTACATACTGTCACCAGTTAGTATCCCTGATCACCACCACACAAATCATATGATTATGCTGTACTACACTTGTGACAGAAAGTAAAAAAAATATAAAAATGTTTAATTTTTCCAAAAAATGTTGACAAAAAATTGGAACTTCAAAAAACTCGCCATGCCTCTTACAAAATACCTCAGGCTATCTACTTTCCATAAAGGGGTCAACTGGGGGGGGGGGGGGGGATTTGTACTGTCCTGGCATTTTAAGGGCCTCAAGAAAGGAGATAGGCCAGCAGTAGATCAGGATTGATATATTTTCAAATATATATGTATATACCATAGTTTGTAGACACTATAACTTTCAGACAAATCAATTAAGACTTATTGGGATTTTTTTTTACCAAAGACATGTAGCAGAATACATTTGTGAAGACATTTTATGAGATGCGTTTTATAACAGAAAGTAGAAAATATTGGTTTTTTTTTCAGTCTTTTTTCATTTATATAGCAAAAATTAAAAAAAACGCGGTGATCAAATACCACTAAAAGAAAGCTCTGTTTATGTGAAAAAAAAAAATGATATAAATGAATTTGTGTATAGTGTTGCATGACCGTACAATTTCTAGTTAAAGCAGCACAGTGCTGAATAGCAAAAAAGCCTGGTCATGAAGGGGGTATAACCTTCCAGAGATCAAGTGGTTAAGAATTAAGACTGTAGATGGTAAAGCAGTGCAAAAATAAAGCAGCAGCATTGCAGTCCTAAAAAGCAAAACTAAGCCCTTGTACACACGGTCGGAGATTCCGTCGGAATGTTTCCTATCGGACTGTTTTGTCGGATATTCCGACTGCGTGTGGTCTGCATCGGACTGTTTCCGTCGGAATATCCGACGGACCAATTTTTCCAACTTGGCGGTAAAATTTTCCGACAAAATGCTCCGATCGGACATAATCCGATCATGTGTAGCCTACTCCGACGGACAAGGTACCACGCATGCTCAGATCAAATTCCTAGACCAAAGCTATTGGCTACTAGCCTACACGTAGTCCCATCCTAACGAAATAACGTCATCACGTTATGTACAATCGGATTTTCCGGCAACTTAGTCCGACCGTGTGTATGCAACATCACTTCCGGACCTCTTCCGGAATTAATCTGTCAGAATTACTCTGACGGATTTGGTTGTTGGAATCTCCGACCGTGTGTACAAGGGCTTAGACAATATACACAAAGGAAACAGGGCAGAGGCACATATTGTAATATCAGAATTAAAATACTGCAGATCATAAAGCAAGGCAAAAATTGGCCAGCAGTAGGGCAGTTCTTTCAAGTAAAATTTGGCCTAGTCTTGCTCAAGACTAGGCCAAATTTTACTTGAAAGACAGGGAACAAGCAGATGTTTTACTACTAGAATTAAAGGACCACCAATGAAACAACAAATTGGTTAGTGGCAGGACAGTATTTTAATGAGCAAGGCTGGGTTAAAATGTACTGGAGAAAGTAAACAAAAAAAGTAAAAGTCAAAAAGCATGTGTTTTCATATAAGACCTAAGTGTGTCATCACGCAGATGTTAGAGCTGTATTAAACTGGCCAGCAACAAGACACCTTTAATCAGTAAAAAAAAAAAAAAAAAAACTAACAATGTATGCCTAATGGTATGCTAACAGGAATTTTTGGCTATAGGGATAGAATCGTGCAATAAATGCTAGTGATATCATTTGAGGTAGTTTACAGGTACATTTTTTGTATAACACATTTTTTATCCTTCAAACAATACAGCGGTGTAGCAATTACATATTGCTAACCAAAAGAAAGTATCAAAGCTCACCAACTCCTTCTAAGCTCACCTGATGGACTATGTATAGATTCCGCAGCATTATACTTGCTTTTCCCTTGCTGGAGGATTGGCGAGAGTGGATGAGCTCTAACCCTTTTTTTTTTGGTCAGCAACACCTCAATGTTGTGTGTTAAGTTTCCCAAATTTAACAAGAGGCCCTATCAACATAAAATAAAAAAACAACATACCTCCCCAAAAAAGTGAAGACATCAAAATATCACCCCTGAAACAAAATTCCACTTTTTCTTTTGTAAAGGGAAGCTCTTTGGTATGGGCAGGAGAACAGTTAAAATTAACCACTTAAAGAAAAAAAAACCCCAATGGTAAGAACTCCCCTTAAGCAAAAAAGGGAAGAAAGCCTGGTTTCCCAAATAGCTAGCAATGATACTTGTTGTTGACACAAATAGTGGCCCCAATGGGGTTTTTTGGTAAGTGAAGAATTGTCAGCACGGATCGGGGTGGGGTAAGAGACAAAAAAAATCCCACCACTGCAATTCACAAAAGTAAAGCACAGTCTTCTAACTGACCTCAATCTCTGTACATGCAGTTTGTTTCTCCCTATCCTCCTCCGACTGCAGATTTTAATGAGGGAGATGGCTTATTTTATTGGCCCTTCCATAATGTTTCAACGGCCATGCAGTGCATTATGGTTGAAAACAAATTTGCCCTGGTGCGATTTTGAACCCAAAGGATTACATGCAGTCAATGGTTATGGCAAATTCAAAACTCATACTTACAAAGCAGTACCAATGGCTCATCCCTCCAGCAGAGTAGTTCCATCATTTCCTTCCCAACAGAGCAATACCATCAGCTCTTTTCTCCTCCGCAAAGAAATCTCATCCGCTCTCAATCCTAACAAACCAGCACTATCAGCACTCAATCCTAACAGAGTAGCACTTAAATCCTAGCTTAATTCCTAGACAGAAAACCTTTAAAATCTGGCAGTCCTTCATCCATTGTCCCTCAGAGGATTCCTATAGAGCAAATATGTCAAACACAAGGCCTGTGGGTCAAATCTGGCCTGCCAGGGTTTGTCATGTGGCCCTCGCAGCCAGTTTTGCAGCTGGAATGTGAGGGAACTCCATTCCGCCACCTCCCGCTGTCACTTGTAAACACTAAAGCCTTCTGTGTTTACAAGGGAAAGCTTTAAAATCAGTGGCTCCTGGATCTAACAGATGCCTGTATGCACTCACAGCAAGGAACGACAGGGACAAATGTCCAGAGTCTGAGAAAGAGAACAATCTCACTGCAAAGCGAGGTAGAGATGCCTACACATGGAGGTACTATAGCTCAATACACGGGTAGTAGAGCAGCCTACACAGGGAGGTACTAGAGCTAGGCCAGGTAGAAGAGAGTGAAAATGTAATGGAAGCTTGGGGGGGGGGTTCACACTGTGCACCCCTAAACCCTGCACTCTATTCATGGCATATCCCTGAACTATGCATTGTGTCTATAGTTTACTCCTGAGCTCTGCACTCTTTACATTGCAGATCTAAACCCTACACTCTGTACATTGCTCACCCCTGAACTCTGTCTGCACTCTGTGCATAGGGCACCCCTGGAATTACACTCAGTACATAGCACACCCCTGAACCATGAACTCTGTATGTAGCGTAATCCTAAACTCTACACCTATCACACTCCTGAACTCTGCATTCTGTATGTAGCATAATTCTAAACTCTACACTCTATGCAGCACACCCCAGATACAAGCAGCCTTTTGAGAGCAACCATACTGCTGATGCGGCCCGTGATTAAATTTGAATTTGACACCCCTGCTCTGTAGAGGGTACTGCATTCTGAAGACTGACAATAACAGAGAAGCACCATCAACTCTTCTTGAATAAAGCACTATCATCGCCCTGTCCTTTCTGCAGAGCAATTTCACCAGTTCCTCCTTACTGTGAAGTATACCATTAATTTTCCTGAAAGTTTAATACCAATAAAACCATAGATTAGATTTTTTTTTTTGTCACGTATATTGCATTTAAGTTGCGAGCCTCCTAAGTATCTAATTATTCCTCAATTAGTGTCAACAACCTCAAAGTCTTTCACATGCTGGGCTTATTTAGTAACACATCTAGAAAACGTGGTTTATTTTAACTGCAATCATTCAGATATAAGTTGTTAGGTAATTACATTACATCTTGTGTTAATGAGGAAATTTGGTATCCATCAAATAATAAAAAATAAATAATCATGTTATATTAAGTAAGGATTTCAGTGGTTATTCCTCATAACACTGAATCATTTTCAGCTGGAATAGACAACAGAAGGATGTGCAGATCTTGTATACAGCATTAGGCTAGGTTCACATTGCAGCAATGCGGGAACGCCGCAAATACGCGGCGGGTTCCCGCATCGCATGCCTCCCGGCGACAGTTCACACTGCCCTTTGCGAACTGCTGGGAGTGTCAGTGAAACGTTAATGACATCCCCAGATCAGTTCACATATCGCAGTGCGATCTGCAAACTCGGACAGGAATTGGATCGCATGGTGTGAACATCCATGCGGTCCGATTCTGCTGCGGACCAAAAAAAGGGTCCTGTGCGAGTTTGGGGCGGGTGCGATGAGAATTCAGCCATACTATCTGTATGGCTGAACTCGCATCGCACAGAGATCGGATGTGATTTGCACTGCAGTGCAGTGCGAATCACATCCGGTTCTCGTAGCCGCAGCAGTGTGAACCCAGCCTCAAGGCCAAACAGTGGGGTTGATTTACTAAAACTGAACAGCACAAAATCTGGTGCAGCTGTGCATGGTAGCTAATAAACTTCTAACCTGATTGGTTTCTATGCAGAGCTGCACAAGGTTTTGCTCTTTCCAGTTTTAGTAAACCAACCACAATGTCCTCAAATACAATATGCCAATACAACTGCAGGGGAACTGCGGTCATATCCCTTAACCACTTTCAGACCGGACCATTTTGCAGGCCAATGACCAGACCACTTTTTGAGATTCGGCACTGCATCGCTTTAACTGACAACTGCGCGGTCATGCGACATGGCTCCCAGACAAAATTGATTCCCTTTTTTTTCTACAATTAGAGCTTTCTTTTGGTGGTATTTGATCACCCCTGCGGTTTTTATTTTTTGCGCTATAAACAAAAATAGAGCGTCAATTTTGAAAAAAACGCATACTTTTTTACTATTTGTAATAATAAATATCCCCCAAAAATATATAAAAAAAACATTTTTTTCCCTCAGTTTAGGCCGATGCGTATTCTTCTACATATTTTTGGTAAAAAAAATCGCAATAAGCGATTATTGATTGGTTTGCACAAAAGTTATAGTGTTTACAAAATTGGGGATAGTTTTATGGCATTTTTATTAATCATTTTTTTTTTTACTAGTAATGCCAGTGATCAGTGATTTTTATTGTGACTGCGACATGGTGGCAGACACATCGGACATTTTTGACACATTTTTGGGACCATTGTCATTTATACAGCAATCAATGCTATACAAAGGCATTGATTCCTGTGTAAATGACACTGGCAGTGAAGGGGTTAACCAGGGGGTGGCAGTGTAGGGGGTAAGTGTTCCTAGGGGCGTGTTACTAAATGTGGGGGGCTGGGCTTTGTGTTAGTGAACACTGATCTCTGCTCCAATCACATGGACCAGAGATCAGCGTCACTTGTTGCTAGGCAGAACGGGGAGATGCTGTTTACAACGTCATCTCCCCGTTCAGCCACCCCGTGAGACGATCGCGGGTATCCTGTGACCAGACTCACGGGGGTCCCGACTGGCACGCAAGCGGGCCACCAGCAGCGCGCACGCAATGGCAGGGCAGCATTTAAAAATGGATGTACCTGTACACCAATATGCCTGCCCGTGCCATTCTGCCGATGTACATCGGCGTGCGCCGGTCAGGAACTGGTTAAATCAAACTGGTTGTAGAGGGGAAATGTTTCATCCTAAATTCCTGTCCAAAGCAAAGTTACTATTTCCCACTGGACTACAGAAAACATTGGGGGTTATTTACTAAAGAAAACTCCACTTTGCACTGCAAGTGCACTTGGAAGTAAAGTCACTGTAGATCCAAGGGGGACATGCAAGGAAAATAAAAAAAACAGCATTTTAGCTTGCACATAATTGGATGATAAAATCAGCAGAGCTTCCACTCATTTCAGATCTACCTCTTAGATTTAGAGCGACTGCACTTCCAAGTGCTCTTTCAGGGCAAATTAGATTTGCCTTTCGTAAATAACCCCCAATGTCTCTCATCATCTCCATAAGATAAAAATAATTTTTTCTGTAGTCCGGCAGGAGAGAACTCAGGCAGGACTGACAACACTGCTTAAGCCGCGTACACACGGGCGGATTGTATGGCCTACTTAGTCCGTCATACAATCCGACGGACAGTCCGTCATACTTTCGAATGAACGGACTTGACCACACACGGATGCACAAACAGTCCGTTGAAAGCTTGCGCGATGACGTGTACAGCACGTACGACGGGACTAGAAATAGGAAGTCCAATGCACAGCAATGCAACCTTCCGCCGTGTAAATCCTTTCTGAGCATGCGCCATTCTTAGTCCGTCGAACTAGCCTACTCACGAGCGGATTGTCCGCTGAAACCAAAGTATGACGGACAGTATTACGGAAATTCCGAAATACTTAGTACGCCAGACTGCACGCTGAAAAAGTCAGCTGAAGCCCACACACGAGCGGACTGTCCGCTGAAATGTGTTTCGACGGACTAAGTAGGCCATATAATCCGCCCGTGTGTACGCTGCTTTAGAATTTCAGTGCAGCACATACATCACTGTCAGCTCACTACATTTTAGATACTCACTCTATTTCTTGCAGGTCTAAGGCTGGATTCACACCTATGCATTTTAAGTGCTTTTTGCATTTTGCAGATTTGCACTACAGTCCATTCAGCATGGTTTCCTATGGACCACGTTCTGTAGAGCAAATCTGTAAAATGCAAAATGCACTAAAAATGCATAGGTGTGAATCCAGCCTTATAGTATTTTACTGTACTTGCAACATTTGTAAAGAGACAGAACATGAAAAGTGCATGTATTTCACAGACATTTCGGAATTTTTGACAAAGTTTGCCAAAAATGTTGTGCTGGGGATAAGAGAGGACTAAAATAGGGTACATGATAACATGAAAACCTAAATCCTGTAAGTTGAAAAGTATATGAAATAGAAAATCAGAAATGAGATTATAATGGGTGGGTCCTCAGGGCCAAAACTAGGGGGGGGTTGCCTTCCCCGGGTGACGCATCTAGGGGGGCACTGCCAGCGGTTTCACTCTCACCTTCACTGGCAACCGCTGCTCTCAGGGTGTCACTGCTGCCTGATCAAGTGTAATGGACAGGCAGGTCTCCCTCCAAGGGACAGCCTATGTCTTTTATGTGTGAGGCATCCCACAGAAGGGGAGGCTTCAAAGAAGGCCCTGGACTGAACAGGAGATGCATAGGAGGCCCTAGAATGGGGGGGGGGGGTGCAGAGGAGGCCCTGGGCTGGGGCGGTGCAGTGGACACCCTGGATTGGGGGTGCAGTAAAGGCCCTGGGCTTAGGGGTAGTGCAGCTGATGCCCTGGACTGGGAGGGGGGGTTAGAGGAGGCCCCGGACTGGAAGGTTTAGTGGCGGCTCTGGGCTGATGGGGAGTGTGGAGGAGGCCTTGGGCTGGGGAGTGTGGAGGAAGCCCTGGCTGGAGGGTGCAGAGGAGGCCCTGACCTGGGGGGGTGCAGAGGAGCCCCTGGACTTGGGGAATGCAGAGGAGGTCCTGGGATGGGGGGTGCAAAGGAGATCCTGGACTTGGGGGATGCAGAGGAGGCCCTGGACTGGGGGGTTTCAGAGGAGGCCCTGGACTGGGGGTGCAAAGGAGGCCCTGGACTGGGGGGGTGCAGAAGGGGCCTTGACTGGGGGGGTGCAGAGGAGGTTCTGGAGTAGGGGGAAGGTACACAGGAGGCACCACCAAGCAGAAAGCCAGAGACTGATAGCCACCAGATCTCTTCTCAGAGAGCACTGAGAAGTGAGTGATTGGCTGTTTGATTACTCGGTTCCCAACCTTAGAGACAGGTGCAGCATATACCTAGGTAAGTATGATTCATAAATAAAATTCCCATACTTCGTTTTTAATTACCCGACATCTCCTCTTTCCTGCTATTAGGGGCCACATGACGACAATTAGACCTCATTCACATGGAGCATATGCCCAGTATGATGCCTGTGTACCACGTGGGGACGCATGGTGTCCTGTGCATCCCTGTGCAGGCAGTCCAGTCAAAGTCAATTGGGACACAGAAGCTGCATGGACATAGCCAAATGACAAAATTTGACATGCAGACAGGAAGGGATGCATGTATTCAAACGTACAGTGTCTGCATTTGGATCTGTGCACCCACTTCTATAGGTGAAGCTCTGCAGATGCAGAAAAAAGTGTCTCAGCATACAGGACCTGTCTGCATCTGTCTAAATGAGTTCTTAGGGGAATTTATCAAAACTAGAGCAGACAGAATTTGGAACAGCTGTGCCGGGCAACCAATCAGCTCATAGCTTTCATTTTTAAAGCTGAACAAGGTGAAGATAGAAGCTGATTGGTTACCATACACGGCTGTTCCAAATTCTGACTGCACCAGTTTTGATAAATTCTCCTCACTGTGTTTCTTACTCCTGACTAGGGATGAGCTTCGAGTTCGAGTCAAACATACGTTCGACTCGAACATCGGCTGTTCGCCCGTTCGGCGAATACCAAACGTTATGGGCCGTTGGCGCCAAATTCGTGTGGCGCTCATGGCCCACAATGCACTGCGCCATCGCAGTGCATTGCTGGCTCATGATTGGCCAAGCATGCACTGTGACCCCGCATGCTTGGCCAATAACACCGCTGGCAGCGAGGAGAGCCATGATTGGCCACAGGCAGGATGCCTGTGGCCAATCATAGCTCAGGCTGTGTAGTACATGCCCCACACTATATTAGGCCGCCAGCGCAGCGGCCTTGTGTAGTGTGTTGGCATCTGTAGGAGTTAGTGGGTGTTCTGTGAACCTTCAACACAGTATACACCGTTCGTTATCGGCCGATTTTGTGTTCTTGCTCTATTGTAGTGGTTGTTGTCTGCATGCCCTGACCGCAGTATACACCATTATATCCACCTATATAGCTAGCTATATTTCTCTTTTTTAATAGAGCTTGCAGCCAGTTGTAGGAGATTGTGCATGCTGTCTGCGTGCCCTGACCGCAGTATACACCGTTATATCCACCTATATAGTTAGCTATATTGCTCTTTTTAAATAGAGCTTGCAGTCAGTTGTAGGAGATTGTGCGTGCTGTCTGCGTGCCCTGACCACAGTATACACCGTTATATCCACCTACATAGCTAGCTATCTTGCTCTTTTCAAATAGAGCTTGCAGTCACTTGTAGGAGATTGTGCGTGCTGTCTGCGTGCCCTGACCACAGTATACACCGTTATATCCACCTACATAGCTAGCTATCTTGCTCTTTTCAAATAGAGCTTGCAGTCACTTGTAGGAGATTGTGCGTGCTGTCTGCGTGCCCTGACCACAGTATACACCGTTATATCCACCTACATAGCTCTTCTCTAATTGAGCCATCTGCCATCTGCAGGAGTTAGTGGGTGTTGTGTGTGCCTCCAGCACAATATACACTACCCAATTGCTGGTTTTCCCATCTCCCTTCAGGCCATTACCATGTCTGGAAGGCCAGCAAGGAGAGGCAGACAGGCGCAAGCCGATAAAAGAGGGCAAGCAGACTCTGTGTCTAGAGACAATAGTGCTGGTCGTGGACGCGGTGCATCGTCATCATCAGCACGTGGCCATGGGACACGCTTGTCCTTCTTTTCGGCAGCTGGACATGTTGAGCCGCAACATGCCGAAGACTTGGTAGAGTGGATGACCAAGCCCTCTTCATCCTCCTCATCCTCTCTCACCCAGACTCAGGGTACTAGCAAAGCAGCTGCCAACGCATCGTCTTCCCTCCTCTCAATGTCATCATCAGTGACTCCTTCCCTAGACCCACCACATCCTCCTGAGGAGTTTCCTGAACTCTTTGAGCACAGTGTTGGGTACATGCTCCAGGAGGATCCCCAGTGTTTTGTAGGCTCTGATGATGATACTCAGCTAGAGGAAGGCAGTAGCGTGAGCGCAGAGAGAGGGGATGCTCAAGAAGGACAGCAATCTGGCAGTCATGTTCCACAAGCTGCAGCATACTGCCAGGTTTGCTCCAACGATAAAGAGGGAGGGGATAATGAGGGCACTGACTCCACATGGGTGCCTGGTAGGAGAGAGGAGGAGGCACATGTCCAACGAGGCAGGATGCGCTCCGGGGGCCAGCTTAGGGGCAGCACACCGACTGAATCACACCGCAGAGCTCCAACTGTGCAGGGCGCTGCCTCTGTGCGTTATTCTAAAAGTTCTTTAGTGTGGGCCTTTTTTGAGACGAGTGCATCAGATCGCACCACTGCTATTTGCAACATATGTCTCAAGCGTATCTCGCGTGGCCAAAACATCAGCCGCTTGGGCACCACATGCTTGACCAGACATATGTTGACCTGCCATGCAGCTCGTTGGCAAGCGTACCTCAAAGACCCACACCAAAGAACAAAGCGGACCTCTCCTTGCTCCTCATCAGCTGGGATTCCAACCCCACTAGACCTTCAATCCTCTCTGAAACCTGCTCTGAGAGGAATGAAGGTGTAGAATAAGGTGTGTCACAGCCAAGTGCTTCCGGGCACTCTGCTAGCAGTACACCCACGTCCGATTATAGCAGGCAAATGTCCCTGCCCCAGCTGCTGGACCGCCGAAAGAAGTTCACTCCCAGCCATTCACATGCCCAGCGGTTGAATGCTAGCTTGGCTAAATTGCTAGCACTTCAACTGCTGCCTTTTCAGTTGGTAGACTCGGCCCCCTTCCGTGAGTTTGTACAATGTGCGGTTCCTCAGTGGCAGGTCCCCAAACGCCACTTTTTCTCACGGAAGGTGATTCTGGCTCTCTACCGGCATGTGGAAGGCAATGTCCTTGCCTCGCTGGACAGGGTGGTCATCGGTAAGGTGCATATTACCGCTGACTCATGGTCCAGCAGGCATGGACAGGGACGTTGCCTGTCTTTCACGGCCCATTGGGTCACTCTTCTGCTGGGAAGGATGTAGGACAAGGTGCAGTAGTGTTGGAGGTTGTTCCGCCACCACGCCTCCAAAATGCTACTATTGGTTGTGACACACCTCTCTCCTCCACCCCCTCCTCTTCTTCTTCCTCCATGGCCTCTTCCAGTGCTCTGTCCTCAGAACCAGCGGTGCTCTGTAGGCATTCCAGGGGCTACGCAAGTACGCAGGCAAAACGATGCCATGCCGTGCTTGCGCTGGTTTGTTTGGGGGACAGGAGCCACACTGGGGCAGATGTTTTGTCAGCTCTGCAGGGGAGGCCTAGAGGTGGTTGACGCCACGCCAGCTTAAGCCAGGAATGGTAGTTTGCGACAATGGCACCAACCTCCTCTCCACCCTCCGACAGGGACAACTGACTCATGTGCCCTGTGTGGCTCACGTCCTTAACCTGGTGGTGCAGCGGTTCTTGGGCAGGTACCCGGGCTTACAGGATGTCCTGAAGCAGGCCAGGAAAGTCTGTGTGCATTTCCGCCGATCATTTAATGCCTGTGCTCGGCTGGCTGAGCTCCAAAAGGAGTTGAACCTGCCCAAGAATCGCCTTATATGTGACATGCCCACCAGGTGGAACTCAACGTTGGCCATGCAGCAGAGGGCCATCAATGAGTACCTGTGTGACAACGGCACCAGGACAGGGTCAGGAGAGTTCGGTTTTTTTCTCCCCACGCCAGTGGGGCATGATCAGGGATGCAAGCACTGTCCTGTCACCATTTGAGGAGGCCACAAGGATGGTGAGCAGTGACAGTGCATGCATCAGTGACACTGTACCTCTTGTCCACCTCTTGGAGCATACGCTGCGTGGAATAATGGACAGGGCACTTGAGGCAGAACAGAGGCAGGAAGAGGAGGACATCCTTGCCTCTCAAGGTCCCCTTTATCCAGACAGTGTTCCTGCTGTGCCACCCATCACACAGGAAAAGGATGAGGAGGAGGAGGAGGATGATTGTGACAGCATGGAGGTGGAGGCTGGCACTCAGCATCAGCAGCAGCAGCAGTCTTGTAGGGATGATTTACAGTCCCAAGAAACCCCTGGACTTGTACGTGGCTGGGAGGAGGTAGTTGCGGATCATGTTGTCCTTAGTGACCCAGAGGACTCCGGACCAAATGCCTCAGCTAACCTATGCTGCATGGCCTCCCTGATCCTGCAAAGCCTGCGGAAGGATCCTCGTATTCTTCGGATCAAGGAGAGGGACCATTACTGGCTGGCCACTCTCCTTGATCCACGGTACAAGGGTAAGGTTGCTGACCTTATCTTGCCATCACAGAGGGAGCAGAGGATGAGACATCTCCGGGAGGCCTTGCAGAAAGGTCTGTGCAACGCGTTCCCAGAGACTGGGAGGTTACAAACTCCTGGTCCTGGACAACGTGTTGCTGAGGCATTGGTCAGAAGGGGCGGATGGATCACTGGCCAAAGCTTGCACAGTATGCGATTGAGCTACTGGCCTGTCCTGCATCCAACGTTCTTTCGGAACGCACCTTCAGTGCTGCTGGTGGCTTTGTTACCGATCACAGGGTGCGCCTGTGCACCGACTCAGTTGATCGACTGACCTTCATCAAGATGAATCAGTCTTGGATCACCCACAGCTACCAAGCACCTGAAGCTGATGTAACCGAATAATTTTTTTTTTGAAATATCACATCCCTTCAAGACTGCCTATGCTGATGCTGAGTGACTGTCCTGTTATGTTGATTGTCTATCCTCTGCCTCCTTCACTGATATGTTGGAAGAAGATTTTTGGTTTTGGGTGATGCCACCAGCCCAATTTTTCAGCCCCTGTTTAACAGGGGCGTTTAATTACAATTTTTGATGCAATGCTTTGCAGCAGGGCTCATTCCTGCACTACAACTAGAGTATATGGGAGAGGTTGCAGTGTCGTGGCACCAGCACCAGTGCCTAAGGCCCAATTTTTCAGCCCCTGTTTAACAGGAGCATGTAATTACAATTCTTAATATAATAGTTCACAGGAGGGCCCGTTCCTGTGCCCACCCAGAGTAACTCTGAGGACTTATAGTGTTGTGGCACCAGCACCACAACCACCAAAGGTCAATTTTTCTACCACTGTTTAACAATGGCATGTAATTACAACTCTTGATATAATCGTTCACAGCAGGGCGCTCCAGCGCCCACCAAGAGTCACTTTGAGGGCTTACAATGTTGTGGCAACACCAACACCTTGTTCCGCCATTTCTGCAGAGCATATAGGGCAGGCCCCTACTTTCAAACATCCAACTTACAAATGTCTCCTACTTGCAAACAGAAGGAGACAACAGCAAGTGAGATGAAAAAAGACGGACGGCAAAACACATTATACAGGGGTGATAACCCTTCCCTATGTTTTCCAAAAAGCTTAAAAACAGATTTTTTGACTGGAGCTACACTTTAAAAATGTACCAGTGTAAAATTACAAACAGATTCTACTTAACACAACAAACCTACACAGTCCCTGTCTTGTTTGCACCGCCTGTATACTGCTGTTCTGAGTATATAGGACCTGGGTACGGGGTTCCCCTTAATATCCGTACAAGACCCAAAGGGGCTGGTAATGGGCAGGGGGGGCTACCCATGCCATTTTTCTCAATGATTTTCATCCATATTGCCGGAACCAGATATAACATTAAAACCGCAAGCAGTTTTAAATTACGTTATTTCCGTTAAATGTCATTTTGTGCAGGGACTGTTCTAAACACGGGAAACATGTGGCACTTCACGCATACTATAGATACCCCCCAGGCACGATATTTAAAGGAATATTTCACTTTTTTTTCACTTTAATCATCATTAAAATCAGTGCTCCCGCCAAAACGGCCATTTTTAAAAACATTTTAGGCATTGACCCATGTCCCCTGGGGCATATTAGCCATTAAAATTAGCACTTTTTATTTCGAACGTTCGAGTCCCATAGACTTCAATGGGGTTCTAAAGTTCTTACGAATTTTCGGTCCGTTCGAAAGTTCTGGTGCGAACTGAACCTGGGGGTGTTCGGCTCATCCCTACTCTTGACTACTGCATTCTAAGTTCAGCACATTCTTTGTTAAAGTCATTGTAAAGGCACAAGATTTTTAATCTTCATGCATTCTATGCATGAAGCCCCCCCCAGCCCCACCTAATTCTTACATGAGCCCTCTCTCACGATCCAGAAATGTCCACAAGAATCTTGGCTGTCTGGGGACTCACACTCTTGATTGGCTTTTGGCAGAAGCGAGAGCCATTGGCTCACATTGCTGTCAATCACAGCCAGTGAGCCAATCAGAAGATGGAGGGAGCGGAGTAGAGCTGCAACTCTGTGTGTCCATTCACACAATGGACACACAGAGCCGCAGCTCAGGAGTGTACCTGCTTAGGTGCCCCCCATAGCAAGCTGCTTGCTGTGGGAGCACCCAGAAAGGAGGGGCCAGGAATGCTGGCGGGGGACAAAAGAAGAGATGGATCCAAGCTGCTCTGTGCAAAACCATTACACAGAGTAGGTAAGCATATGTTTATTATTTAGAAAAAACAAAAAAACAACACTTTAATATCATGTTAAATTTAGCCATGTGTAGTAAAGGATATGCAACAGTTTTATTTTATTAAAATGAGTGTACTGAGGTTTGTAATGTCTTGCTTGTGGCACAGTCATTAAAGTATATAGCCCTTTAAGCTCCTCCCACTGTTGATGCAATCTGACCACACCCACCGTGTTGGCATGGCGCCGCTATGTTGCCACACACCATTTTCCTTGCAAAAAAATGTCCAGCCCCAGGTGCCAGATATGCTAGCAATGCCACTGTTTGTCCCTTCACATGTCTTTCCTTGTAACTCTTCTGGACAACTTTAAAAACATATCAGTTTTCTAACACATTATATTTCCAGCATCAGGTTGCTGGAAGGTAATTGTTCATGTACGGAACTGATAAAAACCTTGTTAACCTTTAATTAAGTACAGTGATCTCTGCTGAAAATTAACTGGGAATTGGTTTCTAGATTCAATTTAGCTTAGCAGTTTTAACGTGAGTTAAGAGCACAAATAGTGTGATTTAAGAAATAATACATTCATAACACTGCTGTAATTGGCATGCCTGAATTAAAGAAAATCCCAGTGGGGAAACACGCAGGGAACTACTTAAAAGTTCTGAAATAAGTAGTGCTCTATGAAAGTCTGACCAAATGTTGAGCTCATGTATTCCATATTTATTTTTTATCTGGCTGGGAAATAACCTTGAATATGGAAGGGGCATATTTATAAACTGGGGATCTATGATTTATTCATAGATATTTGTCCAAGTGAGATTTGACAGAATTCTCCCTGTATTCCATGGCCACATTCATCTTATTTACAATAGGATGAATTTGGTTCAGATGAAAGCAGCTACTGGTGAACAGCCATTGAATCTCATATTTACAGCACCAGTGAAGATTTGGATTCAGCCTGCAGGCCAGTTTTCTTTCAATAGCTCTCCATGGTACTGAAACAGTTTATACATAGTTACAGCATTAGGAGGATTACATTTCTTTCTTTCTTTTTTTTTTATGTGAAAAAATTGTACCCACCCACACTTCTAGAGTAGACCAGCAAGGCACATAGGGGTCCTCCCAGAAAAAGGGGTCACTTGCCAAACCCAATGCTGGTGATCACCAAGTTCTTCAGCACCCAGGTGCCTAAAACGGGTTCCAGTGAGTTGGGGCATGATATACCACTTTCTTACCTCTCTATCATGTGATGCCCAAAGATGCCTTGCAATGCCCATCCAGTGTCAACAGAGGAAAGAGGAGCAAGGTTCTCTTCCTCACTGCTCAAATCATTTTTGAGCAATGAGGAAATTCCCTCTATATTGCACAGATTAGTTTGAAAAAGGAAATCCTTCCCCAGAGTTCTCTGAGCACAAAAAAACATGCCAATGGTGGGGATTTCCTAATTGCTCAAATGAGACTTCAGAAGTGAAGAAAGGGAAACCCTGCCCCTCTCAACCACAACACTTGATGATCTGATGGGAAACCTCTTCAGCTCGGAAAGATTAATAATAGTTAAACAATAGAATAATTAATGATGCCTTTGTGGTTTTTGTTTTCACTCTCTCACCCACCTACATGGTGAGTTAGTTTTCTAAGGAGGTGGGTGACCACTTACTTGCCTCCCATGGGGGGCAGGTAGGTGGTATATCAACTTCTCCTTTGCTAGCACCCTTTCCTGGTCAGCATGGGTGGTGAATAACCCAGTGGTCATCTGCATTGGAACTGGGGCTTTGGGAAGGAGCTTTAGATTTCTGGATAGCCACTCCTAAAGCATCCCTGAGTGTTGAAAGGTATGTGTGTTCATATCAGCTTAGTGGGGGGTGGGGGGGGGGGGTGGGAGTTGTGGCTACCATTCTAGGGGGATACCAGCCAATATGCTTAGCTTGTCAGGCTGCTAAGATCTACAGGAGGTACACTGTATATATATATATATATATATATATATATAGGAAACCAATCGCCAGCAGCAAGAAACCAACTGGCAAGTCGCAGAGACCCCTGCAGCTCAGCAGGAGGCGAATGGCCACCAGCAGGGTGCCTTTGGCCAATCATGGCTCAGGGGGACTAAGTCCACACCCCACAGCCGTGTATAGTGTGTGGATGGAGATAGTTTGAGCTAGATTAGGCAGACAGGTTAGTTAGTGGCAGTGTATTTGATATATACAGTGCCTTGTGAAAGTATTCGGCCCCCTTGAATTTTTCAACCTTTTGCCACATTTCAGGCTTCAAACATAAAGATATAAAATTTTAATTTTTTGTGAAGAATCACCAACAAGTGGGACACAATAGTGAAGTGGAACGAAATCTATTGGATATTTTAAACTTTTTTAGCAAATAAAAAACTGAAAAGGGGTGCGTGCAAAATTATTCGGCCCCTTTACTTTCAGTGCAGCAAACTCACTCCAGAAGTTCAGCGAGGATCTCTGAATGATCCAATGTTGTCCTAAATGACTGATGGTGATAAATAGAATCCACCTGTGTGTAATCAAGTCTCTGTATAAATGCACCTGCTCTGTGATAGTCTCAGGGTTCTGTTGAAAGAGCAGAGAGCATCATGAAGACCAAGGAACACACCAGGCAGGTCCGCAATACTGTTGTGGAGAAGTTTAAAGCCGGATTTGGATACAAAAAGATTTCCCAAGCTTTAAACATCCCAAGGAGCACTGTGCAAGCGATCATTTTGAAATGGAAGGAGTATCAGACCACTGCAAATCTACCAAGACCTGGCCGTCCCTCTAAACTTTCAGCTCAGACAAGGAGAAGACTGATCAGAGATGCAGCCAAGAGGCCCATGATCACTCTGGATGAACTGCAGAGAACTACAGCTGAGGTGGGAGAGTCTGTCCATAGGACAACAATCAGTCGTACACTGCACAAATCTGGCCTTTATGGAAGAGTGGCAAGAAGAAAGCCATTTCTCAAAGATATCCATAAAAAGTTTTGTCTAAAGTTTGCCACAAGCCACCTGGGAGACACACCAAACATGTGGAAGAAGGTGCTCTGGTCAGATGAAACCAAAATCGAACTTTTTGCCCACAATGCAAAACGATATGTTTGGAGTAAAAGCAACACAGCTCATCACCCTCAACACACCATCCCCACTGTCAAACATGGTGGTGGCAGCATCATGGTTTGGGCCTGCTTTTCTTCAGCAGGGACAGGGAAGATGGTTAAAATTGAGGGGAAGATGGATGTAGCCAAATACAGGACCATTCTGGATGAAAACCTGTTGGAGTCTGCAAAAGACCTGAAACTGAGACGGAGATTTATCTTCCAACAAGACAATGATCCAAAACATACAGCAAAATCTACAAAGGAATGGTTCACAAATAAACGTATCCAGGTGTTAGAATGGCCAAGTCAAAGTCCAGACCTGAATCCAATCGAGAATCTGTGGAAAGAGCTGAAAACTGCTGTTCACAAACGCTCTCCATCCAACCTCACTGAGCTCGAACTGTTTTGCAAGGAAGAATGGGCAAGAATTTCAGTCTCTTGATGTGCAAAACTGATAGAGACATACCCCAAGCGACTTGTAGCTGTAATCGCAGCAAAAGGTGGCTCTACAAAGTATTAACGCAAGGGGGCCGAATAATTTTGAACGCCCCACTTTTCATTTTTTTTATTAGTTAAAAAAGTTTCAAAAATCCAATAGATTTCGTTCCACTTCACAATTGTGTCCCACTTGTTGGTGATTCTTCACAAAAAATATAAAATGTATATCTTTATGTTTGAAGCCTGAAATGTGGCAAAGGGTTGAAAAGTTCAAGGGGGCCGAATACTTTCGCAAGGCACTGTATATACAGTCATAGACTCTGCTGTAGTGTTCATGTCTATCAGCTTTCTGTTGTGTTCAGCTTATAGGCCAGTAGCTGTTCACCTGTATGCTTAAGTAATATTCCCTCAAGCATGGCTTCACCCCAGCCTCCAAGCCGAGAGCACACCCGGACACTTTGAATCCTCCCTCGGTTACTGCGCCTCGGACCAGCCAGTTCCGAAACTCGGGAACAGACGGATCTCTACCCCAGACCAGGCAGGTCTATCAGGGGCCACTGACAGGAACATGTTGCGGGATGTCGAACACCCCGTGACCGAGACCCCTCATGGGGCTACCCAGGTCCTGGAACCAGAACAGACCACACAGGTCTCACAAACAACTCCGTAACCCTGAACACGTGACCCACACCGGCACTCCTGCTGATTGGCTCCGAGAGGGCCGATACCAAAACATCCAACCAGACTTGGTTCAAGCCTGTCATGTGCACCTCACCGCTCACATGACCAGGCAGATATTTTATTTTATTTTTTTTCTCTTATACAACACACATCCTTACAATAAATGTATACATTGACATACTTTTTTTTCAATTTTTTTTGCATATTTTTGTCACCTTTTTTTCACTGGGTTATGCAGCAGGACAATGATCTAAAACACAACACCAAGTCCACCTCCAAATGGTTCAAACAAAGCAAAATTTTGGTTTTGGAGTGGCCTAGTCAAAGACCGAACTTAAATCCAACTGAGGTGCTGTATCATGACCTTACACAGGCTGTTCTTGCTGGAAAACCCTCCAATGTGGCTGAATTAAAACAATTCTGCAAAGAAGAGTGGGCCAAAATGTTCCACAGCAATGTGAAAGACTCATTGCCAGGTATCGCAAATGCTTGATTGCAGTTGTTGTCGCCAAGGGTGGCACAACCAGTTATTAGGTTTAGGGGGCAATTACATTTTCACATAAAGCCAGGCAGGTTTGGACAGCTTTTTTGCCTTAATAAATTAAATCATCATTTAAAAACTTCATTTTGTATTTACTCGGGTTATCTTTGTGTAATAACAAAAATTTGTTTGATTATCTGAGACATTTAAAGCGGTTCTTCACCCTAAAGGGGAAGTTCCGCTAATCTGATCCCTCCCCCCCTCCGGTTCCACAATCAGCACCTTTCAGGGGGGAGAGGGGTGCAGTTACCTGGATAATCCAGGTATCTGCACCCACTTCCGGGACAGACCGCCGCAGACCCCCGCAGACACCCGCTCCCCCCCGTTGTGTTCTGGGAAACACTCAGTTCCCAGGACACAGCGGGGACCAGAAGAGACGCGCAGCGCGACTCGCGCATGCGCAGTAGGGAACCGGGCAGTGAAGCCGCAACGCTTCACTTCCCGATTCCCTGACAGAGGATGATGGCGGGGGCAGCAGCGAGAATCGATCGTTCGTCATCTGCCGCCGACATAGCTGGACCCTGGGACAGGTAAGTGTGATTTTATTAAAAGTCAGCAGCTGCAATATTAGTAGCTGCTGGCTTTTAATATTTTTTTTTTAGGTGCAGAACCACTTTAAGTGTGACAAATATGCAAAAATATAAAAAATCTGAAAAAATACTTTTTCACAGCCATGTGTGTGTGTGTGTGTGTGTGTGTGTGTGTGTGTGTGTGTGTGTGTGTGTGTGTGTGTGTGTGTGTGTGTGTATATATATATATATAATTTATGGTCGTGGCCCTAAGACTGAGACAGATGTGGATCACATAAACATGACAAGACTTAAATATACTGTAAATAGATCTGAGGTGTGGCTTTTGGTCATCTAGTAGGTAACCCAAAAAAAGGGGCCATACCCAAGATAAGTAATGGATGATTGTGGAGGAGAATGTGTTAAGAAATGATGTAAAAAAGGGGAATGGGAGGGAGGGTATCACACACTGGAAGCGACACAGAGCAAGGGCGAGTGGTCAGCTTAAATACCCACCAGACCCCTCCTATAAATTCAGGCCACCACACTGGCCTTCTAATTTATGGTCGTGGCCCTAACACTGAGACAGATGTGGATCACATAAACATGCGACAATACTTACAACATAAATAGACCTGAGGTGAGGCTTTTGGTCATCTGCCAGGTAAGCCAAGAAAAAGGGCCAAAAATAAGCAGGTAGGGAGTATATCTTTATTGGTTCTAAGCTCATTGAGCAAGTTTGGAGAAGGCTAAGGCTGTCTCCACTTCAGGGTTTGAAATATATCTGGTGAAGCAGGCAGACTTCCATTTACCTAGCTTCTTGTTCACATGGTCTGCTACTCCGTACTGAGATGCCGATCCAGAAGAAGTGTCCAGAATACCATCTGGGGGGTCTATGCCTAAGTTGACCAGTAGGATCCTAACACATTTGATAAACTGACTGCCACTCAGGGGGTTGAGCGGAAAAGGCAGTAATGCGCTGGAGACTGACTGGCTGGGTAGGTGAGAGAGCAGATGGTCAAGGATCATTACTGGGCACCAGGCATTGCTGGTGCTGAAGAAGTTGATATCTACTCTGGGTCCAATTTGTTGCATTTTGGAGATTGTAAGATGAAGGACATAGTGGTTTGGGGAGAGAGTCAGAACTAGGCTGTATAATACCTGACTACTGGTACTACCAGAAGTGAACTCACTAGGTCGTAGGAAGCCGTAGAAAGCCAGGTAGATGGCTGTGTGGAAGTTCAGGCTGGACAAGAGACCAAAGGAGGAGCGTGTGAGGATTTCGGACATGCCCCTAAAGATAGCGCTTGTGATGGGTAAGCGTTTGCCATTGGTAGCAGGCTGCTGCTTCTGAATGCCATGCAGCAGGGCTTTCACTGTATGGGCTGTGAACACAGATGGCTCTCTGGAATTCTGTAAGGACAGGAAATGCTGAATACTGGCTAGGTACAGCCTGATAGTGTTATGAGCGAGAGCCAGCTGTGTATGGCGATAAGATATGAAGGCTAGGATGTGGGTGACGTCATCTGCTGTGGTTCCGGTACAAGCGGCCAGGAACCTGCAGTAGGTGTTACATGCCATTCAATAAGCCTTTAGTATGTTGTTAGATATGAGTGGTTGATGAGCTGGGTTGCATTGGCAAGATGTGACTTCAATCCATTGTTGGTTCAGACCAAGGTGGTATAGGCGTGGATTATGGGTCGGCTCCAGATTCCTGCTGGAAAAATGAGACAAAATTGAAGCGACACAGTTCATCTGCTGCAGCATTGCACTTGCCAAAGATATGCTCACATTAAATGTAAACTGGTGATGTAGCGATAATTGCACCAGCCTGCGCAGGAAGGACATGATGGGGAGCAATTTGGATCTATACTTATTAATGATGTTGGCTGTAGCCTGGTTGTCTGTGGTGCAGAGTACTGTCTGATCTGTCAACGTGTGGCTCCAGACTTGGGCTGCTGCCATGATGAGGTATAGTTTGAACAAAGACGAGGATTGGACAAAACCATAAATCAAGCAGATTTCTGGGGGCCAGGGACTGGCGAACCAGTGGTGGCCAAAAATAGCAGCAAAGTCTGTGGAGGCTGCAGCATCTGTGACTACTTGTGGTGACTGGGCTGATACTGAGGGAATAAGCATCGATATGCCATTCCAGTTGGTGAGGAACTCATTCCACATGCCTAAGTCCGCTATGGCTGCTGGGTCTAGCCTGAGGACTTGGTCAGGATCCTGTACTTGGGCGAGAAAGACCAAGAGCCGTGAGATGAATGAGCGCCCCTGCAGAATAATCCTCATTGCCAAATTGAGCATCCCTATCAAGGACTGCAGCTTTCTTTTAGTACAGCCCTGTGACTGGGTAAAATCGTGACTGACCGACCTAACATGGGCTAGTTTGTCAGAAGGCAGGCTAGCCTGCGTAGCCTGTGTGTCCAGGACGATGCCTAAGAAGGTGATGGAACATGCCAGGCCTTCCACTTTGTGTTCAGCTATAGGCATATTGAGATTGTTGAAGACCACTCCACTGTTGTCTAGATCTACCGGGGGTATGTCTGGCTGTTCAATGAGCAGAAAGTCGTTGAGATAATGGATAACCCTGTGGCACTGGGACTGGTGTAATGGGATCCAAGTGAAAAACTGGGCGAAAACATCAAACAGCCATGGGCTGATTTTAGAGCCAAAAATCCATTTGGTGGCAAAATAGTAAGAATCCCTCCACTTCATGCCATGCCACCGCCAGAGGGATGGCTCGATAGGCAGGAGATTGAAGGCATCTGTGATATCTGCTTTGGATAGCCAGGAGCCTATCCTAATTATAGCCTGGATGGCCATGTCAACTGATGCGTACTTGAGAGAAAATCCCTTGGAAGGGTTCAGGGAGTTCAGACTAGGGATATGTGAAAAATGAGGCGCAGACAAGTCGTAAACTAATCAGAGTTTATTTGTGAACTTGCCCTTGACAAGCCCAATAGGGCTGACTCTACAAATCTGCAAAGGTGACTGTTAGAAGGGGCCAATGATGAACCCCTTATCTAACTCCATCTGTAAGAGGGTGTCTATGGCCTGAGCATCAATAGCTGCTGACTGCAGATTCTTGCACTCATGAGTGGAGAGGGGTAAGGTGATGAGGCCAGTGTGGAATCCTGCCTTGAAGCCGTGTAGTAGGAATATGGCCAGTGAAGGTGTAGGGTATGTGGAGAGGTAGAAGTACAGCCACAGGACATCTACCCAGCTTAGTCAGGATTTGTTTAGCTGCTTTAGATGACAAGTGGTCTTTGGGTGTGCCTTGTGGCATGAAGTACAGATGTGCAGTAAGCGGCACTGGCTGAAGGAGCACCCGCCTTTGTTGAAGTTGTTGCATATAGCCTCGCCCCCCACTGAAAAGACTGGTCGTCCTAACTTGTCTAGTTGCTGCTGTTGAGGTGGGCCTGACAGGCCCTGGTTGAAGCTGGAAGTGGAAGGAAAATTGAAGGGGCCTCTTGTGGCTGCCTCAGAGCACCAATTTGCTGTGTGGGTGGAAGATAGACAAATCGCACAGAGTGCGGAACGAAGATCAGCAAAGTGGTTACAAAACATTTCCATGTCTGAGATGCTCCAGTCAGTACTGATCTGGAACTGGGTGAAACTTGCTGCTGCTTTGGCTGAGAAGGACCGATGGTAGTCGTAGAAGGCAAGGCCACCATATTTGTAAGCAATATCTAACACTGCATGAAGGTATAAGTCCAGCTCCTCCTTCCTGCTGGGGGTGGCTGAACAAAGGACATCTCTAAACATCCCAAAGGACAAAGCGACCTCGGTGGCTGACAGCTTACGACTCAGCCTGGCGTCTTTCGACTTGACAACTACTGAGAAGCCCCCCAGGCATAAGATTTGTTGTCGGCTAAGTTGTGGGCTGAGATGAGCAGCAGTAGCAAATTTACGTCCTTGCCCTCTAATATATCCTTCCTGATGCTGGCTGGGACAAGATGAGGGGGAGGACGATAGGCGTGGAGCCTGGTGTACCTGCAGAAGGAGAAGCTGTCATCGGGACCTAGACCGGATCAGGGAGGGCCATGGGCGGGCAAACTTCCAAAAGTTTGACACTGGTCTGGACCTCCGAAACTGTTGCAGTTAAGGAGGAGATCAAAGAATGCAGCTGGGAAATGGCCCTGGAGATGGATCGCAGGGATGCTTGCTGGATGCTGGGCCCGGCTGCAGCTGGAGGCAGGAAGAGGAGCCATAGTGGAAGAGGATAGAGAGTGGAGTGGTAAAGAGAAAACTCAGAGAGGAAGAAAAAATAAGTACAGGAAAAGGAATGATAGGTGTAGACAGGAGCTGACAGTGTTCTGTTGTGCAGAACTGTGTAGAGTGAAAATTTAAAAAACTCAGAGTGCGAGTTGGGTCAGGAGGTGACTGGCCAGATAACCAAAAGCTTAGGCGCCTGTTTGTGGCAAGCACAAACCTAAAGACCAGAACCCCAGGGCATACTGGGGCGAGAAGATGATGTATGGTATGGCCTACGTAGGAATGTTGCGGTCTGTAGTGGGTGACGTATGCTTGGCCTGCTAACACTTGCACTGCCAGCAAGCCTACAGTTGTCTGTGAGGTTAAGGGGCATCCTTCAAAAATAGAGTATCATGTATAGACATATGTGACAGAAAAGTAACGCCTGGAGAACACGTCCAATGGTGTATGTGAAGTAACAGTATAGTACAAGGGTGCTGCAGAGTGATGTGATAGAGAAACCCGTGAATTATGCACCTGACCGACGCTCTAGTAGTGAGGTCCTGTTTAGGATTGAAAGTCAGTCAACTGGGAACCTGAACTCGACTGACCTGAGGGAGAAAGACAGATGGAAAATAATGAGTGGCTTGTATGAATGCCACTGGAGACGAATGACCGATTAAGTGACACTAAAATGAAGTGTGGCCGTGTGAGTGCCACTGAGGAGCTGATTTACGAAGGTTTGCGCCATGAGTTGCGGTGCACGCCGATGCGCAACGGACGTTTTCGTATTCACAAAACATTTGCGCCTGTAACACAGCACAATACCCCATTTACTATTATCTTGCCGGCGCACGGGAGGCGGCGATCGGTGCGCCGCCATAGACATGGCGCACGCATTATTCAACTCAGAATTAAAAGAAGGTGGAAGTGCCAATATTATGGGGGTGATGTGAGGAAATATAGTTATAACTGTTCAAGTAACAAATATGCCCAAAATAGAATGGAAAAGTAACTTTCTCTGAACAAGCCTGCTGCGCCTGCAAATACACGTAGAACTGAGCAAGGTAAATTTATGCACTGTGCAAGCGGCATTTGCGCACATTCAAGTGCTTTGGTTCACTGCTCCGGAAAAATCTTAGTAAATGTCAAGCCACGTAAATGCATTTGCATAAGTTGAACAGGCGCTCCTTTCAACTTGACTTTTTTTTTTACGCTTGTTTACTTCTATGGGTTTTTTAAGGCTATTTGCACACAGGTCATGCTAGCATTAAGAAAAAAAAATGTAAGAAAAAAAAAAGTGTGGTGGTCCCCCAAAATTCCATACCATGCCCTTCAGGTCTGGTATGGATTTTAAGGGGAACCCTGCGCCAAAAAAAATGGCATGGGGTCCCCCTCAAAATCCATACCAGGCCCTTATCCGAGCATGCAACCTGGCAGGCCCCCTCCTGAACTGTACCAGGCCCCATGCCCTCAACATTGGGAAGGTGCTTTGGGGTATCAAAGCACCTTGTCCCCATGTTGATGAGGACAAGGGCCTCATCCCCACAACCCTGGCCGGTGTTTGTGGAGGTCTGCAGGCGGGGGGCTTATCAGAATCTGGAAGCCCCCTTTAACAAGGGGACCCCCAGATCCTGGCCTCCCCCCGTGTGAAATGGTTACATAGTTACATAGTTAGTAAGGTTGAATAAAGACACCAGTCCATCCAGTTCAACTTGAGCGAGTGTCTACAATTGTCCCTATCCCTGTACATTGCACACTCACATTCACACTCACATCACACTCACACTTACACCCTCAAGGAGCCCACCATCCAAGGTCCCCATTCATATATTAGGGCCAATTTTGGACAGAAGCCAATTAACCTACCAGCATGTCTTTGGAGTGTGGGAGGAAACCGGAACCGAAACCCACGCAGGCAGAGGGAGAACATGCAATCTCCAGGCAGGTAGTGTTGTGGTTAGGATTCTAACCAGCGACACTACACCACTGTAACATTTCACCAAAAAAGTGACAAAAGTGTTAAAAATGACAAGAGCCAGTTTTTGACAATTCCTTTATTAAAGTCTTCTTCTTTCCATCTTCTTCGGATCTTCGTCCTTCTTCCTTCTGACACTTATATAACGGAACCGTGGGTCAGAAGGGGGCGGGGTCATGGGTGGTCCTGCCCTCAGTTATATAAGAAGTGTCAAAAGAAGAGAAGTGTCACACAGCAGGAGCCACCCATTGCACAGAGCGGCCCGAGAACAAAGCGAGGAGGAAGAGACGCCGTGGAGGAAGATGGCGGAAAAGAACACCGGAGCAAGAAGCAGAGGATTGGAGGAAGAAGCAGATGAAAAAGAAGATGGAGGAAGAAAGCGAAGGATGAAGAAAGGAAGAAGGAAAAAGACCCGAAGAAGATGGAAAGAAGAATACTTTAATAAAGGAATTGTCAAAAACTGTCTCTTGTAATTTTAAAACACTTTTGTCACTTTTTTGGTGAAGTGGTACCCTCTTACCATTTCACACAGGGGGGAGGCCAGGATCTGGGAGTTCCCTTGTTAAAGGGGGCTTCCAGATTCTGATAAGCCCCCTGCCCGCAGACCTCCACAACCACTGGCCAGGGTTGTGGGGATGAGGCCCTTGTCCTCATCAACATGGGGACAAGGTGCTTTAGGGGGGTACCCCAAAGCACCCTCCCAATGTTGAGGGCATGTTGGCTGGTACGGTTCAGAAGGGGGGGCACTCTCTCGTCCCCCCTTCTTTTCCTGTGGCCTGCCCGATTGCGTGTTGGATAAGGGTCTGGTATTGATTTTGAGGGGGACCCCCACACCATTTTTTTGGGCGCGGGGTTCCCCTTAAAATCCATACCAGACCTGAAGGGCCTGGCATGCTCTTGGAGGGGAACCCATGCGTTTTTTTTGTTTAAAATTAAAGTCACCTGGCCTGGGGGCGTCTTAAAGTCATGTTGTAAGTTGCCCCAATTCGTGTTGTAAGTCAACCCAACTCACGTTGGAAGTCATGATGCCCCTGTGTGAATGGACTGTTAATGATAAGGCGTGCGCTATTATCAATGGCATATTATTATCACATGCACCGGCATGTTATCTGTTGCGCTTATGCGTGCGCCGGTTCACGCGCTCAATTAATAATTTATCTGGTGCACAAATTAAGGTATGAACCGGCGCAGCACATTCATCTTAGAAAATTACCCCCAGAGTGTGCTTGCAGTGATTTGCAAGGAGTTATGTTGAGATGTGTATTTGCAGCGTTTGTAAGGAGTTTAGCCTGAGATGCATGTTTAGCAGCTTGGCAAATGAGTATATGCTGAGGTGTGTGTTTTTTGCAGCGATTGCTAGATGCATATTTTTGCAACAATTGCAACAAAGGTAACCTACTGATAGGCGAAAAGAAAAGAATAGCAGAAATAGTATGTGTAGGAATGAACTGTGAAAAAAGGCATACGTATTGAATTGTAGATTTACGATAGTGATGTTACGAATTGGTGTGCGGAATACTGGTGATGTAAACTGTTGTGCCGCCGGGGCAACTAGGTTCGGCTTAGAGAGTGATGTACGTAGCTGCTGAAACAATCCGAATTGGTCAGAGCAATGATATGAATAATGAATCGTAGGGTATAGTATGAACCGATATGAAGCAGTGCAAAGCGTTTTACCGCCAAGGCGACTAGCCTTGAATTGGAGTGATGCGTGTGGCAAGAAGTGATATGAACCAATGAGTGAAACAAAAAATTGTTAGTAGGGTATGGGAGTGAGTGTTATGACTCAGTGCGGGAAGTATCCGATACGAAAAGGTTGTGCCGCTGATGCGACTAGGTACGAATGGGACTGTGGCAAGTTTGCAATGCATCCAATGTGAATCGGGGAAGAAACAGCAAACGGGCCTGTAACTACTGCGTACTGGAGGCCCATGAACGATTCTCGGCAGAACTGAACAACGGAATAGGAAACATAACGAAAAGTAAGCTGGTTGAACATCATACGACAAGGGGGGTTACGAATGCTACTTGTGACAGTGAGCAAGACTTGACCGATAAACCACGAATAGCAAGCACAACGTAATGTATGTGGAACAACAGACTCACTTATGTGCAGTGAGCTGAAGTGTCGGCTGGTGACGTAACGAATTGCGCACTGTAACTGACACAGAGCAAAGGTGAGTGGTCAGCCTAAATACCCACTGGGTCCCCTGTAGCATTTCGTGGCTTTTCATGTCACAGCCCCCCCTTTTCATGTCGCAGCCCCCCTTTTCATGTCGCAGCCCCCCCTTTTCATGTTGCAGCCTCCCTTTTCATGTCGTAAACCTTTTGTTCACTGCATTTCCGTTAGCTAGTGCTCACATCTAGGATCTGTCATGTCTACAGATCCATACGGGCTGAGGTTTCCTTTTTAATTGATTGTCGTCCCACAATCTTCTCGCCTGTATACCATACGTCATACATGCAAGTTACAACGGTCTGTGGGTACCTTAGCCCTGAGTGTTCGTTTTTTAATTTCCTGTGTTGGCGCTGCAGGTTGCTCGGGCTCGCTTACCGCATTCACTAGGGTGGTGTTGTCTTTAGGTTCACATTCATGCGCTATTGGTCTTGTCATGTCTGCTCCCATATCTTTATACTTGTCAGGTACCAAGGGGTGTTGCTATTTCATGGGCTGGTTGTCTGTTACGTTCTCTGGTCATTTTCACACAGCAGAGCTGTCTATGTTCTTCCTCCGCAGGTTACCCATTACGTCTATGGGTCAACAGATTGAGGTGATCGTTTTTAATTGGCTTGTTCGGTGGCAAGTCTCCTCATCTGTTCTTACGCAGCTTACATATTTCGTAAAAAAACACATTTTCTTATGCAATTTACGTTTCTCATGCAATTTTAGTTTCTCAGGCAATTTATGCTTCTCAGGCAATGTTTCTCATGTTTTCCCATGTTTCTCACGTCTCCCATGTTTCTCACGTCTCCCATGTTTCTCATGTCTCCCATGTTTCTCACGTTTTCCCATGTTTCTCCCATTTTCCAGTTTTTCTCACGTTTTCCTGTGTGCCTCATGTTTTCCCATGTGCCTCACGTTTTCCCATGCTACTCACGTTTATCACATTGTTCATCAATTTACGTTCTTGTGCAACCTGCATTTCTCATGTAGTTTTTTTTTTTCTTGCAGCCTCAGTTCTCATACTGCTCACGTTTCATCAGCTCACACTAGTCGCGTTTCTCGTTCAGTTACGTTCCTTCACGCAGCTTACATTCAAGGCAGTGGTCATCTTGAAGATGTGTTTGGGGTCGTTATCATGTTTGAATACTGCCCTGCGGCCCAGTCTCCAAAAGGAGGGGATCATGCTCTGCTTCAGTATGTCCAAGTATATGTTGGCATTCATGGTTACCTTAATGAACTGTAGCTCCCCAGTGCTGGCAACACTCATGCAGCCCCAGACCATGACACTTCTACCACCATGCTTGACTGTAGGCAAGACACATTTGCCTTGTACTCCTCACCTGGTTGCCACCACACATACTTGACACCATCTGAACAAAATCTTGGTCTCATCAGTCCACAGGACATGGTTCCAGTAATTAATGTCCTTAGTCTGCTTGTCTTCAGCAAATGGTTTGCATTCTTATGTATCTTTAGAAGAGGCTTCCTTCTGGGATGGCAGCCATGCAGATGCAGTGTGCGGCCTATGGTCTGAGCACTGACAGGCTGACCCCCCACCCCTTAAACCTCTGCAGCAATGCTGGCAGCACTCATACATCTGTTTCCCTAAGACAACCTCTGGATATAACACTGAGCATGTGCACTCAACTTCTTTGGTCGACCATAACCATAGCAAGGCCTGTTCTGAGTGGAACCTGTCCTGTTAAACTGCTGTATGGTCTTGGCCACCATACTGCAACTCAGTTTCAGGGTCTTGGCAATCTTCTTATAGCCTAGGCCATCTTTATGTAGAGCAACAATTATTTTTGTAAGATCCTCAGAGTTCTTTGCCATGAGGTGTCATGTTGAACTTCCAGTGACCAGTATGAGAGAGTGAGAACGATAACACCAAATTTAACACACCTGCTCCCCATTCACACCTGAGACCTTGTAACATTAATGAGTCACATGACACCGGGGGGAGGGGGGGTGGCTAATTGGGCCCAATTTAGACATTTTCACTTAGAGGTGTACTCACTTTTGTTGCCAGCGGTTTAGACATTAATGTTGAGTTATTTTGAGGGGACAGCAAATTTACACTGTTATACAAGCTGTACACTCACTACTTTATAGTGTAGCAAAGTGTAATTTCTTCAGTGTTGTCACATGCAAAGATATAATAAAATATTTACAAAAAATGTGAAGGGTGTACTCACTTTAGTGAGATACTGTATTTAAAACCAAAGAAGTGCTGAACCTGTATTAAAATTACAGATTCAGCACTCTTCATAGATTGCATTTTCACTTTCAAGCAATACTAGTATAGCTTCTCCATAGTGCCAGAACTCATTATCTCTCATTGACTGGACTGTCACCTGACAACCTAATCACTGTCTCCTGCACTAAAATCTAGTGACTGGTGCCTTCACACAACCAACATTAAAAAAATGTAGGTTTTGTATTGGTTAGGATTGGAGTTGGTGTTAAAGAGGTTGTAAACCTCTGGAAAAAAAATCCCTCCCCCTCCCAAAAAAAACCCCTGCAAGACAAAGGCATAATGAGCTAGTATGCATCGCATACTAACTCATTATGAAATACTTGACTTAAAACAAAGCTGTTGCAGTGGACCCTGCACTTAAAATTAAGCTGTTGCAGCGGTTCGCTGGCTTCGGCATTGAAATTGACCGGAGCAGCGATGACATCACTCCCATGCATGCGCGCAGGAGCCGCCGTTCATGCCACAGGCTCGGAAGAAATGGCACACGTGGGCTACATGCACTTGAAATATCTCCTAAACTGTACAGGTTTAGGAGATATTTTAATGCCTATAGGTAAGCCTTAGTATAGGCTTATCTATAGGTAAAAGTTTGCAGAGCAAGTTTACTTCCTCTTTAAAGATGAAGTAAATCCCCGATGGGTTTTACTTCCTCTTTTGCTCCCCGCAAGGCCTGCAAATTAAAAGCATAATGGGCTAGTATGCATCGCATACTAGACCATTATATGACACTTACCTGCAAACGAAGCCTACACTGTCCCCTGTGCAGGTTGCGTCCACCTTCGCCTCTCTTCCTTCCAGGGCCACGGACTCTGGCTCAGAGACTGGCCAGAGCTGCGTGACATCACTCCCACGCACTGTGCGCATGAGCCATCAGTCACGGCATACGTTGGGGGAAGAAACAGCTTGGTGGTCCTTTTCTTCACAGCACATGCGCTGATGACGACATTGGCACACTACAAGTGAAATATCTCCTAAACAGCGCATGTTTAGGAGATATTTCCACTACCTATTGGTAAGCCTTATTCTAGGCTTACCTATAGGTAAATGTCAACAAAAAGGGTTGTCAACCACTTTAAGGTTAGGCAAGATTTGTCCTACCATGAGACTTTGGAGCAGGGTTTAATAGAGTGTTAAAGGTAAAAATCTTGTCTGGAAAAAACAATCTTGAGTTAAACAAAAAGCACTCTTATTTTCCATTTATAATGCTTGGAATCACCAAGCTGTATATAGAAGTGTGATATCGAAAGAAAACTCATGCCACAACTGACTAGAATATCCCGAGGAGTATGAACAATATTAACATATAAATTAACGCAATGTGCAAGCCAACAAAATAGCTTGGGGCATTAAGCTGTATCACACTTTTGGTGCTTGAGGGGATAACTTAAAAAAAAAAGCCAATTCTAATATATTACTATTATCTATGAAATCTGAATCTACACATTTAAAAACACGAGATTTTATATTTAGTCTCAAACTTAGATACAATAGGAAGCAAAGCCGGATCTATGGCTCCCCCAGGCCAGCTGATATATGCTACTCCCCCTCCCTTCCCCATAGATGTTATGTTTTTTCTCCTTCCCTTCTCGTTTCCTTCTCCTTCCCCTGTGTAATAATCACCAACAAAAGGAAATATACAGTATTTTACTAGGATAACACCAAGTAAGGACGTATATTACTTCCTTATTAGACTAATGCAGCAGTCAAGAATTCTCACCCCATAATCCCCAACAATGATAAAATGACCCTGTACTCAGCCATGATTAGCCATACTTAAGGCCTAACGGCTGAAATGCATTGGCATTTATTGACTATTTTTCACCAGTATTTAAAGGTGTTGTAAACCCTCAAGGTTTTTCATCTTAATGCATTCTATGCCTTAAGGTGAAAAACCTTCTGTAGTGCAGCAGCCCCAGAGCCCCCCTTTTAATTATTGGAACCTGATTGTTCCAGCGACAGGGACGAGCACAGCAGCTCCAGCTGCTGTCTAGGGTCCTCATTGGATAGATTGATATGGGAATCCAGTGACACAGAAGCTAGGGGGAGGGTCTGAGTCCTGCTGTCTGTGTCAATAGACACAGGAGCAGGACTCGGGAGTGCACCTGCACGAGTGCCCCCATGGAATGTGGCTCTCCGTGGGGGCACTTGAGAAGAGGAGGATCCAGAAGTGCTGCTGGGGGACCCCAGAAGAGGGGGACCAGGGCCGCTCTGTGCAAAACCCTTGCATAGTAGAGGTAAGTATAACATTTTTGTTTTTTAAGAAAAAAAAAACGAACCTGTACATGCCCTTTAATAAAGGTACAACAATTTTTAGTCGATTTAGCGTCTCTTGCCTTTTCACCTTTTTTGTGACTGTGGGCTCAATTCACAAACCGTTATTTTACTCTTAAAATCTGAGATAAAATAATTCATACATTTTTTTCTCCCTTTTTTTATTGTGATTCACAAAATATGCTACTAAAATAAAGCATGAATTATTTTAGCAAAATGTGAGGTATTTTACTCATGAAACAATTTTGGTATTTTATCTCATGACATCGGTGGAATGGATACAATGGAGAAGGATTCATACCCCTTCAGTTTTTAGTACTAATAAAGAGGTAAAATGCGATCATGCTAAGTTACCGTGGTCCCTGCAGCATATGTATTAACACAAAAGAAACCAGATGACTAGAACACCAGTCAAAGAGAAGCTGCTTTCACAGGACACAATTTAGGCCCCTTTCACACTGGGGCGGGAGGAGCATCAGCAGTAAAGCTATTTTTAGCGGCGCTTTACCGTCGGATTTGCGGCGCTATTTGCCCGCTAGCGGGTTGGTTTTACCCCCCGCTAGTGGCTGAGAAAGGGTTAAAAACCACCACAAAGCACCTCTGCAGAGGCGCTTTGCCAGCGGCATAGCTGCACTGCCCCATTGGTTTTTACCATCCTGCTAGTGCACCACTCCAGTGTGAAAGCCCCCGGAGAGACATCAGTGGCTGTTTCAGGTTGATTTGCAAGCGCTATTTTTAGCATTGTAGCGTCTGCAAAAACGACCCAGTGTGAACGGGGTCTCAGACCCCGTTCACACCTCAGCGTTTTGTAGCTTGAAGCCTGAAGCTACAGGGGAAAAAATGTATTATTCTCAATGGAGATGGTTCACATCTCCACTCCATGTCGCCTGAAGCCGAACGCCTGAAGCTCAAACAAGTTCTGGACCCTTTTTTGTCGCTCGAATTGAGCAGATTTGGGCATTTTTCTTCTTTTAACATTGGTGACCTTTTGCCCTGCACAAAATCGTGGCAAATCGCTGTAAAAATGCCGCAAAAAATGTATTTATTTATTTATTATAGCAAAAAGTTAAAAATAATGTGTTTTTTTTTCAAAATTGTCTCTCTTTTTTTGTTTATAGCGCAAAATATTAAAACCCCAGAGGTTATAAAATATCACCAAAAGAAATCTCTATTTGTAGGAAAAAAAGGATGTCAGTTTTGTTTGGCAACCACGTCACACGACTGCGCAATTGTCATTTAAATCGACGCAGTGCCGTAAATCAGTAAATCAGCCCCATGCATTACTGTTGAGAAACTGACCCAAAAAGGTAGAGACTACTCCAAATTGGCTATTATATTTTTACATTCCTTAAATACCTCATGCCTGGATAGTGGACGACTACTTAATTACCTCATGCATTTATTTATTTCCTTAGCGAATTGACTTTAATGCTGTTTTATCAGTTATTTACCTCATGTTTTTTGGTTTGTAATGTGAATAGCCCATAAGGTGATAATGAATTGACACTTTCAGCATCTTTTGAGATAACTGGAGAAAATGTGTCACCTGATTTATTTATCGCATGAGCTATTCTTTAGTGAATTGAGCCCTGTACATGAAGGTTGCGGAGACCTTTTTAGGCTTGAAGTGGATGATTACTACCCGGAGCTAGCAGCTCGGACGCACCTGTTCCAGTGACCCTGTCTTTACCTTAAAGGATATCTGTCATGAGAGAATCACAGAGACTGACTAATCCTGCTGAAAATGTTAAATGCCTAGCCATTATTCTGATACATTAACTCTGACCTGGAACAAGTATAGCAATATAGACTTCTGACACTTTACTGACACTCAATAGCATACATGTTAATAGCACTTAATAGCATACATGTTTTGGATCTGTGACTCAAAAGTGATTAAAGCCAGGCAACAAGCAAGAAGAATGTCAACAATAGCAGCCCCTCATTTCCCAAATGACAGGGTAACTTTAATAAATATAAGCAAGCAGCACTCTTTTAAAGTGGATTAGCTACACTTATAACCTCTTATCCACACCTTGTGTTTTTCTCCTGCATAAGATGTGCATTGATCATGTCGTTTCATACTGTCACTTGTTTCTCTGTATGCACAGCCTATAGTAAAAAAAAACTTCATATTTTCGTGTCAGTAGTTCCTTTTTACATAGAAGGGTAAAACATGTTGCATAGCATTGCACAGGCTAATGCAGCCTTTCTCAACCTTTTTAACACAGAGGAACCCTTGAAATAGTTCTCCAGTGTGAACCATCTAAAGCCCTAATGTCTAACTTGTGGCCCTTTGGGACTTGCTGTGTATCCCTTTGGAGACAACAGTAGTGGAGTTGGAGCAATGATTTGCAAAGCAGACGTAATGTGATCTGTAACAAACTCACAAAACATTTTTTGAGTTTTTGACAGTCTCTTGTGAATGTATGCTTTAGTACAGGAGCAGCATCTGAGCAATGGGCAGTGGGGTATTTATGGATCAGACTGATTGCATGGTAAATCGGTCAGATAAGATTACATTGCTCCCCTCTTCAGCACTGAACCAGTCTGTTCTTTGGTTAACCACTTGCTTACTGGGCACTTAAACCCCCCTCAGTCCCAGACCAATTTTCAGCTTTCAGCGCTGATGCACTTTGAATGACAATTGCGCGGGCATACAACACTGTACCCAAATGAAATTTTTATCATTTTTTTCCCACAAATAGAGCTTTCTTTTGGTGGTATTTAGTTACAGCTCGGAGTTTTATTTTTTGCTAAACAAACAAAAAAAGATGCAAAAAAATAAAAAAATAAAATCATGTTTTAATAGTTTGTTATAAAATTTTGCAAACGGGTCATTTTTCTCCTTCATTGAAGTGCGCTGATTAGGCGGCACTGATAGGCTGCATTGGTGGGCACTGATGGGCTGCATTGGTGGGCACTGATGGGCTGCATTGGTGGGCACTGATAGGCTGCACTGGTGGGCACTGATAGGCATAGTTAAGGCGGCACTAATAGGCACAGATAAGGCGGCACCGATGGGCACAGATAAGGCGGCACTGATGGGCAAAGATGGGCACAGATAAGATGGCACGGATGGGTGGCACGGATAAGTGGCACGGATGGGTGGCACGGATGGGCACTGATAGGTACCACAGATAGATGGGACTGATGGGCACTGATAGGTGGCACTGATAGGTGGCTCTGATAGGTGGCACTGCTGGGCACTGATGGGCGGCACTGCTGGGCACTGATGGGCGGCACTGCTGGGCACTGATGGGCGGCACTGGGGTGCAGCACCTTTGAGGCAGATTTTGGTGGCACTGTGGGTGGCACTGCTGGGTGGCACTGTGGGCACTGCTGGGTGGCACTGTGGGCACTGCTGGGTGGCACTGTGGGCACTATGGGCACTGCTGGGTGGCACTGACAGGGGGGCACTTACTTTATTTCAGGATGGCACTGCGGGTGGCAGGTGGGCACTGGCAGGGGGCAGGTGTCCGTTTAAATTTCTGGCCGTGATCGGGACTGATGTCCCGAACACGGCCGCCAGCGATCGGCTTTTTTTTTTTCTCCTCGCGCTGTCAGCGCGAGGAGGAATACTAGCCGATTACCGGCTCCGTTTTATCACATGATCAGCTGTCATTGGCTGACAGCTGATCACGTGATAAGGGGTCGGGATCGACCCCTTACACGGATCGGTGATCAGGCGAGTCTCACGGACTCGCCGATCACAGAGCGCGCCGCGCGCGCCCCTCAGGGGGCGCGCAGGCCGCTCGTAACCGGGACTACGTCAATAGACGTAGTCCCGAAAATGTGGGTCCGCGCTATTGCCGTCATTTTGCAATAGCGCGGTACCCAAGTGGTTAATAAACCTATCAAAAAGTTCCACAGAAAGATATTTGCAACAAGCTCTGAACACAATCCAACAAGCTCACAGTCTAGAACAGCTTTCTTCAACCAGGATGCCTGCAGGTTTGTTCAGGGGTGCCTTGGCAAAATGCCTAATAAATGCCCAAAAATTGTATATAAGCCTGTGGGTGTATCAAGCCTGCTTTTCAGTTACACAAAGGCAGTGGTTTTCATTGTGCGCCATTACAACCTTCTAGCCGCGAGGGTTCTAACAACCAATGACGTCACCGATTTATATGGAGAATGTCAAGTGCCCACACGACATCCTTGTTTGTCCCAACCTTGTCCCTCTCCATCAGCACCGGGGTCACATTAGCAGAGGGAGGGAGAGAAACTGAGAAACATTGGAATACTAGTCAGTACCACTGCACAAATGTGTATTTGCAACCATGTATGTGCTCTCTTTTCTGCTGGTGGATTCCACATGGGCTCTGTGTGTGGCCAAGGGTGGGATGGCAATCAGAGAAGGGGTATGTTGCCCTCTTCCGTGATAGGCACTAGTGCTTTAAATGTGCCAGCGGCAGACCAAGACTAAGATGGCGTTTCTGGTACTTCAGGCTTTCACCCCTGGAACCAGAAATTACGCGGAAAGCAAAATATGTGGAAAACTTGATCTATATAAAGCAATGGTTTTGGGGAGTACTACTCAGTATGTAGATGAAAATTGATGTCAACTGCATGTAGGCCAAATTGTGACCAATTGTTTTTTGTTGTGGTTTTAGCATTCGTTTTTTTTGTTTTTTTTATTCAATATTAAAAATAACATTTTACTGAAATACAATTTTTCTTTAGTTGATTTGGTTGCCTTCGAAGTTTCATAGGTTGGTGCTAGAGTGAGGATTTTGTAAGGGAAAGTCTCAGCGCAGATAAATTTTGGCAGGCCTATGCTTCAGTCTAGGCTTGCTTGTTTTGATCCTGAGGGCAGGGAGTGGTTAGTGCAGCAGTGCTTATGACCGCCTGTGCTTTAGTTCTGAGGTGCCTCCCCTGCTTCCAGGTAGAATGATCTGGAAGAGGGGTGGGGCCTAGGACTGGAGTGACAGGCAGCTCATGTGAGGAGCCCTGATCAATCCCCAACTGGAATTGGCAGGGGGCAATCCTCCCATATAAGCTGAGGTAACAGCTCACTGGAGGAGGAGTTGTTGGCCAGGAGATATGGAGAATGGAATACTAGGCAGCAGCAGGGGCCCCATCCCCACCTGGGGAAGGGGGTGCAAGGCCTAGCGGAGGAGCTCAGGGGAGCTGGGAGGGAACACCTCATCTTGACACGGTCTTGAACAAAGGGGCTGGAGAGCTGTCAGGCATATGTCCAGTTAAAGTTCTCCATCATGGATTCGGGGCAGGAGAAGGTGGGTGAGTGGACCACAGTGGAGTTCTGGATGAGGCATGCCAAGGGAGCTGGGTCCGAGGCCAGAGGAGAGACTGTGGGGAGAGTGTCAAATCACTGTGGATTTGCAGACCAGACTATCTGGGAGTAGCAGTCCACCAATCAGCACATGTTACTAAATTACTAGGCCGCTGGGGAGAGGTACTGCAGACCTATGGCCTAGTAACAGTGCAACCAACTTTAGCCAGTAACTGAGACTGTTCAGAGTGGTCTCTTTTGTCCAAAAGAGGATGATGTTACAGGAAAAGTAATGATTTACAGTGGAAGTTGTGCAGGAGGGTGGAAGTCCTGGTAGCAACAGTCTGCAGGAGATATGCAGAGGAGGACAAATAGCCTGCATGGTGTTATGCAGAGGAAGTGCCTGTGGATATTATGTGCACATCAGTACTTTACGGCTAAACCTTTTCGTTCTAATCAAATAGGATGGCAAAGCAATTGTTCCACGGGCATCCCATATTTTCTTTCTCCCAACCAAGTTACGGTCTATCCCCCAATAAATAAAACAAAACAATGCAAATGACTGTTCATTGTCTCAGAAGTGATTAATGGAGGTCTGGCAGCAGGGTGACATGGTGGATGTTTGTTATGTTGTATATATTAGTAATGTTGAGTGTCCTATGTGTGGTTGCTGCTGCAGTATGTAAAACCATTGGTTTTGTTTTTACATTTGAATGAGTTGCTTTGACATTGTGAAGAATTTTAAAGGGTCCCTGACTGAAAAAAGGAATATGCAATGATTTAGTTTAGGTCGCATGCAATTAAATATATTATCTTCACCTTGAATTTGGTTCACACTGTGAAAAATCACCAGGCATTAAGTAGATATTAATAGAGAGTATGAAAAATGACCCTGTCGCAGCACACCCACAGTGTCCGCTATTCTCCTGAATGTTTGCTGCCAAGCAAAACTTTAAAGTATATTTATGGTCAAAATGTAAAAATATAATATTCATATCCTTATTGTATTTCAATTATATCTCGCCTACTTCTGTTTGTTTGAATGATCTTGAAGTTTGTAAACTTAATTTGTGAAGATTCCCACACATTTACTTCCTTGCATTCTGTGACACATATCAACTATGCCCTGTGGGTAGGCACTGCTTTGTCACACATTTCACAGAGCCTGCCTTCTGAATCACAGAGGCACGGAGAGGAGGGGTTTCAGGTGGGGGAGCAAGTACACACAGCAAGGTACCATGGAATATGTAGTCATTAGAAATTAAACAGCAGAAGAGAAGCTGCAAAGCATGCAGGAACAAGATGGCCATCAGAAAGGCAGCACTCGTAATTAATAAACGCCAGCCGACCAGCCGCCATCATTATACTGCGGCAGGTCAGTACGATCCCACGCACCGTCGTAGCTGTACGTTGGTCCCCTCAAGCGGGATAGCAAGACCACTGTGGGGGTGCTGATGCGTTTGACTGCCAATCATGATGACCGCTGGCCACGCGTGATCGCGGGCACAAGAGCCAGAACAGGGACATGTGTGTGTAAACACACAAATTCCTGTTCTGTGAGGAGAGGAGAGCCTGTGAGTTCCTACTAGCTAAGAACAATGATCTGTAATTTCCTCCAGTCACTCCCATCCCCCTACAATTAGAACACACACTAGGGAACACATTTAACCCCTTGATCGCCCCCTAGTGTTAACCCCTTCCCTGCCAGTGACATTTACACATTAATCAGTGCACTTTTATAGCACTGATCTCTGTATAATTTCAGTGGTCCCAAAAATGTGTCAAAAGTGTCTGATGTCTCCGCCATAATGTCGCAGTCCTGATAAAAATCCCAGATCACCACCATTACTAGTAAATAATAATAAAAATGCCATAAATATGTCCCCTGTTTTGTAGACACTATAACTTCTGCGCAAACCAATCAGCATACGCTTATTGCAATTTTTATTACCAAAAATATGTAGAAGAACACATATCGGTCTAAACTGAGAAAAAAAATTGCTTTTAAAAAAAAAAAAATTGGGCTATTTATTATAGCAAGAAGTACAAAATATTGTGTTTTTTGAAAATTGTCTTTTTTTTGTTTATAGCGCAAAAAAAAGGGATCAAATACCACCAAAAGAAAGCTATATTAATAATTATATTGGGGGAAAAAAATTACGTAAATTTTTCTTGGGTACAGCACCGCATAACCGCACAATTGTCTGTTAAAGCAACGCAGTGCCGTATCGGAAAAATGGCCTGAAGTGGTTAAAGAAGATTTTTCATGTAAACTGATATTGGATTGGCAAATATAACTATTGTTTGTGTTTTACAATGCTGATGTTAAAAAAAAAAAAAAATCATTAGTGATCTGATCTAAAAATGCTGGTTGCTTCGCTGTTATGATGATCCAATGGCTTCCATACTTGTTGGTTGTTATGAGTCACTGACCCAAAATAAATATGCACATCATCATTACTTGCTGCATCATTTTTCTCATGGTCAAAGACTGGAGAGCATTTAAAATAGAGGATTGGCATGTTAGTAAAATTTTAAGGACAAAGGACAGCAATGACAGCCTACGTATTTGCTAACTAGATAAATGTATAGAAAATAAAGGAGGGGGAAAGAGGTAACAAACCTCTGGACTTTTAAGCTGTTGTGTATACACAATATATTGGACAATTACACAATAAATAAAATTAGATTTTTATTACAAAGATAAAAAAACATTAGAACATTGTTTCATCCATATCAAAAGTTGATTGTTCTATAGGAAGGCATAACTTACAGACACTACCACTCAACATGTTTCGCTTTACAAAGTTTCCTCAGGAGATTCCAGTGTGACGTTTTATATGCTATAGACAACAAAAAGATTTGAAGGAATGCTCATACTCATTTGTGTTGGTACACAAAACATATTTATCAATCATATTGACATAAGATAAATATGCAGATATTCAAAAATAATAATGAAATCAATATCCTTATAGGGCATTGGAAATGTATAGATATAAAGTAAGATGAACCTTACCCAAGCTGCTATAAACCAATATACAACTTGAATTTTAGCTAAAAAAAGTACAGGTTCTATATACAGTATGCACAAGACATGCCATTATAGAAATGTCCTCCAGTGTTTGCAGAAGGAAAATAAACTAGTAAAATCTTTTTTCCTGAAAAAGGGAAACAGGAAAAAAATATATATAATGGATGTATAAAACATCTATTTGTAATATTGAGGTAGAAAATGCCATCTAATAATAATTCAAGGGAAAACTATCGCAGTGAAGTTACCTTAAAGAAACTGGAGAAGATTGAATCAATTTATAACTTGTTATTCTTGCTGGTCAGGATTGAAGTCCAGCATAAATATGCTAATCCATAAGGATTATTACAACATGAGGCACGCTGGATACATGACCTGTCTGCCCTTAGGCATCCAGGTCTAAATTATGCCTTAAGCTTTAAACCTTTTATATAATGAAGGTTTTTTTATTTTCTCTTCATTTCATTTTTCATTCAATACATCATTATTTCATTTACGTATTTTTACTTTATTTTACTTTTGTTTCCATTTCTTCACATATGACATTATTTTATTTTATTTCATATTCTTTGTTGTTTCTGTTTAATTTTTTTCTTTTTTTGCATATTTAATTTTTCTACCACTTCGCTCCAGGCCATCCTCTTATATTTTTATGTTCCTCAATAACTAATTGAATTATTGGGGCCTTTTTGAATACAAAATTGTATAATGACGATCTTTGCTGTAAAGTTGTATATTCCCTTTTAGATTTGAATATAGATTGAACCTCACCTGAAGCTGCTGTTTATTTGATCATGTTAATTAATTTAGAAGATCATAGTACTTTAACATCATAGTACATTAAATTGATTTTAACAAATTGCTGTTAAACTATCCAGTATGCATTATATTTATTCCCATTTATGCTTGTCCTTATCCTGTTGTTTAAATGGACGCCCTGGGCACCTATCGGTCGGCTTTTAATCAATGTGAAAAAAGAAGACCGCGCTATAATAAACACCTAACACTGCAACTCAGAGTGATATATAGGGATGGCCTTGCGGTTCGCGGCAAATTTTTGCGTGTTCGCAATTAGCCAATCCGGCGGACTTCTGGTGCTGTTCGCGCGGCGGACATATGCGTTTACATTGTGAAAGAACTTTGACCCATGATGACACATCCATCATGGGGTACAGGACAGCCAATTGAGACATTTCAGCACATGGACAACCTTATAAATAGATCTGATCTGGCGGCCATTTTACATTCTGTCTTTTGTTAGTGTAGGGAGAGGTTGCTGTGTGGAGCAGGGACAGACTGTAGTGACACAAATCGCTAGCTATTAGGTCCACAAAAGTCCTTTTAAGGACTGGTATAGGTGTACAGTATATAGGGTTCTGGTGCACTGCTGCTGACTGCTGATTGCTGAGTGCACTGCTGACCGATTCTGCAGCTGTCTTTTGTCAGTGTAGGGACAGGATGCTGTGTGGAGCAGGGACAGTCAGTTTAATCACTAGCTATTACTATTAGGTCCACAAAGGTCCTTTTAAGGACTGGTATAGGTATACAGTATATAGGGTAGTACACATATAATATACTTTCTTTCAAATATAGAAAGCATATTATACTTGACTGCTGTGCTGAGTGCTGACCGATTCTGCAGCTGTCATTTATCAGTGTAGGGATTGAGAGACAATCTGCAAATCACTAGCTACTAGGTCCACAAAGGTCCTTTTAAGGACTGGTATAGGTGTACAGTATAAAGGGTTTTGGTGCACTGCTGCTGACTGCTGTGCTGCTGATTGCTGAATGCACTGCTGACTGATTCTGCAGCTGTCTTTTGTCAGTGTAGGGACAGGATGCTGTGTGGAGCAGGGACAATCAGTTTAATCACTAGCTATTACTATTAGGTCCACAAAGGTCCTTTTAAGGACTGGTATAGGTGTACAGTATATAGGGTTGTATACGTATAATATACTTTCTTTCAAATATAGAAAGCCTATTATACTTGACTGCTGAGCCGAGTGCTGACCGATTCTGCAGCTGTCTTTTATCAGTGTAGGGAGTGAGGAACAGTCTGAAATCACTAGCTACTAGGTCCACAAAGGTCCTTTTAACCACTTTCAGACCGGACCATTTTGCTGGTAAATGACCAGAGGTCTTTTTACACTTTGGCACTGCGCTGCTTTAACTGGTAATTGCGCGGTCATGCAATGTTGTACCCAAACAAAATTTGCGTCCTTTTCTTCCCACAAATAGAGCTTTCTTTTGATGGTATTTGATTGCCTCTGCGATTTTTATTTTTTGCGATATAAACGTAAAAAGACCGCAAATTTTGAAAAAAAATGATATTTTCTACTTTTTGTTATTAGAAAAATCCAATAAACTCAATTTTAGTCATACATTTAGGCCAAAATGTATTCAGCCACATGTCTTTGGTAAAAAAAAAGTCAATAATTGTATATTTATTGGTTTGCGCAAAAGTTGTCACATCTACAAACTAAGGTACGTTTTCTGGAATTTACGCAGCTTTTAGTTTACGACTGCCTATCTCATTTCTTGAGGTGCTAAAATAGCAGGGCAGTACAAAACCCCCCCAAATGACCCCATTTTGGAAAGTAGACCCCCTAAGGAAATTGATAAGAGGCATGTTGAGCCCATTGAATATTTTATTTTTTTGTCTCAAGCGATTGAATAATGACAAAAAAATATATATTTTTTTTTTTTTACACAAAGTTGTCACTAAATGATATATTGCTCACACATGCTATGGGCGTATGTGAAATGACACCCCAAAATAAATTCTGCTGCTTCTCCTGAGTACGGGGATACCACATATGTGGGACTTTTTGGGAGCCTAGCCGCGTACGGGGCCCCGAAAACCAAGCACCGCCTTCAGGCTTTCTAAGGGCGTAAATTTTTGAGTTCACTTCTCACTACCTATTACAGTTTTGAAGGCCATAAAATGCCAAGATGGCACAAAACCCCCACAAATGACCCCATTTTAGAAAGTAGACACCCCAAGCTATTTGCTGAGAGGCATGTTGAGTTCATGGAATATTTTATATTTTGCCACAAGTTGCGGGAAAATTACAAACTTTTTTTTTTTTTTCACAAAGTTGTCACTAAATGATATATTGCTCATGCATGCCATGGGCATATGTGAAATTACACCCCAAAATAAATTCTGCTGCTTCTCCTGAGTACGGGGATACTACATATGTGGGACTTTTTGGGAGCCTAGCCGCGTACGGGGCCCCGAAAACCAAGCACCGCCTTCAGGCTTTCTAAGGGCGTAAATTTTTGAGTTCACTTCTCACTACCTATTACAGTTTTGAAGGCCATAAAATGCCAAGATGGCACAAAACCCCCACAAATGACCCCATTTTAGAAAGTAGACACCCCAAGCTATTTGCTGAGAGGCATGTTGAGTCCATGGAATATTTTATATTTTGCCACAAGTTGCGGGAAAATTACAAACTTTTTTTTTTTTTTCACAAAGTTGTCACTAAATGATATATTGCTCACGCATGCCATGGGCATATGTGAAATGACACCCCAAAATAAATTCTGCTGCTTCTCCTGAGTACGGGGATACCACATATGTGGGACTTTTTGGGAGCCTAGCCGCGTACGGGGCCCCGAAAACCAAGCACCGCCTTCAGGCTTTCTAAGGGCGTTACAGTTTTGAAGGCCATAAAATGCCAAGATGGCACAAACCCCCCCAAATGACCCCATTTTGGAAAGTAGACACCCCTAAATTTAGGGGTACACTAGTGAGACTAGGTAATAAATGGCGGGTGCCCTGAAACTATAAAAAAATAACTAACCAACCAGCGTCACCTGTAACAGTTATATGGTGATCACTGGTGAAAGGGTTAACTAGGGGGCAATCAGGGGGCTTTATGCGGTAGTATATGGGGGTCCCTGGCGCTATAAAAAGCTGCGGCGAACCTAAATACCTACCTGCCTAACTAGCGTCACCTGTGACACTAATACAGCGATCAGAAAAACGATCGCTTATTAGGCTGGGTTCACACTGGAGCGATGCGGGAACGCCACGAATGCGCGGCGGGTTCCCGCATCGCATGCCTCCCGGCGGCAGTTCACACTGCCCTATGCGAACTGCTGGGAGTGTCAGTGAAATGTTACTGACACCCCCAGATCAGTTCGCATATCGCAGTGCGATCTGCAAACTCGGATCGCATGGTGTGAACACCCATGCGATCCGATTCTGCTGCGGGCCAAAAAAAGGGTCCCGTGCGAATTTGCGGCGGGTGCGGCGGGTGTGGCGGGTGCGGCGGGTGCGGCGAATGGCTGAACTCGAATCGCACAGAGATCGGATGTGATTTGCACTGCAGTGCGGTGCGAATCACATCCGTTCTCATAAACCGCTGCAATGTGAACCCAGCCTTAGTGACACTGGCGACGGGGGGTGATCACGGGGTTAAACCTTTATTGGGGGGGTTAGGGGGGTACCTTAGAACTAAAGGGGGCTAACCCTAACTGCCCTAACAGTTATTAGTCACAAATGACACCCGCCGGGTGATCAGGGGGTTAAACCTTTATTAGGTAATAAATGGCGGGTGCCCTGAAACTATAAAAAAATAACTAACCAACCAGCGTCACCTGTAACAGTTATATGGTGATCACAGGTGAAAGGGTTAACTAGGGGGCAATCAGGGGGCTTTATGCGGTAGTATATGGGGGTCCCTGGCGCTATAAAAAGCTGCGGCGAACCTAAATACCTACCTGCCTAACTAGCGTCACCTGTGACACTAATACGGCGATCAGAAAAATGATCGCTTATTAGGCTGGGTTCACACTGGAGCGATGCGGAAACGCCGCGAATCCGCGGCGGGTTCCCGCATCGCATGCCTCCCGGCGGCAGTTCACACTGCCCTATGCGAACTGCTGGGAGTGTCAGTGAAATGTTACTGACACCCCCAGATCAGTTCGCATATCGCAGTGCGATCTGCAAACTCGGATCGCATGGTGTGAACACCCATGCGATCCGATTCTGCTGCGGGCCAAAAAAAGGGTCCCGTGCGAATTTGCAGCGGGTGCGGCGGGTGTGGCGGGTGTGGCGAATGGCTGAACTCGAATCGCACAGAGATCGGATGTGATTTGCACTGCAGTGCGGTGCGAATCACATTCGTTCTCATAAACCGCTGCAATGTGAACCCAGCCTTAGTGACACTGGCGACGGGGGGTGATCACGGGGTTAAACCTTTATTGGGGGGGTTAGGGGGGTACATTAGAACTAAAGGGGGCTAACTCTAACTGCCCTAACAGTTATTACAGTCACAAATGACACCAATGCAAAAAAAAAAAAAAAAAATGACATTGGTGTCACTGTGACTGGGGGGCAGGGGTAATTGGGGGGGTGATCGGGGGGTAAAGGGGGGGTGTGAGTGTGCCTGGCATGTTCTACTGTGTGTGTAGAGTGTTGGTGCAACTCACCGATCCGCTCTCCTCCGTGTCGGAACGAAAAATACCGACACGGAGGAGAGAATACATCACTTCCTCTCCTGTGTTTACATTACAGGAGAGGAAGTGATGTCACGGGGGATTCCTATTCGTCGGGAGCGATCGCGAGGGGGTGGCCATGAATGAATGGCCGCCCCCTCATCCCGGATCGCTCTCGAAGGAATGCCGACCGCCGCAGGCACCGGGGGGGGGGCCCGATCGGGCCCCCCACCCGCGGGCAGGCAGGGACTTATATATACGCCCATATGCCTGCCCGTGCCATTCTGCCGACGTATATCGTCGTGCGGCGGTCGGCAAGTGGTTAAGGACTGGTATAGGTGTACTATTTGGTGTGCAGTATATAGGGGTGTAATACACGTATAAAATACTTGCACATATAGAAAGCATAGTATAGTGCATTTCCACTGTGCAGCATTGTGACTGCTGAGCGGTTCTGCAGCGATACTACAAAGAGTGACAAATGCAATTAAAAAAAGGCATTATGACTGGTGTGATAGACCAGTGGACTCTGAAAATGACAGATTGAAGCGGGGTGTTATATACTTTCTTCCACATACATACTGCACTTCTCTAGAGACTTTTGTCACAGGATCATTTAAAAAATGACAGGCAGAGGAAGAGGCAGGCCCTTCTGCAGGGGTGGTAGGGGTAGGGCAGGAGCAACAGACTTGAGCTAAAGTGGCAAATTGCAGAAGGTACGTGCGATTATGTCAAAGGACACACCAGACTTGGTTGAGTGGCTCACTCAGCCTTACTTTTCTGCACCCTCCTCATCCTCTCGATCTGCACCCTCTTCACTCTCTGCTGTGTGCACCCCCAAAGACTGCTCTCTATCACGGTGCTGGTGTCAGTGCTCTCTATCATGGTGCTGGTGTGGTGTCAGTGCTCTCTATCTCAGTGCTGGTGTCAGTGCTCTCTATCTTGGTGCTGGTGTCAGTGCACTCTATCTCGGTGCTGGTGTCAGTGCTCTCTATCTCGGTGCTGGTGTCAGTGCTCTCTATCACGGTGCTGGTGTCAGTGCTCTCTATCACGGTGCTGGTGTCAGTGCTCTCTATCTCGGTGCTGGTGCCAGTGCTCTCTATCACGGTGCTGGTGTCAGTGCTCTCTATCATGGTGCTGGTGTGGTGTCAGTGCTCTCTATCTCGGTGCTGGTGTCAGTGCTCTCTATCACGGTGCTGGTGTCAGTGCTCTCTATCTCGGTGCTGGTGCCAGTGCTCTCTATCACGGTGCTGGTGTCAGTGCTCTCTATCATGGTGCTGGTGTGGTGTCAGTGCTCTCTATCTCGGTGCTGGTGTCAGTGCTCTCTATCTCGGTACTAGTGTCAGTGCTCTCTATCATGGTGCTGGTGTCAGTGCTGTCTATCTTGGTGCTGGTGTCAGTGCTCTCTATCTCGGTTCGGGTGTCAGTGCTCTCTATCATGGTGCTGGTGTCAGTGCTCTCTATCACGGTGCTGGTGTCAGTGCTCTCTATCTCGGTGCTGGTGTCAGTGCTCTCTATCACGGTGCTGGTGTCAGTGCTCAGTCTCTATCACGGTGCTGGTTTCAGACAGTGAGGGAGATAGCAGCAGAGAAGCCAATCAGCAGGCAGTGCCAACACCATGGCTGAGGATCAGCACTGGACTGGCACCTCCGGACCACCGCAGTGGAGCCCTGCATAGGTGGGGGTAAGGGCCGGACAGAGGGAGGAGCTCAAGCACAGGTTGGCACATTGGGACACTGGCACAGGACTGCGCTGCCCTGACTGTGGCACTGATCTTCTCCTGCACCCCCTTCATAGCCTGCCCTGACCTTGCCTCTCCTCCATGGCCTTCATGCGCTCCTGAATTGTCAAAATTTCACATATAAAAAAAGAATGCTTGTCGTTGTCGATCCCAGATTCACTTAATACTTTTGTTATGTCAGTGTCCATGTTGTGGGACTATGTGCGCACAGTTAGTAAGTATTTTGTGGCTGAAAATATGACCTGTAGGTTTTTAAGGTTCGCCTGCCATTAAATTCAATGGGGTCCGCTGCGAACTTTGCAGTTTGCGAACTTTTGCCCGCATTAACGGTTCGCGTTTGCGAAACGTCCCGCTGGAAGTTCGTCCATCACTAGTGATATACAACACTTTCAAACAATCTGAACAAATGCACTGAAAACTAACAAACTGAACATGCGTGTATGAAATAAAACAAACCACGTATATGAATAAATATAAACCACATTCCCCAATACACCGTAGTGTAATGTCCAAAAAAAGTCTATATATAAAAATAAATGACACAAATATAATAAAAAAATTATTATTAATAAAAATAATAGAAAGAGTCCACTCCTTGAAATAGACCCGATGTGTGAATAGTAAACACCCAGTGACAGTTTTTGATATGCTGTGCAATACTGTGCATCCACCACCTTCTAGATTGTAGGCTTACCAGATGGCCAGTTGCAATGACTTCAGTGCGTCATCGTGCGTTGTCTCGCTCCGTACTGCACGGGCGAGTTGTTGTTTGTAGCTGGCCGGCTTGTATTTTTTCGCTGTATAGCATATTGAGCCTATTGACTGATATATTAGCCTTATTTTAATAACAAACCCTCAGATTTTAACTATGTTGGTTCCTTTGGGTTTTTTTCTCCTTTTTTTTGGTCCCAGATTTGCGATCGTTCTGCCCACCTCTATATTTCCACCTGTTGGATTGAGTATCACGTTGCCGATAGGGAAGCACTACAAGAGAGACCGTATTACTGTGGATCATCTCCTATAGGAGGACGTGGGATCCAGCATTCTTTCATCAGGGAGCCATACCAAGGGACATTGTAATACCCTGTATCGGGAGATAAGCCCTGTGTACTGGCCATCTGGTATGCTTTTAATCAATGATCTGACTGATCTGAGCCCAATGAGTCCTGGTTTTGCTCATTAGGCCTTAGTTTTCATTACCATCCTTTGTTCCTTTGTATTGGCAGACCTGGGTTTGCAAATAATTGTTGCTACCCTCATCTGTATACATCGGCTGTGTCCCAAACCTTCCATCTATTAAGGGCATTGGTTTTTCAAAAATGGCGGCCACATGCATGACGTGTTGCAGCATCGTACTATATGCACTGTCTTAAGCTTTGGTGCGCGCGGGCATCCCTACACTACGTCCACGACCCGGCGGTAACGTCAGATGCAGCTGGGTCAGAAGGAAACTATGAATTGCGGCATTGTACTGCTACAATCTGCCAGAGGCATCTAGTGAGAGGGAGAGAAACATCTCTCCCATTTCTCTCCATTTGATCTGTCCTCTTCATGCTGGTAAGTATACCTTTCCTTCATGGCTATTGCACCACCTTTTTCAAACAAAGCAGACATTGTCTCTGTCTTTTGACCCTCATGGGGCTGTATACCTCATGATGATGTATTATTTTTTTTTTTTCACAATAAAGTTTATTGAAGATGATAAACAATAACAAAGAATGGTAAGAACAAGGTAATGTATACATCTTATGAGCTTTCAAATGGTAAGACATAGTTCCAAATAGTTGCATTGTACATATATATTAATATATATGAAGTCTACAGTTTGAACAAGTCAATATATGCAAATGATATTTGGTATTGTTAAGTAATGAAAGGGGAAAAAGGAGAGAGTTTTAAGTTATTGATGTATTATTATCTTTTAGGTTTCTGTTTGGGAGCGTCAGTTCCTGAATTATTCTATCATGCTTGGAGTTCATCTTGCGGTGTATGTTTGCATTTTATTCCTGCTGGATAGTAACTCTTTCTGGATTACCATATTTATGCTGGACATCAATCCTGACCAGCAAGAATAACAAGTTATAAATTGATTCAATCTTCTCCAGTTTCTTTAAGGTAACTTCACTGCAATAGTTTTCCCTTGAAATATTACTAGATGGCCTTTTCTACCTCAATATTACAAATAGATGTTTTATACATCCATTATATATATATTTTTCCTGTTTTCCTTTTTCAGGAAAAAAGATTTTACTACTAGTTAATTTTCTTTCTGCAAACACTGGAAGACATTTCTATAATGAGACGTCATGTACATATATGGAACCTGTACTTTTTTATCTAAAATTCAAGTTGTATATTGGTTTATAGCAGCCTGGGTAAGATTCATCTTTCTTTATATCTATATATTTCCAATGCCCTATAATGATATTGATTTCATTATTTTGAATATCTGTATATTTATTTTATGTCAATATGATTGATAAATATGTTTTGTGTACCAACACAAATGAGTATTCATTCAAATCTTTTTGTTATCTATAGCATGTAGCACTGACCCCCAAAGGAGCTGCTGATATTTTAATTATTTTGAGCTTACCGTTACCTCACTGTTCCACCGTGTCCGTCATAGGGGTCCCATTCGAAAGTTGTTCACAGATGTCAGCTCCAAACACTTTATTTTTCCCAATGCCTTTATTAACAAAATTCAAGTTCAGGGATGGAGGGTTAGGGAGATTCAGGTACCTTGCATTGCAGATCATGGGTACTTCTTTGATCCAGAGGACAAGCAGCTTCCACAGACTGGATCTAGCAACCACTGGATAGGCCTCTCTCACTGACCTAGCAGCCGGTACGATGCTCGGTCATAGTCTCTGCCACAGACTTGAAGAAATATAGAAGAATCGTAAGGCCGCGTACACACGCGGGGACTGTTCGCTCAACTTTGTCCGTCAAACAGTTTCAGCAAACAGTCCGCTCAAAATTAGCATGGACGGACTTGCCCACACACGACGAACGAACAGTTTGCTGAAACCGTGCGCGATGACGTGAACGGCGCGTACGACGGGACGGAAAATACGACGTCCTATACACTGCATTACAACTTTCGGCGTGTAAATCCTTTCTGAGCATGCGCGGAACTTAGTTTGACGAACAAGCCTACACACGAGGGGACTGTTCGCTGAAACCAAGTTTCAGCGGACAGTTTTTCGGAATTTCCGAAAAAACTTTGTTCAGCAGACTGTTCGCTGAAACTGTCCGCTGAAAGCCCACACACGGGCGGACTGTCCGCTGAAACACTGTTCAGCGGACAAAGTTGGGCGAACAGTCCCCGCGTGTGTACGCGGCCTTACACAATCCACTGCCACAGGATTGTGTAACCAATAACCATTGCAAAGTCAAAGTATAGTCACACAGTACCAGTTTCTCTCAGCCAAGCCGGCGATACTATGAGTCTCCAGCCTTGTTGCTCAGTCCTCTCTGAGAAAAGTCCTTCCCTGGTTCCTCCAATTGCACAGCTTCTCCCCGCAGGCGAGACAGCACAGGACCACCCCTGGATCAGAAGGCCCCAGAACTTCTGGGCCTACTTTCAGTGACGAGGCCTCGGGCCAGTCGGCCCCGAGACAGCTCAGTGGTTATGGTACACCTTAGGCCAGGAGGGCCATTAGGTCAGGGAACTCCGGACAATGGTGTCTGTTCCTTAAGTACCCTCTCCCAGAATGCACCGCGGGTAAACCACTCCCACTGGACTGTTTTCCGTGCAAAGAGGTACTCAATACACCCAGCTTGTTGCATTTCCAACACTGACCGATGATAAGAGCGCCACCCACGGCCAAGTGGAAAACTACACAACCCAGCTGAACTGGAGCAGGGTTCTACAAGCATATAAAACATCACACCGGAATTGACTTTTGATATGGATGAAACAATGTTCTCATGTTTTTTATCTTTGTAATAAAAATCAAATTTTATTCATTGTGTAATTGTCCAATACATCATGCATACTCAACACCTTAAAAGTCCAGAGGTTTGTTACCTCTCTTTTCCCTTCTTTTATTTTCTGGTATATTGGGATGTGGTGTTTTAATTTGATTCCTCTGTCTCGTTCTGTAAAAAATAGATAAATGTATATATTTTACAATATGTTGGAGAAATTGAAAGCAATAGATGTGCTGTTGTCACAATTGTTTAGCAAGGGACCAATCCCTATAAAGAATTTCTCACTTTTGGACTATGGTTTCTTTCTACAGTCAGAAACGGAAAGGTTAATTGGCTTCTACATAAACTGACTGTAATGCGTGGGTGTGCTTATTGCAGAGACATTAGCAGACACTAAATGGGTCTTTGTAAAGTGTTCTGTTTCTGTATACATGTTCATTTTGGAAAATAAAAATTACAATATCCTTCTGTGGTCAAAAACAAGAAATTGCAAATTGGGAAGCTCTACCCAGCAGTGGATCTCTGGCCTTTAACAAGTGGAAGCTAATGTTCATCAGGGACTTTGAAAGTCTAAGGATCTAATTTTTAAAGTAACAATATGGCCTTACCAAAGTATCAGGACTCTGAAACCAGCTCAGTGCTATTAAAAAGCTGTCAATAAGACATAGGGGTTGATTTAGTAAAGGCAAGTAAGAGCCAGGGTCTGGTCATGTGACCTGTCAAAATCACATGAGCAGCTTTCCTTTAATCCTATAGTTCCCTCTGCTGTGTTAAACACACTGTAGCCTGCATCTTATGAATGTAAAATGGAAAGCGGTTAGTGACAGTCGCTCTCCATTCTGAATGGACCCCTTAAAGAGGAAGTAAACCCTGATGAGTTTACTTCCTCTTTTTTTCCCTGCAAAGGTAAAGCATAATGGACTACTATGCATCGCATAGTAGCCCATTATGTGTCACTTACCTGACACAGGAGCCAGCGAAGTCGCCGCTGTCCCCTGTAGTCCGCCGCATCCATCTTGCTGGTGGCGTCTCGCAGCTCCGCCGCTGTCATTCGGCGAAGCCGCGATGACGTCACTCCCGCGCATGCGCACAGGAGTCGACAAATGCGGCAGCTCCATTCTTGGAACTGCCGCGCTCAGTGCGCCTGCGCGCCGCTGTCTACGGCACATGCGCCGTAGACAGCGGTGCCCGTTTTCGGCCAAATATCTCCTAAACCATATAGGTTTAGGAGATATTGCTTGGACCTACAGGTAAGCCTTAATCTAGGCTTACCTGTAGGTCAAAGTGGTTTGTAAGGGTTTACAACCACTTTAAGCCGGTCATAGATGGTTTGAATCGGGGCTGGTACTTGCTGAACCAGCTGAGATTTGAACCATCTATGGGCAAGCTGATTGTACCCAAGTTAAACCATATACATACATATATATATATATATATATATATATATATATACAGTGGTGTGAAAAAGTGTTTGCCCCCTTCCTCATTTCCTGTTCCTTTGCATGTTTGTCACACTTAAGTGTTTCGGAACATCAAACCAATTTAAACAATAGTCAAGGACAACACAAGTAAACACAAAATGCAATTTGTAAATGAAGGTGTTTATTATTAAAGGTGAAAAAAAATCCAAACCATCATGGCCCTGTGTGAAAAAGTGATTGCCCCCTAAACCTAATAACTGGTTGGGCCACCCTTAGCAGCAACAACTGCAACCAAGCGTTTGCGATAACGTGCAATGAGGCTTTTACAGTGTCCTGGAGGAATTTTGGCCCACTCATCTTTGCAGAATTGTCCTAATTCAGTTACATTAGAGGGTTTTCGAGCATGAACGGCCTTTTTAAGGTCATACCACAACATCTCAATAGGATTCAGGTCAGGACTTTGGCTAGGCCACTCCAAAGTCTTCATTTTGTTTTTCTTCAGCCATTCGGTGGTGGACTTGCTGGTGTGTTTAGGATCATTGTCCTGCTGCAGAACCCAAGTTCGTTTCAGCTTGAGTACACAAACAGATGGTCGGACATTCTCCTTCAGGATCTCTTGGTAGACAGCAGAATTCATAGTTCCTTTTATCACGGCAAGTCTTCCAGGTCCTGAAGCAGCAAAACAGCCCCAGACCATCACACTACCACCACCATATTTTACTGTTGGTATCATGTTATTTTTATGAAATGCAGTGTTCCTTCTACGCCAGATATACTTGGACACACACCTTCCAAAGAGTTCCACTTTTGTCTCATCGGTCCACAGAATGTTGTCCCAAAAGTCTTGGGGATCATCAAGATGTGTTGTGGAGAAATTGAGACGAACTTTGATGTTCTTTTTGCTCAGCAGTGGTTTTCTCCTTGGAACTCTGCCATGCAGGCCATTTTTGCCCAGTCTTTTCCTGATGGTGGAGGCATGAACGCTGACCTTAACTGAGGCAAGTGAGGCCTGCAGTTCCTTGGACATTGTTGTGGGGTCTTTTGTGACCTCTTGGATGAGTCGTCGCTGCGCTCTTGGGGTAATTTTGGGCGGCCGGCCACTCCTGGGAAGGTTCACCACTGTTCCATGTCTGCGCCATTTGTGGATAATGGCTCTCACTGTGGTTCGCTGGATTCCCAAAGCTTTGGAAATGGCTTTATAACCCTTTCCAGACTGATAGATCTCAATTAGTTTCTTTCTCAATTGTTCCTGAATTTCTTTGGGTCTCGGCATGATATGTAGCTTTTAAGGATCTTCTGGTGGACCTTACTGTGTCAAGCAGCTCCTATTTAAGTGATGCCTGGATTGTGAACAGGTGTGGCAATAATCAGGCCTGGGTGTGGCTAGAGAAATTGAACTCAGGTGTGGACAACCACAGTTATAGTATGTTTTAACAAGGGGGGCAATCACTTTTTCACACAGGGCCATGATGGTTTGGATTTTTTTTCACCTTTAATAATAAACACCTTAATTTACAAATTGCATTTTGTGTTTACTTGTGTTGTCCTTGACTATTGTTTAAATTGGTTTGATGTTCCCGAAACACTTAAGTGTATATATATATATATTTTTTTTTACATGCTATTATTGCCAATAACTATAATCGCTAGCAATAATCATTGTGTTCTCCCAGCAGGTAAGGCACCCCTGCCAGGGGAACACAACAGCTCCACCGAAGGGATTACCCTATCAACACTGACTGTGATGGGCAAATCAAGTGATTTTTCTTTCCTGCAGCCCATGGTCACATCATCTATGGCCTGCCTCAGTGTTCAGGTACTGCTGCAGCTCATAGTCAAGTGCACATAACCGGGTATTATAAGGGATTATTGGTAATTTCTCAACACTTCTCCTTTAATAATTTACATAAACATATGAATGCGGCAAAAATGCTAAACAGCTGCATGTTCAATCTGATGTCCTTTTAATACAACACGACATCTACGAAACGCTTGGTCAAATTTTGTACTTCTGGAAATTAATAATGCAATCATCCTGGCATTACTGGGTACACAGTAAAAATAAAGATTTAATATTATAGGAGCTGGCTTTAATTGGATTGTCATAAAGAGAGTTGTGTAAGAAAAAAGGGATGTCTTTGTGATATAATAATAACCTCATTAGGAAATGTTGAGGGACTTGTTTGTAAGGGCACTGAACATCATCTGTACAAATCAGATGTTAACTCCCAGCTGTGGGATTCTTCCAATAAGCACACATGCTCTCCTTTATAGCTCTGTTCTTTTTGTTTCTCTGAATAAGAATAATTAGAAACTGTTATATTAGATGTAAAATATATACAGGAAATAAACCAGTCAGGCATGCTCAGTTAAACAGAACAACAAACAAGGGGGACATTCGGTGATACATAGCAACTAATCAAATTAGAATTCATAACAAAAGATGACTTCTAATCGGTTACCACTGGTAACTAAACTTTGCATACCTCAGAAGAGGTTCAGAATTAATTAAGAGCTGCTGATTGGTTGGCTCCTTCCTAACAATTATTCTTTAACCCTTTCAACCCCAGAGGACATTGATACCAGGCCGAATGTAAGCATGTCACGATTAACTTAAAGTAGTTGTTAGATATGAAATGTGAACAAAGCATATCCCTATATAGTGTGTACTTGTCTAAATCCAGAGCACTAAGTGTAATTTCTGCCTGCTGCCTTGTTCCTCTGCTATCAGCATGAGTCACTTCTGACAAGTTTTCGACACAAAGAGAAAAGTGGAGATGAAGGGGGGACCTCCAGCAGATTAACAGCTTCAGCTCTGTTCCTGTGAGCTTCTGTAAAAGGGGGGGGGGGGTATCTCTTCCCTCTAACCAGTTCTCAGAGATCTCCTCACTGAGCTCTACAGTGTGTAGTTTCAGCTCTCCGTCCCCATTTTTTATGAACTCTCAGACAAGCTTTAAATTGGTACATGGTTCAATGGGGGGATGTCATTCTCTCTCAACAGGGCCCCAGTACCCCCTCTTCAGATACTTGACCCCAGCCTGACTCCCTGACTTCCTCTGAGCACTCTGCAGAGCCTTTAGCCACACAGCATTCCTCCTGCTAATTTAGGAAGGAATTTTCTGCCAAAATGTCACAAAATTGGCAAAATCCCTCTCTTTTTGGAGGCTGTAGGTAAAGGAGGTCAGAAGCAAGCCCTTTCAGTGTTCCCTCCTGAGTCAGTCTCTGACTTTGCTTTTGAGGAGGAGAAACATCCTCAATCTCCCTCCTAAAAATTAGATCAGGATGACATTTGGTTGAAATTTAATCTAAGCTTAAAGATACCATTGCTACCCATATTGATGCTGTATGCTCTTGTTTAGCATTTCAACAGCTTGGGTCTCAATATCTTATTGAAAAGAGCTTCCAGTAAAATGAATGCTCACTGTGTGGACCCCATTATCTCTTGTCATACCAAGATGCTAATGGCCCCTGTAGCTCCATCCTAACAGATCCCTCCATTCTCCAACACACGGAGCATTTACCCGTGGCCTTACACTACTGCGTGCACATCTTTGGGGATATGCTTCACCATATCTTCAGGATGAGCACCCCCTCTGCCATATATAGAGAAATCTTTGGCTTAAATGCTGGTTGTTCAAAGAAACACTTCAAAAGGCTGCAATTTGAGGGAGAAGAAACTATTTGGTTCCTGCTTGGATAAGGACATCAAGAGTGTCAAGAGTGTCACTTCAAAGGGCCACAAACTGCAGTTTCAGATTTTGCCTTTTAAATTTGCCACTCTCCCCACAAACACGAGTAGATCCTCTTGATGCTGTTCAGCACCTTCTCTTGCAGAGGGACACTGCCGGATTCCTCAATGAGAAATGCTTTCAGGGTTTCTACTTCAACCTTTTCACAGTTCATAAGCCATATGGAAGCGTCCTGATCTGAATGCTCTCAACCTTTTCCTGTGGGTTCAAAACTTCAAGGAATCGGCTAGGTCGGTCATCGCCTTATCCTTCTGGGAGATTTTTTGGCCCTAGTGGACATTCAGAATGCTCACTTACACATTTACAATTTTCTTCTTCATCATGCTATCTGCATTTTGCAGTGGGTGATCAGCATTACCAAATTGGAGCACTTCCCTTTGGCCTGTCCACAACTTACTTGGTTTTCAACAAGGGCCTTGCTTCCCCGGTCTTAGCTCTGCTCATTTCCTAGGGGATAAATGTTGTGGGTAACCTAGACAATCTGTTAAATGATCAGTCCTTCCTATCTTGGTCAACCAGTGTCCAGTGGACACTACAGACTCTGCAGAGAATTGGTTTGATCCTAAAAATGTGGAAGTCATCACTGGAGCTGACTCACAGATTAGAGTTCCTGGGCCTTATATTGGCTATGTCCCTTACCAGGATCTTTCTACCCTGGGACAGACTTCTGCCCCTCCACTTTCATATCCAGGCCCTTTGGTCCCAGGGTCACCCATCCCTGGTGGTCGCCTCCTTTGGTTTAGTGTGTACTCACTGTTTTTTTCCAGACCATTTTCAAATGAACATTCTAGCAGTGTGGGGCAAACAGAGCTCCATGCATCTGACATACAACCCCAGATGCTCCCTGGAATAATGGATCTCCAACCCAGAGCTAGAGTCAGTGAATCCCTTTCTACCAAAGTAGAAACAGACAGATGGCGGCCTCACAGGCTGAGGAGTGAGGAGGAGTACCGAATGCTCTCTCGATGCAGGAGATTTGGTTGTTGATAAAAGCTCATCTTCCCATCAACATCCTGTAGCTCAGGGTGATCTAGTTGTCCCATCAAGCAACCATCAATGATTCACCCCAAAGAATATAGTCTGACAATTATATAGCCATGACGTACATCAATGATCAGGGAGGAATTAGTAGTCTTGCTGCTCCAAGGGAAATGGACCTCATCCTGTCTTGGGGAAAAATTCAAGTTCCAGTCCTGACCACTGTCCACATCCCAGGCATGGAAATTTTGCTCTCCATTTGGAGCTATTCCAAGCCCTTTGTCCCAGGCGAGGGAAGCCAGATGTGGATCTTCCTGTGTCCAGATTTAACAACCTGGTGAGTTTTGTCATCAGGTCCAGGGACCCTTGGACCTGCACAGTGGATGCTCTGGTGACTGCATGATATCAGTTCCACTACAGTTTTTCCAAATTCTCCCGTCTGCTTTGCAGGATCAAGGTGGAGGGCATTGTGGTGATGCTGATGACACTGAACTGGCCTAGAAGGATGTGGTACTTGGACATACTCAGACTTTGGCAAACACTCTATGGGCCCTTTCTTTATCATTCAGACATTCTGTTTCTTTGCTTCTCAGTCACTGGTTTGGCTGTTGAAGCCCAGGTTCTAAGGTTAACTACGCGCTTAAAGTCTAGGAAATCAAATTCTCACAAAATCTACCATCATGCCTGAAAAGCCTATTTTACATGGTAAGTCCAGGAAATGTCATCCTAGGATGTACTCTATAGAACTATTTCATTCTTCCAGTCCGGTCTAGTTCAGCATCTAGACTATATTGTTTCAGAGACTGTTGACCTTTCTAGTTATGTAAAGTAGAAAACATCTCTCCCCAGTACATTCCCCTGTGACTCCATGGGACCTTCTCCCAGTTTTTTTCTGCCCTTCAGAAGCCACCCTAAAGCCACCTTTTTTCCCTAAGGGCATTTTTTCCTTCCACCTCAACAGGATATTCTCCCTCCCTCCTTAGATCTTGCTTCAAAATATCCCAAGGAAATTTCTCTCAACTGTCTTGATTTGGTACATTCTGAGAGGCTGCTTCTTGACTACAGTCTCTTAGGCAATCAGATGCAAATCCCTACTTCTTGCTTCACCGTTGCTAGGTGGATTATACAAGTCATCATTCAAGGCGACGCTGAGGAGCACTCTACCAGATCTGTTAGTGTTCAATGGGCTTTTTAGAATCAGGCATCTGTTTCTCAGATTTTGTAAGGTTTCCACTTGATCTTCTGTTAACATGTTTGTTAAATTTTACCATGTGGATGTTCAGGCCCCCTCTGATGCCTGTCTTCGGTGTAAGGTACTGCAAGCTGCTCTCTGAGTCTGTCAAGCCTTTCTTGACCTATTTCCTATGTGGGCCTGATTGTTTGCTGTGTTACTCACCCCTCAGTTGAACTGATTTTGGAATTATGGACATCCCAAAGTTAAAGACTAAAGATCCTGTGTCCTTTATTGTATGGCTAAAAAAATAGGTCTTTTGACATATCAGGAAAATACATTTTTAGAGTATAGTACTAATGTAGCGTACACGTTCGGAATTCTCGTCTGAAAAAGTTCTGATGGTTTTCCCGACGGAATTCCGACGGAATTCGGCTCAAGCTGTCTTGCCTACACACGGTCACATCAAATTCCGATCATTTATAACGTGGTGACGTACAACACATACGACGTGACTAGAAAAAGGAAGTTCAATAGCCAGTAGCCAATAGCTTCTGTCTCGTAGTTGAATCTGAGCATGCGTGATTTTTGGCGTGTCGGAATTGCATACACACGATCGGAATTACCGATAGACAGTTTTTCCGTCTGGAAAATTGAGAACATGCTATCAATTTTTGGCTGGCGGAAATTCGGACAGCTAAATTCCAATGGAGCATACACGCGGTCTCATTTTCCGATGAAAATCTCTCATCAGTGTTTTTGTGGCCGGAATTCTGATCGCGTGTACGCGGCATAACACCATTTCCTGCCATCTATTATTTATTATTTACCTCTTACTTACTACCAAACTCAAGTTAGATGGGAGTGTGAGGGGTTATATAGTGGATGTATCTGCAGCTTTCTATTTTGCCATTGGTCAGTCATCTGAATGTAGCAGCATATAACCCATGGTCAAAGACTAAAGATGCAGTGTCCTGTACCGTAGTCAAGAAACAGATTTACTGGTAAGTCACAAATCTTACCTTATACCAGCGCACACACAGTCCTGAAATTATATATTACACACGCAACTGGCTTCTTCTTGTAACACTATCAGGCTATACCTAGTTAGCGTCCAGCATTTCTTATCCTTACAGGACACCGAGAGCCATCTGTCTTTACGGCCCATACAATAAGATCCCCTCTATGAGGCATCCAGAGGCATCAGCCCATAGCTAACGGCAAACACTCGCCCGTCACAACTGCCATCTTTAGGAACATATAAAATCCTCGCACATTCCCCAGTCTAGTCATCCAAGCGGCCATCTACCTGGCCCTTTACGACTTCTACGGCCTAGCCAATTTACCATTAGTAGCACTGGCAACCAGGTACTATACAGACACCACCTGACTGTTAAAGACCATTACGTCCTTCAGTTTATGGTCTCCAACTCCTAGACTTCACACATAAACTGGGGTGTACCAAGAAGCGGCTCCAGTCTCTCTTGAGAATGCTCAATTCTGCAATACGGGTCATTCCCCAGGGTCGATCTTTATGTCACGCTTCCTCTCACAGACACAGGACCCCTCTCAGATCCTTAATTTAGATGCCGCGGCAATAGCAGACCTATCAATTTCGGAAGGTTCCGTACTGCATGGATTGGTATAGCGATGTTTATACCATCTATGATGCCCCTGTCACCCCTGGTAGTGACAGATTCCGCAGCCTCCACAGGCTTCACTGCAATTTTTGGCCACCATTGGTTTACAGGACCATGGCCTCAGGGATACTCCTAAACCCTGCGTTTACCTGGATTTCCTCCCTCTTCAAGCTATACCCGGTCAGGTCATGACAGCCTCTTGACTCTGGGGTCATATCAGGACAGGACAAGCCATGGCTTTCACCACCGACAACTGGGCCGAGGTCGATTTTGTTGATGAAGCCAGGTCTGGATCGCTCTCAGTTATGTCCTTCCTGCGCAGGCTGCTGCAGTTATCTTGGCAGCACCAGTTTAATGTCCACTGTATGTTCATTCCAGGCTGCCATCTTCTGGGACAGGTCTACTATCTTTACTAGTTCACCATTTGGCCTTCTCCCCAGCCTGCTCATACAAGCAGCCATTTACTTAGCCTACTACGGGTTCTGATGGCCTAGCAAGTTCACCTTCAGCAATCCCGCAGGCCAAGTTCTGCATATTCGTCACTTAGCTCGCTACCAACACCATTTCATCCTCCATCTTGCAGTGTCTAAAACCCAGCAATCTGGCTCCAGGATAGACATCCATTTCTATAGAACAAACAATGCCTGGTGTCCAGTAACCATACTTGACCACCTACTGTCACTCCTACCAAAACGCTCAAACTCTAGTCCCCTGTTGACTTTTCCGTGCTAACCCTTGAGTGCCTGCCAGTTTTCCAAACACATGGGGTTCTTCTACGTAGCCTACACCTTGACCCCAGTCCATACCATGGTCACTCTTTAGTATTGGAGCAGCCTTGGCAGCATCTTGGCATGGGTCCCAGGTCACGTCATTAAGAGACTAAGCAGTTGGAACTCTGCCTACCTCGCCTGGTACATCCCCAATCCTCGGGTGGAAATGGCACAAGCATTCACCAAACTTGCTCAATAAATTAAGCTACACCCCTACCTGAATGTTTTTGCCCCCTTATTTTGGTATACCGACCATCAGACCAGGGCACACTTCAGGTCTATTTCATGTTGTAAGTCTTATGCTAAGTCTATTTGTTCATATCCGTATCGGCCATAGGGCTTCGATCATAAGTAGGAAGACCAGTATGGTGGCCTGAATTCATGGGAAGAGCCTGGGGGATATTTAACCAGCCCACTCGCCTGTGGTCTTTGTCGGTTTCCTGTGCATGGTACCCACCCTCCCATCCCCTTTTCAGGGCATTTCTCAAATTAATTTCTCTTCACAAATATTCATTTCTAATCTAGGGTATGCCCCCTTATTTGGGTATACCGACCATCAGACCAGGGCACACTTCAGGTCTTTTTCATGTTGTAAGTCTTATGCTAAGTCTATTTGTTCATATCCGTATCGGCCATAGGGCTTTGACCATAAATATATATATATATATACATACACACATACACACACACACACACACACACACACACACACACACACACACACACACACACACACAGTGCAGTCAGTGTAGAATATATATATTTATACAGTGCAGGCAGTGTAATATATATATACTCCATGCCAAAATGTAAAAAAAAATGGCCTCACATGGGGAAGGTGCTTTGTGGTGCCCTCCAAAGCACCTTGTCCCCATGTTGATGGGGATAAGAGCCTCTTCCCCACAACCCTGGCTATTGGTTGTCAGGGTCTGAGGGCGGGGGCTTTTCGGAATATGGAAGCCCCCTTTAAAAAAGGGGGCCCCCGTATCCCAGCCCTCCCTATGTGAATGGGTATCCCCTACCCATTCACCAAAAAAGTGTCAAAAAGTAAAAACCACAATAGGCAGTTTTTTTAAAATTCCTTTATTAAAAAAAAAAGCGTCCATGACGCCGCCCGATGGACCCAAGAGGAAAGAAAGACCTCCCGGCAACTGCAGTCTTGCAGTCCACCCCCTTCTGGCATCATGTGACATTAGACGGGAGTGTGGTAATCCAGTTACATCAGCGGGTGTCCTCGCCCTTGCATATATGAGAGCTGTCAAATACAAAAAGACAGCAGTCGCCAGCAGGCCTCCCATGTAGGTAGAGTTTTTTTCTATTTTTCAGGTCCATCAGTGTGATTGATGATCGATGTACATCGTGGGATATTTTTTTTTCTTAATAAAGGAATTGTCAAAAACTGTCTATTGTGGTTTTTACTTTTTGTCACTTTTTTTGGTGAAGGGGGGGTGGGACCTGGGGGCTCCCTTGTTAAAGGGGGCTTCCAGATTCCGATAAGCCCCCCATCCCCAGACCCCAACAACCAACGGCCAGGGTTGTCGGTAAGGGGCTCTTGTCCCCATCAACATGAAAAAAGGTGCTTTGGGGCACCCCAAAGCACCCTCCCCATGTTGAGGGCAAGGGGCCTGGTATGGTTCGGGGGGGGGCTCGCTCACCCCCCCCATCCTGTCCTCCAGGCTGTATGCTTGGATAAGGGTCTGGTATGGATTTTGGGGGGGACACCATGCCAATTTTTTTTAAATTTTAGTATGAATTTCCCCTTAAAATCCGTACCAGACCCGAAGGGGGGACCCACACCAATTTTTTCCCTGATATTACATCTATATTGCTTGGGAGCCAGCAATACATTACAGTTGCGAGCAAGTTTAAATTAAATTTTTTCCTTTAGAAATATCATTTTGCTGCAGTACCGTTCTACACATTGCACAGATGCACCACTTTACAGGCAGAATAAGGGGACCCCCAGGCACGATATTTAAAGAAATATTACATTTTTATTGTTTCAATTAAAACATTATTAAAATCACTGCCCCTGAAAAAACAGTTGTTTTAAAAAAAAACTTTTTTTGCATTGAAACATGTTCCCTAGGGCAGTACCTGAGTCCTCAAACTTTTTATGGAAAAAATTAAAATTAGCACTTTTGATTTTTTTATGTTCGGGTCCCATAGACTTTAATAGGGTTCACATGTGGCCTAGAATTTTTTGCCTGTTCGCATGTTCTAGTGCGAACCAAACCGAGGGGTGTTCGGCCCATTCATATGTGGGAGCAATGGTCCAACTCTCCTACCTTCTTTCAGCACAAGGTATTTCAACCCTTGCTGCAGCACTTAGCAGCTAAAAAAAAAGTAAAATAGCAGCATAATTATTATTATTCAGGGTCTCTATAGCTTCAACAGTTTGCACAGCACTTTACATTATAAAGGGAAACAGTACAGTTTCAATACAATTTAATACAATACAATACAATTTAATATAAGAGGGTTAGGAGGACCCTGCTCCTGAGAGCTTACAACTGATAAGGCGGGGCAAGTGAAAAAAAAAAAAAAAAAGGTAATAACTGTGAGGGATGAGCTTATGGGAGAAATAAAAGATTCAGTTGTTAGCACAATTAATTTTTTACATATTTATTTTATAGGTATTACTGTACATGTACCTTACTGCATTAAAGGGATAAATAAGAAATGTTCATTTAGGCTTTAACCATTTCCCAATATTCAGCGGAAAGTAGCCACACACACTTTTTTCCCACCAGGGCCTGCTGTGTGCACCGCATGACATCTTTATCATTTCTCAGGTTCTTGATTTGAAAGGTTAGATATTAAACATGTCAGGATTATCAAAGCACATCATTATTTTCAGTAAATACCCTTTTGCTTGCAGTAAATAATAATAATAAAAACAATTCTTCCAAGTCTCTTTTGAGCAAAATCCTGGGCAACCTGGGGCACGAAGCATGAAGAAGGACCAGAATAGGTATTAAAACAAATATAGCTTCCCACATGTACATGCATATTTACAATTTCATATGCAGGATCAAGGTGTTCAATGCATTACCTCACGCTATTATTATTATTTATAATGTGCATTTTTGCACACATACAGTGAGGGAAAAAGTATTTGATCAAATCAGCAGGATTTTTGGCTCCCAGGTGTCTTCTATACAGGTAACGAGCTCAGATTAGAAGCACTCTCTTAAAGGGAATGCTCCTAATGTCAGCGTGTTACCTGTATAAAAGATACCTGTCCCAAGAAGCAATCAATCAATTAGATTCCAATCTCTCCACCATAGCCAAGACCAAAGAGCTGTCCAAGGATGTCAGGGACAAAATTATAGACCTACACAAGGCTGGAATGGGCTACAAGACTATTGCCAAGCAGCTTGGTGAGAGGGTGACAACAGTTGGTGAGATTATTTGCAAATGGAAGAAACACAAAACAACTGTCACTCTCCATGGGGCTGGGGCCATGCAAGATCGTAGAGCTCGTAGAGTTTCAATGATCACGAGAACCTTGAGTAATCAGCCCAGAACTACACGGGAGAATCTTGTCAATGATCTCAAGGTAGCACGGACCAAAATCACCAAGAAAACAATTGGTAGCACACAACGCCATGAAGGACTGAAATCCTGCAGCGCCCACAAGGTCTCCCTGCTCAAGAAAGCACATTTACAGGCCCGTCTGAAGTTTGCTAATTAACAGCTGAATGATTCAGAGGAGAACTAGGTGAAAGTGTTATGGTCAGATGAGACCAAAATCAAGATCTTTGGCATCAACTCAACTCGCCGTGTTTGGAGGAGGAGGAGGAATGCTGCCTATGACCCTAAGAACACCATCCCCACTGTCAATCATGGAGGTGGAAACATTATGCTTAGGAGGTGTTTTTCTGCTAAGGGGACAGGAAAACTTCACCACATCAAAGGGACGATGAACAGGGGGGCCGCGTACTGTCAAAACTTGGCTGAGAACGTCCTTCCCTCAGCCAAGGCATTGCAAAGGGGTCGTGGATGGGTATGGATTTTTTTTGTTTTTCTGTCTCTCAATGTTAAAATAAACCTACCTTTAAAACTAAAACCATTAGCATTATAGACTGATCATTTCTACGTCAGTGGGCAAATGTACAAAATTAGCTGGGGATCGAACACTTTTTTCCCTCACTGTATATCAATAAAAAGATTGCCCTTGAAATTTCATTGCATGCCAACATTTCATATCGGTACTTGAGTGTTTAATACTGATATTTGTGATATTAGTGTTGCATGACAGGTACACTGAAGAATCTACCAAGGTTATTGCCCTGAAAGTAAAACAACTCTGCTATAGATATTATCATATTTAAGCTTTTTTCCTTTTTAAATACAGCTTTCTAGTTTCCTTTACATTCCTTATCCCCTCCCAGCACTTTTTCATTGACCATAAAGCTTTTCATTGCAGGCTCATAAAAAGGGTTTTATATCAGTAACATTATTATACCAAGAACATGATTTGCATTGTACAGTGAATACCTCTTCTTTGTTAGGGGTTGTAAAAATAGAGGGACATTTAAATAAATGCGAATGTCATCCCCAAAAAATCTGACTCAGGATGTTCCATTTTTGCTCTGTCTGTACTACAGGGACAGAATTCCCTACGGTCCTCTTTTCTCCTTAATTAATTTCTGCCATGTCTAGACTTATGATATTTTTTCCCTTCATAATAAGGAGACTCTCGGGAGAAGCACTAAGAACAGCATCTCTACTAGAGTTTATATTACATTTTCTACTATTCACTTATTGTACTCCATGCCCTGAAATTACCTTATAGGACATTGCCTGGACACAAAGAGGTGGAGTAATCAGTATAAACTGCACTTGTCTATAGTAAAATGCAAACTTTAGGCGTTAAAGCACATTTGTGCTATCGTTCTGGTTTAGGATATTTACTGGGACAGTTGACCTAAAACAGATTCACTCACAAGATTCTCAAATCCTGTAAAGTCCAGCAACAGGACTGTCCCCTCCATACATTTTCTGGATGATCGACCCCCCTATCATTTCGAGTCTTCCACTCTGTATTGTATGTGTATGCTTTGTTTAATATGCTTACCTTTTACAGAAGTCTTTTGTTCAGTCTCTCCATGTGATGAAGTGGGTCCTCTTCAGTCCTCCCAGTGGTAAGCAGTCCTTTAGATGCAGAGATCAGTGCTGATGTAATGATGTCTGCATCACTCTCTGCATCATTATACTGTAAATAAATGGTGTGGGGCCCATGATGCTCTGCTTTCACAGAAAAGCTGCACGATTCTGAATAAAATGAGAATCACATTTGTAGCGGTATGTTGCCACTAGTTACTAACAACCACGCAAATTCACCCTGCTGCCAGACATCCATACGTCACACTTGTAGACAACATTTTTTTTCTTTGTTTTGTTTTTGTTTATTGGGGGGATATAACTTGGTTGGAGGAAAGGATATATATGGGATGCCCATAGGTCAAATAACTTTGCCATCATATTTATAAATTAGCACTTTGTTGAAGCCTTGAAGAAATGATACACATGTATAACATCTACAGTCTCTTCCCTGCATCACCATGCAGATTATTGCTCTTCCTCTGCGTAACTTCTGCAGACTATTACTCCCAGGAATCCTTCCCTTCTGCTCAAACTTATTCTGTAGCACATTACCCGGAGGCCTAGTAGTTTAGTAGCATGTGCTGAACAGTGGACTACTGTTCCCAGCTAGTCCATCCTGCAAATCCTGCACCGTATCGATTTGACATTATTGCCCACAGTCTCTTCTCTGTTTCAGGATTCCTCATCAATGACCGTGTAAAGATGAGGACTTCATCCATGACCGTGTAAGGATGAAATTCCCTCCCAGACTTCCTGGCATGTCTCCACATCCAGCTCTCCACTGTGGTACACTCACCGACCTTTCTCTGGCCCGAGCCCATGGTAGAGAACTTAACTGGACCGTATGTTCCAACAGCTTCTCCTGCCCCTCTGCTCCAGGAACTCCTCATCAATGACCGTGTAAAAATGAGGACTTCACCCATAACCATGTAAGGGTGAAGCTCCCTCACAGCTTTCCCGGGCCTCCTGCCACGATTGGCGCACCCAGATGGGGGTGCCCTGCCGATGCTGTCTAGTGCTCCATTCTCCACATCTCCCGGCCGACAACTCCACCCAGTGGCCTGTTACCTCAGCTTATATGGGAGGCCTGCCTCCTGCCAATTCCAGTTGGGGATTTGTCAGGGCTTCTCACATGAGCTACCTGCCACTCCAGTACTAGGCCCTGCCCCTCTTCCAGAACTTTCTCCCTGGAAGCAGGGGAGGTGCCTCAGGACTAAGGTACAGGTGTTCACACCTCCTGCTACACTAACCACTCCCTACCCCCAGAACAGCATAGGCCTGCTTAAATTTACCTGTACTAACAGAACCTACAACACTATACTTTTAGCACCTACCTAGGGTAGAGGGTGCTACACATTTTTTTTGCTTAGATTAAAGATCACGATTCTGAATAACTTATTTATTTTAAAGATTTACAACCCCTGAACATTAGGTTATCAATCAAGATGGGAATAAAATAAGACATATTCAATAAAATTTAAAGAAATGCAATGAAAAAAAAAATACCATTAAGTTATATTAGGGTCTTTTTTTTTTTATTGGCTGATACCAATTACCGATACCTACTGCAACTTTTTTATTTACAGTTCAGCTGTCAGCAATAGTACAAAGCATTAAAAAGTTATTTTACAAATGAAATACATATATATTTTTTAATTTTGTGCTTTTTTTTTAATGAAACGTGTAAATATATGTTAAAGGTGTAAATGCATTAATGAACAAAGCAAACAAAAAAATTGTTTTAATTATTAGTTTATAAAATAGAAGTAAATAAAAAAAATCAGCAGGAGAATAATTACATTGAGAAGGAGAATAAGGAGTTACTAAGGCTGATTACAGTAAATTAAGGGTTAATAAGGGGTTAAACAGAGGAACGATTTATTAAAAAAAAAAAATAAAATTTTTTTATACTTAACAAGGTTGCTTTACACTGACTCCACTTACAGACTGAAGTTCATCCCTTTGATCTTTAAATGAGCAGAAAGATACAATGTTTCTTTTTATCTCTTTTCTCAAGCACTGTTGTTGGTAAACATTACTGGCTGCTTTTTTTGACAGCTGTGAGCAGGGGAACTGCTCTGCACTTGTTACATGAATCCTGGAAATGCGGAATTAAGATTGTGTGTGGGGTTGAATCGAGATCACGATCTTTTAATGATTAATTATGCAGCTCTGCTTCACAGTATTGTCCTTAGTCTTTCTGGTTGTGTGACTTTCATTTGAGGACACTGAGGCCATCTTGTGGTGAAAATTTGGTACTGCAGGGGACAGCTCTAGCTTTACCCACCTTCACCCCAGAAGGTTTTACCCCCTTCATGACCAGGCGCTTTTTTTGCAATAATTTGCACGGTACTACTTTACCTGGTAATTGCGCAGTCGTGCTTTCTTTGGGTGGCCTTTGATCATCACTTGTTTTTTTATATTATATTATATTATATAAACGAAAAAAGTCCAAAAATTGTGAAAAAAAGTTTACTTTCTGCTATAAAACATATCTAATAAAATAACAATAAAAAAGTCTTCATAAATTTAAGCCAAACTGTATTCTGCTACATGTCCTTGATGAAAAAAAGGAAATGTAGCAGAATACATTTTGGCTTAAATTTATGAAGATTTCTTTTTAAGCGTATATTGATTGGCTTGCATGAAAGTTATAGTGTCTAGAAACTATGATATGTATCCTGGATTTTTTTTTGTTATACTACTAATGGGGGTAATCAGCAACTTATAGTGGGACTGTGACAGTGTGGCAGACAATCTGACACTAACACTGGATGGGAACTGACTAACTGCCACTGACATCACCAGTGACACTAATACAGTGATCAGTGATAATACCATAAACTGTCACTGTACTAATGACACTAGTTGGGAAGGGTTTAAAATCGCAGGTAATCAAGGGGTTACGTTTGTTCGTAATAAGTGTTAAAATGTTACTAAACCCAAAACAGTAAAATCGGTCTGTATATGCAGCAAAGCATGCTTGTTATACTCCCTGTGGAACCTAAGGGGTTACTCCTGCACATTGCGTAAAAACGCTGTTTGATTTTGTCTTCTCTGATCCTCTTCTTCTTCCACTGACTCCAGAACATGTCCGGATAATACAGAGCCTTTGAAGTCAGGCTGCACATGCTCAGTTTGGTGTGTATTGCTAGAGGTTTTTTTATTTTTGTCCTTCAGAGGGTGCATGTGATCAGCACAGGGCCAATCTGTGCAGACTGTCCAGACTGAGGGTGGAAGCAATAGAAGAAAAAATGTCCATGCCCAGCAAAAAACATTCCCTTCCCAAGTAGTTGAATGAGGTCATATTTAAAAGTACAGTTAAATGTTGTGGTTGAAAATACACTTTTTTATAAACATTAAGTTAAGGACTCACACACACATGTAGGTCCATGCAATGGGGGTTATTTACTAAAGGAAAATCGTCTTCGCACTGCAAGTGCACTTGGAAGTGCAGTCACCGTAGATCCGAGGGGGACAGGCAAGGGAAATAAAAAACAGCATTTTAGCTTGCACATGATTGGATGATGAATTCAGCAGAGCTGCCACTTATTTCAGATCTCCCCCTTAGATTTAAAGTGACTGCACTTCCAAATGCACTTTCAATGCAAAGTGGATTTGCCTTTCATAAATAACCCCCAACGTCTAGAGTTGCATGTCCTGACAGACATGTTCATGCACAAAGGGCAAGGGTTGTGCATTCATCCCTAAATATATAAATGCTTGGATGTGCAAGAAGATCTATAGAGCTGCTGCGTCCATCAGCCTGTTATTGATAGTTAAAAGTTTGCTGCTGGCAGCTTTATAGAATAGGTGTGCTTTCTCTGTGCCCTTCTGCATGCTGTATGGGCCTCTGCACCCATAAACGTAAATGAGCTCTAACTGTTAAACTGTATAGTATACATTTGAAAAATACACTTTCAGAAAGTAAAACATTGACATACATATATATATATATATATATATATATATATATATATGTAGCACTTACCCCCGAAGGAGCGGCTGAATTTTTCTGGGCTTACCGATTACCTCCTCCAGCTCGTACTCGTTGTCCTTGTCTAGGGGTTCCCAGGGTTGATAACCCAGCAACTGTAGAGACTGACACTTGCATTCCTTGTTAGGACTTTATTTTGCATAAAACGGTTGAACAAACTCAGTCTCTAAGTTGGGAATAGAGGGTATCAGGGTAGAGTTTAGCCCAGGTGCTTGAAACTGTTGACTTCAATAAAAGTCTCTCTCTATGTACACAGTCCAGGGAACAGCCGCTCGCAACTGGACTCTTTAACTGTTGGATAAATCCTTAAGTTTTGGGTTTAGCAGCCAACAGGCAATTCTAGCTTTTCAAAGTCTTTCACGCAGACTTGGTTGAAAACTTGGAAACTTGGTTACAACTGGAAGGGTAGAAGTAGGAACTTTTCTTACTGTACCAGAATCTTTCAGCCGGTCCAGCGATAGAATTGTGGATTCAATCAATGTCCATGGCAGCTCTGCTTCTAGGCTCTTACTGAGCAGCCAGCCTTGTGCGTGGCTCTCTTTTACCAAAGAATCCTCCCCTGGTTGCGTGTAGACTTGCTTGGCCTCTCCAAAACCCAAGACAGCACTGGGACACCTTAGAATCCTCCTTCCAGTTACTGCGCCTCAAACTAGCCAGTTCTGAGGCTCAGAAATGGATGGATCCGTACCCCAGGCCATGAGGGCCCCTGGGGGCTGGTCAGGAGGACCAGGACCATGGAGTCAGCAACAACTTCTGGACCGGAACCCCCGAACCACGTGACTTCGGCACCTTAAGTACCCCTTCCCGGATCACGCAGTGAGATAAACTCCCACTGATTGGTTCCAAGATAAAAATTGGTACCCAATGCGTCCAACCAGACTGTGTTCTATAGCCTTTCACAGGTGTACAACCCCACCTATGACCAGGCAGAACTTCTATACAGCTCAGCCAAACTGATGCCAAAGTACAATTTAGCACAATTAGCCCCAAAACTCATTACAGCTTTGGGCAAAAAACTAAATTTAACATATAGCGTGTACTCGTCAGGAGTACCGACGCTACATATATATATATATATATATATATATATATATATATACATAAAGTATTGGATTTTACAGTATTACATTATGCACCATTAAAGACCAACAGACAATAACCTCTTTTTTAATTCAATCTTATTTTATTGAGATAGAAAAAGCAAGACAGAAAAAAATTACAAAATAAACATACACGTCTTACATTAATACGTAGACAGAAAAATCCAACTCTGCTACAGTGGTATCATACTGTCAAGAGGTTAAAATGATTTTTGAGCTTTGGTTGGTTTAGTATGGTATAAGAGCCTGTATACCTACAGTGTCTAGTCCAAGTTAATGTGGGTGTGTGCGCACCACTATCCACTCAACGAGTGATGCCCACTCATTACAGGTAGGCTAGGGCTATTGTTCCTATTCTGGCCACGTTCTCTCTGAGGGGGAAGCTCTGTGTGTGCCACCATTCCGGTCTGATGAGACCAGAGGTTATGAATTAAATAATCGGGTAGTACTGCAACATGTAAAAGGGAGGGAAGAAAGGGGGAAGAGAGTAGGGAGAGCGGGGTCAGGACAGTAAAGAGCTTAGGGATCAAGAGGTAGAATAACCTCTTTTTTAAATAATGTCTATAACTTGAATGGTGGGAAATACTAGAAAAGGAAAAGCATCCAATATGCACCCACTGGCCACTTTATTAGGCAAAACCGTGCTAGTACCAGGTTGGACTCCCTTCTGCCTTCAGAACTGCCTTAATTCTTCATGGCATAGATTTAACAAGGTGTTGTAAACATTCCTCAGAGATTTTGGTCCATATTGACATGATAGCATCACGTAGTTGCTGCAGATTTGTCAGTGGAACATCTGTAGTGCAAATCTCCTGTCCCACCACATCCCAAAGGTGCTCTATTGGATTGAGATCTGATGACGCGTGGGTTATTTGAGTACAGTACTGGCTTCATGCACTCATTGTTAGTGATGGCCGAACGGTTCGCCCGGCGGTCGTTTCGCGGCGAATTTCCGACTTTCGCCGTCCGCGGGTTCGAACGCCTTTTTCCGTCGTTCGCCCCGGCGGACTTACGTGTTTAATGTATACAAGAACTTTAACCTTTCGTGACACGTTTATCATGTGTTACAGGACAACCAATTGAGACATGACAGCTCATGGACACTTGGACATTCCCCCTAACCTATAAATACACCCGATCCGGTGGCCATTTTACATTCTTTCTTCTGTCACTGTAGGGAAAGGATCCTGTGTGGAGTAGGGACAGAGAAAACGCTAGCTATTTGGTACACAAAAGTTCTTTTCAGGACTGGTATAGGTGTTAGGTCAGCAGCCTGAGTTTCTTTTGTCAGTTTAGATAAAGGGACAGAGCGCTGTATGCTGCTATTTTAGGGACAGCTCAGCCAGATTAGTCTTTCTTCATCATCATCATCATCATCATCATTAGCTGTTACTATCAGGTCCACAAAAGAGCTGTTCCAGCTAATCGTTCCAGCCTACTCTTTTTTGCCAATTTGTATAGGGACAGGCAGGAAGCAGTGTGTCAGGCAGTGAGGATAATTTTAAAGACTTGCTGTTACTATTAGTTCCACAAAGGTTCTTTTCAGGACTGGTATCAGTGGTACGGTAATAGGCTTGTACACGTATAATATTCTTTCTTCCAAATATAGAAAGAATATTATACTTGACTGCTGCCCTTCTGCTGCAGTCTGCTAATCATTCACAACTCACTTGTTCCACAAAGCTCTTTATCAGGACTGGTAACTTGGTCTGTCTAGGGTGCTACGGTACATAGGCTTGGGTGCGGTACAGTCTGCTGTTCTGTAAGGACCGCTATCGGTCCACAATACATAGGGTTGCCGTGCACTACTGCTGACCGCTGCCCTATACTGCAGCAGTCCTTCAGCGGTATAGGGACTGACGCACAGTCTGCTAAACACTAATACACAACCTGCTTGGTCCACAAAAGTTCTTATAAGGACTGGTAACTTGGTATAGGGTGCTACGGTACATAGGCCTGAGTGCAGTACAGTCTGCTGTTCTGTAAGGACCGCTATCGGTCCACAATACATAGGGTTGCCGTGCACTACTGCTGACCGCTGCCCTATACTGCAGCAGTCCTTCATTGGTATAGGGACTGACGTACAGTCTGCTAATCACTAACACACAACCTGCTTGGTCCACAAAAGTTCTTATAAGGACTGGTAACTTGGTATAGGGTGCTACGGTACATAGGCCTGAGTGCGTTACAGTCTGCTGTTCTGTAAGGACCGCTATCGGTCCACAATACATAGGGTTGCCGTGCACTACTGCTGACCGCTGCCCTATACTGCAGCAGTCCTTCATTGGTATAGGGACTGACGTACAGTCTGCTAATCACTAACACACAACCTGCTTGGTCCACAAAAGTTCTTATAAGGACTGGTAACTTGGTATAGGGTGCTACGGTACATAGGCCTGAGTGCGTTACAGTCTGCTGTTCTGTAAGGACCGCTATCGGTCCACAATACATAGGGTTGCCGTGCACTACTGCTGACCGCTGCCCTATACTGCAGCAGTCCTTCAGCGGTATAGGGACTGACGCACAGTCTGCTAAACACTAACACACAACCTGCTTGGTCCACAAAAGTTTTTATAAGGACTGGTAACTTGGTATAGGGTGCTACGGTACATAGGCCTGAGTGCGTTACAGTCTGCTGTTCTGTAAGGACCGCTATCGGTCCACAATACATAGGGTTGCCGTGCACTACTGCTGACCGCTGCCCTATACTGCAGCAGTCCTTCATTGGTATAGGGACTGACGTACAGTCTGCTAATCACTAACACACAACCTGCTTGGTCCACAAAAGTTCTTATAAGGACTGGTAACTTGGTATAGGGTGCTACGGTACATAGGCCTGAGTGCGTTACAGTCTGCTGTTCTGTAAGGACCGCTATCGGTCCACAATACATAGGGTTGCCGTGCACTACTGCTGACCGCTGCCCTATACTGCAGCAGTCCTTCAGCGGTATAGGGACTGACGCACAGTCTGCTAAACACTAACACACAACCTGCTTGGTCCACAAAAGTTTTTATAAGGACTGGTAACTTGGTATAGGGTGCTACGGTACATAGGCCTGAGTGCAGTACAGTCTGCTGTTCTGTAAGGACCGCTATCGGTCCACAATACATAGGGTTGCCGTGCACTACTGCTGACCGCTGCCCTATACTGCAGCAGTCCTTCATTGGTATAGGGACTGACGTACAGTCTGCTAATCACTAACACACAACCTGCTTGGTCCACAAAAGTTCTTATAAGGACTGGTAACTTGGTATAGGGTGCTACGGTACATAGGCCTGAGTGCGTTACAGTCTGCTGTTCTGTAAGGACCGCTATCGGTCCACAATACATAGGGTTGCCGTGCACTACTGCTGACCGCTGCCCTATACTGCAGCAGTCCTTCATTGGTATAGGGACTGACGTACAGTCTGCTAATCACTAACACACAACCTGCTTGGTCCACAAAAGTTCTTATAAGGACTGGTAACTTGGTATAGGGTGCTACGGTACATAGGCCTGAGTGCGTTACAGTCTGCTGTTCTGTAAGGACCGCTATCGGTCCACAATACATAGGGTTGCCGTGCACTACTGCTGACCGCTGCCCTATACTGCAGCAGTCCTTCATTGGTATAGGGACTGACGTACAGTCTGCTAATCACTAACACACAACCTGCTTGTTCCACAAAAGTTCTTATAAGGACTGGTAACTTGGTATAGGGTGCTACGGTACATAGGCTTGAGTGCGGTACAGTCTGCTGTTCTGTAAGGACCGCTATCGGTCCACAATAGATAGGGTTGACGTGCACCACTGCTGACCGCTGCCCTATACTGCAGCAGTCCTTCAGCGGTATAGGGACTGACGTACAGTCTGCTAAACACTAATACACAACCTGCTTGGTCCACAAAAGTTCTTATAAGGACTGGTAACTTGGTATAGGGTGCTACGGTACATAGGCTTGAGTGCGGTACAGTCTGCTGTTCTGTAAGGACCGCTATCGGTCCACAATAGATAGGGTTGACGTGCACCACTGCTGACCGCTGCCCTATACTGCAGCAGTCCTTCAGCGGTATAGGGACTGACGTACAGTCTGCTAAACACTAATACACAACCTGCTTGGTCCACAAAAGTTCTTATAAGGACTGGTAACTTGGTATAGGGTGCTACGGTACATAGGCTTGAGTGCGGTACAGTCTGCTGTTCTGTAAGGACCGCTATCGGTCCACAATAGATAGGGTTGACGTGCACCACTGCTGACCGCTCACCTATACTGCAGCAGTCCTTCAGCGGTATAGGGACTGACGTACAGTCTGCTAATCACTAACACACAACCTGCTTGTTCCACAAAAGTTCTTATAAGGACTGGTAACTTGGTATAGGGTGCTACGGTACATAGGCTTGAGTGCGGTACAGTCTGCTGTTCTGTAAGGACCGCTATCGGTCCACAATAGATAGGGTTGACGTGCACCACTGCTGACCGCTGCCCTATACTGCAGCAGTCCTTCAGCGGTATAGGGACTGACGTACAGTCTGCTAAACACTAATACACAACCTGCTTGGTCCACAAAAGTTCTTATAAGGACTGGTAACTTGGTATAGGGTGCTACGGTACATAGGCTTGAGTGCGGTACAGTCTGCTGTTCTGTAAGGACCGCTATCGGTCCACAATAGATAGGGTTGACGTGCACCACTGCTGACCGCTGCCCTATACTGCAGCAGTCCTTCAGCGGTATAGGGACTGACGTACAGTCTGCTAAACACTAATACACAACCTGCTTGGTCCACAAAAGTTCTTATAAGGACTGGTAACTTGGTATAGGGTGCTACGGTACATAGGCTTGAGTGCGGTACAGTCTGCTGTTCTGTAAGGACCGCTATAGGTCCACAATAGATAGGGTTGACGTGCACCACTGCTGACCGCTCACCTATACTGCAGCAGTCCTTCAGCGGTATAGGGACTAAGAGTTTTGTCACAGGGTCATTTAAAAAATGACATGCAGAGGAAGAGGCAGGCCCTTCCGCAGGGGTGGTAGGGGTAGGGCAGGAGCAACAGGCTTGAGCCAAAGTGGGAAGTTGCAGAAGGTGCGTTCAATTACTTTAAAGGATGCACCAGACTTGGTTGAGTGGCTCGCTCAGCCTTACTCTTCTGCACCCTCCTCATCCTCTCGATCTGCACCCTCTTCTTCACTCTCTGCTATGTGCACCCCCAAAGACACTACCACCAACAACACGACCACCACCACCACCACCACATACCTTCCGCTTGAGTCACTGGAATTATTTTCCGATCCATATCAAGAGGACATTTCTGATGCGCAGCCACTCTTGGTATTGGATCAGGAAGAGGAGGTAGCAACAAGCGCTACTCAGCAGTCTGACGCCAGTACCCAGATCAGCCCAAGGAGGAGGTTGGTCCCCGGTGTTGCTGCCTACTCTACTTATAGCGGTGGGGAAGGTGACGTTGATGATGACGTGTCTAGTGATGTCACGTGGGTGCCCACAAGAGAGGAAGAGGAGGGGAGTTCAGAGGGAGATATGGACCAGCAGATAGGGAGGAGAAGCAGCAATGACTTACATTGCACAGCAGGGACAAAGCAGACTGCAAATGTATCAGGAGCGAGTCATCGACCATGTACGGTCACATCTGGCGCTCCCAGGACACCGGCACATGGCTCCGCAGTGTGGGCTTTTTTTAACGTGTCCGCTGCTGACAATAGCGTTGCCATCTGCAATCTTTGCAGTCAACGCGTTAGTCGCGGTAAGCCCAATACTCACCTAGGGACGACCGCCTTAAGAAGGCACATGAGCAGCCATCACCGAGCCCAGTGGGAGCAACGGAACACACAAAGCCACACTGCAGGCTCTCACCGTCCAGCCTCGTCTTCTACTTCTCCTTCTCCTCTCTCCTCACAATTGTCCTCCACTCCACCTTCCATCACGCCAAGCTCACATTTTTCTGCAAAAAGGCAGGCTTCCGTGGGCCTAATGTTTGAGCGTAAAAAAATGATGACGCCGGATAACCCTCTTGCCCAACGGTTGGCGGCTGGCTTGTCAGAACTCATAGCCCGCCAACTACTGCCATATAAACTGGTGGACTCGGAGGCCTTTCGCAAATTTGTGGCCATTGGAACACCACAATGGAAGGTCCCAGGAAGGAAGTATTTCTCAGAGAAGGGCATCCCAGAGCTATATGGCCATGTTCAGCGGCAAGTGAATGTATCTCTGGCACACAGTGTCGGTGCCAAGATACATCTGACCACAGACACGTGGTCTAGCAAACACGGGCAGGGAAGGTATATCAGTTTTACTGCCCACTGGGTGAACCTTCTGACGGCCGTCAAGCATGTAACCCGTGGCACCCGTGTAGATTTGGTTTTACCGCCACGGATTGCATGCAGGCCTGACTCTTCTTCTCCTCCTCCTACTCCATCCTCCTCCCTCTCCTCCTCAGCTGCCTCCTCCTTTTCCGCTGCTAGCGTCTCTTCCACTGCACCGCCCAAGCTCCCCAGAACCTATTCCACATGCCAGGTGAGACGTTGCCATGCCGTGCTGCGTCTGTTGTGCCTGGAAGCAAAGAGCCACACTGGCCCGGCACTCCTTTCAGCTTTGCGTTCACAGGCAGATGAGTGGCTAACACCGCTCAATTTGACAGTTGGTAAAGTGGTGTGTGACAACGGTGCCAATCTGCTTAGCGCATTGAAACAGGGCAAAATCACGCACGTGCCGTGCATGGCACACGTCTTAAACTTGGTCGTGCAGCGATTCCTTGTCAAATACCCTGGGGTCCAGGACATCTTGCGGCAGGCAAGGAAAATCTCGGCCCATTTCAGAAGATCTTACACGGCCATGGCTCGCCTTGCTGACATTCAGCGGCGACACCATCTGCCGGTCAGACGTCTTATTTGCGATTGCCCGACGCGATGGAACTCAACCTTCTATATGCTTGATAGGCTGCTCCAGCAGAAACGTGCAGTTAACGTCTACCTGTATGAACTCTGCGAAAGAAACGGTTCTGGGGAGCTGGGTTTTTTTTCACCGCGCCAGTGGCTGCTCATGCGCGACACATGCAGACTTCTGCGGCCATTTGAGGAGATCACCAAACTGGTCAGTCGCAGCCATGGCGCCATCAGTGACATGGTACCTTATGCCTTCTTTCTGGAGCGTGCATTGCGTCGTGTCATTGATCAGGCTGTGGAGGAGCAGGAGCGGGAAGATGAGGAAGTCGCAATGCTGGATGAATTCCCAGGGGGGGCTACTCTATCTGAGACAAGTCAACAACAGGAGTCTGATGAGGAGTCAGAGGAGGATGGTGCCGGGGCGGATGAGCAGGAGCAAGAAGAGCATGCTTTAAACCTTTCTGGGATCCCTGTTGTGCGAGGATGGGGAGAGGAGAATGAAGAGGACGACATTATCCTGGATGATGAGCAGGAGCCAGGCCACCACACCGCTTCCACTTTAGTGCAAATGGGGGCCTTCATGCTCCAGTGTTTTAATAGGGACCCCCGTATAAAAAGCATGAGGGTCAAGGACCAGTACTGGGTGGCAACGTACTTAGACCCCCGGTACAAACACAAAATGGCGGAAATGTTACCGCCGTCGCAGAGGGCTGTCAGAATGCAGCACTTCCAGGCCTTGCTTCGAGAAATGCTGCATTCTGCTTTTGCGTGCGCTGGCAGAGGAGCAATTCCCACTCCCAGAGAAGGATTTGCGGGTACCAATCCAACAGCGCCTGCAAGAAGAGGCCGGTTTGAAGATGTGTTGGTGACTTCGGATATGAGGTCATTCTTTCAGCCGACCCATCGACAGGTGTCATCCGGATCCAGCATCAGGGAACGCCTAGACCGTCAGGTGTCCGACTACATTGGGTTAACGGCCGATGTGGACGCTCTGAGGAGTGATGAACCCCTAGACTACTGGGTGGGCAGGCTTGACCTCTGGCCAGAGCTTGCCCAATTTGCAATCGAACTGTTGGCTTGCCCCTCATCCAGTGTCCTGTCCGAAAGGACGTTCAGCGCAGCAGGGGGGATTGTGACCGATAAGCGTACTCGCCTAGCTCACCACAGTGTTAACTACCTCACATTTCTAAAAATGAATGAGGCATGGATCTCGGAGGAATTCAACACATGTGATCAGTAGACCATGTATATGTCTATAAACAATTTTTGGAATCAAGCACACAGACCTTCTTAATTCATTTGGCTCACTTCCCTGACCCAAAAAAGCACACCGTACTATATGCCCCTACCCTCCTCTTTGAAGAGGTTGAGCGGTGTCATATTTCTACTGGGGCTGCTTATTATGAGGGGTTCCCACCATCCCTGTGCTGTGCTGACTTCCTCCTGGGTGTTCTTATTATGAGGGGCTCCCACCATCCCTGTGCTGTGCTGACTTCCTCCTGGGGGTTCTTATTATGAGGGGATCACACCATCCCTGTGCTGTGCTGACTTCCTCCTGGGGCTGCTTACGGTGCTGCTGTCAGCGCTGTATGTCACGGAGCTGCTGTCAGCGCTGTATGTCACGGAGCTGCTGTCAGCGCTGTATGTCACGGAGCTGCTGTCAGCGCTGTATGTCACGGAGCTGCTGTCAGCGCTGTATGTCACGGAGCTGCTGTCAGCGCTGTATGTCACGGAGCTGCTGTCAGCGCTGTATGTCACGGAGCTGCTGTCAGCGCTGTATGTCACGGAGCTGCTGTCAGCGCTGTATGTCACGGAGCTGCTGTCAGCGCTGTATGTCACGGAGCTGCTGTCAGCGCTGTATGTCACGGTGCTGCTGTCAGCGCTGTATGTCACGGAGCTGCTGTCAGCGCTGTATGTCACGGAGCTGCTGTCAGTGCTGTATGTCACGGAGCTGCTGTCAGCGCTGTATGTCACGGAGCTGCTGTCAGCGCTGTATGTCACGGAGCTGCTGTCAGCGCTGTATGTCACGGTGCTGCTGTCAGCGCTGTATGTCACGGAGCTGCTGTCAGCGCTGTATGTCACGGAGCTGCTGTCAGCGCTGTATGTCACGGAGCTGCTGTCAGCGCTGTATGTCACGGAGCTGCTGTCAGCGCTGTATGTCACGGAGCTGCTGTCAGCGCTGTATGTCACGGTGCTGATGTCAGTGCTCTGTATTACGGTGCTGCTGTCAGTGCTCTGTATCTCCTGCACCCTCTTGTTTGCCTACCCTGGTCCCTGACCTTCCCTCTCCTCCATTGCCTTCATTAGCTCCATAGTCCTGAATTGTCAGAACAATTTCCCAAATAAAAAAAAAATGCTTGTAGTTATCGATCCCAAATTCACCTCATACATGTATTATGCTATTGTCCAGGTGGTGGGACTACGTGCTACCCCCTAATAATTACCCCGTGGCCGCAAATTCGACCTAAAGGTTTGCGAAATTCGCCTCCCATTGAAGTCAATGGAGCCCGCGGCGAACGGTCGTTTTCGCGAACGTTTGTGTCCGTTCGCGTTTCGCGTTCGCGAAACGTCCCGTCGGAAGTTCGTCCATCACTACTCATTGTCATGTGCATGAAGCCAGTTGGAGATCATTTGAACTTTGTGACATGGTGAATTATCCTGCTGGAAGGAGCCATCAGAAGATGGGTACATTGTAGTCATAAAGGGATGGACATGGTCAGCAACAATACTCAGGAAGGCCATGGCATTTAAACAATGCTCAACTGGTACTAAGTGGCCCAAAGTGTGCCAAGAAAATATCCCCTACAACGTTACACCACAAGCCTGAACCCTTGATACAAGGCAGGATGGATCCATGCTTTCATGTTGTTTACACCAAATTCTGACACCTGAATTTCACAGCTAAAATCAAGACTCATCAGGCCAGGCAACATTTTTCCAATCTTCTATTGTCCAATTTTGGTGAGCCTGTGTGGTTTGTAGCCTTAGTTTACTGTTCTTAGCTGACAGGAGTGGCACTCTCCTGTAGCCCATCTGCTTCAAGGTTCAATGCATCTTTTAGAGATGGTATTCTGCTTACCTTGGTTGTAACAAGTGGTTATTTGAGTTACTATTGCCTTTCTATCATCTCAAACCAGTCTGCCCATTCTCCTCTGACCTCTGCCATCAACAAGGCATTTTCTTCATACAACTACCGCTCACTGAATATTTTCTCTTTTTTGGACCATTCTCTGTAAACCCCAGAAATGGTTGTGTGTGAAAATCCCAGTAGATCATCAGTTTTTGAAATAATCAGACCAGCCTATCTGGCACTAACATCCATGCTACATTCAAAGTCACTTAAATCCCCTTTTTTCCTCATTCTGATGCTCAGTTTGAACTTCAGCAAGTCATCTCCACCATGTCTAGATGCCTAAATGCATTGAGTTGCTGTCATGTGATTGGCTGATTAGCAATTTGTGTTATCAAGTAGGGATATGCCCGATGTTTGAGTCAAACATACATTCGACTCGAACATCGGGTGTTCGTTTGTTCATTGAATGAACATATGGGGCGTCCGCCCACCGCGGAGTGCCCCATAATGCACTGCGAGATTGCAGTGCATTGAAGGCTGCTGATTGGCCAAAGCATGCACCTGACCTGTATGCTTTGGCCAATCACAGTGCGATGTACAGTAAGAGCCAATCATGGCTCAGAGGCTAAGTCCACGTCAACACTATATAAGGCTGCTTACACGGTGGCCGTGTATAGTGTGGATTAATGAAGAGAGATTAGGCAGGGTAGTTAGTGGATTGAGCACACAGTCAGTGTAGTGTAAAGAACGCAGTGCAGAGTATATAGTGCAGTTAGGTTAGTGTACATAATGCAGTGCAGAGTATATAGTGCAGTAAGTGTAGTGTATATAACACAATGCAGAGTATATAGTGCAGTCAGCGTAGTGTATATAACGCAGTGCAGAGAATATAGTGCAGTGTAGTGCAAAGTATATAACATAGTGTGGTGCAGAGTACATAGTGCAGTGTAGTGCAGAGTATTTAGTGCAAATGCAGAGTATATAATACAGTGTAGTGCAGAATATATAATGCAGTGTAATGCATAATATATGATACAGTGTATTGAAGTGGTTACATAGTTACATAGTTGGTGAGGTTGAAAAAAGACACAAGTCCATCAAGTCCAACCTATGTGTGTGATTATATGTCAGTATTACATTGTCTATCCCTGTGTGTTGCGGTCGTTCAGGTGCTTATCTAATAGTTTCTATGCCCCCCACTGAGACCACTGCCTGTGGAAGGGAATTCCACATCCTTGTCACTCTTACAGCAAAGAACCCTCTACGTAGTTTAACCACTTCAGCCCCAGACCATTTGGCAAAGTTGTGCAATGTGGCTCCCAAACAGAATTGACGTCCTTTTTTCCCCAATAATAGAGCTTTCTTTTGGTGGTATTTGATCCCCTCTGTGGTTTTTATTTTTTGCGCTATAAGAAAAAAAGCGCTAATTTTGAAAAAAACGCAATATTTTTTACTTTTTACTATAATAAATATCCCCAAAAAATATATAAAAAACATTTTTTTTCCTCAGTTTAGGCTGATACATATTCTTCTACATATTTTTGGTAAAAAAATCGCAATAAGCATTTATTGATTGGTTTGCGCAAAAGTTATAGCGTCTACAAAATAGGGGATAGTTTTATGGCATTTTTATTAATAATTTTTTTTACTAATTGCGGCGATCAACAATTTTTATCGTGGCTACAACATTATGGCGGACAGATCGGACATTTATTTTGGGACCATGCACATTTATACAGCGATTAGTGCGATTAAAAATGCATTGATTACTGTGTAAATGTGACTGGCAGTGAAGGTGTTAACCACTAGGGGGCGCTGAGGGGGTTAAATTTGTCCTAGGGATGTGTTCTAACTGTAGGGGGGATGGGCTACATGTGTCACGGCACTGATCACAGCCCCCGATCATAGGGAGCTGTGATCAGTGTCCTGTCATTAGGAAGAATGGGGAAATGCTTGTTTGCATCAGCATCTCCCTGTTCTTCCTCTCTGTGAGATGATCGTGTGTATCCCTGTGGACATTGAGTCCACGGGACCCACGATCACAATCACAGAGCTTGCGGCGGGCGTGCACATGCACCCACAATGCCGCGTTTTGATGGGCAACGTACAAGTATGTTAATATGCCTGTACGTGCTATTCTTCCGGCGTATATTGGCGTGAGCAGGTCGGCAAGAGGTTAAGGTTAAATCTCTTTTCTTCTAATTTTAATGAGTGGTCATGAGTCTTTTTATTTCTATTGTGGGGTCACCAGTATGGCATTTGCATATTGAAATCATATCCCCTTTCAAGTGTCTCTTCTCCAGAGAGAATAAGTTCAGTGTTCTCAACCTTTCCTCATAAATAATATCCTCCAGACCCTTTATTAGTTTTGTTGCCCTACTTTGTACTCGCTCCATCTCCAGTACATCCTTCCTGAGGACTGGTGCCCAGAACTGAACAGCATACTCTAGGTGCAGCCGGACCTGAGTCTCGTAGAGCGGGAGAATTAGCATTTTATCTCTAGAATTAATCCGCTTTTTAATGTATGCCAATATTCTGTTTGCTTTGTTAGCAGCAGTTTGGCATTACATGTCATTGCTGAGCCTATCATCTACTAGGACCCCCAGGTCCTTTTCCATCCTAGATTCCCTCAGGAGGTTCTCCCCCCAGTGTACAGATTGCATTCATATTTTTGCCACCCAAATGCATTATTTTTACATTTTTCTACATTGAACCTCATTTGCTCATTTGTTCAGATATTTTTGCAAGGTTTCCACATCCTGCGGAGAAGTTATTGCCCTGCTTAGCTTAGTATCGTCCGCAAATAAAGAGATTGAACTGTTTACCCCACCCTCCAGGTCGTTTATGAACAGATTAAACAGGATTGGTCCCAGCACAGAACCCTGGGGGACCCCACTATCCACCCCCGACCATTCCAAGTACTCCCCATTTATCACCACCCTCTGAACTTACCCTTCATCATGAATCCATGATGTTTACGGCTAATGATACCGTTCTCATTACTAAAATCTTGTATCATCCTCTCCAAGAGTTCACATACTATTGATGATAGGCTAACTGGTCTGTAATTCCCAGGAATGTATTTTGGTTAAGGGGAATCCTATGACAGAATTAAGAAAAAAAGAGCATAGGATCCCCCCAAAATTCATACCAGGCCCTTTGGGTCTGTTATAGATTTCAAGGGATCCTGCATGCCAAAATGTAAAAAAAAAAAATGTCACGGGGTTCCCCCGAAAATCCATACCAGACCCTTATCCAAGCATGCAGCCTGGAAGGCCAGGAAAGGGGGGGTGAGCGAGCGCCCCTCCCGAACAATACCAGGCCCTCAGCATGGGGAGGGTGCTTTGGGGTGCCCACCAAAGCACCTTGTCCCCATGTTGATGGGGACAAGGGCCTCTTTCCGACAACCCCGGTTACGTCACCAGATGGCCCCATCCTTGTCTAAATAATAGCTGTCAAAGCGAACAGAGATCAATAGGTGGGAGGCCTTCCATGGAGGCAGAATGTTTTCCATTTGTGCTATTTTTCGGGGCCATTGCGTGGCGTGATTGATGGTGGATTTACATCACGGGACACTTTTCCCTTTTTTATTTTTTTTTTTTTTTAATAAAGAATTTGTCAAAAAACTGTCTTGTGGGGTTTTTTTTGACACTTTTTTGGTGAATGGGTAGGGTATGATGTACCCGATACCCATACACATTGTTAAAAGGGGTTTCTAGATTCCAATAAACCCCCCCCGCCCACAGACCTCGACAACCACAGCCCAGGGTTGTCAGGAAGAGGCCGTTGTCCCTATCAAGGAAACCCCCACCCCCCCATGTTGAGGGCATGTGGCCTGGTATGGTTCACTCATCCCCCACTTTTACTGATTTGCCAGGCTGCATGCTCGGATAAGGGTCTGGTATAGATTTTGGGGGGGACTCCATCCCATTTTTCTTAAAATTTTGGTGTGGGGTTCCCCTTAAAATCCCTACCAGACCCAAAAGGCCTAGAATGGATTTTGGGGAGACCCTACGTTTTTTTTTCCATTTCTTTAAATCTGCATTGCCGGGAGGTGGCAATACATTACAGCCACGAGCAGGCAATACATTACAGCTGCAAGCAAGTTTAAATGTCATTTTTTCCTTTAGAAATGTCATTAATGCTATGGCATGTTCTATACATTGTACAGATGTGCCACTTTACAGGCAGGATACTTAAGGGAATATTTCATTTTTATTGTTTCAATTTAAGCATCATTAAAATCAATACTCCTTTAAAAATGATTGGTTTAAAAACTTTTTTTTGCATTGATACATGTTTTTTAGGGCAGTCCCCGGTCCCTGTACATGTTTTATGACATAACTTGCATACAAGCCTTTAAAATTAGGACTTTTGAATTTTCATGTTCGTGTCCCATAGACTTTAATAGAATTTGTCTGTTTGAGATGTTCTGGTGTGAACCGAACTGGGGGGTGTTCATCCCATCCCTATTATCAAGCAATTGAACAGGTGTACCTAATAAAGTGGCCGGTGAGTGTATTTCTAAAGAGCTGCCAATGCTTCATAATCCACAAAAAGAATTAGTACACCACAGCAAGTATATTCACAAGACAAACACACTACAAAAAAAAAAATAGCTCCTAACTGTCCCTTATTTGGAGGGACTGTCTCGCTTTTTGAACTACAGGAATCAAATCTCTCTGTTCCTGTTTCCTCCTTGGATTCTTCTCTTTTTCAGTCTGATATTTGGAATCCTATAAAATGCACTAATAAACTACCAATAGTGTTATACAACACCCAACGTCTGAATTATTATATTTGTTATTTTGACAAGCCAATCATTTTGTGCATATCAATTCTTCATGGTTGGAAAGCCAATACAGTATACAGGAGCTCTTTTCTCTAACAAATGGCACTATTTTGACAGATTACTTGCTGTCCTGTCAGTGTAAAGCTTCTCCATGCCTTCTCATTCAGACAAGGAATCCGCATGGCCCCTAGCAGAATGAGTAAGGGGCTGATTTATAAAGGAGTGAGGATATGGCTATCTGACAGATTCCGCAGTGTTTACTCCATACTGCATTATTTATAAAATGCAAGGCACGTTGCGGAGCCTGTGCTGTCAGAGTTCTCTTCATAACATATGATTGGAAGAGAGGTTGGTTACATGACTTTTTACTCTCTTTTGACTTTTTATTTCTCATTTATTATTTGATTGAAGCTTCGATTGCCTTGGAGTCCTGAAATAAGCAAAGCAGAGGGTATATTTGTAAAGCAGTAATGAAAACAAATGGTTTGGCACTGCACTATAACCAACAATATATAGACAAAATTCAAAACAGAGTCCACTGAATAAATAAAATAAAAATAAAAAATAAAACAAAAAAGCCCACCTGTTGTGTCACTCATTGATTACCATCAACCTCTTATTTCTTCCGTGAAATAAACACACAATGTGCTGCACACCCCACCGCTAGGGATGAGCTCGATGTTCGGGTCAAACATAAGTTCGACTCGTACTTCAGGTGTTCGCCTATTCGCCGAACAGCGAACATTATGGGGTATTCACGGAAAAAATCAAGTGCCACGGAACACCCCATAATGCACTGCGAGATCGATGATTGACCAAAGCATGCACCTGACCTGCATGCTTTAGCCAATCACAGCATGCTCTGCTGAGAGAGCCATAATTGGCCAAAGGCAGGGGGCCCCACAATATATAAGGCTGCGTTGTGTTGTTGGTATGGACAGAAAGATAGCTTGAGTTATGTTAAGCAGGCAGGTTATTCAGTTAGTGGCAGTGTATTTGATATATATATATATATATATATATATATATATATATATACACTCTTTATCCAGTGTAGACTATATCTACAGTGCATTCTATGGTGTAGTAGTCTTATGTGTATATATATATATATATATATATATATATATACTCAGCATCTAGTGTGGCCTATATCTACAATGCATTCGGTGGTGTACTGTTAATACACTTCAGGTGGTGTACACAGTATCTAATACAGTGTGTACAGTTTCTATTACACTTCTGGTGGTGTACGCAGTATAAAATACAGTGCAGGCATTGTACAGTTTCTAATACAGTGCGGGCGGTGTACTCAGTATCTAATACAGTGTGTACAGTTTCTACTACTTTTCTGTTGGTGTACACAGTATCTAATACAGTGTGTACAGTTTCTACTACACTTCTGGTGGTGTACACAGTACACAATACAGTGCAGACATAGTACAGTTTCTACTAATTTTCTGATGGTATACACATTATCTAATATCTAAAATAGTGTGTACAGTTTCTACTACACTTTTGGTGGTGTACACAGTATAAAATACAGTGTATCCATTGTACAGTTTCTAATACAGTGCAGGAAGTGTACACAGTATCTAATACAGTGTAGTGTGATGCTGCAAAACAAAAAATGTCTGGAAAGGTCACCAAGGAGAGGCAGACACTCACAGGCCACTAAAGGAGGGCAAGCAGCCTTTGTGTCTACAGTCAACAGTGGTGGTCATGGACATTGTGCATCCTCTGCAGGTGGCCATGGGGCATGCTTGTCCTTTTTTCTTCTGCTGCTGGCCCTGCCATTGAGCCACAATATGCAGACGAGTTGGTGCACCCAGGCTCAGAGTACAGTGGTGTGAAAAAGTGTTTGCCCCCTTCCTCATTTCCTGTTCCTTTGCATGTTTGTCACACTTAAGTGTTTCGGAACATCAAACCAATTTAAACAATAGTCAAGGACAAGACAAGTAAACACAAAATGCAATTTGTAAATGAAGGTGTTTATTATTAAAGGTGAAAAAAAATCCAAACCATCATGGCCCTGTGTGAAAAAGTGATTGCCCCCCTTGTTAAAACATACTATAACTGTGGTTGTCCACAACTGAGTTCAATTTCTCTAGCCACACCCAGGCCTGATTATTGCCACACCTGTTCACAATCAAGGCATCACTTAAATAGGAGCTGCTTGACACAGTAAGGTCCACCAGAAGATCCTTAAAAGCTACACATCATGCCGAGACCCAAAGAAATTCAGGAACAATTGAGAAAGAAAGTAATTGAGATCTATCAGTCTGGAAAGGGTTATAAAGCCATTTCCAAAGCTTTGGGAATCCAGCGAACCACAGTGAGAGCCATTATCCACAAATGGCGCAGACATGGAACAGTGGTGAACCTTCCCAGGAGTGGCCGGCCGCCCAAAATTACCCCAAGAACGCAGCGACGACTCATCCAAGAGGTCACAAAAGACCTCACAACAACGTCTAAGGAACTGCAGGCCTCACTTGCCTCAGTTAAGGTCAGCGTTCATGCCTCCACCATCAGGAAAAGACTGGGCAAAAATGGCCTGCATGGCAGAGTTCCAAGGAGAAAACCACTGCTGAGCAAAAAGAACATCAAAGCTCGTCTCAATTTCTCCACAACACATCTTGATGATCCCCAAGACTTTTGGGACAACATTCTGTGGACCGATGAGACAAAAGTGGAACTCTTTGGAAGGTGTGTGTCCAAGTATATCTGGCGTAGAAGGAACACTGCATTTCATAAAAAGAACATTATACCAACAGTAAAATATGGTGGTGGTAGTGTGATGGTCTGGGGCTGTTTTGCTGCTTCAGGACCTGGAAGACTTGCCGTGATAAAAGGAACTATGAATTCTGCTGTCTACCAAGAGATCCTGAAGGAGAATGTCCGACCATCTGTTCGTGTACTCAAGCTGAAACGAACTTGGGTTCTGCAGCAGGACAATGATCCTAAACACACCAGCAAGTCCACCACCGAATGGCTGAAGAAAAACAAAATGAAGACTTTGGAGTGGCCTAGCCAAAGTCCTGACCTGAATCCTATTGAGATGTTGTGGTATGACCTTAAAAAGGCCGTTCATGCTTGAAAACCCTCTAATGTAACTGAATTAGGACAATTCTGCAAAGATGAGTGGGCCAAAATTCCTCCAGGACGCTGTAAAAGCCTCATTGCACGTTATCGCAAACGCTTGGTTGCAGTTGTTGCTGCTAAGGGTGGCCCAACCAGTTATTAGGTTTAGGGGGCAATCACTTTTTCACACAGGGCCATGATGGTTTGGATTTTTTTTCACCTTTAATAATAAACACCTTCATTTACAAATTGCATTTTGTGTTTACTTGTGTTGTCCTTGACTATTGTTTAAATTGGTTTGATGTTCCGAAACACTTAAGTGTGACAAACATGCAAAGGAACAGGAAATGAGGAAGGGGGCAAACACTTTTTCACACCACTGTAGTTGGCCTGCCAATGCAGCTGCCAAAGCAGCCTATTCCACTGGCTCCTTGTCCACAGTCATTCCTTCTGTAGCCCCATCATCATGCACGGAGGAGTCCCCAGAATTATTCTACAGTGTCGGGTACATGCTGCTGTAGGATGTGCAGCGAACTGAAGGCTGTGATGTTGGTTCCCAGGTTGAGGAAGGGAGTAACGTGAGCCTAGAGAGAGGGGGTGCCACAGAAGGACAAGAAACTGGCAGTCATGTTCCCCCAGCTGCAGCATACTACCAAGTTTGCTCCAATGACAAGGAGGGAGGGGATGATGAGGTCATTGACTATACTTGAGTGCCTGAAAGAAGAGAGGAGGGGGCACACCTCCAATGAGGCAGGATATCCTCTAGGGGGCTGCTTTAAGGCAGCCACCCTATTGCATCACACCATAGAGCCCCGCAGGTTCAGAGTGCTGCTGACTTTTAAAAGTTTGGGTGTGGACCTTTTACGACACGTAAGCGGTGGTTGACGCCACACCAGCTTCTCTCTGCACCTACCTTCTCTCTGCCCTCCGACAGGGACACTTGATCCATGTTCCATGTTTGGCACACATACTGAATTTGGTGGTGTAGTGGTTCTTGAGCAGGTACCCAGGATTACAGGAAAGTCTATGGTCATTTCTGACAGTCATACAATGCCAGTGCTCAGCTGGCTTACATTCAAAGGGAATGCAACCTGTCCACCAACCGCCTCATTTGTAACATACACACCATGAGGTAATCAACATTGGCATTGCTTCAGTGGCTGCACACACAGCAGAGGGCCATCACCTATGTGAGTATGGCACCAGGACAGGGTCAGGGGAGCGTGGCTTCTTTTCACCACACCAGTGGCTCCTGATCAAGAATGCATGCACTGTTCTGTAACCATTTGAGGAGGCCACAAGGATGGTAAGCAGTGACAATACATGCATCAGTGACACTGTCCCTGTAGTCTTCCTGCTGGAACACACACTTTGTGGAATCATGGACAGGGCACTTGAGGCAAAACAGCGGGAGGAAGAGGAGGACTTCCTTTCCTCTCAAGGCACCCTTTATCCAGATAGCATACCTGCGGGCCCGCCAAACACACAGGAAGAAGAGGAGGAGGATTGTGTCAGCATGGATATAAAGGGTGGCACTCAGCAGCAGTCTTCAAGGGATGGTTTCTAGTCCCCAGAAACCCAAGGAGTTGTACATGGCTGGGAGGAGGTAGTTACAGATCATGTGATCCTTAGTGATCCAGAAGAATCGAATGCCTCTGCAAAATTACGCTGTATGGCATCCCTGATTCTGCAAAGCCTGCGAAAGGACCCTAAAATTTGCGGTATCAAGGGGGGGGGGGACATTACTGGCTGGCAACCCTTCTTGATCCATGTTACAAGAGTAAGGTTGCAGAACTCATCCTGCCTTCGCAGAGGGAGCAGAGGATGAAACATCTTCAGGAGTCCTTGAAGAAAGGTTTGTGCAATGCATTTACTGACCCTGGGAGGTCACAATTTCCTGGTACTGGACGACGTGTTGCTGAGGCTTCGTTCAGTCAGAGGAAGAGCAGCGGAGAAGATGGCCGGCTGACCAATGCCTTTAAATAATTTTTCAGTCTTCAGTGCCAAGGTCTGATCGGTTCAAGCAACCATCGCCAGCATCTGTATTACATGGTGCAGGAATATCTAGAGGCAAGAGCTGACTTGGAGACCTTTCCAACAGAGCATCCACTGGGTTACCGGGTCTTGAGGATGGACCACTGGCCAGAACTTGCTCAATATGAAATTGAGCTACTGGTCTGTCCTGAATCCAGCATGCTTTCTGAATGCACATTTAGTACTGCTGGAGGGTTTGTAATGGATCAAAGAGTGCCCCTGTCCACAGACTCCAATGATAGGCTCACATTCATAAAAATGAATCAGTCTTGGTTCAGCAGCTATCAAGCACCTGATGCTGATGTAACTGATTGAATTTGCTATGGATGTGGGATCCCTTGAAGTCTGCCTATGCTGACTATCCTATTCCTCTTCAATCTTGATGATGCTAGCTACCAACAATATTTTTGGTTTAGGGCACCACCACCACCACCCAAGGCCCAGTTTTTCTAACTCTGTTTAACAGGGGCATGCGATTGCAATTTTTGATCTAATATTTCATAGTAGGGCCCGTTCCTGCACCCAACAAGGGTATCTGTGAGGGGTTACAGTGTTGTGTCACCACCACCCAAAGTCCAATTTGTCTGCCCCTGTTTAAAAGGGGCATGTGATTACAATTTTTGATATAATATTTAAACGCAGGGCCCGTTCCTGCGCCTAACAAGAGTATCTGTGAGGGGTTACAGTGTCTTGGCACCACCACCACCACCACCACCCAAGGCCCAATTTTTCTGGCCTTGTTTAACAGGGCCACGTAATTCCAATTTTTGATATAATATTTCACAGCAGGGCCCGTTCCTGCACCCAATAAGAGTATCTGTGAGGGATTACCACCGCCCAAGGCCCAATTTAACCGGGGCATGTAATTACAGTTTTTGATATATTTCAATGCAGGGCCCGTTCCTGCACCCAACAAGAGTATCTATGAGGGCTTACAGTGTTCAGGCACCACCAAAACCAAAAGCCCAATTTTTCTGCCCCTGTTTAACAGGGGCATGCAATTACAATTCTTGATATAATATTTCACAGCAGGGCCCGTTCCTGTGCCCAACAAGAGTAACTGTGAGGGCTTACAGTGTTTTGGTACCACCAACACCTAAGGCCCAATTTTCTGCAGACTATATAGTGTAAGCTGTATAGTATATATACTGCTGTTCAGAGTATATAGTGCCTGGGGGCCTGGGGGACCCTCACAACATTTTTTTTAAACATTTGCATGCAAGGTTCCCCTTAATATCCATACCAGACCTGAAGGGCCTGGTATGGATTTTGGGAGTGACATCCACGTCATTTTTTTAAAATTTTTGGTATTTTTATCTATATTGCCGGGATCCGACAATACATTACAGCCGCGAGCAGTTTTAATTCACATTTTTTCCTTAGAAATGTAATTTTGCTGTGATGCTGTTATAAACATGGGAAAAATGCGCTACTTTACAGCCATACTAAGGACATCCCCCAGGCACGATATTTAAAGGAATGTTTAATTTTTATTGTTTCACTTTAAGCATTTTTTTAAACTTTTTGTGCATTGATACATGTCCCCTGGGGCAGGACCCAGGTCCCCAAACACTTTCTATGGTAATAACTTACATATAAGATTTAACTGGTTGCCGACCGTCGGCCGTCAAATGACGCCCAGGTGGCGCGGGTCTTGTGGGGGGAGGGTGTCATATGATGTCCTCCCATTTAAACAGGGAATGCGCGCAACCGCGCGCATCCCTGTTCTTTCAGTGGCGGCGTGTCACGGAGACACCGCTCGCCACTGAGGGGGGTGAACAGCCATTGGGTATGGCTGTTTACCATGTGATCGGCCATGATGAAGTCACGGCCGATCACAGATAGATCCACCCCCACTGTGCACGTCGCATTCACACGATCGCGAGCGCGCGCACGTCAGTGGCGGCGTGTTCCCAGGAACACTGCTCATCACCGACAGTGGTAAACAGCCATTGGCCAATCACTAAATGTAAACAAACTGCAGTAACGAGATGTTACCGGGTTCTCCTCCTCACACCGATTGTGTGTGAGAAGGAGATTGTGGTAACATCTCGTTACCGCACGTCAGTGGCGGCGTGTTCCCAGGAACACTGCTCATCACCGACGGTGGTAAACAGACATTGGCCAATCACTAAATGTAAACAAACCGCAGTAACAAGATGTTACCGGGTTCTCCTCCTCACACCGATCATGTGTGAGAAGGAGATTGTGGTAACATCTCGTTACCGCTTAGTGTACACACCAATCACACTGATTTGCCCCCCCAATAAAGAGGGCCTGTCAAAACCCATCATAGTACCTGTCACTCACAGTCCATCAGAGTACCTGTCACAGTCCATCTGAGTACCCAAGTACCTGTCACAGTCCATCAGAGTACCCGAGTACCTGTCACAGTCCATCAGAGTACCCGAGTACCTGTCAGTCCATCTGAGTACCTGTCACAGTCCATCAGAGTACCCAAATACCTATCACAATCCATATGAGTACCTGAGTACCTGTCACAGCCCATATGAGTACCTGAGTACCTATCACCGCCCTTCAGAGTACCCGAATACCAGTCACCAGGCCATCAAAGTACCCGAGTACCTGTCACCAGGCCATCAGAGTACCCAAGTACCTGTCCCAGCCCATCAGAGTACCCAAGTACCTGTCACTAGCCCATCAGAGTACCTGAGTACCTGTCACAGTCCATCAGAATACCGAGTACCTATCAGCCCATCTGAGTACCTGTCACAGTCCATATGCGTACTCGAGTACCTGTCAGTCCATATGAGTACCCTTCACAGTCCATCTGTGTATCCGAGTACCTGTCACAGCCCATCAGAGTACCCGAGTATCTGTCACAGTCCATCAGAGTACCCGAGTACCTGTCCCAGTCCATCAGAGTACCCAAGTACCTGTCCCAGTCCATCTGAGTACCTGTCAGTCCATCTGAGTGCCTGAGTACCTGTCACAATCCATATGAGTACCTGAGTACCTGTCAAAGTTCATCTGAGTACCCGAGTACCTGTCACAGTCCATATGAGTACCTGAGTACCTATCACTGCCCTTCAGAGTACCCGAATACCAGTCACCAGGCCATCAGAGTACCTGTCATCAGGCCATCAGAGTACCCGAGTACCTGTCACCAGGCCATCAGAGTACCCAAGTGCCTGTCCCAGCCCATCAGAGTACCCAAGTACCTGTCACCAGCCCATCAGAGTACCCAAGTACCTGTCACCAGCCCATCAGAGTACCCGAGTACCTATCTGCAGCCCATCAGAGTACCTGAGTACCTATTTTCAGCCCATGCCTCATAGAATATACGTTGGGGTGTTTGCTTTCCAAAATGGGGTCATTTTGTGGATAATTTCACTTAAAAAAACTCACCATGCTACTTACTTAATACCTTGGAATGTCTACTTTCTAAAAAGGGGTCATTTGGGGGTAGTTGTACTTTCCTGACTTGTTAGAGCCGGTTCACACAGGGGCGACATGACTTTCAACACGACTTTTGGAGGCAATTTTGGACACGACTTGAACACGGCTTGGGCACAGCTTGGGGCGACTTACAACACGACTTTAAGTCGCCCCAGGCCAGGTGACTTTTGCCGTGGCCAATCAGAGAATGAGCTCTGAAGGGGTACTTCACGCCAAATTAAAAAAAAAGCATGGGTTCCCCCTCCGAGAGCATACCAGGCCCTTAGGTCTGGTATGGATTCTAATGGGAACCCTCTACGCAGAAAAAAACGGCATGGGGGTCCCCCCCAGATGCATACCAGAGGATGCTGGGACTGTGACATCATAATGGGCGGGGACATCATCTGGTGATGTCCCTATATAAGTCGTCGCATGCCGTATCCCTGCCATTGTGAGCGGAGGCAGCGACGAGGCAACATCTGAAGAGAAGACCAGAAGACCAGAAGACGGCGACAGCGGCGACAGAAGACCGCTTGTAAAAGAACTAGAAGAAGGCGCGGTGGCCCGGCAAGAAGAACCGAAGAGAGGGACAAGAACCCCGAAGTAAGAAGAGGGCGGCGGCGAAGAAGAAAGCCGGGCTCCTCCACCAATAGAAGAGCTAGCAGAAGATAACGGAGGAGTCCGGCGAGAAGACCCCCGAAGACGGAAGACCCCCGGAGCTGTGCAATAAACTATTTTAACCCTTGTGTGCTGTGTTTTTTTGTAAATTTTTTCCCAGAGGAATGGGTAGGGGTACATTGTACCCCATACTCATTCACATAGGGTGGGGGGCCTGGATCTGGGGGCCCCCTTATTAAAGGGGTCTCCCGGATTCCGATAAGCACCCCGCCCGCAGACCCCGACCACCAATGGCCAGGGTTGTTGAGAAGAGGCCCATGTCCTCATCAACATGGGGACAAGGTGCTTTGGGGTGGGGGGGCCGCGCGGTCCCCCCCTTCCCCAAGCACCCCCCCCATGTTGAGGGCACGCGGCCTGATACGGCTCAGGAGGGGGAGGGCCGCTCGCTCGTTCCCACCCTCTTTCCTAGCCGGCCGGGTAGCGTGCTCGGATAAGGGTCTGGTATGGATCTGGGGGGGACCCCCACGCCGTTTTTTGGGCGTAGGGGTTCCCCTTAGTAAACATTCCAGACCTAAGGGCCTGGTATGCTCTAGGAGGGGGAACCCACGCCAAATTTGTTTCATAAATTTGGCGTGGAGTTCCCTCTTGAGAGCTGATAATTCTGTCAGAGTCACCTCCGTATAGACGGAGATCCGACTTGGAGGCGACCTCAATTGAAATCAATGGGTACCAGTCGCCTACAAGTCGGATTGAAGTAGTACAGGAACCTTTTCTGAAGTCGGAGCGACTTCAGTAACGTTGATTAAGACGGCTCTCATTCACTTACATTGATTTTTACATGTTGTCCGACCTGAGGCGACTAGGGGCGACCTGAAGTCGGATCTGAGTCGCCCCTGTGTGAACCGGCTCTTAGTGTCTCAAGAAATGAGATACACCTGATGTACTGAAGGCCTGATCAGATGTGATAAATTTTCAGTGATTGGCACAATAGTTTGTAGACTCTATAACTTTTACAAAGACCAAATAATATACCGTATTTTTCGGACTATAAGGCGCACCGGATTATAAGGCGCACTAGCAACGACCGGCTGATAAAATGGATATTTCCATATATAAGGCGCATCGGACTATAAGGCGCACCGGATTATAAGGCGCACTAGCAACGACCGGCTGATAAAATGGATATTTCCATATATATATAAGGCGCATCGGACTATAAGGCGCACGGTCGATTTTGTGAGAAAATTTAGGCTTTTACGTGCGCCTTATAGTCCGAAGGTTAACGTCAAGAGACCGGGTGGCTTTTTCCACGAATCTCCATCCCTATTGATCTGTGACTCCATGCGCGCCCATCTGACAGATACTGTTAACAAAGAACTCCAGCGATGTCAACAGGTCATATATAAGGCGCACCGGATTATAAGGCGCACGGTCGTTTTTGGGAGAAAATTTAGGCTTTTACGTGCGCCTTATAGTCCGAAAAATACGGTACACTAATTTGGGTTATTTTTTTTACCAAAGATATGCAGCAGTATAGATTTTGGCCAAAATTTATGAAGAAAAATTACTAATTAGCAAAATTTTATGACAGAAACAAAGACAAAGGCTTTTTTTATTTTTTATTTATAGCACAAAAAAACCCCAATAGTGATTAAATACCACTAAAAGAAAGCTCTATTTGTGTGGAAAAAAGGACGCAAGTTTCATATGGGTACAGTGTTGCATGACTGAGTAATTGTCATTCAAACTGTGAGAGCGCTGAAAGCTGAAAATTGGTCTGGACAGGAAGGGGGTGTAAGTGCACTGTATTGAGGTGGTTAAAATGAGTACTTTTGATTTTTCACTTTCGTGTCCGATAGACTTACTAACAGTGTTCACATGTTCACACAAATTTTTTGCCTGTTCGCATGTTCTGCTGCAAACCAAACCAGGGTGTGTTCAGCTCATCCCTACCCACCACCATCAGCAGCTCACTTCACTTTTTGAGCTATGTTCAATAGGTCACTTGTGCATGTCCCTTTAAAGGATGTAATCAGATATTTCAAATGGACAGGTTTATCTTTTTATCCAATCAGATTATGCAAGTGCTTCCAAAAATCCAAAGGTAATGCTCAGAAATAAAACATATAGTATAAACAATCATAGTGCTTTCTGATGAAGCCACTCCCTGTGCCATAACGCATAAGGGCGGGGACCTGGTGATGCAAGACGTCTTCTCTAACAGTAGGGCAGAAGGGAATGCTGAAGTTACATGTACAGTAAGCAACACTAAGCAGAATCCAGCATTTGAGGGGATGGTATTAAAGCGATATTTAGAATGAATGGCAGAGTCTCCACAAACTGCAGCCTCTATCTATGATTCTCCCTGTGGTAGCACTATGATTGTTTATACACTTTGTTGTCTAAAGTATTGTGACACCTACGTTTACACGCACACCCACCCTTTGCAGCCACAACAGCTTCAACTCTTCTAGGAAGACTGTCCACAAGGTTTAGGAGTGTGTTTATGGGAATGTTTGATCATTCTTCCAGAAGCGCATTTGTGAGGTCAAGCACTGATGTGGAGAAGAAGGCCTAGCTTGCAGTCTCCACGCTAACTCATCCCAAAGATGTTTTTATTGGGTTGAGGTGCAGAGCAGTTAAGTACCCCAAATTCACTCATTCATGTCTTTATGGATGTTGCTCTGTGCACTGGTGCACAGTCATGTTGGAACAAGAAGGGGCCATCTCCAAACTGTTCTCACAAAGTTTGGAGCATGAAATTGTCCAAAATGTCTTGGTATGCGGACACTTTAAGCCCTTGTACAAACGTTCGGACATTCCGACAACCAAATCCGTCGGATTTTCCCAGCGGATTTTGTCCGAAACTGTTGCATACACACGGTTGGACAAAGTTGTCGGAAAATCTGATCGTTCAGAACATGATGACGTTATTTCGTTACGACGGGACTACGTTCATGCTAGTAGCCAATAGCTTTGGTGTAGGAATTTGATCTGAGCATGCGTGGTACTTAGTCCGATCGGAATTCTCTACACATGATCGGACAAAGTCCGATCGGATCATGTTGTCGGAAAATTTTACCGACAAGTTGGAAAACTTGGTCCGTCGGATACTCTGACGGAAACAGTCCGATGGAGACCACACACAGTCGGATTATCCGACAAAATGGTCCGATCGGACACATTCCGTTGGAATCTCCGACCGCGTGTACAAGGGCTTAGGGTTCCTTTTACTGGAATTAAGAAGCCAAGCCCAACCCCTGAAAAACAACCCCACACCACAATCCCCCCTCCACCAAATGATTTGGAGCAGTGCACAAAGCAAGGACCATAAAGACATGTATGAGCGAGTTTGAGGTAGATGAACTTGACTGGCCTGCACAGTCCTGACCTCAATCCGATAGAACAACTTTGGGATGAATTAGATCAAAGACTGCAAGCCATGCCTTCTTGTCCACATCAATGCCTGACCTCACAAATGCGCTTCTGGAAGAATGGTCAAACATTCCCATAGACACTCCTAAACCTTGTGGACAGCCTTCCCAGAATAGTTGATGTTGTTATAGCTGCAAAGGGTGGACCAACGCAATATTGAATATAAGACTGGGATGCCATTAAAGTTCATGTGCATGCAAAGGCAGGTGTTCCAATACTTTTGACAGTATATGTTTTATTCCTATGGATTTTTTGGGAGCGCTTGTACAGTTAGATATCATCATGGGAGAAACCTGTCCATTTGATACATCTGATTACATCCCTTGCAGCATGTGCAAGTGACATATTGAACATACTGTAGGTCAAAAAGTGAGGTGAGCTGCTAATGGTGGTGGAATGTGCAGCACGTTGGGGGATATTTACGAAAGGCAAATCCCCTTTGCACTTCAAGTGCACTTGAAAGTTCAATAAAAGTGCACTTGGAAGTGCAGTCGCTCTAAATCTAAGGGGTAGATCTGAAATGAGGGGAAGCTCTGTTGATTTTATCATCCAATCATGTGCAAGCTAAAATGCTGTTTTTTATTTTCCTTGCATGCCCCCCTCAAATCTACAGCAACTTTACTTCCAAGTGCACTTGCCGTGCAAAGTGGATTTTCTGTTAGTAAATAACCCCCATTGTGTGTTTATTTTATGGAATAAATAAAAAGATGAGGACAATCAATGAATCACACAATACATTGTGTTATTTTAGTTTTTATTTTACATAGTCAGTGGACTTTGGTTTAAATTTTCACTATATATTGTTGGTTATATTGTAGCACTAAATCATTGATTTTTCATAACTGCTTTACAAACATACCCTCCACTTTGCTCGTTTCAGGATTCCAAGGCAATCAGAACTTCAATCAAATAATAAATGGGAAATAAAAAGTCAAAAGAGAAAGAGTTGGACCAAATTGCCTCTCCTATACGCCACGGGATGGAGACCCACCAACAGAGTAATGATACCAATGAGCATGGGGGGTTGGCTCCCACAATGTGTGAGTACCTTTTTCAACATCTACTAAGGCAGCAAACACTCTACATACAAACATGGGATGGACATTTTTTACTATAAATGCGAAGGGTCTCAATCACCCAGTTAAACGTAAATCTTTATGGCAAGAAGCCCTTCAATACAACTATGACATACCAAGAGACGCATTTCTGCGCCGAAGAACCCCCTTCACTCATGTTTTAAGTGCCAATGCAGACTGTAAGAAGTGTGGAACTTTAACAGCTATCAGAGATACTATTAAAATGAAAAATGTGACAGCGCTGCATCAAAATAATTCACAAATGTAGATAATACCAATAATAGTGATCCTGTGCATAACGTGATATACTGAAAATAAACAATGACGATGATAAATAATGATGTGCACATTAGAAAATGTAAAAGAAATAAAGAAACAAAGTCCAAAATAAAGTGAAAAACTCCTCTGTTGGCATACGAAAAGATGCAGAGTATTTCTTTACTCCACACAGCCTCTAAGTGAAAAAGTGCTCCCGCCACCAAATACAGTAGTCGCTCACCTCCTTTCAAGACCCTGAGGGGGGTCAAACACACCTTGCACAATGTGCAGTAATCCTTCCAAAGACAACTCCACTGCTCCTTGCTGGTTTTTAAATTTTGACCTTCATGAACCCAGAGTATGATATAGGACTGATAAAGATTCCCCCCACTGTGTTAATTCCAACTCAGATCCCAAAAATGATCCACAGTGGCCAAAGATAATACATGGAAAGAGAAAACAAAGTGTCTCCAATAGTACAATAGCATTAGGATTAAAAATGATCCTCTCCACCCCAAGCTAGTATGCAACTCACATTTATTATAAAGTTTAAAAGCATAGATAATACATCAAGGGTCTCACTCGTTTAGGATAAAGTTCCACAGCCAGGCTCCACCTCTACTAGTTTCACCACCTCACACGTGGCTTCATCTGGAAGAATGACAGTATCAGAGATACTGTTTATTTCACTTCGCATGGTACAATTAAGGACCCCAGGGCAGATACCTGATCCTAATATGTGACATCAATCTCACAACTTATACCTGGTCAATGTGTATGCTTTTATATGGAGACTTTAATATCACTCCAGATCTAGCAATAGACTCTACAGCATCTCCAACAGGACATCCAGTATGTCTACTTCACTCAATTCAAACTCATGACCTTTTTGATGCTTGGCGGTGTACTCATCCTAGAGGCGATTCAGTTCGCATTGTGCGCTATACAAGTATTTCATTCATTCATTCAAAGAGACTTCACTTTTTTTTCCACAGCACACCTTTCATACACACGTATTGACTTGTTCCTGATGGACCGGTGGCTCCAATCAAAAATAACCTCTACCACCATTAACATCACGTGTTCTGACCATGCATCAGTTTTATTAACTGTACAAAATTCGATCTCTTCCAACACCTTTATTTGGAGATCCAATCCAATCAAAATTCCCTTTATATTGCACCCAATTACCAAGAACAAACTTTACCATTGGAAGGACATAGCTGATACATTCAGAAACTATTACAATAAGTTGTATAATCTCAAATCCGACCCTAACACATTCCAGCCTACACCAGACTTAATCAACAATTTTTTGCAAAATATAAACCTCCCCAGTTTGACGCTGGACCAATTGCATTCCTTAAATTCTCCCTTTACTGCTCTCGAAATTGATTGAGCTATTGAATCTCTACAAAGGCGGATCCAGAGTCAAGTCTCGGGTGTTGCTTACAGAACTCTATTTAACGTATCGTACAGTCCTATACTTGTTTAAACCAGTGACACTTTTATCATTCCAGATTAGATTATTGCATTAAAACAGACAGGATAGGTTTAACCACATATAACAATATTATTACAAAGATCATAAGAAGTTTGTATACTTATAACAGAATATTCCCAGACAAAATATTCACAAACAATATAAAATTATGTGTAAAAAAACAAATAGCAGAACCCAAACATTATCACTCTCCACTGGCTCCGAACACACAACAACAGAAAAATTTTATTTGTAAGTTATATAATATGAAAAATTCACAGAATTAGTTCAAGTCTTAGTTTTCCTTGTTTGGCAAACAGCTCGATAACTCGGTCAGTATTCACAGGAATATCTCTATGAATGTAAAAGTAAACACAAGCAATTTAACCGGTCCTCCACCATTCGTGACCGAAGCCATGTTTTAACACGATGGAGGGTTGAGAAAGATCTCTATGCTGTGGCCACACTTACAAGGAGAGTTGCTAAGATCAGAAATAAACTTCTGATGGTTGGGAAGAGGTCCTGGTCACACAAGTCCAACACTTCAAGAACTTTTTGTAATTTCCTTATGTTGTGATAACTCATTTCCACTTTGTAAGCCAGAGACTTAGTTCTCCCTGCAGCAATGCCTCCATTATCTTCTGCTTACCATCAGCTAGAAGAGGGTGAAAACGCTTTGATAATGATTGCACAGCTACAGGAACCATGGTTTCCATTTTTTTTTTCCAAAAAGTACTGCTGGCATCAAGATGTGAATCTGGAAACACTGCATTGAATTGTTTGGAAACTAGTTTTTAAATCATTAATAATGTTGTCCAGCAAGGGAATATACAACGATATCCTGTAGTATTCTTCAGTTGATTCTACATTGTAATTGCATCTATGCACTTGCCTGCATACAAGATGTGGCAATTTTAGTTCCACTCCAAGTTCTGAACCTAATTCTATAGCCTCCATATGCAAAGTGGAAAAAGTGCCATCAGCGTTACATCGCATATTCTCCATGGTTGCCTTAGTATCAGTCAAACAGTCAGATGCACTTGTTAAATCAATTGTTGGGGATTGAAGGAAGCAACTCAGAGGAAGGATTACTTTCAGAACACTGATGAGAGAAACCAAGGAAAATATAAATTCTGCACTGCACAGAGAATGGATGAGAGTAGATGCTGTTGAGCTAGTGCTTGAGCATTTCCATTGAGATATTGCAGATATGCACTCACCACTTTTACAAGTCCATCTCTAAATCTTATGAGAGAATCATGGCGCTCTACCCATCTAGTTTCACAAAGACTGGTAAGCTGAGAGCCTAACTCCTGCTTTAAAATAAAATGGCGCTTTGCTGCATGGTTAAAGAATAAAATGATTGATTTGACCACTGCTGCTGCATTGCGAACTGCTGTCACTTGTGAGGACTTTGAAATGTAATTGTTTAGACAATGATTGTAGCAAGGACATCTGCAACTGTTGGGTGCTACACAGAGAATCTCTGACACAGCACCAGCCACCTCTGAAGACATAACACTGCAACTGTCTGTTCCAATGCCAACACAATGAGTGATGCCCAGGGAGAGGTCTTTAATTAGTTGAATAACCATCTGGCCTAAAACCTTTCCTGTAAGCCTTGGTTCTGAACCTGAACTATCAATTCCCGATTCCTTCTGGGTTGCAAATTCATAAGCATCTACACATTTTATAAAATCCTCAAGAATCTATCCATTGTAGACATATCTAAAGTTGATTGTAAGTTGTTCGGTATGGGAAATGTCTGTAGCTTCATCAAATATTATACTAAATTAGCAAGCCACTTTAATTCTAGCTACAATGACATTACTGATTTCATCACCGCAACACATTTTGTGTGGATTTTGAAATGTATGTAGCACGAGAAGATGCAGTAAGGAGGTGCTTCTCTAAAATTTTGTCTCCAGATGCAACATGGTACCTCAGCAATTCCTGAAAGTTGCCTTCATTCACCTCCGGGGTGGAGTCATCCATTAAAGCACCATCATCTCGGTGGCCATGCAGAGGTGTATTTTGTCTACTCAAGAATATAATTGACTCAACGATAGGACGAATTTTCTCTTAGTTCTCTTTCACTTTCTGAAGACGATGCAAGTTTATTTGATTAACAATTTCATTTTCCGGATGCATGGCAGGTTTTTAAAATTGCATTTCCTTCAAATACACTCAACAAGCCTTGCATGGACATCCAGATTTCCATCCTTTCCCTGAAGCTTTTTAAAATTAGTAAGGGGCTCCATTACCAATTTTCCCAGGGCCATGTCTTTGTTATGACCACCTTTCCAATGTTGCGCAAACAATGCATAGTACTTGCAAAACAATCCCTTTTTGGCAGGTGAATACACTAGCCAAGGAAAACTGTCAATATGTTGCTTTGACAAGTATCTCTTTATTTCCCGATTTTCTCCATTCTTGGAAGTCATGTTCTGAACAGAGAAAGGTAATTCATATCCAGGATGAGGTTGTCATGGATTTTCCAATAGAAAGCATTTGGTGTAGTCATTGAATTTTTTTCCAAGATGAGTGCCAATGTCATTAATTAAGATGCTGCTGGTTTGAGGCGGGGTATCAGACAGGCAGTGGCGACACATTATGATGTTTCACCAGATATTGGCTCTACAAATGTGCCAGAACAGGATGGGAGGGTAGTGTCAATTTCCATACTTGAAGTGCTTTCTACTATTGGCTTTTCTCCTGATGACTTTTTTACACTGGTACTGAAGAAAGAATCTATAGTCCTCCAGTTCACTCTTTTCTGACTCATGTTGGTGTTTCTCTAATTAAAGTACAAAAGTGCACACTACAAGCCAAGTAATTGGCTATATAGAACAGCACTGTACACACATTGTTGACATGTACATGTACCATAACTGAATCGACCCCCTATATAAATATTGCAAGAATAGATTGCAGACATGATACAGGAGATGGTCAGAGACTGCAGACATGATACAAGAGATGATCAGAGACTGCAGACATGATACAGGAGATGATCAGAGATTGCAGATATGATACAAAAGGTGATCAGAGACTGCAGATATGATATAAAAGATGATCAGAGACTACAGACATGATACAGAAGACGATCAGAGACTGCAGACATGATACAAGAGATGATCAGAAACTGCAGACATAATACAAGAGATGACCATAGACTTCAGACATGATACAAGAGATGATCAAAGACTGCAGGCATAATACAGGAGATGATCAGAGACTGCAGACATGATACAGGAGATGATCAGAGACTGCAGACATGATAAAAGAGATGATCAGAGACTGCAGACATGATACAGGAGTTGATCAGAGACTGCAAACATGATACAAGGGATAATCAGAGACTGCAGTCATTAAACAGGAGTTGATCAGAGACTGCAGACATGATACAAGAGATGATCAGAGACTGCAGACATGATATAAGAGATGATCAGAGACTACAGACATGATACAAAAGATGATCAGAGACTGCAGACATGATACAAGAGATGACCAGAGACTTTAGACATGAAACAAGAGACAATCAGAGAATGCAGACATGATACAGGAGTTGGTCAGAAACTGCAGACATGATACAGGAGTTTATCAGAAACTACAGACATAATACAAGAGATGACCATAGACTGCAGACATGATACAAGAGATGATCAGAGACTGCAGACATGATACAAGAGATGACCATAGACTGAAGACATGATACAAGAGATGGTCAAACACTGCAAACATGATACAAGATATTATTGCATCAAGGCAGCCTCACCAGTGCCCATTAAATGCAGCCTTATCAGTGCCCAACAGTAATAAAAAAAACAATTGTCAGGGGTTCTAATGATCAAGTCTGCTGGTCAGTTTTTCAGGGACACCTGACTGGAAAGGTCAATGCATTTCTATAGACAGGCAGGTGTAAATGGTCCATTTATACCTGCCTACCTCCTCTCCGATTTGCTCTAAAAAAACTGGAGTGGGGATCTGTCGTCTTCTGTGTAGGCAAATCGGATCAGAAGTAGTTGGGTGTAAACAGACAGCGGAGTCCGTTTACACCCAGTTGCTCATAGAGTAGAGCAGGCTTAGTCTGTGTTTGCTCTTAGAAACTTGGCAGATACAGATGTGTCATCCGCGCGCTTGCTCCAATCAACAGGGGATCTGTCAGCCAATCTCCTGCTGATTGAAACAGAATCCGCCCCGTGTGAAAGCTTCTTTTTAAAATAACAGCAACATTGGTTACATTGTTTTCCTTATAAACTCACCTGTTCTGTTTCCTTTAAACTTTTGTACCATGAAATACCACAAATATTGCACGGAAACCCTGAAAATGTTTGCTCAATTGCCATGTCAGTGTTTAAAATTCAGTGTTAGATTTATTGATTTAACACATTTTTAGAAATATAAATATAAAAATAAATGCAGGTGGCCAGATTAAAGCACTGTTTGCTCTTTTGCAGCTCCACATTTAAATCAATATTCTGCATTATAATTTGATTAACCACTTGCAGACCATCTGCGGTACATGAAATTCAGCAGGTCGGCTCTATTGCATGAAACTACATACCTGTAGGCCATTTCGTGCAATAGCCAGTGAAGGCACGCGCACTGATTGGCCAGAGGGGGAGCCAATCACTGGGTCTGGTGGAAGCAATATCCACCAGCCCCACAGAGATAGAACAGTGGCCTGCAGATGTAAACAAGGCAGACCGCCATTCTGTCAGAGATGAACAGAGTGATCTTGTGTTCCTGCTAACCAGGAACATGGATCACTCTGTTCATCTAGTGAGTCCACCCCCCCACACAGTTAGCAAGCACCTCCTAGGCACACAGTTAACCCTTTGATCAACCCCTAATGTTAACCCCTTCCCAGCCAGTGATCAAATACCACCAAAATAAAGCTCTATTTGTGGGAAAAGGGACATCAATTTTATTTGGGTACAACATCACACGACCGCGCAATTGTCAGCCAGTCAAAGTAACGCAGCACAGTATCACAAAAAATGGCCTGGTCATACGGAGGGGTAAACTTTTTTCATACATAATGGCACACATGTATTTTGCGATTTGACACATGACATTCATTCATTCTTTTACTCACGTTTAGTGAATTATTTTGGTCCTCTGGTGAGGGGAGGGGTTCCATTTGCAGGAGCAATGGAGTGGAGATGGATCAGATGGATCCAGCAATCTTCTCAATAATTCTTCTTCCTGTATTCAATTCACTCCGCTCTGCAGACTGAGAAAGGTAGAGAAGATGGAGGAGGTGGGTGGAGCCAACTAGCAGCAAATCTCCAGGAACGGATGGTTTTAAGGGAGAATATTTTAAGACATTTAAAAATGTACTAACCCCACACTTAGAATGAGTTTACAACACAGCTCTTCCTCTTTCCCCTCTGAGATATTCAAAGAATTAATTATAACCTTGCCTAAACCAGGGAAAAGTCCAGACCTCAAAATTTTTGACCCATTTCGCTGTTAAATATTGATTTAAAACTGTACGCTAAACTGATAGCACTTAGAGTAGTGAAGATCCTGCCTATCCTTATACACCCAGATCAATCTGGATTTATGAAGGGCCGCCAGACAGTGGATGTCACCCATTTTTTAATCAATATAATTCAATTAGCTAACGTTAACAAAATGTTTTCTCTGCTCCTAGCCTTGGCCGCAGAGAAGGCGTTTGATATAATCCAATGGACTTACCTGGCTCGGGTTCTGTGTCCACTTTTGGGTTTGAGGGCCCGATTTATTCAGCCATCATGGCTTTGTATACCAAACCCTCTGCACAAGTGTTGATATCTGGCGTACTATTTACCCCCTTCTTTATTTCAAACGGAACTCGCCAGGGAGGCCCACTCTCACCACTAATATTTATTTTCCTAATGGAACCCTTAGCAACTTACATTCATAACCAGATTTCGGGTTTCCTAGTACAATTATTCGGTTCATTACGCAATGCAATTAGTTAACAAAGTTTCCTACTATAAGGTCAATAAAACAAAATCTTACATACTGGAACTGGGGGTACCTTTAGCCACGGAAAATAAACTTCCTTCCCAATTTACCTACGTGTGGAACCAAGAAGGGATTAATTATTTAGGCATCACCCTCACCCCTACAGTGGGGAATTTAGCCACAGCTAAATATTAATAAATTCTGCTCTCAACTACAGGGCCTAGCAAAGGTTGAGCTAACTTGGTCAGGGAATCTAGCAACATTCAAAATTATATTTTTACCTCAATTGCTTTACTTATTCAGAACCCTATCCATTCCTGTGCCCAACTCTTTCTTCCTAAAAGCACAATCACTACTATACAAATTCTTATGGAAAGGCAAAAGGGCTAGGTGCGCATTTAGCAAACTAGTTAAATCAAGTAAAGCCAAGGGGTCTGGACATGTTCTAATCAAGGATTACTACATAGCTTCAATTCTGATTCAATTAAAAGAATGGTTTCCAACCTCCCAGCATACCCTAAGGGCGGAAATGGAAACCACCAAATTCCTGGAAACAATTTGTACAACTATTTAATAGCTAGCCGCTTTAACCCACCCTAAACCTGCACCTGTCTCACCTACCATAATGGCTACTCTTTCAGTGTGGCATAATCTGCTCAGTATGTCCCTTGATGATACACGATAACCCTCATTATATTTCCCTACTTCAAGCTTAGCTTTGATTATTCCTGACCTCAAGCTCTACCAATGAGAATCTAAAGGCATTGGGACAATAGAACATTTATTAATAGGACCATGCTTAAAAACCTTTAGGTCCTTGCAAGTGGAATATGGTGTTTCTACTCTGGATCACTACAGTACTTGCAGATAGCACTTTCATAGAAACAACCCATCCCCTATCATTATTTTACCATAGCCCATAGCCCTATTCTATACATCTTCTGTGAATAATATAAAGTGTATTTCTCTATCTTACAATATTCTTAATAATAAGACTATTTTTACCAAATCCTCCTCCATTAGAGCATGGGAACACGATTTGGGGGAAATATACCCCTCTAAGTCCTGGCAAAAGGCGCTAAGTGTCACATATGTGGCAACAAAAAGTGTAAACCTTTGGGGATTAGCCCAAAAAAAAATCATTACAATGGTATCTAACACACTAACGTATCTCCAAATTTTCACCTCATACCCCACCCAGATGCTGGAGAAACTGTGGAGCCTTGGGCACACTATTCTATATCATGTGGTCGTGCCCCTCTTTATCAGTCTTTTGCCCAGCAATCTTCCGCTTAATAGCAAAAATGTTGAAGATTCAGTTTCCCATCAACCCCAGAATGGCTTTATTGTCATTAGACATTGATCTGTTTCATCCCTCCTTCAGAGGAGTAGTGACCCACATACTACTTGCAGTGTGCCTTGCATTGGTCAAACGGTGGAAGGACCCCAAGGTCCCAAATATAGGAGAATAATCCAGACAACCCAAACACATGCCACCTATGAGATACTTTTTTCCTATGGGTAAATATAATGCAGTCATTAATTCTTAGAAATCTTGGACAGAATGGTATGAAAGAGATACACTTAACGAGCATTGAAACTTCTCCTCACACTGGAGTTTGAAGACTATTATATTACTTTTTGACTGTGCTAAAAATATGCCAAAGTGTTATGTATTATTACTTTTTATGTTTTAACTATTTTGTTACCTCTTGAGTCATTTTGACTAGATTGTTACCGTAATTACTGGCCTCTATAGGAACAGTGTATGTTTCTTTGTGTTTTGTATAAACTATGAAACTTCAATAAATAAAGATTGAAACTAAAAAAGAAAGAGTCGGTCACATGACCTGTCAAAGTCATGTATTCTTTTTTTATTTTACACATTCAGTGGACTTTGGGGTTGATTTACTATAGGCAAATTGTCTGTGCACTGCAAGCAGTTGCTCTAGTTCTGAGGGGAACATGCAAGGGAAATAAAAAACTGTATATTGCTTGCACACGATTGGATAATAGAAATCAGCATAACTTTCCCTAATTTTAGAACTTTCCCTCAGACCTAGAGCAACTGCGCTTGCAGTGCACTTCTAGTATACAGTATATTTTCCTTTAGTAAATAAACCTATGTAGCGCCGGCTCCTGAAGAGCACGTGCTATGTGTTTTTGAAATTTAATATTTAACCTGGACCGCAATTTGGTTTGGGTTTAATTACTCCAAATTTTGACCTCAGCATCAGTCTGACTAGACTACAGGGTGTTCTGCCTGGCTATGGGGGGCACTGTCACTTCTGGCAGGCATGGTAACACAGTCTGGTTGGGTGCTTTAAGATTACTTCTCTCAGAGCCAGCCCAGTGGGAGTGTCACTCTTGCTGTACTTTCTAGGAGAGGGTACTTAAGAGGCAGATGTCACCTGTTTCGGGGTTCCGGTCCAGAAGTATGTTCTGACTACATGGTCCTGGTCCTCCTGACCAGCCCCCAGGACGCCTATGGCCTGGGGTGCGGATCCACCCAACTTTATGTCTCGGGGCTGGCTAGCCCGAGGCAAAGAAACTAGAGGAAGGATTCAGAGGTGGTCCGGTGCCGTCTCAAGTTCTGGAGAGGCCCAGCAACTTAAAAGTTATCCAGGGGAGGACTCTTCGGCAGAAGGCCACGCAAGGGTTGGCTTCTCAACAAGAGCCTGGTAAAGCTGAAGGACCTAAGCGAATCCAATCTCGTGCGGTATCGCCGGACCGGCTGCAAGATACTGGTACCACACGAGTGTTCTACAAGTATCCAAGTTTCCTTGTTCCTGTTCTATAACAAAGTCTGTGGCAGAGACTTATTCCTACGTGTTCTATTATAAAGTCTGTGGCAGAGACTTGTTCCTGACTCAAACACCCTGTTGGCTGCTAGGCCTGGTGAGAGAAGGACTATCAGATTAGGGTGAAGATCCAGCTGTGAATGGCTATTCTCTGGATTTACTCAAAGTAACAGAGTTCTCCTATACTGTCTTTGACATTAAGAGTACCTGGACTTTCCACCTAAACCCTCTGATCCTATACTGAGAGACTGATGTTTAACTACGTTCTTTGCATATAAAAATACCTTTAAGCGGATCTGTCGTCAGTCTCTATAGTTCTTGGGGCATCTAACGGTAATGGTAAGCCCAATAAAACCCAATAAAACCAGCTTCTCCTTCAGGGGTCAGTGCTACACCTATATATTGGTTACAGTGTAGTGCTAAATCATTGATTTTTCATTATTGCTTTGTGTGCTATACTTGTGTATTTTGTCAGCAGCACATTTTTAATATTTTTGTATTTGATTTTTAGTAACAAAATAGGGGTGCAAAAAGGGATTTTGGATAATTAAATATCTGTAAACCGGGTATAGCCAGGGAAAACCTCCTGTCACATGACAAAGACCTGCAAAGCAGAAGTCAGGCATTATAACATGCAAGCAAGGTAGAAGCACCGGCAGCCCTGCATCTCCCACAGGGCAATCAAGCATCTCAGTGAAAAACATATCAATTTAGAATTATTTTTCTAAAATCATTACAGTGCTAAAATCAACTGAAGGCGAGAAGGGCCAATCAAAGAATTGCTAATGTCGCAAACCTACCAGAAGAGTTTATTTTCTTTAAAATAGAAAAAACAAGGTTAGACATCACGTATGCATTGTACAAATAAGTGGTGCACAACAACATGTGTAGGAATATAACGACAAACAACATTGTCATGCAGTTATTAAGAAGAAGGATAAGGGGGGTATTAACATTCATACTCAGGCAGCTAGTTGCATTAATATATGTGTGCTAAAACACATGTTAACTAGTTTTGCTTTAAGGCAGTCCATTTTTTTCAGATTCAGCACTCCAAAATGCACAGTAGTACATTACTATGTATTGTGTTGCACCATTGAAGATGATTGACACCACAATGCATGCATAGTGCATTGCACATTACTACAACATACCACAACTACTAGGTATTATTCATATATAGTATGAGAGTTCTGAGTAGCCTTTGCTTCTACTGTTGCTCAAAGCAGTCAACATGTCAGTTTTTACTCTGTACACTGTACTGAAAAAATAACAGCAAATAGCTGGTTAATAGCTGTGAACTACAATCTCTTTTCTATCCTCCAATATTATACATGAGTCTCGTATTATAAGACCATCTATCATGGCTTACAATATTGTATATCCACCTGAGATTCGATAAAAAAAGATGTGAAGAATACATTAAATTAAACAGAGAGATTATTTGAATTCCTTTGGTGCGGACAAGCTGTGAAACCACTAACGGAAGAACAGGTGTGGCTTCTCTGTTATTCTGACACATATAATTAATCTAACGACGTAGACATCTGGTTCCATCATGATTAATATCTCTATTATCCATCTTAAGCAAACCTTTATAGATCACAAACTTGAACAAGTAAATGTATGTTAAAAGATCAATAAGTCTAAATGCAATCAGGTTTATGTAGACGCATTATTGATGATATCTAAAAAAATCTATGTAAATAATTCAAGACAGAGGCTTCAGAGGACTGTTGTAGGATAGAAGGACGAAGTAAGATCTGGAAATCTGCTTCAGGGTCATTGCTGCTATTATATTTTTGAGCCATCTTGCCAGAGTAACACCTGTCCAAACTGTCTGAACTCACATTGTACAGCTCTTTGCAGAAATTATATTGTCTTTGTACATCACAGCATTTAATGGTATTTTATATGAAAGATCTTTCCCTGAACTTCCACTTTAAATCTGCTGAACATGCATATTTAGGCCCATGGAAGAAGAATGCTGTTGGAGGCCTATTATCACGTACCTGGTGGAGACTGGAATGTTGTGGGGGCTTCTCTTGCACCTCTTGCCCAACACTCCCGAAGGTGGAGACAGAAAGTGTGAAGGCGTGGAGTGGCAGAAGTGACATGGTAGCTGACTGATTGTATCCGCACTGCATGTGGGTAGAACTGAATACCACAAACCTCAGGACACATGGATAGTTTGGCACCAGAGCAGTGGGTAGCAGAGGAAACAGAAAGGCAGGGAGAAGTCCCTAACAGCCCAGCAGCATGGAACAAATTCAGCAGACAGACCAAATCCAGGAAGCAGGCCAAGGCCAGTAACAGCTGGGCAAGGCAGAGGTTGAAGGTAACCAGATGAGAAAAGTTAAGGCAGAATGCAGAGAACCGATCAGCTTTCAGGACACACAGGAACAAGTTAAAGACCATTCAGCAACTTTTCTCAGTGACACACCATTTTAAATTGACCATTAGGCAAGTGTGCATGCCATTTGCTACATACATATGCGCATCCTCACGCTTGTAAATGTTGTGATTTAAAAGGCCCAGGGGTCAGTGAAAAGGGCCCCAGGCCCAGAGGGAAGGACCGTGGGACTGATGGAAAGGGCCACTAGACCGATGGAAAGGGCCCTGGAAGTCAGGGGGACTGTCATGGTTTTTTGCACCTGGGAGCCATGAAGGTTCTAGTTGCGAGACTGTGTCAGGGCTGGACGCCAGGTCTCTTAGCGTTGTGGCATTTGAATATCATTCAGAAGTCTCCAATCAGGAGTCCTTACGAGGCAGGTCAAGTTGTTTAAGAAAAGAGTGTAAAACACCCTTATCCCATAGGGATGCTGTTTTCCCAACTTTGTGGGTGATTAGCTGAAATTTGAACTTCCAGTAATGGTACACTTCCTCACATTGCAGCACCTCCAGCACTCCTCCACAGTCAGGGCAACAGAGAGAGGTGCATGCCATCAAAGTCTACATACTGCTTTCCTCCTCACAGCTACCATCACAGCCATTTGATGGAATATGTATGTGTTTTACGAAAGCTCTATAAATTGGTCAATTTCTATATGAGGAAGCGCTGAATCTCCCAAAATCTCCTAGAAGATATCTTGTAGGGTTGGGATGAGGCTCTGAGCACACATGGTCTATAGGGGACCTCTAATGTGAACATTTTGTCTCCTATTCTGATCCTCATAATAGTCTAGTCACAACAGTAATGTGTTATTAACAGTGTCCTGCTTCTGTGATTTTTCTCTCAAAAGCTCAACTTTGTTTATTAATTCCTTATGCTCTGATTCTAGTTTCTCTATTATTTACCCCAGGTAGGCGATTTCTTCCTTCAGGCTATTATTGCCAAGGTCAGTATTTTTTTTTTTTCTTCAAATGGTTTATTGTTTAGCTTTAATTTAGTATTTTTTATTTAGAGAGTGGATGTTGTCTCCTGTTTATGCATCTACCTGGTCATCTCTTGCACTGTGTAGGACCAGGCAGTAACACTAACAGCCCAGTTCTACAGTTTAAACATGGCTCTCCAGCAGAGCAGAGCCAAACAAGCTGCTGATAAAGCCTGTGCTTGTACAGCATTTGACACTGGAAAAAATACAATAGCAGGTCCAGTTCACTTTGCTTGTTCACATTGTTGTCAGTGAAGCCCTGAGAAAAAAAGGGGGTGCTTGGACCCCCAAACTATGTTGGCTATTTTTTGGATCATACCCCTTGACTTTTATTGTTATTCTGGACCCCTTAGCAGTGGTGTGGGGCTTCAATTTCAATCACTGTTAAACTACATGGCTACTGGAGCTGAGGGACAACCCCCAGGACAGTCAGCAAAAAGCCACAGAAAACCAGAGTCTATGGTCACACCTAGTCCAGTGGTGACCCCCTTATTAATGGACTAGGGGGTCCCATGACTGAATGACACTGGTTCCAAGGTCCATGTCATGGAGTATGACTTATACACCCAGCAGTTCAGGAGACAAGACCAGTTGGACCCCTAATGGCTATTCCTCAATGCAGACAATAGCTTGCCTATCTTAGTAGAAGGAATTACCTGTGTGAAGATCCAGATCGATGACCAGATGGTGGATCAAGTAGGGATGGTGGTGACTTGTGGCCTAGTAAGTTCAGCGTTGTCTATTGTCCTGGGCCTGAATGTTTTGAAATACTTGAACTTACTCCACTTACTGGCTAAATTTGAGCATTCTGGCCCGTGTACAAGGGGCTGTGGTCTGCAAGCTGTGTTGCTCAATGTGATACAGGCTTATGAGGCTCAACAAAGAGCAGCAAGGAAAAAGCCTGAACAAGTGAGGTTGTCATACACCTTGAAGCAACAGTTACTCCTGGCACCCCTCAAAAAGGTAGTCTGGTCCCTTCCCATCGAGTCTCACAGGAAACTTCAAGGAGTCACCATAATGGTGGAACCCCACCAAAACTCAGTTGCACCTGGGGAGTTACTGGTTGCTCGCACTCTATCCAAGGTCCACAAGGGGAAGGTCCTGGTGCAGCTCATCAACCTGGAGATGAGCTCAATTTCACTCCCCAACCATGCCATCCTAGCAGACCTGTATGTAGTGCCCCATCACTGTATCTCAGAGGCTCAGTAGAAGCCATACTACAGGCAGCCATGGCTTCGTTGGATGAGTCTCAATACCAACTACTGCTAGAACAGCTGGACATTCCGTTACGGAACTACCCTCTGCCGCAACAATGGCTGCTTCACCAATTGCTGGAAAAGCACCTACTGGCCTTTGTTCCCAGTTCAGAAAACTATGGGTACACAGAGGCCGTGACTATGGGCAGTCCAACCACTCCTGCAAGTTCCACAGAGAACAGAAAAACAGAAGTGTGAACCCAATTAAATATACAGAGTAGTTTATTAGAATGCAAAACAAAACATACTTAAAGAATGTTTTTACTCTGAAACACATTATCAGCCTTTCATCCCCATGCTGTCAGTGTCATGAAGTTCCAAGGTGGTGCGTCTAGCTGTGGCCATTGACAATTTTCATCTGTCTTCACATGGATTCCCCTGTGCTGGCCATAGGATCCTGTGTAGCTTCTGTAATACATCTTGAATCCAGCTAATCCCTGGAAGCTTCTGATGTAAGTGTGCCTTTTTTGTATGCTAATAAACGACTTTGTATATTTCACTGGGATTGCACTTCTGTTTTCTGAGCTGTTTTGGATATACTATACTATACTATACTATACTATATATCTACTATATATACTATACTATACTATATATCTCATGAGAAGCTGCAGTCCATCTGAAGATACAAGCCTATTAGAAACCATTCCTTGTGATGTGTGTCCTCATCTAAGCTGATTTTTTTAACTTGACTGGCTGGAATTTGGCAAGTTGGGACTTGTTGTGCTCTGGTTGCAGTTTGTGGGTTTTTATAAGCTCCACAAACTGTCCAGACGTGAACGAGGAATCGGTCTTGGGTCCAGACAAAGGGGTTAAAGAGGATTCAGTCAACCCCCATCTACCTGCGGCCCCGAAGTCACAACCAGAAGATGATTACCTGCGACATGACTCCACAAAGGATAATGTTTGCCGGCCTTTGCGGTTTAACCATGGGCAGCTCCCTGCAAAATACTCTGATTATGTTGAAAACATATATAAAAAGATCATTATATATGTGTGATACAAGGTAGTGCTTCATCTTTTTATATATGTTTTCACTTTTCCTGCTAATAACAGTTAATGTCTAGCAGCAACCTTAATTAGTTAATCACACAGTTATTCATTATTAGTAGCGTAGAAGTACCTTCTATTTATTTATTTTTCACTCTGATTATGTTGTTTGAACTTTTTCCTGTTGTGCCTTAACTATGTTCCGTGCTTTTGTCATGTTGTTTTGTCATGCCAAGATGGTGAGGACACCATCTGTCAAAGAGTGGGGGAGTGTAGGCAGGTGAAGTCTATTTTCTCCACTGTAGGTGGTGGTCAACCGCAGCGGCAATGCAGTTGGAGGGGAAGTCAAGAGGATTTGGTTTCTTTGAAAGTCAAGAGGATATGGTTTCTTTGGTCACTGGTTGAAGCTATCCAATTGGATGCTGCCACCCCATGTGACTCTGGCAGCCATCTTGGGACAGGCAGAGCCCATATAAGGCCCTGGCTCCCAGGCTTGGTACGTATTTTGCATGTGGTTAGTGTAAGTACAGATTACCCATCTGACAGGGACAGTGATTATCATCAGGGAGAGGTTGCAGATTAGTAGGGAAAGGATAGGGACATGCCATCGTTCTTGGAGACCTCCCCATTAAGGCATGGCCTGGCCAGGCCACATTATGCCCCTCACGACAGATGCTGTTGGAACACCCGAGACCTGCTCTTCTACCCAATGCTGTTGCATTTTGTAACTGTTCCTGGTCAGGTGCCTTCCCGTTGGGCTTGTTGTGAATTGCCAAACTTCAATTTTAATATAAGTTCTGTTTTCTGCAATTGAACTCTGAGTGTCTACTGCTGCCTCACCACATTGCGCCTCTACACATACTGAGCTGCCTAACCAAAAACCATCTGTTTCTCCCATGGAGAGGGCGTTGAGGGGCAGTAAAACTTCAGCAAGGAAGTGCCTTAGTTTACCCTCTGGGAGAAGGAGGCACTAAAGGCTGCAGCAGGTATGCAAAGGCACCTTTATCTGCAATTTATGCCCATGGGCAGCTTTTTTATTTCTGAAAGATTCCCTGTCGCCACACCATTAATTTCAAGTATTTCCTATAAGATTAAATGCACATTTAACATATTTTATTCATGTTGTTTACCTGTACAAGTCTCCCTTGTGGGGGCATTTAAAAACCCTGAAACTGCTTCTGGATGTCACCATCTTGGATTTGATTCAGTAGCTCCAGCAGTCTCAGAGCTGTCACTCAAGTGATACTCAATAGTATTCCATTAAACTGAACGCCTGGCTGCTACATAAAAGCCTATGTATAGAGGTGAAAGAAGGGGAGGAGCTGGACCAATGCAGTATTTAGACACTCCCAGCAGAGGAGAGAGCTATAACATGTAATATGTGAGGGAATTGATTAGTTACAATTTCTAGCACATTGCAGATGAATAAAATCTGATGCAAGAGAAACAACACTGCAAATAAGCTGTTTTGTTTTTTTCTAAAGAGGAGGTCCACCCCACAAAAATAAAAATAAAAGCCAACAGCTACAGATACTGCAGCTGCTGGCTTTTAATAATAGAACACTTACCTGTCCTGGAGTCCAGTGATGTTGGCACTGCAGCTGATGTTATCATCAGCTGTCGGGTGCTGCCGCCGTCATTGCTGGTAAGGGAACCTGGCAGTGTAGCCTTACGTCTTCACGCCGGGAACCCTACTGCGCATGTGCGAGTCCCCCGCTCCTCTCTCCAAATGGGGGAGGAAAAGGGAGCCCGCAGTCAAAGACAGGTATCCTGCCCCCCCTTCCCCCAAAAAGGTGCCAGTTGTGGCACCGGATGGGGAGAGAAAACAAATGAGTGGAAGTTACATTTTTGAGTGGAACTCCGCTTTAGGTACATTGAGCCCTGGTTCACACCAGTTCTACTTCAGTGCGATTCTAAAGCGCACATCATTGCGATTTACACTGATGATTTCATTGTGGCTAGCGACTACAGAGGTCTATGCAAGTTGCAATGAAATAAGTAAAAAGTAGTGAAGGAAGTTTTTTCATAATCGCTGCGTCATGAGTCGTTATGATATGAACAGTTCCATTGCCGGGGTGTGACTTGTCATGTTATTTGGAACTGTCAAATCGCATGGTAAGTCACACAGGTGTGAATGGGGGCTTAATCTTTGATATAGGAAACTACAGTAATTTTAATAATCAACTTGTGCGTCTTTCACGTTTCACTTCTCTGAAATGATAAAGGTAAACTCGAATTGTTTTGTGTTGCTTACTACTGCACTCTATCAGTGCACTGCCCCGTTCAACAACTTGATGCTAAATTTGTTACTGATTTTGTGCTTGGTTTAGAGTCCCTTTTAAGTTCAGCAGTGACTGTAATGGATCACAAATCTCAATATTTTAGAACACTCCAGAGCCTAGACTAAACATTCCCATTAGTAAGAATTATAGTATGTTTACATGTGCCTTGTTTTTGGATTCTGAATGCATTGTTTGGCAGAAGTAAATGTCTGCAAAAAACGAATGGATTTCTAATTGTAAGAAAATGATTTAATTGCAACACAAAAGCCCCATACACACAATCAGAAATTCTGCCAGCAAAAGTCGGATGTGAGCTTTTGGTCAGAAAATTCCGACTGTGTATGCTCAATTGGACTTTTGCTGGTAGAATTCCTACCAGCAAAAGATTGAGAGCAGGTTCTCTATTTTTCGGTCGGAAAAAGTTCCAATCGGAAATTCTGATTGTCTGTACAAATTCCAACGCGTAAAATTCCTACACATGCTCGGAAACAATTCGACGCATGCTCAGAAGCATTGAACTTCATTTTCTCAGCTCTTCGTAGTGTTGTACTTCGCCACGTTCTTGAAGGTCGAAAGTGTGTATGCAAGCCAAGCTTGAGCTGAATTCCTTAGGAAAAAACATCCAGGTTTTTTTCCAAAGGAAAAATCCACTCGTTTGTATGGGGCAAAACCCTTTGTGTGTGTTTCGGACATAACAGACCCTTGTGTAGCAATGACCCTTGTGTAGCAATGACTCCCCAAAGGAATCGCTGGAAATTCATGGGCCCCCCTACCTGTCAGGAGGCTGCCCACCATATTTCCAGTTCCTGTAGTTCACTAACAAAATTTAGCTCCAGTCAAAGGATGTCTTTATTCTTTATACTGTTTTTACAGGTTTTTTTGCAGCTCTTAAACAAAATGAAGGAGGGTGTTGGATACAAGAAAAACTCTGAGGACAGCTTACTGAAAAATCCCAGCCTTAACAGGCCTTTTAATAGCAGCCACAATGTCATATTTACAAAGAGGGAACACCTAAATAAACCTGTAAATCTATGAGAGCAGTCACAGTCTTAATGTAACTCCAGATTGTTTAACATTTTTTTTAGGCTTTTTTCCCTTTTACCCTTATTTGTTCCCTTATTTTTACCTGGTGATCCTGCCAGTAACACACTTCTTTTCCTGCAGTGGCACTGTACTGTCTATTGGGGAACAATATTGTCACCCTAGGAAAGGAAGAATGTTTTTTTTACCTATTTGCATGTATAAAATATATACCAAAACATTTTCAAATATATACCAGTATATTTTGAATATATAGCAAAAAACTTAGGACACTAAATGGTAGAAAATAATAGAAGTTCATTGATAGTCTTTAATTTAGCTTTATTTTAGTCGCATTACTGAATTTCTCACCTGAAAATAGTGATCACTTTAAAAAAAATATATAGATATTCATCCTGGTGTACTGTATTTGCTTTGTAAATTGATCATATAGAATCTGAAAATGTCAAGAAAATGTTTTTTTTCTTTACAGATCAGACACTTTTTAAACAACAACCACTTCTTCTTTTTCTTCAGGGATTATCACCCCATAAGTACCACCAACTATTGATCATGTTTGTCAACTTCCAAAAATTATATGATCCAGCAATTTTAAATTCGTTTTTTTATTAAGTTTATTTTCTGTTATGTTTATACTTTTTTAATCAGTATAATAAAATCTATGAATTTTAACAGTTGTTCATGTTATTGCCACCTTAAAAATCCCATGTGAGCAATTTTTGTTTGTCCTATTTTTTTTTAATCCAGTACATTTTTCTATTGAGATTTAATACAGTAAACAAAATAAAAAAATAAATAAAAACACAATACATACAAACTACCCAAATACAGTCCCAACACACATATCATTAAACAAACCATAAACACCCCCCTGCCATACTCCAATCTCTCTCTCTATTTCCCTGCTCTTACTATAGGGCTCCTTCCAAATCAAGGCCTAGAGCATCCATACATCTTCTCTATATAGTCTCAAATTTCCCTTGACAGCATCAATGCAGTAAAATATATTTCTCTTTTAGTAGTGTTTCTTTTATTTGCATTCTTCATTCCTCCACTGTTGGTGGATAAACTGAAATCCGTTTTTGTGCTGCCCTTTTCTTTAATTGATGGGATGCGCTGTCCAAGAGTTTTCCTCGGTTAATTTTCTCTTGTGCTACTTTTTTTTCTTCATTTTCATTGTTGTTTTTTCCTTTAACAGACCAAGTTTCCAGCAGAAGTGGCAGTTGGAGGGTTGAGACAAGCCATTTAACACTACCAGGGGTTCTTACAATTGTCATATTTTATTCATTTATATAAAATCTTTGTTTCAAAAGATAAAATAAAAAAACTGTTGCTTTAACTGCTTAAAATGTGTTAGCTGGTGTTCAGCTTTAGTTTGTTAGTCAAGTCCATCCAAAACTGCTAGTACATCTAATGCCACGTCTAGGTCTGACGGAATCAGTCCGTCGGACATTACGATTGTGTGTGGGCTAATCCGATCGTTTTTCGTTTAAAAAAATCAGATGGACCTAGAAATAGAATATGTTTCAAATCTGTAAGACGTACTCAATTCCTATCGGGAAAACCGCCTGTATGCTGGTCCGACAGACCAAATACGACGCAAGGCCAGCTATTGGCTACTGGTTATTGAACTTCCTTTTCTAGTCCCGGCGTATGTCTTCACGTTCAAAACGAATGGACTCCGTTCGCATGTGGGCAAGTTCGTTCATTTGGAAGTCAGTCGGAACTCGGCCGAATGTCCGTCGGGAAGACCGTCTGAGCTTTTCTGCCGGAAAGTCCAGTCGTGTGTACGCGGTATAACAATACCCTCTCCCTAGAATGAAAATGTCGCTGTCCAAGGGTGACACTGTTGCTTCTCCATCCAGAGTGAAGACAGCCCAAGACAGGAAGAACTTAACTGGGAATATGGGAATGAAAGACATGCCACACACACTTAGCCCATGAAGGGTCAGCATATGCATTTCACACTCCTGTGCTTAATCCTTGCTAATTACCCAGAGTGTGTATGCCTGTTGCCCAGACTTAACTGACTAGATCATCTGGTGATCCTCTTGCCACCACACCACAACCAACACACTTAAATTGATTCTATAGGTTTAAGGATTTTTACTTTCATGCAATCTATGCAAACCCTTTTCTGTGCAGCAGTCCCCCCCCCCCCCAAGTCCCCCTAATACCATAGCCCGATCTTCCTTCATTACTGTGCACGTGGCTCTATATGTGAATGAATACACAGAGTAGCCACTTTCGAGAGAGCCTGCCTGAGTCCCCCCAGTGCAAGCTGCTCGCTCCAGGGGCCCTCAGCAGAAAGGATGAGCCAGGAGCACCAGCGGGGGACTCAAAAAGAGGAGGAGCAGGGCTTCTCTGTGCAAAACCACTGCACGAAGCAAGTAAATATAACATGTTTATTATTGTAATGTAAAAAAAATCTGAAGCTTTAATATCACTTTTTTTGTTTAAGAATAACAAAAAATGCTTTACTTACCTGCTTTGTGCTAGTGTAATTTTGCACTGAGCAGCTCGGATCCTCCACTTCTCAGGTCCCTCGTTGGTGCTTCTGGCTCCTCCCGCCTGCCAAGTGCCCCCAAAACAAGCAGCTTGCTATGAGGGCACCCGAGTAGGCTTGCTTCCGAGGCACTGCTCTGTGTGTCCATCAGGGACTTAGTTCCACCCCTCTCTCCTCATCATCTCACTGACTTTTATTGACAGCAGTGGGAGCCAATGGCACTCGCTGCTGTCTCAGCCAATGAGGAGGGAGAGTCCCCGGACAACCGAGGCACTTGTGCAACATCACTGGATTGAGATGGAGCATTAAGGTAAAAAAACTGCCTTTAGAACCACTTTAGGTTTACTAAGCTCCAATATTTTACATTGTTAAATAAAAAGGGTCTCTCTCCTAACCTATGATGTTACAAAATTATATTAAGGTCTGTGGGGGAAGGAATCTGAAAGTCTCCTTTATTTAATGAAAGGGAGTCCCATGCCATTTTTTTTTAAAGAGACAGTACACATTTATTAATTAAAAAAAAAAAACAGAAAAACAAAGCCTCCACCAAGCCATCTTTTCACAGTGTTGAGCGACCAGGGCCAATCCCCCATGGGCTATCCCCAATGTAGGACATTTGTGATGAGACCTATAGAAATCTGGAAGCCCCCTTTAGCATAAGGGTGCCTCTACAGTATCTCACAATAGTGAGTACACCCCTCACATTTTTGTAAATATTTTATTATATCTTTTTATGTGACAACACTGAAGAAATTACACTTTGCTACAATGTAAAGTAGTGAGTGTACAGCTTGTATAACCGTGTATAACCGTGTAGATTTGCTGTCCCATCAAAATACCATAACCCAACACACAGCCATTAATGTCTAAACCACTGGCAACAAAAATGAGTACACCCCTAAGTGAAAATGTCCAAATGAGGCCCAATTAGCCATTTCCCTCCCTGGTGTCATGCGACTTATTAGTGTTACAAGGTCTCAGGTGTGAATGGGGAGCAGGTGTGTTAAATTTGGTGTTATCGCTCTCACTTTCTCATACTGGTCACTGGAAGTTCAACATGGCACCTCATGGGAAAGAACTCTGAGGATCTGACATTTTTTTTTGCTCTACATAAAGATGGCCTAGGCTATAGAAAGATTGCCAAGACCCTTAAATGAAAATGCAGCTCGGTGGTCAAGACCATACAGTGATTTAGCAGGACAGGTTCCACTCAGAACAGGCCTCACCATGGTCGACTAAAGGAGTTGAGTGCACATGCTCAGCATCATATCCAGAGGTTGTCTTTGGGAAATAGATGTATGAGTGCTGCCAGCATTGCTGCAGAGGTTGAAGGGGTGGGGGGTCAGCCTGTCAGTGCTCAGATCATGCACCACACACTGCATCAAATTGGTCCGCATGGCTGTCGTCCCAGAAGGAAGCCTCTAGAGCTGCACAATTAACCGTTAAAATATTACGATCTCGATTCACCCCCTCTGACGATCTGTATTGCAGTGTTTCCCGATTCTTTCATGTAACAAGTATAGCGTTCTCTGCTCACTCTGGCAGTCTGCCAAACTGGCAGTCTGCCAAGTTTTCTAACAACATTGTAACACTGTAACATTGTAAACACTTAAAGTCTAAACCTTTTTATGACACTTGTTTCTTACAATTAAAATCATTTTTTTTTGCTAGAAAATTACTTGAAACCCCCAAACATTATATATATATTTTTTTTTATCAGAGGCCCTAGGGAATAAAACGGCTATTGTTGCAATATTTTATGTCACACTGTATTTGCACAGAGGTCTTTCAAATGCAGTTTTTTGGGAAAAATACACCTCGACAAATAAAAAAAAAAAAAGAAGAATCACGATTTATCTTCTAAGCAAAAAAATTGTGATTCTAATTTTAGTCAGAATCATGCAGCTCTAGAAGCCTCCTCTAAAGATGATACATAAGAAAGCCTGCAAACAGTTGGCTGAAGACAAGCAGACTAAGAACATGCATTACTGGAACCATATCCTGTGGTCTGATGAGACCAAGATACATTTATTTGGTTCAGATGGTGTCAAGCGTGTGTGGTGGCAACCAGGTTAAGAGTACAAAGACAAGTGTGTCTTGCCTACAGTCAAGCACGATGACGGGAGTGTCATGGTCTGGGGCTGCATAAGTGCTGCCGGCACTGGAGAACTACAGTTCATTGAGGAAACCATGAATGCCAACATGTACTGTGACATTCTGAAGTAAAGCATGATCCCCTCCCTTCGGAGATCGCAGGACATATTTCCAACATGATAATGACCCCAAACACACCTCCAAGATGACCCCAAACACACCTCCAAGTTGACCCCAAACACACCTCCAGGTTATTGAGCCATGCTTTGAAGAAAGATTATTGAAGCAGCCAGACAAAAGGAATTTCGAGGAGAGAGGAGGAAATCGTATCTACTGTTGTAGGAGTCTTTCAATAAGCTGGATTACTGAAGGCAAACATTAAGCATACCAATAAATGGAACATCAACTATCTGTTGCAGTATTCAGGCCTGTTTTTTTTCTTTTTTTGGGTTGAATATGTGACCAGCAGCAGAGGACCTAAAGCTGTCACTGGTTCCCTACAGACAGGCTGGGAACGAGCTGGGTCATGTGACAACTGTAAAAAAAAATGAACCTGGAGAAATCAACTGGTTGTGGAGTAGTTTTGCAAGCCTGGAGCCATTAGCTGGAACCTGAGTATTCGTGAGCTGATCATAAGATGATCTTTGTGAGGATTATTATTGAAAGTGTCATTAGACCCAAGGGGGTCTTGAATTGAGGGGAGCAGACATTGCACACTGTGATGGTGGTGATCATCTGTCAGCACATATTTTCCGCAAAGACTGTCACGGAGCACGGATTGTTTTGGATTTAAGTTTTTTCAGCAATCAAGAGCTTGTTTGCTTATTATTGTGCATGTGTATTTTTATTTGTTTATTATAGTTTATTACATATTCACTGGACACTATTGTTAATTAGTCATTGTGAAATTTAGCGCACTATTAATTGTTTTATATATATTTTTATGTGGTGTCAGTACACATTCGAATACTTGAAGCTGTTTTTCATTTAATGAGTGTTAATTTATATAATTTTCTGTTTTTTCATATTAACGCTTAGGTAACCACATTGTAAAATGTGTTCAGCGATTTGCTAAACTGCGAACAGGCTAAGTTTAAATCAAACTCAAGTTTGATCCAGACCTAAAACCCATCTCTATTGTGGACCTCCTCTTGTACCAGAAAACAGACCCACATTAGTCTTATTATTTTACCTTTTTTTTCATATAAAGAAAACAGAAACTGTGGAAAAAAAGTAAGCACAAAACTTAAAGGTGACAGTACCCAAACTATAATCAAATACAAACCAAACAAATAGGAAGAAATACGAAAAACGCTAAATGAAATACAATTACCTATCATAAATACGTCCTTCAAAAAAATTGACAAAAACACCCTCTGTATCAAGAAAGCAAGTGAACTTTTCTGCAACAGAACCATAAAATCAGTAAAAAACACACTTCAGGACTTACTACAACACAAAATATTTTCTTAAAATCAGGAACACGAACCAGAAGGTTTTTTTTTTCTGCCTCTAAACGTTGAGCTCAAAATATGCCTCTAAAAAACATAATGTGCATGGACACATAGGAAAACATTGAGCTGCTTTTACAGGCAGAACACAAAACTCCAGTAGGATCAACGTTTTTTTAAGCCAGTGTGCATGGAGTCTAATGCCGCATACACATGACCAGACTTTTTGACAGCAAAGGTCCAACGGAATGAATCCGTCGGACAATTTGATCGTGTGTGGGCTCCATCAGACCTTTGCTTGCCAAAAATCCAACAGACTTTAGAAATAGAACATGTTTTAAATGTTCCCGCCGGAACTCCCCTGGACCAAGTTCCTAGCGGGAAACCCATTCATCTGTATGCTGGTACGATGGACCAAATACGACGCTCGGGCAACTACAGCACCTGCCCGCAAGAATGTTTCCAGCGCAATCCTATCACGCTGGTTCTCGGCGACCAGGGTACTGTAAATCTCACGCTGGCTGCAACAGGAAAAACACATTTCCCTGTTGCAGCGAGCGCGAGAGGGAATGCCCCTCCATACTTAGGCCTGGTATGGATTTTAAGGGGAACCCCCAATGCCAAAAAAACGTGTGGGGGTCCCCCCAAAATCCATACCAGACCCTTATCCGAGCACGCAGCCCAGCCGGTCAGGAGCCGTACCAGGCCACATTCCCTCAACATGCGGTCCCTCCACCCCAAAGCACCTTGTCCCCATGTTGATGAGGACAAGGGCCTCTACCGACAACCCTGGCCATTGGTTGTCGGGGTCTGCGGGTGGGGGGCTTATTGGAATCTGGGAGCCCCCTTTAATAAGGGGTCCCCAGATCCCGTCCCGCCACCCTATGTGAATAAGTTTGGGGTACATCGTACCCCTACCCATTCACCTGGAGGAAAAAGTGTCAATTAAAAAAACACACTACACAGGTTTTTAAAGTCGTTTATTAGGCAGCTCCGGGGGTCTCTTCCGACTTCTCCGTGCTTTCCGGTTCTTCTTCCTCTCTCTGGTCTTGTCTCCCACTCTCCGGTTCTTCTTCCGGGCTCCTCCACTATCTTCTGCTCTTTTGCTGTTCTTTTGCTAGCGGTGGCCCAGCTTTCTCCTTCGTTGTCGAAGTTGCGGTCACCATCTTCTTCTTCTTCCTGCATCTTTTCTTCCTATGTTGACACAACGCTCTCTTCCGCTGTAATAATGTGGACACGGTGCACAGCGACTTATATAGGCATAAGGGGCGGGGTCCTTGAGTGATGTCAACGGGTGACCCTGCCCCTTATGACATCACAGTCCGGGGGCATGCCTGCTGTTTCCAGAGCATTACAGTGGGAGAGAGCGTTGTGTCAACATCGTAAAAACAGAAGAAGGAAGAAGAAGAAGAAGAATGGTGGCGGCAACAAAGGTGAAAGGCGGGCCACTGCTAGCAAAAGAGCGGCAAAAGAGCAGAAGATAGCGGAGAAGCCCGGCAGAAGAACTGGAGAGCGGGAGAAGAGGCCAGAGAGTGGGAGAAGAACCGGAAAGTGCAGAGAAGTCAGAAGAGAACCCCGAAGTCAGAAGAAGACCCCTGGAGCTGTCTAATAAACTACTTTAAAAACCTCTGTAGTGTGTTTTTTTTATTGACACTTTTTCCGCCAGGTGAATAGGTAGGGGTACGATGTACCCCATACTTGCTCATCAACATGGGGACAAGGTGCTTTGGGGTGGGGGGCCCGCAGGTCAGGGCTGTGTGCTCGGATACGGATCTGGTGTGGATTTTGGGGGGATTTTTTTCTGTGTAGGGGGTTCCCCTTAAAACCCATACCAGGAGATGGGGCTTGCAAGGTGTCAATTTCGCTGATAAAAGTGGCAAGATTGACTTCCTTTTCTAGTCCCGTCGTAACTCATCACCTTCAAAATGAATGGACTTAAGTCCATGTGTGGGCAAGTCCGTTCATTTGGAAGTCCGCCGGAACTCTGTTGGGAAGTCCAGCGGACCTAGTCTGCCGGAAAGTCCAGTCATGTGTGGGCAAGTCCGTTCGTTCGGAAAGTCCATCAGAACTCCGCCGGAATTCTGGTGGGAAGTCCGTCAGACCCTAGTTTGCTGGAAAGTCCGTCGTGTGTACAGGGCATAAGTCCTAATCAAAGGATTTTTATTGAGAAAAAAAACACCTCATCTAAAACTGAACTTTATATTGTAAGGGTTTTAGATTTTTGTACATTCTTAACTTTCTCAGTTTTGAAGAGACTGCTTTTTGTCTTACCATGTACTTTCTTAAACTGGTTTCAGAAGGGGATGCTCTTTCTTCATTATAATCACCTGAGCAATCTCAGTGTTGTAATAACACAAGCTGCAGTGTTTGCTACCCTTCAGGCAAGGTGGTGTATTAGAAAGTATCTCTCCAAAAAAAAAAAAAAACTCATATTGCAGAAGTTGCCTGTAATTTTACTTTTAGTTCAGTCATGACGGGAAGGCAGTAAGCCAATCTCACAAGCAAGGCATCAACTTTCTGGGGGAGTTCTAACACATACAAAGGAATGCCCTCCAGGGCTCCATATTGCAGGGAAGGGAAATGGAAAGGTCATATTAAAAAATGCCTTGTGTAGCAATTATACTATTTGTGCTATATTATTATTATTTTAAAAATGTGGCATTTTCTTTTGACACCTTATGAACCACAACTAGCCCATAACTAATCCCTTCTCTTCTTAATTTTTTTTTTTATATTTAGAATAAAGCTTTATTCTTTTTCCAGTAAATACAGACCGAGAAAGAGCATCATCAAACCAATTCCAGATAACATTCCTATTGCAAGAGACAAAGGTAGCAAATTTGCTCCATGTACGAGCTGAACAATTTGAATATATGTGAATACAAAAGTATGCCATGTACAGTATAGCACTTCTGTTGAGGAACCACGGAGGCAGAACATATTAAAGCTTAAAAGTGTACAGTAAGTGTGCCACGTAGGTCGCCTCCTGGGTCTTGTAGTTTGGTAAAAGCATAGCAATGCATTTTAACCCAAAAAAAGACCGCTGTCCTATTTAGTTTTTTTTTTTGTTTTTTGTTTTTTACATTTGCTTCAGTTTTTTTTCTTCATTTTATAATGGAAACATTTTAATAGCTTTTTTTTTTTTGTAATGCCATTGTCCTGGTTCAGATCTGTTAAGACATGATAAATGAATAATTCACTTTTCAAAGCAACTCTGCCACTATACAAAAGAGGACAGGAAATACTCCCCTATCCTGCTAAAGTCTATACTAAAACTAAAATTGGTGGCAGCGATCTACAAACCACCCGATCACTTCCATGGACACAAAAACACATCATTCCCCCACGTGACTCCCCCACCGCCATATATCTCAGGCTCCACTGTGCTATTTGCATGGCGAGTATCATTGATTAAGGCATAAGGATCCTCCCTCCGGTGAATGAGCCAGGAAGCAATGTGTGCTTTATCACTTCATGGGTCAGAACTGTCATGTCCTGTAAGGCCAGGGAATAAGCTAATGTAGCACAATCTGCATTCTGTTAACTCCTGTGGAGTGCAGGAGAGGCAACAGGGGTCTAATAGACCCCTGCTGTCTCTTTGAAGATAAGCTCTCACTGGTAAAATGCTATCTCATGGGGGATATTGGTCCCATGTTATGTGAAAAAGCGTTTAAAAAATTTAAGTAAGGTATAAAAAAACTTAAAGTCCCTCACCCCCATATACATGCACATACATGTCTAAATGCAGGTGTTGGGTGTGGCTACATATGAAAACAATTGGGCTACACAAGTTATATATCGCTGTGGTCTACTGGAGTGACAGCAATAATTCTAAGGCCAATATTCACAGCTATTCTTAAAATGATAACCTGTAAAGGTTTTTAAAACATCATCTGAAGTTTGTTGCCATATCAGGGACACATTTCATTTGAAAACATTTCCCAAAAACATTTTAGATATTGCATTTGTGTGCATGAAAATTAACATTAGTGGGTTTTTACTGAAAATATGCATCAAATCAACTGTTGAACTAATATTGTGTAACATTAAACACTGTAACTGCCACCATTTTATTCTCAAGGGTCTCTGTTTTCAAGAAAATATATAATGTGTGGGTGATTTTACTAATCTTCAGGTCTAAAATCTGCATATTAACATGTGCTAAAAAAATGCAAAAAAATGAATCAAATAAAAATGACATGGCAACAAAAGGGTTAATCATTTTGTATAGCAACATGCTCATTTTTTAATTAGTTAAATACCACCCACCAATCCTCCCAAGGATTTTTCCAAGAAATTACAGATTAAAAAATTCCAGTGAAGCTAACTCTTTGCTCATTACCCCAAAATGTATCCCTTATATTGTAGACGCTATAACTTTGCGCAAACCAATCAATATACGCTTATTGCGATTTTTTTTTTTTTTACCAAAAATGTGTAGCAGAATACGTATTGGCATAAACTGATGAATACATTTGTTTTTTACATTTTTTTTTGTTTTTTTCAATATTGTCGGCCTTTTTTTGTTTCTAGCACAAAAAATAGAAACCATAGAGGTGATCAAATACAACCAAAATAAATCTCTATTTGTGGGAAAAAAGGACATCAATTTTATTTGGGTACATCATTGCACGACTGCACAATTGTCAGTTAAAGTGTCGCAGTGTCGTATTGCAAAAAATGGCCTGGTCATTAAGGGGATAAATCCTCCCGGGGCTGCAGTGGTTAAAGAGAAAGTACATCGGCTACTACTTTGTTGCTTTTTAAAGGAAACTGTTGAATGCACAGGTGCTCAGAGCCAGATGTCTAAGCTCACGAACAAACAAGTTTGGGACTTATATTACAGTTAGCTTTTGTTCTAATGTCAATACTGTGATTACATTTTTGATTATTGAACTTGTTGCTCTGTTTGCATCAAGACCATTTTTCTTATTTTCAGAGTGTAGCCACTGATGAATAAAGCTGCATAATATATAATATATATAAAGCAATGGTAGAAAATCCAATGGTAGCTATAAACAAGAAAAAAGCTGATGTCAAAAATAGTCATATAATCTATACAACAAGTGGAAATATATAAGTTGCCGCATTGAAAGCAATAATATACAAACAAATAAAGTGACTAAAAAAAATTGAAATATGACAAATAAAAAACACATACACTATATTACTAAAAGTATTGTGACAACTGCCTTTACACGCACATGTACTTTAATGGCATCCCAGTCTTAGTCCGTAGGGTTCAATATTAAGTTGGCCCACCCTTTGCAGCTATAGCAGCTTCAACTCTTCTGGGAAGACCGTCCACAAGGTTTCGGAGTGTGTCTATGAGAATGTTTGACCATTTTTCCAGAAGTGCAATTGTGAGGTCAGACACTGATGTGAACAAGAAGGCCTGGCTCTCAATCTCTGCTCTAATTCATCCCAAAGGTGTTCTATTGGGTTGAGGTCAGGACTCTGAGAAGGTCAGTCAAGTTCCTGCACCCCAAACTCGATCATCCATGTCTTTATGGACCTTGCTTAATGCATTTTGGAAGAAATTGAATCTGTTGTATTGTATTTTTCTGACAGGAACTGTACTGATTAAATGAAAATCGTATGATCTGGTAACACACTAGAAAAAATGACATGCTTGTCCTATCTGACAATTTTGCATGAACTGTCATGATTGATTCCTCAAAGCTGTGTACTATCATATTTTTTTTACAATCGCTTTGAAAGCGTTATTTTTGTACTATTTTCTGATTGTGTGTATGGGCCTTAAGGCCTCTTGCATACAGGCAAAAAAATGCTACATTTGTAGCTGTGTAGCATTTTTTTGTTACGAAGGATCTGAACACAGGTGCATTGTTGCTTTTGGGACAACGCACACAGCTGCACAAAACTCTATAATACAGTAATGTGTTCAGGGCTGTAAAAAATGATATGTATGGAAAAAAATTTTTTTTTAAAGTATAATTTTTTATTCAAAGGATTTTTTCATTTATGACAATACATCAACATATTTGCAAAGAAAATAAAAAAATAAAAAAGGAATAAATAGGAAATATCAAATAAACAACAATATTTATTTATTTTTTTCTATTAGGGTGGTTTATTATTACTGTATTATTCTTTGTCCATAAATTAATTTTTTTTGTCCCTGCTGGTATATCTGATATATTTGTTATGTGAGGTTGGTTTTTATTTGATTTATATGTTCATTTTAAAATTAGTTTATTTGTATGGAAACTTTTACCTTGGAGTGCCATCATTTATATACTGTATGTGTGTGTGCACAAGAACATACAAGAATATATGCTAAAATTGAATTGCTGTCAGGATAAAAAATAATTTTACACTTATATGCATGTACGCATTTTTTACTCAGGATCTTTTTGCCAGCAAGATCCTGTGTATAAACTCAATAAAGTTTTATGTCTAACGCATGGAGAACCTAAAGAGGAAGTTCATACAAAAAGTTATATTTTTCAAAATTTGCATCAGAATAATTTTGTAAGGCCATTGTGGAAATAATTAACAACATTTTCAGATATAAATAATCCAGTTTTCCTTGAAACTAATAATTAGGTAGAATGAAGATTGTATAATTATGCATTTTTTTTAGTGTTCACCCAGTGGGTTGAACTTTTATTAAAAAAAATCCAATTCCTCCATCAACACATTCTTGATGAGGGAATCACTCCCGCTGAGCTATTGTATTCTGGCATCGGAGAGAGTTCCCACTGTCAGAATACAGTGATCAGTGTTGCCAGCTAAAGCCGGCGGCACAGATCAAGCAAAGAAAAAAAAATGGCTGGTTGTACAGAAGTCAGCCAAGAGATCAACTTCTGTACAATCAGCCTGCCCAAAAAGGAACACGGTTTTACCCATCTATGACTGGCTTAACATGGGAATGCTGATACTTTTCCCTAATTCATTTGTAGCATGGACTGTATAGGCAGATGGGGAATAGAGTCTGTTTCAATGAATCACAGGTTACTTCACTTGTATTTAAGGCTTCCATAACAGTAGAAGTAATTGGTGCCCTTCCATTATATATATGCTTGAAGCAAAATAATACAATCAATAAATATAACCATGGAAAAATAATGACGTGAATTCTTAATAGTTCTACCATCTATGGGTTATCAATAGAAAAGGCAATATAATTGCGTTGCTATTATTTACTGCATTTACGACAGCAGTAAAATGGACAGTAGTAATTTTATAAGCAAAAGACCAATTGTGCAACTCTTGTCTAATTAATGAAATACAGTAAGCTGGCCCACCAGGGCATAATTACAGCTGGAGAAATCCTTGTGACTGCTAGGCACAACACAATCTGGCTGTGTTCTGATTTATGAAGCCCACAGCAAAATTGACGAAATAATTGTGGCTAAAATAAATGTATATATATTTCAGGAAGCTTTATCGGAATTCTATAAAAGCAAACAGCATACAGCAGAGTTGGTTTCGCTTTAAAGCATATGTGAACCCAACCACTAATATTTCATATCAGCTCTAACATGGTAATGTCATTTCAGAAGGCATTTTCTGTATTTTTTAATCTGCAGCTTTAAATAAAATAAAACCTGGTGATCCTGACATAAAGGTACTTGTTTAACCACTTTCAGACCGGACCATTTTGCTGGTAAATGACCAGAGGTCTTTTTACAATTTGGCACTGCGCTGCTTTAACTGGTAATTGCACGGTCATGCAATGTTGTACCCAAACAAAATTTGCGTCCTTTTCTTCCCACAAATAGAGCTTTCTTTTGATGGTATTTGATTGCCTCTGCGATTTTTATTTTTTGCGATATAAATGGAAAAAGGCCGCAAATTGAAAAAAAATGATATTTTCTACTTTTTGTTATTAGAAAAATCCAATAAATTCAATTTTAGTCATACATTTAGGCCAAAATGTATTCAGCCACATGTCTTTGGTAAAAAAAAAGTCAATAATTGTATATTTATTGGTTTGCGCAAAAGTTGTCACATCTACAAACTAAGGTACGTTTTCTGGAATTTACGCAGCTTTTAGTTTACGACTGCCTATCTCAGTTCTTGAGGTGCTAAAATGGCAGGGCAGTACAAAACCCCCCCAAATGACCCCATTTTGGAAAGTAGACCCCCTAAGGAAATTGATAAGTGGCATGTTGAGCCCATCGAATATTTTATTTTTTTGCCTCAAGCGATTGAATAATGACAAAAAAATAATTTTTTTTTTTTTTTACACAAAGTTGTCACTAAATGATATATTGCTCACACATGCTATGGGCATATGTGAAATGACACCCCAAAATAAATTCTGCTGCTTCTCCTGAGTACGGGGATACCACACGTGTGGGATTTTTTGGGAGCCTAGCCGCGTACGGGGCCCCGAAAGCCAAGAACCGCCTTCAGGTTTTCTAAGGGCGTAAATATTTGACTTCACTCCTCACTACCTATTACAGTTTTGAAGGCCATAAAATGCCAAGATGGCACAAAACCCCCACAAATGACCCCATTTTAGAAAGTAGACACCCCAAGCTATTTGCTGAGAGGCATTTTGAGTCCATGGAATATTTTATATTTTGCCACAAGTTGCGGGAAAATTACAAACTTTAATTTTTTTTTATTTTTTTTTCACAAAGTTGTCACTAAATGATATATTGCTCACACATGCTATGGGCATATGTGAAATGACACCCCAAAATAAATTCTGCTGCTTCTCCTGAGTACGGGGATACCACATATGTGGGACTTTTTGGGAGCCTAGCCACGTACGGGGCCCCGAAAACCAAGAACCGCCTTCAGGTTTTCTAAGGGCGTAAATATTTGACTTCACTCCTCACTACCTATTACAGTTTTGAAGGCCATAAAATGCCAAGATGGCACAAAACCCCCACAAATGACCCCATTTTAGAAAGTAGACACCCCAAGCTATTTGCTGAGAGGCATGTTGAGTCCATGGAATATTTTATATTTTGCCACAAGTTGCGGGAAAATTACAAACTTTTTTTTTTTTTTTTTTTTTTCACAAAGTTGTCACTAAATGATATATTGCTCACGCATGCCATGGGCATATGTGAAATGACACCCCAAAATAAATTCTGCTGCTTCTCCTGAGTACGGGGATACCACATATGTGGGACTTTTTGGGAGCCTAGCCGCGTACGGGGCCCCGAAAACCAAGCACCACCTTCAGGCTTTCTAAGGGCGTTACAGTTTTGAAGGCCATAAAATGCCAAGATGGCACAAACCCCCCCCCAAATGACCCCATTTTGGAAAGTAGACACCCCTAAATTTAGGGGTACACTAGTGAGACTAGGTAATAAATGGCGGGTGCCCTGAAACTATAAAAAAAATAACTAACCAACCAGCGTCACCTGTAACAGTTATATGGTGATCACTGGTGAAAGGGTTAACTAGGGGGCAATCAGGGGGCTTTATGCGGTAGTATATGGGGGTCCCTGGCGCTATAAAAAGCTGCGGCGAACCTAAATACCTACCTGCCTAACTAGCGTCACCTGTGACACTAATACAGTGATCAGAAAAACGATCGCTTATTAGGCTGGGTTCACACTGGAGCGATGTGGGAACGCCACGAATGCGCGGCGGGTTCCCGCATCACATGCCTCCCGGCGGCAGTTCACACTGCCCTATGCGAACTGCTGGGAGTGTCAGTGAAATGTTAATGACACCCCCAGATCAGTTCGCATATCGCAGTGCGATCTGCAAACTCGGATCGCATGGTGTGAACACCCATGCGATCCGATTCTGCTGCGGACCAAAAAAAGGGTCCCGTGCGAGTTTGCGGCGGGTGCGGCGGGTGCGACACGAATTCAGCCATACTATCTGTATGGCTGAACTCGAATCGCACAGAGATCGGATGTGATTTGCACTGCAGTGCGGTGCGAATCACATCCGTTCTCATAAACCGCTGCAATGTGAACCCAGCCTTAGTGACACTGGCGACGGGGGGTGATCACGGGGTTAAACCTTTATTGGGGGGGTTAGGGGGTACCTTAGAACTAAAGGGGGCTAACCCTAACTGCCCTAACAGTTATTACAGTCACAAATGACACCCGCCGGGTGATCAGGGGGTTAAACCTTTATTAGGTAATAAATGGCGGGTGCCCTGAAACTATAAAAAAATAACTAACCAACCAGCGTCACCTGTAACAGTTATATGGTGATCACTGGTGAAAGGGTTAACTAGGGGGCAATCAGGGGGCTTTATGCGGTAGTATATGGGGGTCCCTGGCGCTATAAAAAGTTGCGGCGAACCTAAATACCTACCTGCCTAACTAGCGTCACCTGTGACACTAATACAGCGATCAGAAAAATGATCGCTTATTAGGCTGGGTTCACACTGGAGCGATGCGGGAACGCCACGAATCCGCGGCGGGTTCCCGCATCGCATGCCTCCCGGCGGCAGTTCACACTGCCCTATGCGAACTGCTGGGAGTGTCAGTGAAATGTTACTGACACCCCCAGATCAGTTCGCATATCGCAGTGCGATCTGCAAACTCGGATCGCATGGTGTGAACACCCATGCGATCCGATTCTGCTGCGGGCCAAAAAAAGGGTCCCGTGCGAATTTGCGGCGGGTGCGGTGGGTATGGCGGGTGCGGCGAATGGCTGAACTCGAATCGCACAGAGATCGGATGTGATTTGCACTGCAGTGCGGTGCGAATCACATTCGTTCTCATAAACCGCTGCAATGTGAACCCAGCCTTAGTGACACTGGCGACGGGGGGTGATCACGGGGTTAAACCTTTATTGGGGGGGTTAGGGGGGCACATTAGAACTAAAGGGGGCTAACCCTAACTGCCCTAACAGTTATTACAGTCACAAATGACACCAATGCAAAAAAAAAAAAAAAAAAAAAAAAAAAGCTATTGGTGTCACTGTGACTGGGGGGGCAGGGGTAATTGGGGGGGGTGATCGGGGGGTAAAGGGGGGGTGTGAGTGTGCCTGGCATGTTCTACTGTATGTGTGGTGTTTTGGTGCAACTCACCGAACCTCTCTCCTCGGTGCCGGAACGAAAAATACCGACACGGAGGAGAGAATACATCACTTCCTCTCCTGTGTTTACATTACAGGAGAGGAAGTGATGTCACAGAGGATTTCCATTCGTCGAGAGCGATCGCGAGGGGGTGGCCATGAATGAATGGCCGCCCCCTCATCCCGGATCGCTCTCGAAGGAATGCCGACCGCCGCAGGCACCGGGGGGGGGCCCGATCGGGCCCCCCACCCGCGGGCAGGCAGGGACTTATATATACGCCCATATGCCTGCCCGTGCCATTCTGCCGACGTATATCGTCGTGCGGCGGTCGGCAAGTGGTTAAGCATTTCCTTGTTTCCTTGTCAATCTCAATTTCATTGTGGACAGCATTATGGTTGCCCACAGAGAGCCCATTGTATCTATAAGACTAGATGTCCAGAACAACCCACTCATCCTTACATCAGATGTGAAGAGCCCCCCCCCCCCCCCCCCACCATCACAAGGGAAGAATACTCCACCATCCCATACATCACAGTGCTGCTGCCAGGAAGAAGCTGGAGGCAGAGCTGGGAAGCAGAAAGTACAAGGTCTGGAGGAGGACCAGAGGAGGGCTGAAGTCAGCTGCCAGTGTCTGCTGAATGCTGAGACCAGGGGAGGTGGAGACAAGGGGGTGCTGCAGCTGGCTGCACCGAGAAGCGCAGGAACCGGTGTAGGAGTTCTGTCCTTCTCTCTGCTGGTGGCACTGGCTGCTAAGACAAAGTGAGGGCAGAGATGAGGAAGGTGCAGGCAAGGTGCAAGGGCCACATGAAATGGCCTGGCAAGCTGGATTCAGCCACGGGGCCTTGTGTTTGACACGTGTGTAAGAGTGATAACGCTCTGTCCCTGTCTAGTAATTGTAATCTGCAACTTCACCCTGCCACGTAGGCTTTTAATAGAGACTACAGCTGATACAAACTATACAGACTTGGTCCACTGTTCTCACCATTAGGAAACCTGTCCTGTGCATGCATGTAGATGGATAGATGGGTAGTGGCTGCAAAGAAGCTGCAGGAGACCACTGACAAAAGGTGGAAAAGGGTGAAAACTAGTACTGTATATTATACTACATATCATGTGGCTAGAGTTTACACCTGCTTCAAGGTAACCACTGAAATATGGTTGATCAATGTCCAATCCTGCTGATAGTAGTTTGATTAATGGTAGTATGTTTATGAGAAATTCTAGATTTGCAAAGGCAATCTTATTGTGTTCATACCTCTGGTCTATATATGTCATTTTTTACATTAGTTACATGCTTAATACTTTCTATGCCCAGTACAAGTTAGTTCCAGTATCTGTCCTGTTTTCTGGATGGCTGAACTTGTGTATAAAGTGCTAATCTGCCTCTCAAACTACAGGACAGTGTCAGGGCTGGACTCAGTTCCATCTCTCTCCACAGTTACTCAGCTGTTGATGATATCCTGCTTGTCTGTCCTGCCTATTTAAACCGTCCAGTCCAGATGAGCTCTGCCTTCTCCTTGGTCAACATCACAAGATACATTTCCTGCGTTTCTGTTTAAAGACTGGTTTTGCTGACATCCCTTCTGGCTCCAGATCCTGCTTGCTGTTCCACTACTTTGATCCCTGACTTGGCTGACTATCCGTTCCAGTTACTGAACTTTGGCTATGTTTTGACGATGTTTGTTCTTTTTACTTGTATTATTAAACAAGTGTGATTTATCTGAACTTCTGTCTCGGTCTGATTTCATGGTTTCTGACAGACAGTTACTGTTAAAGTAGAACTAAACTTAAAACTTTTTGTTAAAACTTTTGGATAGATTAATGGAGGGCTATAAGTAGCTCACATCAGGTGTTTTTTTTTTTTCCATCTCTGTAATATTGGGGAGATTTCCCTTCACTGCTTGTCTCAAAGCCAAAACAAGAAGTGATAATAATGCCCCTATTGGAAGATTTTCCCTCTATTCCTGTTCTGATGACGACTGAAAATTTTTAATTTTCTTTCACTTTCACTATCAGTAATAATGGCAAATGGGACAAGTATATTGGGTGAATCTCCCTAATGTTGGGGGCATAGATATAAATAAGAAACTGACATGTGTTTTAGTCCCTCTCCACTCTATCCAAAACAACAACAAAAACGTTTTTCTTTACAATTTAAGGTCAGTTTTAGGGATATCAGCACAGGATGAAGTACAGCCGAAAAACAATAGTGTGCATTTTTCTTTTTTTTCTTTTTTTATCCTACCAAAAACACACTGACACTAACTGACACTGGTACTAAAAAAACTGGCACTGATCTAGGTATTTTTTGTATTTTGTTTTTACTTTGTTTTTTTATTATATATATATATATATATATATATATATATATATATATATATATATATATATATATATATATATATTCATATTGTATTATTATTATTATTATTATTTTTGTTTTTTAAACACACTTTTTTTTGCATGCAAGGACAAAAAGAGAAATAAAATGTATCTCTCGCCTCCATTCACAGAAAAAGAAAACCCAGGGGCGGACTTCACAGTGACTGATCACTGTGATAGCCAATCAGAGGCTATCACAGCGAACAGGTGACCCCCAATCTGGAGCACAAAGGGAGGTTTGCAAAATGCAGCCCCATGGCAAATAGTCCAGTGCAGTGAGGCGGCATATTTGTGTGACGTCGCTGTGAAGGGGTTAATGAACATTTTTTTTTTTTTTTTTTTTTATCCCTTCCAAAACCTTTTTCCTCTGAGGCCCCTTACACATGGGGTGGACTCAGGCAGAGGACATCTATCTGCTGATCCACGCTGAGCTGGTGGATGGCCAGTCAGTGTCCACTTGGCTTATGCAGAGTGGACACAGACACAGCCCACTCTCCTCTATGGGCAGTTGGATGTAAGGGCTGCCTGTCCGTTTACACCCTACTGTCATCCAATCGAATCCACCAGACGGAAGGGGAACAGATCCCCATCCATCTGTTTTTAGAAGATCGAATTGGATGTAAATGGGTGTAAACAAACACATGTCCATTCACACCCACTGTTCTATAGAGGAGAATGGAGTGTCTGATCGGGTCCGCCTGAAAAACAAATAAGCGGACCTGATCAGACCACTAGTGTGGAAAGTGCTTACTGTCTGAAAATATAAACAGATAGCAGAGACAAATAACATACTGTATGTTTGCAAATTTATTTTGAAATCCTACAAGACAGCTAACCAAACAATATGCTTTTCGGCAATGACTCTTGTAGGACTAGAACATTGTTAAGCATGATAGGATATATTGGGGGGGGAGCCAAAAATGGGTTTTCCACAAATATAAATGAAAAACAAATGGATATATGTTTGTTAAAACACGATTGAATGTATTGAATGTATTTTTAAACATAATTAGTGCAATTCCATGATTATTATTTTGTACCAACCTTTTATAATCTCCTGCATAGCGGCACTGGGAGAGGGGAGGCAGAGCACTAGGAACCAGTTAGGTGTGCTACGGTACATGAGGGCAAGGAACTGACAGGAGGAGAGAGCAGAGCGAGAGAGCAGAGCGAGAGGAATAACTCATCTCTAAATCATCTACTGCTTTTTCACTGTCCAATCAGTTTTCGGGGTATAGAGGTGATCTATCTGTACTACAGCAGAGACCATTTAGAGCCCTCTCTCTCACCTTGCTTTGCTATCTGGTATTGCTTTGTACTGCATATCTCAGAGCTGGAAATAATTAGTAATTCTTTAGCAGGTAAAACAATTTCTGTATACATATTTTACCTTTGCATTTTACTGTCTGCATTGTATACATCAGGGTCCAGGATTTTGTGATGGAACTCTGTCAGTTGTAGTTATGCTTCTGCTGGGTCACATCCTGCATGTAGTGATTTATCATTGTTAAAGGAACTAATCTACCTGATGGATTCTTTATATCGGTGGGACACCTAGGCTCAGGGCAAGCCTGGGGGCTTAGTAAATTATCTGAAGTTAATTTCTGGGACACAGATGTAGCGGGGACATAATTGTGTATTAATGTAGTTATGTTTATATGAATGTAAAATCTGTGGACATTGCAATGGCTCAGTGTTTGGAGCCATCTGACACAATCTGGTAATGCACAGATATGGTGATTTAAAAACATAAGAGACTTTCATAGGAAGTGATGTTTGTTTTGGTAAGAGGTTTGACCTTTGTTACCCAGGAGTCCGTGTGACCTACCCATGAACACTCTGATACGCAGTGCATGCTGGGTAGGGGATAAAAGGAGTTTCAGTGGCCATATTTGGCCTCTTGGGATCACACTGCCTGCCTGTGCGGAACTGTGCGGAAGGTTCCCGGACACATTGGCAGACAGTCACCACGGAGTGCAAACCGGACTGTTTGCAAGGTGACTTGATGGAGCCTGAGAGCTGGTCATCGGATGGACTAGGTTCGGAGACGCTTGTCGCTGTAGCGGAGGACCGGATCCAGTCAGCGGAGCGACACAGAGCATCTGGTCCAGCCTAAGTGGGAACAAGCTGCAGTTATCGGACCAAAGCCATCACCCTGAACTCTGATCCAGCTGGTGAGCGGGTTATGGCCCACTGTTTAATATTATTGCACGCAGTTAGACTTACTCACAGGCCTCGCTGGAACCTGTTGTTCCATGTAAACGTAACTGAGCAACTGACATTTAGTAGGTTTGAGGCCCAGTTCACTTTAGCGCCCAAGTGTGATTACAAGTTCTTGGAGTTATACCTGGAGTATTCTGAGTTAACTTTCTTCACTTACCCCTTTGGATTCTTTCCAAAGAAGACCCCTTTGGATTAAAATTACCTGAGGAACCATTTAAGCTAGAGAAGAAATAAGATTAAGGAGGAAATACTTTAAGTGAGGCCTCACGTAGACTTTAAGTAAGGGGAGCTCCCAGGTCTAGGTAATAACATACTTATATATTGCTTATTGTCTCTGATTGTTGATTCATGCTGTACTGACGTTCTACATTGGGACGACAGTCCAATCCCTGTAATCACTTATTTGTTATACTTTCAGTAAAAGTATTTCTGGTTAAGAGTACAAGTGTGTGGCCTACTGTCTTTCCCCACCAGGTGGAGCCAGAGGATCCTGAGGGATCGATACAGGTACCTTATACTGTTTATATTGTACTGTATTATTGGGGGGGGGGGTTCTCAGAAGAGTGCAGGCCCAACCCAAATGTGCAGCTCCTTCAGGGGTCAGTGCTACACAGAAATATAGAAACTGCATGGAAGTTAAGAAAGCAAAAATTCTAATTCTGCTTCCTCTGAAAGATGCCTGAGCTATGTTTTTTTTTTTTTTTTAAATTGTAATTTTTATTGGAAGAAATTTTGCAGTATACAGAGACATACATAACTGACAATAGGTAATGAATGTCCGGAACATAGCAAATTGAAGAGACAGGTAGAACACCATAATGTCTACAAGTATAAAATGGCCGTCAAGGAAAAATAAAACAAAACAAAACACAAAACAAAACAAAACAAAAAAAAAGATAAAAAAATCACATCAAATAATATTAAAAGAAAAGGAAAAACAGTGGGGCCATCATATATTCCATAATGCAGAATTTGGGGTTGTGGACTGGTGCTTCAATAACATGACGTCTATCTGACAAAAGAGGGCTTCATACCACTATAGATTCTCTCAAGAGAGAAGGTAGGCTTCGAGTAGCCCTTAGGCCAATAGAAAAAGACTTAAAGTACCGACATGATATGAAACATTGGGGAGCAGGAAGTCTAGAGAACGCTAAGGGATAGCTAATGACTGGGTGACTAGGGGCACTGAGGGCGAAAGAGGGAGCCCAAAGGTCGAGGCATCCCAGGGGGCCCAAATCACGCCAAACCGGTCAATCCTATCCTTCACCATAGCCGCCAAATGTTCCATTCTGCGTATGTCCTTGATGGTTTGTATCAGCTGAGCCGGGGTTGGGAGCTGGGTATATAACCAGTTAGAGGGTATAGCTCTTTTAGATGCGAGCAGAACAAAGGAGGCTAATTTGTTAGCTGCCTTTCCCAACTCCGGGAAGGAAAGGCCTAGAGAAGGTGGATAGGGTCCAATGGGATGGAGATGTCGAAAATCTGCTGGAACATATGTGATACCATGGACCAGAAAGGAATTATCAGAGCACATTGAAAGGAAAATATGATAATGAGTTCCTTTGGTTTTCCCGCATCTCCAGCACATGGGAGAGAGAGAGGGGTCATATCGATGAATAACCTCGGGGGTCCTGTACCAGAACAGTAGGACTTTATAGGCTGTCTCTCTCTGTGCCACACATCTTGAAATTTTAGAGGTTGAGGACCAAATTCTGGACCATTGTGGGAGAGTGATTTGTTGATGTGTGAGCTGCGTCCATTTGTCCATGTAGGAATGGGATGGGGCAGTGAGAGAGGACCTCTCCTGAAGTTTATGATAAATACTAGAAATGAGTTTTGCTTGGTAGGGGCCTTGGGAGCAGAGCAGCTCAAAGGGCGTTGGTGTGGTGAGGGAGAGAGAGGGGGAGAGAGTTGAAAAGTAATGAGTTATCTGGAGGTATGAATATCTCAAGTGGTTTGGGAGTTGGCTGTCAGATTGAAGGGCCGAAAAGGGTTTAAGTTTACGCGTGACAGGGTGAACAAAATGGCGAAGTTGGAATAGTCCCTCTTTAGCCCAAGGAAACATACGAACATGTGAGAGACTATCAGGAACTAAGGGGTTAAAGAGCACATTAGAGAGGGGGGACAGGGTGATGATAATGCGAATTTGGAAGAGCAGGAACGCCACAGTCTGAGTGTGAACAACATGGGACCCAGACAGAGGCCCAGTAGCCTGGGGTCCCCCATTGTCCCCGGCGACCACACCAAGGAGCAAGGATGGGTCGGAAAGAGGGAGCCCATCTCTATCTCCGTCCAGTGATTTGGGGGTCTCAGACAGGACCAAGACACTACCGGGCACAGATGTGACGCCAGATAATATTTGTAGACGTCCGGGGCTCCCATGCCCCCATGATCCTTGGGGGAAAAACAACCGAACCGGCCACTCTATGGGCCCTGCCATTCCAAATAAATTTCAAGAACCAGCGCTTAAGTAACTTTATCTGTGACATCGGGATGGGGACAGGTAGGGTTTCAAAATAATATAGCAGTTTTGGCATGATTGACATTTTTAGCACATTCATTCGGCCTATCCAGGACAGAGGGAGGGAGGTCCACCGGGATAGCATATTGTTGATAGACTTGAACAGTGGGAGGTAATTGATCGAGTAAAGGGAGGAGTAAGACGTCGTTAGCTGAACCCCAAGATATTTGAGGGACGATGTGCACCATCGGTAGGGGAATGTATTTTTCAGTTGCAAAAGTTCCTCCGGGGGAACGTGGAGGGGGAGGGCCTCCGTCTTTGCTGTGTTGACCTTATAGCTTGATAGGGAACAAAATTGAGTGAGTAGGGCATGCAAGGAAGGGAGGGAAATGTGCGGACTGGTCAGAGTAAGGAAGACATCATCCGCAAATAAGGATAATTTATACTCCCTTTGCCGCATGGGTACCCCCTTGATGTCAGGGTGGGATCTGATAGCCTCTGCCAGGGGTTCCAGGCACAGTATAAAGAGGAGCGGGGAGAGTGGGCAACCCTGTCTCGTCCCGTTTGTCATAGGGAATGGATGGGAAGTGAAGGACACTAGTCGGACCTGAGAAGAGGTATTGGAATATAAAGATTGCAGTGCGGAGAGGAAGGGTCCACATAAGCCAAATCTAGTGAGGGTTGCGAACATGTAGGGCCAGCTCAACCTGTCAAACACCTTTTGGGCATCCAGGCTGAGAATCAGGACGGGGCGTCGGACCCTGTTCAACATGTTAATTAGGTCTATAGTTCGCCGGGTGTTATCTCCCGCATGTCTGGTAGGAACGAAGCCCATCTGGTCTCTGTCTATTAGCTTAGTCAGGAATTGGGATAAACGGTTGGCGAGGATTTTTGTAAATAATTTGTAATCCGAATTTAAAAGGGCTATAGGCCTGTAGTTGTCTGGTAGGGTCGGATCTTTTTCCTGTTTTGGTATGACTGTGATATAGGAGTGGAGAAAGTGTTGGTGAGAGGACTTACCTAGAAGTAGCGAGTTATACAGGGTCACTAGGTGAGGTGACAGGATGGGGAGGAAGTGTTTGTAGTAGGAGTATGGGAGGCTATCAATACATTGCCCACGGAAAAAGGCCTTGTGGGCCTCCCAGAGGGGGCTGGGCATGGAGCCTTTGTTCAGGAGGAAATATTCAGTCAGGGCCGCCTCGAGTTTAATATTGGTTTCAGGGTGCTTGAGCAGGGACTCGTTGAGTCTCCAGTGACATTTCCTGGGGAAAGCAGCTGAGAGGCTTAAATCTAGAGTCAAGGGGGCATGGTCCGACCAGGTTATTGCACCCAGGTCAGATGACACTGTGTGGGATATCAAGGGGGCAGTAATAAAAAAATAGTCCAGTCTAGAGAACATCTTGTGAGGGGGCGAGTAAAATGAATATGTCCTACCTGAGGGGTGTTTAAGCCGCCATGCGTCAAACAAGTGATGTGTACGGATACGTTTTCTAAAGGAGGTAGCCAGGGTGAGCGAGGCCGGGGATGGGGTGACGTTGAATAGAGATTGCCTGTCCTGGGCGGGAAAAAGCACAGCATTAAAGTCCCTCCCTAGCACTGTAAAGGGGGAAGAGAACTTATGCAGACGCTCCAAGGCATCTGTGAGGAACTTTACCTGACCCGAATTGGGGGTGTAGACATTCATGATCGTCATAGGGTTAGAGAGATATGATCCCTGCACAATGATATAACGACCATGAGGATCCATGTGAGATGACCGAACCTGGAGAGGACATGAGCTTCTTATTAAAATTGCTACTCCTGCTTTACCTGAGGGGTCCGATGCCACATAGGACACCGGAAAATGTTTAGATGCGAAGTTGGACTAAAATCACATCCGCGCCGGAGGCCCTAAATTCAATCAAGGCCAGCCATCTCTTCCTGACGGAGTTCAGGCCCTTTACATTATAGGAAACCAGTTTCAAAGCCAGGTCACGTCCGGGCAGTCAGGCCAGTGAACATGCCGGTCATAGGATGGAGGCCCAGACACGACACGGCTCAAGAGGGGGCCGGTGAAGGGCCCTAACCTGTCTAACAGCACATTGTAAATATGACAGACAATGCTAACAGTGAGATTAATTGCAACATGGAGAAAAACACCTAGTGAAAGATATAGATATAAAATGTACACAATAGTTACCGGTAGATGCATTAGAGAAAAAAAACCAATAAAATCAAGATAAAAAATAAAAACGAAAACGAAAAAATAAATAAAACAGTAATGTGAAAAAAAGTGACATGTATCAGTCCCCCAAAAAAGGAAAACACGTAATGGCCCAAAAAGGGGGCCAGTAGATATATTGATGCAGTGCAACCATAAGGCCGGCACGGCCTAAAAAAACAAAAAACGATCAGCAAGAAAAAACCTGAGAGAGTCAATCCACTCAGGGGTCCTTGGCCGCAGCCCAAGCACTTGGTGAGGAGCATGGCAGTCTCCAACATGGGGGGACGTCCGCGACGTCCCGCCCCGGCGATCCTGAGAGGTTGTTGGTGTTGTAGGTGCTCCTCAAAACCTCTGTATCAAAGGTAGCAGCCGAGGGAGGAAACCATAAACTAAGTAGATAGCAGAACCTTAAAAAAAACCCAGCCAAACTGGGAACTCAGAACTTGCGGTGCAACCGAGCAGAGCCGAATGCCAACTGTAGTGGCATGCCTCACTCCACGGGGGGGGGGGCACAAAAGAAGTCACAATCCCCTGCGTGGGATAACCGAGAAGAAGAGTAAAACGCGAGGGGGCCCCGACAGGTCCTCAGGTGGGGGGTCTGGAACGTTGAGAGCGTTGGGGTGTGGAGTAAGCCGATCCTCTTCCTCTCACCAGGGTCCAGAGAGAGCTGTGTCTTGGGGTAGTCGTAGGTGCTTGGTCAAGCTCTGCAGGGAGCGGGGGAAGGCCCAGTTTCTTGAGGAAAGCCTCCCCTTCCTGGGGGTCCCGCAGATTGTGCTGGGCCCCCTCCATGGTAACACTCAAGCGGAAGGGAAAGCCCCAATAATAAGGGACCTTGTGCTCCTGAAGGTGGGATGTGTTGGGTTGGCCAATGTGATGGGAGAAAGGTCACTGAACAGAATTTTATCCCCCTTGTACTCAATGCAGGGTCTGTTGCGCGTAGCCTTGGTCAGGGCCTCCTTGCTTTCATAAAAGTGGAAGCGCACCACTATATCACGAGGCCTGGCCCCCGCAGGGGGTTTAGGAGCCAGGGACCTGTGGGCCCGATCCAGGCGCCAGTCTATGTCCACTATTTTAGGGGCCAGGGTGTTGAAGAGGCCTAAAAGGTATGGCCTGATGTTCTTGTCAGCTATCTTTTCAGAGACACCGCGGATCCTGAGGTTTTGGCGCCTTTCTCTGTTCTCGAGGTCCTCCTGTTGCAGTTGTAGCTGGGAAACAGAGTTTTTAAGAGTAGCATTTAATGCAGGGTCTCATCAAATTTCGTTTCCAGGGTGCCGTGCGTTCCCCTAGGGCGTCTATTTCCCCCCTGAGTTCTCTGGAGATCCTCCGCATCTCCTGAGCTATGTCCCTGGTGACTTGCTGGGCCAGGGCCTGGAGTTTGAGGTCCATCAACTCCGGTGTGAGGGCCTGCGGAGAGGGGGGAGGTGGGGGCTGGCGTGGAGGCCGCTGCGAGGAATCCTCCGCCATAAGTGAGCTGACAAAGTCCTCCGGGTCCCCCTGTGTAAATGAGGCCAGGGATGAGGGCCTAGTTAGGTAGCGATCCATATTGGAGGAGGGCCGCGGGGGTTGCGGGGGATGATACGCCGATCGCTGATCCCCGATTTTTCCCCATGAAGTGCCTGGGAGGGATGAGGAGGCTTGGAGGCTTACCCCTGGATCGTTCTGTACCAGCGTTTGCGTTTCAGGGGCCGCGGATCGCGGGACGGGACCGGAGCTCACGGATTACGCATCCGCCATCTTGTAAAGCTTCGCATGCGCCTGCCTGAGCTATGTTTATTGGTCCCATATGATTAAGTTAGGCTCTACTTTACTTCAATCTTAGGGAAAATAATCTTTAGGTTATGTCTAACTTACAGAATGAACCTGAGAAAACAGAACTCAAGCATGACTTCAAGACCTTACAATTGACAGCACAAGGCAAATGCATTGTTTCTCTTTTTGCATGAATACGTATTGATTTTTACATGCACACATTTATGATTGTGCTTTAACTACACGTATGTTTGAATAAAGGCTTGTGCACAGGGGCACCATTTTCCTGCATTTGCGTGCATTTTAAAAGTCATGTCAAACACAGGTCAGCAGATTCCCATTGACTTCAGTATGGTAGTGTATATCACAGTTCAGAGGATTGTCCCTGCTGAAGTCTTCAGATATGAAATGTGGTGAGCGGAGCAAAGAATCATGATGTAGGTATGCACTAGAGAATGGTTGCATGCACTAAGATGGATGCATGAGTAGTGGGGCATGCTATGGGCAGCAATATGCTTTGATTCTGATTGATGGGCTGATTTTGTTTTCAGTGAGTGGCAGTGATTTTTTTTTTTTAAAGAATAATTTCAGGCATCCGTATATTGTACATAGTTACACTGGTCCAGCTTACCAGCTTACTTATGTATGTACCATAGTAACAAAGAATATGGCAGTAGGTGTGACGCTGTTCCTATAATACTGTGTTATACCCTCTGCAGGTTATAACCTTATATATGAAAAAGCCCGGAAGTTGGTTAAGTGGGTCCAATTAAACAACCCTGGTGGAGCTAGGGATAAGTTCCCCACCCTATGGGTACACTCTGGACTAAATGCTTCTCCTTGTTTGATCCTCTGCCTATATTTGACTGTGAACTTTTTTGTCACCCTCTTAAGAGTTTTCCTTAATCAATTGGGCGTAATACTGACATGAGTAACACTCTGGTCTAATAGTGGGATTGATTTAAAGTGAAATTAATTATAGAGCATTTATGAAAATAACCTGTGTTAGACCATCTGCATTTTTTTTTGAGGCAGAATAGTGAAATAAAAAAAATAATAAAAAATAATAGAGTTATGTCACATGCTCTAATAAAAGTGAAAAACCGTGCCAAAAAAAGTGAGTTGAGCTCTTGAAAATCCTATCCTAACATCAAAAAAAAGATACTAGAGAAAAATGAATGAAAAATATAATTGTAACACCAAATTATTAATCTGAGTACTTTTGTTTGTGCAATATAAACATATATGTATAAGAAATGAATAGGTATATGCACATATATATGTCATGTACATAATACCTACTCTGCATACATATAGCATAAAAAGATGTACCATAAACAGATAAAAGATTATACATAAAGTGACTGGTGCTTAATATGGTGCTCTTATACACCCCATATAAAAAAATGAAAATAAAGTGACTAAAACTTAATATGATACACAAAGTGACTTTGTATACTCCGTATACATAAACAAAAAGTGACTAGTGCTTAATCCAAAGTGACTTTGTGCTCTAAAATGTTCCCATGATTAGACAACTTTTTCCAAGGAAATTTTTTCACTCAAATGGGTGGTGCGTGGTGCTGTGATTCTTATTCATGCTCCTATTACCAATGCAATCACCAGAGCGTCCTACCCCTCTGGGGGTACCTCGCGTTCACAGTATGTGCAACTGTGTAGCAATCTGTGGCTCCTGGCGCTAGTGTTAGTGATGTTTCATAAAAAAGAAGGGAATGCCCATAGTATAATTCCGTATAATTCCGTTTAAACTACACAGCTCACCCTGCAGCATGACACTACTAACTACTTTAAGTGGCCTCTTGTAGTATATTACTGCTTCCCCTCCTCCTGTGCATGGCCTATATATATCAGTCTTTATAGTTGTCCCACTTGCTTGAGGAAGGAGAGCGGCTGTCATACGATCTCAGCCTGTATGCTCATGAAACTGGTCGGGCCCACCTCATGACGTCATCTCTCATCTGCCTGCGCTCCAGACCTCGTTCTGCTTTGAACTGCTCTCCACGGCCGGCGTCTGTGCCATTTCCTGGCCCTTAGCAGCTACAGCGCCTTAAGCTTGATGGCCACATCCATGCTCAGCTTTTAAAGTGACTGAATGCATACATCACATCCAAAATGTGAGCTGTCTGTATTAAATACGTTTTTATAATTAAAGTGTATGTTATCTCTACACCGAGAGGAGCCTCTGCCCAGGGGCGTACTAAGTGGGGGGGCGGGGGGGCGTGCCGCCCCAGGTGCCACACACTGGGGGGGTGTCAGGCCAGCGCCCCCCCCCAACTGAAGTGTCAGACAGCGCCGTGCAGCCCACACAGAGAGAGCCCGAGGCACTGGCAGTGGGCGGCATTGCAGGGGGGGGATGCGAGCAGCACCCGAGTGGAGTGACATCAGCTCAGTGACCCGGTTCAATAATCCCCTTCTCTCTCTGTGGTCGCGTCGCGCGGCCATTCTGATCAGTCTCGGGCAGCGGCTGTCACTCACAGCCGAGCAGAGTGAAGCCGCCTCCCCCTCCTCCATGCACAGCACTGTGTAGACAAGGAGGGGGAGGCGGCTTCACTCTGCTCGGCTGTGAGTGACAGCCGCTGCCCGAGACTGATCAGAACGGCGCGACGTGAGTCACGTGACCACAGAGAGAAGGGGATTGTTGCGCCGGGTCCCGGATCACTGAGCCGACAGGTGACACTTCACTCTGGTGCTGCCCACACCTCCCCCCTGCAATGCCGCTGCCTTGGGCTCGAGGTACACTATGGGTCCTTAGGGGAGGCTGTGCACTGTAGGGGGGTTCTTTACTGTGGTGGGTCCTGCACTGTAGGGGGGTTTGCACTGTAGGGGGGGTCATGCACTGTAGGGGGGTCCTGCACTGTAGAAGGGCTCCTGCACTGTAGGGTGGTCCTGCACTGTAGGGGGTCCTGCACTGTAGGGGGTCCTGCACTGTAGGGGGTCTGCACTGTAGGGGGTCCTGCACTGTAGAAGGGGTCCTGCACTGTAGGGGGGGTCCTGCACTGTGGGGGGGGTCCTGCACTGTAGGGAGGTCCTGCACTGTAGGGAGGTCCTGCACTGTAGGGGGGTTCTGCACTGTAGGGGGGTCCTGCACTGTAGGGGGTCCTGCACTGTAGGGGGTCTGCACTGTAGAAGGGGTCCTGCACTGTAGGGGGGGGTCCGGCACTGTAGGGAGGCCCTGCACTGTAGGGAGGTCCTGCACTGTAGAAGGGGTCCTGCACTGTAGGGGGGTCCTGCACTGTCGGGGGTCTGCACTGTAGGGGGTCCTGCACTGTAGGGGGGGTCCTGCACTGTAGGGGGGTCCTGCACTGTAGAAGGGGTCCTGCACTGTAGGGGGTCTGCACTGTAGGGGTCCTGCACTATAGGGGGGGTCCTGCACTGTAGAAGATTCGGCACTGTAGTGGGGTCTGTAGGGGAGTCTGTACTGTAGGGGGGTCTGCGCTGTAGGGGGAGGGGTCTGTACTGTAGGAGGGTCTGCACTGTAGGGGGGGTCTGTACTGTAGGAGGGTCTGCACTGTAGGGGAGGATTCTGTACTGTAGGGGGGTCTACACTGTAGATGGGGGTCTGTATGGTAGGGAGGGGGGTCTGCACTGTAGGGGATCTGTGTAACATGCAGAGGGTCCAGAGCTGTGAGGGGCTGTGTAATGTAAAGGGGTGCAGAGGTGCAGGGTGCTGTGTAATGTAAAGAGATCCATAGGTACAAGGGCTGTGTAATGTAAAGGGTTCAGGGTGCTATGTTATGTAAAGGGGTCCAGAGGTACAAGAGCTGTGTAATGTAAAGGGGTCCAGAGGTGCAGGCTGCTGTGTAATGTAAAGAGGTCCTTAGGTGCAAGGTCCTGTGTAATGTAAAGAGGTCCTTAGGTGCAAGGTCCTGTGTAATGTAAAGGGGTCCAGAGGTACAGGGTGCTGTGTAATGTAAAGGTGTCCAGAGGTGCAGGGCGCTGTGTATTGTAAAGGGGTCCAGAGGTGCAGGGCGCTGTGTAATGTAAAGGGGTCAGGAGGTTCAGGGTGCTATGTTATGTAAAGGGGTCCAGAGGTACAAGAGCTGTGTAATGTAAAGGGGTCCAGAGGTGCAGGCTGCTGTGTAATGTAAAGGGGTCCAGAGGTGCAGGCTGCTGTGTAATGTAAAGGGGTCCAGAGGTGCAGGCTGCTGTGTAATGTAAAGGGGTCCAGAGGTGCAGGCTGCTGTGTAATGTAAAGGGGTCCAGAGGTGTAGGCTGCTGTGTAATGTAAAGAGGTCCTTAGGTGCAATGTCCTGTGTAATGTAAAGGGGTCCAGAGGTGCAGGGTGCTGTGTAATTTAAAGGGGTCCAGAGGTGCAGTTGTGGAGAGGGGGGGTACACAGTAGTGACAAAAAGATATTGAAGGATGCAGAGGTATGCAGGGGACACGGTGGGTGTTTTTACATTTTATGGTGGGGGGGTGCCAGATATAGGATCCGCCCCGGGTGCCAAATGCTCTAGGTACGCCCCTGCCTCTGCCTTTGCTTTTTTTCACAGACTTTGGAACATGGTTTCTGTCCTTCACTGATGGCAACCCTGGATGTGGAGATCCTGGTTTTAAATGCTTTCTTTTGTTCTACTTGATGGCAGCTTTTATATTTATAATCATACGGATCTTAACCATAATAATATGGACTCTCATTCATATAATTGGATTCTTGGTTTCAATTGGTGAGAGACTGGTGGACATTGGGAAAAATCTTTGACCCTGTTTTTGCGCATTTACTTGTGTATTGTGTTTACATACTACACTACACATTTTTTATGTTATATATACCACTTGATTCCATGAGTGGAACCAAGGATCTAAGAGCACCCAGGGTCATCAGAGTTAGGCCGCGTACACACGCGGGGACTGTTCGCCCAACTTTGTCCGTCAAACAGTTTCGGCAAACAGTCCGCTCAAAATTAGCATGGACGGACATGGCCACACACGACGAACGAACAGTTTGCTGAAACCGTGCGCGATGACGTGAACGGCACGTACGACGGGACGAAAAATACGACGTCCTATACACTGCATTATAACTTTCGGCGTGTAAATCCTTTCTGAGCATGCGCGGAACTTAGTTTGACGAACAAGCCTACACACGAGGGGACTGTTCGCTGAAACTTTGTTTCAGCGGACAGTTTTTCGGAATTTCCGAAAAACCTTGTTCAGCGGACTGTTCGCTGAAACTGTCCGCTGAAAGCCCACACACGAGCGGACTGTTTGCCGAAACACTGTTCAGCGGACAAAGTTGGGCGAACAGTCCCCGCGTATGTACGCGGCCTTAGTGTGGATTTGTTTGGGATCTATTCCCTAAGTCGTTATTTGGCCTTTTCAATCATTTGAAAGCATTTGAATCCTTTGGGTCTGCTTCTTCCTCTTTTCTCCTTTAGAATCATTTGGGGGAATCATCATCACTTTTTTTTTTTTTTGTATTTATATGGACTATTTTCACCCATTTATTTGATTTATTCATGCACTTGTGCATGGTGGTTTGAGGATTTTTTTTATTTTGAATACTCTGTCATCATTATATTTTCACACTTTTATTTTTCATAATATTGTTTAAGGTTATATCTATAGACCTGTGTCAGCAGCTGTCACCATTACATAATCTGAGCACTTGTTCCAGCGCAGATTTTGCAAAGGTTTACATAATTAATTTTAAATGGACATTTTTGCACAAACATTGAGGACTTTAGTGGTATCTATAAGACATATCAACAGTTTAGAGTAGACAGTATTGCTATCTAAATCTGTATTGCCATGAAAGTTCTTAGTTTTTTAAATCCACTATCAAATATTTTAAATAATACCACCTATGGGCAACATATAACAAGATTATCACACCAACATCCTGCCTCTTAGGATCCTCACAGGAAAGACATCACAAGCTACCAGGGATTTACTTTACTTTGATTCTTTTGTGGCATTATACCTTTTTAGAGGAAAATAGGAGTATACAGATATAAGAGGCATTGATGTTTGTTCATTCAAATAAAAATAACATATAACATAAATATAACGTTACTGCATCTTGTAAATATTACACAGTTATCTACAGTTAACATGTAAATGTACATGTTTTTACAAATTCATACCAAATCTAGTTGCAGAAGTTCCCATTGTGAAACAACAGGCAAACATTTTCCAGAATCTCTATGAACTTATTGTAGGATGGAAAGGAAAGCAGGGTGAAGAAAGGCTCTGAAGTTTAAAAGGGGCAGATATGTAACTATGTCTTCCATGGCCAATACATAGTAAAAAGATGTTGACACATAACTCAGATTGTGACGCCACATCCAAATGAATAGTGGTTAAATAATTCCCATATGTCATGTATACACTTATTTGTGTGCACTCTCCTACTACCCATCCCGATCCTGGCCACAGTCAGATCCTTCTGTCGGGATAGGAGCTGAAACGTCCACTCAAAACTATACATGACATATGGGAATTTTTTAACCCACTGAAGACAACTTAGTTGCAACACTATACATAAATAGCACTCTAACCACCACCCTTCTCTGGATAACAATTTTTTTTTTTGCATATGGTATATGTTTATGTTTAACTTTTGGCAGGTCCCCCTTTTTTTCAGCTGAAGTATTTTGAACGCGGCCTCGTCTTCTGTGCGCTGTCTAATCCTCCTGTCCATGTCTTGGGTTGGGCACCTCACATACACCATTGAAACCTGGTACCAATACGGTCCCCTGAAGAAGCTAAAAGCGAAATGCGTAGTGATCCGCTTGTACTCTGATATCCTGTGGGGCTTTCATATGAAAGATTATCTTTGACACAAGTCTTTAGCTCATTACATTTGAGGGCATACCTACAGATTTCTTTTTGCACACACATGTGGGATGATATCATGTATACTATATGTGTCTACATATTTTGATACTATTTCTTGATTTTATATGTTTTTTAAAATGTTGTTGAAATACATTTTGATTTTATCCTATTGAGTGTTTTCTCCTAATTTTGGGTCTATCAGTATCAGGATTCTTGGCTTGGTTTCTTGATCTGGTAATTGTCTTGTGATGGTAACTAATGTAACAAATTGTCAATTTGCCTTTCGCATCTTGTGTGTATAAGGCTGAGAGATTCTGCTTATTCTAACACATGGCCCTGACTAGGAATGCTGAAATTTCCCCAATGAGTTTATGTATCTAAGGGTACTTGGGGGTTGCAGGGAATTGCTGCGAACTTTGAAAATTAATTTTATCTTGAGTTAATAAAAAAGAAAAAGGACAACAATACTATTCCAAAATAGCAGTGATGACAAAAATGTAAAAATTATAGCTCATTTTTGCTTAGCACACACTGTTACATCCATACATGTGGTCCCCACTGCTCAGCCATAATTAAAAATACACCTGTGCTATACAGAATTACTGAATTTTCATAAGGCTGCAGATTTTCTACTAAATAAACTGCATTACAGCTAGCTCTCCTTGGCCGCAGCTTATAGATCTGCAGAGAGTTGTGCCAAGTAGACTGACATATTATTAGTCCTCTGATGTTTAAACATTCATTCAGAGATTTCATGCTGAAAGTGCCATATGCCCTGGGGAAGGTTCAGCACAAAGGATTTTACTTAACAGCATATTGCCAACAGCAGTGCTTTTGCCATCATCTATAGCTGCCATTCAGATTTCAGCAATGTATTTGGGGTAGATTAACACATCGGGATTTCTGAATTACAGTTAAATGTTATGTATAGAGGCAAATAGACACTGGGCAAATTGACAGTGTCTCTGCAAAGGGGCCTCTCTAACCCCAATTATACTCACCTTGTGTTCCTTCCTCATTACAGCTGGTACCGAAGTCAATGGTGTTGGTGACCTAGGGGAGTAGTGAAGGCATTGCACTGTCACAGTAGAGCATTATTCCCCATACCGGGAAACACCAATTACTGTTGTTGGCTACAATGGAGGAAGAAGTATTAAGGGAGAGCAGCAAGGTGAGTAAGGGGGGCCTTAGCTAAATATATCACTTCCCCCCTTTGTAGCAGGGTGTAAAAAAGTGAAATAGAGGCAAATGGAAAGCAATTGGATATTCATGTGTTTAATGAGTTACATAAGAAAGTAAAACAGTTGTGTGTTCTGGTCAAACCATGACGCTCTGGCCATCTGTTGTAAAGCTCTGCACACTAATATCCTATAGACTTTAATGGAATGTATACCATACTGCAGGAGCAACATCCTATTCAAATCTATGGGACAGTAGGGCTGATTTACTAAAACTGGGGAGTGCAAAATCTTCTGCGGCTGTGCAAGGTAGCCAATCGGCTTCTAATTTCAGCTTGTTCAATTAGGCTTTGACAGATAAAAAAACTGGGAGCTGATTGGTTTCTATGCAGAACCCAATTTTTCACTCTCCAGTTTTAATAAATCAACCCCCTGTGTGTGAATGTAGGTAGCCTGGTACTACATTGTTGATGCATGGGAGGGCCAGTTGGGCTGGGGAAAGGAGTAACTGGTAGAACAGGTCATTGAAGGGACTAGAGGAAATTTGTACATTTCATAAATGAAACACATGCTGAGTTGTATGTCCTGATACTACAATGAATGCCCTTCTGAACAAATAATTTTCATCCATTTAACAGCAAGTAAATTCCTTACAGTTATTATCTAAATACATACAAATTGAAACAGCAGCTAGTTCTGTACTTGTGTCCTTCCAAGCAGCTGGTATAGACTACATTTAAAGTTTTGACCACATTTTCTAAGAACCTGTCCTTTTTTGTTTTACAAAAACTCTTCATCCTGACTTCAACCTTACTGCAGGTAGGGTGCTTTTTAGGCATGTCTTACAAACATTTTATATTAATCCTTATGGATGCTGTGTTTCACAAAAAACTATACCAATGATGCAGCAAGCAGGACTTTATTAGTTATTTTAGGAATTCATCTAACTAATTAACTTACTAACTGTTTCCTATCAACTAATTTCATTCTGAGCCAGATTTGAAATTTCAGTTGGTATTGAACATAACAAAATGTATTTTTGATGGTAAGGTTACCAGATTTAAAAAAAATAAATCAGAGGACACCCTACTGACTATGCTCACTTTTAAAACCACACCCAGAAAACGGCTTCCCTCCCCATTTGTAGCCACGCCCACAAAATCACACTACCCTTTTTAACATGCTCTGAAACAATTGGTCACAGACTTTTGACACAGGAGACAAGGCAGGCCAACTTGGTGCCCAAAATGCCTTGAGCACCAAGGACAGGGGAAATGATACTGCAAATTATGGGTGTTGCCAAATTGTCATAACAGTTATGCCACATATACACGAGCGGAATGTCAGACAAAAAAAGTCCAACGGGAGCTTTTCATCGTATATTCCGATCGTGTGTATACCCCATCGAACCTTTTAAGTCGAAAATTCTGACAGACCTAGAAATAGAACATATTCTACAGTGGTGTGAAAAAGTGTTTGCCCCCTTCCTCATTTCCTGTTCCTTTGCATGTTTGTCACACTTAGGCCTCTTTCAAACCGACGTCCCGTTCAGGCCCGCCTGTCAGTTTTTTAGGCGGACCTGAACGGGTGCTCCATAGAGCTCTATGGAGCGTCGGATGTCAGCGGTGACATGTCCGCTGACATCCGACCCGCTCCGATCCGAAAAAGTGTGACGGAGGAAAAAGCTATTTTTCCATCCGTCTGCGGATCGGATCGGGTGACGACGGGCACTGCGGTCCGTCGTCATCCGATCTCCCATAGGGGAGAGCGGCGCTGTGACAGATCCGTCCCTGCGCAGTGTGCAGAGACGGACCTGTCCTCTCCCTGCTCAGCGGGGATCGGCGGAGTGATCCCCGCTGAGCAAACGGACATCCACGGGGCGGATCAGAACTGATCCGCCCCGTGTGAAAGGACCCTTAAGTGTTTCGGAACATCAAACCAATTTAAACAATAGTCAAGGACAACACAAGTAAACACAAAATGCAATTTGTAAATGAAGGTGTTTATTATTAAAGGTGAAAAAAAATCCAAACCATCATGGCCCTGTGTGAAAAAGTGATTGCCCCCTTGTTAAAACATACTATAACTGTGGTTGTCCACACCTGAGTTCAATTTCTCTAGACACACCCAGGCCTGATTATTGCCACACCTGTTCACAATCAAGGCATCATTTAAATAGGAGCTGCTTGACACAGTAAGGTCCACCAGAAGATCCTTAAAAGCTACACATCATGCCGAGACCCAAAGAAATTCAGGAACAATTGAGAAAGAAAGTAATTGAGATCTATCAGTCTGGAAAGGTTTATAAAGCCATTTCCAAAGCTTTGGGAATCCAGCGAACCACAGTGAGAGCCATTATCCACAAATGGCGAAGACATGGAACAGTGGTGAACCTTCCCAGGAGTGGCCGGCCGCCCAAAATTACCCCAAGAGAGCAGCGACGACTCATCCAAGAGGTCACAAAAGACCCCACAACAACGTCCAAGGAACTGCAGGCCTCACTTGCCTCAGTTAAGGTCAGCGTTCATGCCTCCACCATCAGGAAAAGACTGGGCAAAAATGGCCTGCATGGCAGAGTTCCAAGGAGAAAACCACTGCTGAGCAAAAAGAACATCAAAGCTCGTCTCAATTTCTCCACAACACATCTTGATGATCCCCAAGACTTTTGGGACAACATTCTGTGGACCGATGAGACAAAAGTGGAACTCTTTGGAAGGTGTGTGTCCAAGTATATCTGGCGTAGAAGGAACACTGCATTTCATAAAAAGAACATTATACCAACAGTAAAATATGGTGGTGGTAGTGTGATGGTCTGGGGCTGTTTTGCTGCTTCAGGACCTGGAAGACTTGCCGTGATAAAAGGAACTATGAATTCTGCTGTCTACCAAGAGATCCTGAAGGAGAATGTCCGACCATCTGTTCGTGTACTCAAGCTGAAACGAACTTGGGTTCTGCAGCAGGACAATGATCCTAAACACACCAGCAAGTCCACCACCGAATGGCTGAAGAAAAACAAAATGAAGACTTTGGAGTGGCCTAGCCAAAGTCCTGACCTGAATCCTATTGAAATGTTGTGGTATGACCTTAAAAAGGCCGTTCATGCTCGAAAACCCTCTAATGTAATTGAATTAGGACAATTCTGCAAAGATGAGTGGGCCAAAATTCCTCCAGGACGCTGTAAAAGCCTCATTGCACGTTATCGTAAACGCTTGGTTGCAGTTGTTGCTGCTAAGGGTGGCCCAACCAGTTATTAGGTTTAGGGGGCAATCACTTTTTCACACAGGGCCATGATGGTTTGGATTTTTTTTCACCTTTAATAATAAACACCTTCATTTACAAATTGCATTTTGTGTTTACTTGTGTTGTCCTTGACTATTGTTTAAATTGGTTTGATGTTCCGAAACACTTAAGTGTGACAAACATGCAAAGGAACAGGAAATGAGGAAGGGGGCAAACACTTTTTCACACCACTGTATATATATGTATATATATATAAACATACTTTTTCCCCTTTTTTAAGTGATTACATAGGCTGGGGGAGGAGAAACAGTAGAACACTGGTCTTCCCAGTGAATTGCTGTGCTGAGGGGGGCATGTCAGGAAAAGTCTGATCATTAGAGAAGAGCAGGCTGAGTTTCCAGCACAGCCAGAGAACTGACCACCATTAATAGTAAAGCAGAGGGACTGGCAGGAACACCGGGGATTTGACATAAAGGAAGCAATGCAAAGAGAAGAGGATACTTTTTCACACAAGCACATGGTACAGCAGGCACATATCAGGAATATGAAATGTTGAGTTTGTATATTCCTAAAGTTGCTAACTTAACTCAACTGAACGCAATTAATATACCTCTTATGCCCTTCAAATCTCTACTGTTTCTACAAACAAACCTGACCACTTAATCTCTACAATCTATAACCTCTTTATTACTGAAAATCAACCTGGTGCTCCAAGCTTTCCTACTGGTGACCACAACAAAAGACCTTGGCTGCCAGAAAGCATTGTTTTTTATCCAGAAATTGTTGATCTGCTCAGAGGCCCAGAAGTGAAATTACAAGATCTCGTCTAGATGTTACTGTTGCCCTTCTATCCTTTATTAAATGAATTACTCTCTCACAGATATCTGCTGCGATTGTTCCTCTGCTGAGACATGCCGTCTTACCACTCCCTTCTGGAACAGATTTTTCAGCTATATAACAATCTTACTGGAGATGTTATTTCTAACACCCTTCAAATTACCTTATTGAATATGATACCAGGATCCCATAAATAAATTAAACTATGTAATTTCCTGACATCATGCTATTCCAAGCTAGGGGTTCAAATGATACATGCCTGATTACTTGGGCTATTGACATACAGTATTTGGACTATATTAGTAATATTAAAGTTACCCAACCTTAATAATTACATGTGACCAAATTCCTACAAGATAGGCAGAGTTATATTACTGACTTTATATCTATACATGCTTTCTTTCTTTTTCTTTTCTTCTATTCCATTTTTCTTCTTTCATTTATTCCTTTATGCTTAAATACAAGCGCACTGAGGTGCAGAAATCCTTGGGTGGATCAGCCTGGTGAATTTGAACTTCACGCAGTCCTACAGCTTCTCTGATGTGTATCCCTAAAATGCCAGAATAATACACAGTTCCGTCATCACTTTTACATAAAATGTCATTTTTAGAATATAATTTTCACTAAATTTTCCAGGAATACACATAATGTATGTATTGTTTCCATTTCTATTGCATTGTCTGGAGACTCTCTGATACACATATCGTATATTTATCTCTGTACCCTTTTAAAGGGAATTTACATTTACATGTCTTCTTTGTATATGGACCCTGTACATTTTTCTGCAAAAATTAAAAAAAGAGATGCAACTGAAATATATTGTGCCTCTTTCCTTTGGCTTGGTGGCTCATTAATTTCTCAATGTGAAATCCCAGCATCTTGAACTGTTCCCAGGAAGCTGCACTAATGCTAACCTTATTTTATAGCGCCTCATATTTAAAAATAGAATAAAATACAGTACATATAAACATATATATAATTATGTAAATATATATATCTCAATACAAGTATATACTGTATAAATATATGCACACATACACAGATAAGTACATTTTCTTTTTTGTTTTCCTTTCAGTACAATATTACATTTGCTTATTTAATTTCAGGGCTTTGCATTGAAATATTTACTCTGTATCCCATCTAAAATTGCTTTGTGAATAAATCTCAATTATAAGCGTTATGATTCGGCAAGGGAACTGGGCTAAATAGCATTAGAGTTGTCTTAAATTTAACAATTTATTCCTAGGCACTCACTATATCGGAGTTGGGTTCTTATTGCCAATTTTACTCCGATGTTCACATGTTTTGCTTCTTTTTTTTCTTTCCAGGAGGTCCACCTCTCCTCCACTTGCTCTTCTCTTCTTCTCCTCTCCCTAGAAGGTCACCTAGAAGTCGATCTCTCTCTGGGTCTGAATATCCCTCTGGTCTGCTCTCAGTAGGACACGCACAGATGGTGCAGCTACCCCTCTCTCTGATCCATGCATGTAGATAACCCCTCAACATTACCGTTACACATAGTCACACATAATGTGCAGGGCCTTAATTCTCCTATCAAAAAGAGAAAACTGTTCAAGCTATAACAATCCCAAAAGATAGATGTCCTCCTGCTACAAGAGACTCATTTCCCCACTTCTTTCAACCCCTCCTTTTTGCATCAACACATTCCCAGTTCTTCCTCTCCAATGAGATGAATAAAATGAAGGGAGTAGCCATATGTTTCTCCAAACATTTGTACTTCTCCTTGACGGCGGTATTCAGGGACCCCACAGGCAGATATATTTTGGTGAAAGGCATGATTAATGGAACACTATACTCCTTCGTTTCATTCTACACTCCGAATAGTGGCCAAGCAAGATTTTTCCATCCCTGCTGATATCTCCCAGGCAGCAGTTAGAAGGGGTAATTATCCTTGGGAACGACTCAAATGTGGCATTTGACATTTTACTAGATAAATCGAGATCAGGACTCCCCCGCACCAGATGGCCCTGTAAAACAAAGATAGCTAAACTTCTATATGATACCGGATTCATTGAAATTTGGAGGGAACTAAATCCCTGCTCCAAAGATTACACTCATTACTCCGCCCCTCACCAGACCTATGCCAGTATAGATCATGTATTCATACAAGCCTCACACATTCTGCTTGCTGTTAAATCAATTATTAGGGACTCCCCCATCTCAGACCACTCCATGGTAATGCTATCTCTGAAATATTCCAACAACTCGAACAGAGAATTTACATGGTGACTTAACAAAGTGCTCCTAAGAAACAGGAGAAACATTGCACCCTCCTAGAAAAAGACCTGAATGATTATTTTCTTCTGAATGACAATGACACAACTACTCCAGCTACTACAACTACAACTAAAGCCTATTACCTCACCCGAAGTCATCAGTGCCATTAAGTCCCTCAAACAGGGTTCTGCCCCCAGCCCAGATGGGTTTTCAGTGGGCTATTATAAGACTTTTTCAGTTATCCTATCACCTTACCTGGTTTGGTTCTTCAACTCTCTCCATGTTCATACTCCGTTAGAAAAATCCTTAAACCTGGCATACATATCAGTGCTCCCTAAATCGGCAAAGACCCAAGTGTGATTGGCAACTATCGCCCAATTTCTTTGATCAATATTGATCCTAATCTTTTAACAAAAATTCTTGCAAACAGACTCTCATCCTTCATAGACCAGTAAGCCCATAAGGATCAAGCAGGATTTATCCCAGGGAGGCAGGGACCAGACCAGATAAAAAGGGCCATAGATGTTATCACCTCACTTAGATCACACTGGGATAGGGGCGCCCCTCAAAGGGGATTTTTGCTTTCTATAGATCTCCAGAAAGTCTTTGATACAGTCACTTGGCGTTATATCTTCAGGGTTCTGGAAAATTGGGGTTTGGGTCCCAACTTCCTAGGCATACTACACTCCCTTTATTCCAACCCGAGTGCTCAAGTAAGATGCAGGGCAGATACTCAGCTTCCTTTGATATAGAACAATGCACCAGACAGGGCTACCCACTTTCACCCCTAATATTCGCCATAGCTTTAGAAACTTTGGCGATTGTTATCAGAAACCATCCTAACATTAGGGGAGTAATGTGCGGTCCTCAGAAGCATAAATGCACCCTATTTGCAGATGTCTGCTTCTCTTTGTTACATCCCCCCTTATCTCCACCCCCAACATCCTCAACAGTTTGGTGCTGCCTCCGGTCTCCTGGTCAATGTCTCGAAGTCCTTGGCTCTGAACATATCATTCCCCCCTGACTTGTTGGAATGTATGCGGGTACATTTTCCATTCTCCTGAAACCCGGAGTCCATACCATACTTGAGAGTTAATCTAACTTCTAATTTTGATCGCCTGTACTCCTGTAACTACCCCCCTGTGTTTAAAAAGCTAGTAGCAGATTGGCCACGTGGTCCAAGCATGAACTATCTTGGCTGGGTCGAGTGAACTCAATCAAAATGATGCTTCTACCCTGTCTCCTGTACCTCTTTAGATCCCTTCCGATCCCGATTAGAAAACCTCAACTATCACAATTCCAGTCCTCAATCCTGAAATTTATAAGGGGATCTAAAGGTAAGCGCTGTTCCAAAGACAGACTCTTTAGACTTAAATCCCTGGGAGGTCTATCCCTTCCTAATATGTGGTGGTATTACCAGGCAGCACATATCTGCATTGTATACACACGCTGCCCTAAACCAGACTAATGGAGAGACAAGTAGTACCTCAATATACCATCAATTACCTACTTCCCCTTCCCGCCTTAGACTGGCGATACTAGCCCCCACACTCTCACACTCGTTGGCACTCTGGGATAGGTTACAGAAGCATCCTTCATTGATCTCTACTTACTGACCACTTGCCCGCCTATTCCATAACCCAGACTTCCCCCCAGGCCAAAACATCCTGGCATTCAAATGGTGGCTCAATAAAGGACTATATAGGATAGGACACTTTCTCTACTCAGTGGGCCCCCTCTCAGTCAGGTACTGTATCAGTAAACTAGAGATGCCAAACTCTGAGACGTATAGACTAACACAAATCTCACACTTTCTACAATCTATATGGCATAATAAACCTGAACCCTCTACAGTGAATGTCTGATTATGAAACCTGGAGCTCCAACATCAAGAATCAGATGGGGTGGGGGGGTATATCCATCATCTATTCCTCTCTTGCAAAGGCTTTAGTTAAACCTCTTTACGCCAGATTCTGGGAACGGGATCTGGAGGAAGAATGGGACCTGGTCAAGTGTTATCAATGCTTCCAACGTTTATTCAAAGGCATCCTGAACATTTCATTGATGGAAGCCAACATTAAAATTCTCACACGCTGGTACTGAGTCCCCTCTATCCTAAAATATATCCAGATGCATCTCCTATGTGCTTTGGGGGCTGCTATCATTTGGGCTCTCTATTGCACATCTGGTGGTATTGCCCACGAATACGGAGCTTTTGGAACAGATTCTTCCACTTGCTATGGAGGGTCACAGAGGTATTGGTTCCACAAGTTCCTAAAATAGCTCTCCTTAACCATAAAGTGGAGGAAATACCTAAACTCTTATCTTCTACATGCTATTGGGAGCCAAAATTACCATAGTCAGAAACTGGCAGAGGCCATCAGTACTGCTCTCTGTAGTAAAACGCAAAATCTCCTGGATCATGGCCCAGGAGAAAATAGTAAGCATTCTACAAGACAAAACCTGTCAGTCTGATTTAATCTGGGATCCTTGGGCTATATTCATTAATACTCCATGGCATACAGGCAACAGTACGGCCCATATGTCACAACCCTAGGTGTCCTTCATCCTTTTTCTCATTTCTATCCTCTTTCCCCTCCTCTTTCCTTTCCTCACAGAAATAAACCATCTTTCCTGGCTTTTCTCCATCGAGAAGGACCTTCTGGTGATCTTTAAACATCTACAATAGATACGGATCTCCATATTGTGGAGTAGAGCATTAAAATTCAGAACATGACCTATACCCTTTACGCCACAATTTTTTCTGCTTGGCTTATCGCACCCGAAGATGGCCAAGCCGTCCAGGAAGTTACTCCGGCACATACTCACCGCTGCCCGCTGTCTAATAGCGCTAAATTGGAAAAAAAAATACACCCCCATCCCAAGAGGACCTGTACGCCAGAATTAAGGATGTTGAACTGATGGAAAAGTTGACGGCTAGGGTGAGGGACAAGCTGGACGAGCACGGTGTGGTCTGGGAGCGCTCGCATCTTCGGGAGGACACAAGGTGAGCTGCCCTGGAAGCTGAGATGCTAATCTATCTACCCTTTTGTTCTCTTCCCCTCCCCCTCTCTCCTTCCCCCCTCCCTTTTCTTCTCTCTCTTCTACTTCCCCATTCTTTTCTTCTTCTTCTCTTGTTACTTCTGTTTGTTACGAACGCCGTGAGCTACAAGTTGGTACTCAGTGTTCCCTGCCTATTGTTTCGGTAGGGCCTGATGTGCCAGTGATTGCTGATTCTTTCTCTTTAACTGGGCACAGTGGTTTCCACATTTGACAGTTCTATTTTGTATGCCCACCCTGCCGCTGTGCCCTCGGCATGTAATGTTTCTGATTTTGTTGTTGTATATTCTAATAAAAAAACGTTAATTGAAAAAAAAAATTCAGAACATGGATGTCTAGGTGACCGGGGTATTCTTTCACCCTGGACTCCTAGCAAGTCTGGCCATCAGGTCTCCACCACTTAGTTGTCAAAATAGATGGGGGTGATCTCACCGGTCTGTCCAGCCAACTCTAATTCTTATCTGGTGCGGGGGGCCGGAGCCATTCTGTCCACAGTGAGTTCCCATTGGGGTGGGAGGGCTGGCGTCCGGCATCAGCCAACACCCGGGTAGATTTCTCTCTATCTTTTAGGCTGGCATCCCGGTGCTATCTTCCCACTGGTCTTTTAAGGAATTTCTGGGAGCTCTGGGCTACTAAACCACATACTCCAGTGTGTATGTATTACTGTTAAGACAATTGTCTGTTGCATATACGTTTATGGCTTTCCTTATACCTGATCACCTATTTGATGGTGAGCTTAGCATGTAATCTTGTTTTCTGGAAAAAAACAATAAAAATATTGTAAAATAAAATTGTATTCCTATTTCTACCCTTCAGGCTCATATATTAGATTGTTCTGTGTACCGATATGTGTTCTAGATTTCCCTGGAGAACACTATTTTTCGCCCTTCGATCACATGCTCATCATTTATACTAGACGCTGGCTCATACAGTTTTCTCTCTTTCTCTCTCTCTCTCTCTCTCTTCCAAATCAACATTTTCCTGGCTTGCTCTCCCTCCCTCACTTTCCCTCTCTCAGTCTTTCTCTTTACGATCTCCATAAAAATGTACCTGCAATGCAGTATCAAAGAGAGGAGCAGATGAGATTTGCTTGTAAGAAGCCAGGTGTGCTAAGATAAAACAATAAAACAATGAAATATAGATGCTGGGAATCAACTAGTGTGATCATTAATGTAACTGATTAGGTAGTGGCAAGAGTATAAAAAATGTCATTACAATCAAGCCAGAAAATGTGACATGGAAATATATGCAGGGGAACCAAACTAGCTGCCCGGGGCTACTGCTTTTTACCTTGGCTCAGCTTGAATACAGCAGACCATGCTGCTAAAAATCATCTTATGTTCTGGGAACACCTTAGCCCCATTCTGCTGAATTAATGTTCTCAAATATGCCCACCTAATTCTGTTTGCAGGCAATGTAATTTTCTAAAGTTTGAACCTCCCTTTTCCCTTTTAGAATTATTAACGCTTTGATTATTCGGAAGGGAGGGGGCGGGGGTTATGTGTAATAGATTATGGAGTACATATGAATTGTTAGAAAAGCTGCATTCCCACCCAGAGACATTCTCAGAGCCCTTCTTGGCCTGTTTGCAGCATTTGTTGGCAAAGCTATTCTATAAAGTGTTTCTAAAACCTTCATTATTTGACTAATAAAGCATTCGTTTTTTAATTACTCAATACATAGGGGATTATTTACGAAAGGCAAATCCACTTTGCACTAAAAGTGCACTTGAAAGTGCAGTTGCTGTAGATCTGAGAGGGACATGCAAGGAAAATAAAAGACAGCATTTTAGCTTGCACATGATTGGTTGATAAAATCAGCAGAGATTCCCCTTATTTCAGATCTTCCCCTCAGATCTACAGAGACTGCACTTCCAAGTGCACTTGCAGTGCACTTGAAGTGCAAAGTGGAATTGCCTTTCGTAAATAACCCCCATAGTTTCTAGTTGTGAAATTTTCTAATATTTACAAATATTTTGTTTGCAACTTGTGGATGCTATAAATGGCTGAAAATACGAGAGCTGTTAATGTTGACTTGTTTTAAAGATGCTTTCTCCAGGGTTCCTAAATCTTTTTGTTAGGCTTTCTTTCTTCTATTTCATAGTTACATAGTTACATAGTTGGTAAGGTTGAATAAAGACAATAGTTCATCTAGTTCAACCTATGTTGGTGTGTGTGTTTGTGTAGATAATTATTTCCCATATCCCTGTATATTGTGTTCGAAAAGATGCACCTCCAAGAGTCTTTTGAAACTATCAATACTTCCTGTTGACACCACTGATTGTGGAAGAGAGTTACACATCCTTACTGCCCTGACAGTGAAAAACCCCTACGGAGCTTAAGGTTAAACCGCTTCTCTTCCAATCTCATGGTGTGGCCCCATGTCCTCTTATACTCCCTGAGACTGAATAGTTTTCTACCTACACAGGGATTACACTTGAGATATTTGTATATTGCTATCATATCTCCTCTCAAGCATCTCTTCACCAGGGAGAATCAATTTAGTGATTGTAGTTGTTCCTCGTATTTGAGGTCATTCAGACTCATTATTAATTTTGTTGCCCTTCTCTGAACGTTCTCCATCTCCCTCCAGCACATCCTTTCTGAGGACTGGTGATGGCATGCTAATATTCTGTTGGCTTTGCTTGCCCAACTTGACAATACATGCTATTGCTAAGTCTGCTAAGTCTGTCATCTACTAGAACCCCCAGATCCTTCTCCATCCTTCTCCATCCTGGAATCCCCCAGAGCTTCTCCTCCTAGTAAGTATCCTGCATTTATAAGTGCATTATATTTTTTAACATTAAACCTCATTTGCCATCTAGTTGCCTACTCCATAAATTTTTTTGAGATCTTCTTGTAAGGTTTCTATAAACTGTTGTGATGTTAATGCCCTACTTTTTTTGTGTTGTCAGCAAACATTGAGATTGAGCTATGTATCCCATCCTCTATATAATTTATAAATACATTAAACACAATTGAGCCAAAGACAGAGCCTTGGGTGCCCCACTCACCACTCTGAACCATTCTGAGCACACGTTATTTAGCACTACCCTTTGGACACACCCCTGTAGTCAGTTTTCTATCCAAGAGCAAACCCTATAGTCCATGTTTATAGATTAAGCATTTGTGGATGACTGTATCAAATGCTTTTGCAAAATCCAGATACAGCACATCCACAGGCCTACCTTTTTCTAGGTGGTAGCTCACTTCCTCATAGAAGGTTTGTTGGTTTGGCAAGAACGACCTTTAGTAAACCCATGCTGATTACTACTAATGCTACTGTTTTCATCAGCAAATTCTTAGATATAGTCTCTTACATACTATTGATGTTAGGCTAATAGGCCTGTAGTTACCAGGAATATACCTCTGCCCTTTTTTATAAATTGGTACCACATGAGCATTTCGGCAAACAGCTGGTACCATTGCTGTTAATATGCTGTCCATGAAGATTAGGAATAGCAGTTTGGCTATAATTTGATTGCATTCCTTAAGGACTCTCGGGTGCAAGCCATCAGCCAATGTGCTCTGGCCTCACTTTTTTACTGTTCATATATTTAAAGAATTGGAATTTTTTTTCCTCTCCTCCATAAAGTGAACCATTCGCTTTATATTTTTTAAAAGCCATTTTTTGTCTTTAATTAGACTTTTGACATTATGGTTTAGCCACTCTGGTTTAACCTTTGTTCTTCTATATTTATTGTCCACTGGAAAGCACTCGATGATACCTTTAATATGTTCCCAGATCACTCCCATGTTTCTTCTGTGTTTATTCTTTATTGTATCTAAGATTTCATTCCATGTATTATCTTTCATTATTGAGTGCAGTTTTGAAAAATTGGCTCGCCTGAAATCTAGTGTTTGTGTGCTACCATCGTGCCTCCTTTTCCTATGATTTATGCTGAGAAAGATTCGTCCCGTGATTGCTAAATTCCAGGTTGTCCCGTATTTCCATATCTGTGATCAGATCTGAGTGACTTGTAATTAATAGATCTAGCAATGCATAATTTCTAGTCGGGCAATCCATCCATTGGGACAGGAAGTTTTCCTGTAGGACATTTAAGAAATGACAGGCCTTTATTGAGTGAGCTGTCTATGCAGCCCAGTCAATATTGTGATCCAGCCAGTAAGTATGTTATTTTTCAAAAGAACAAGCTCTCTTGCAGATGTATCCGTTTACAGGGATGAGACAAATCGTTTACCATAGACAAGTATGTTTACATTGAAGCACCCTCTAGTGTGTGCTTCTAGTGTTGAGAGTAGATACAAATATATTCTGGCCAGGAGTCATTGAATTGGGTCAGGGTTTCTAAAGGCCATGGCTGTATGACTCATTCTGGTAGCTCTCTGCTGCCTCCCCTGCTGTCTGGAGGTTGGAGAATCTTCTAGAACTAGAGGGTGGGGGTTAGGAGGAGCTGCCATGAATAGTTATGGGGCCACAGCCAATCCCTAGCTGTGGGCTGACAGGGGGCTGAGTAAACCCCATAAATAGACATGGGCCATTCCAGCAGAGGAGTTGGGTGGAAGATGGAGATGTATTGCTGAGGAGAGGCCTTTGAGGGACCTCTTATGGGGGGGGGGATTCTACCTTGGGCCGAGTGCTCAGGAAAGCTAGCCTGGAAGGATCCTAAGACAGGAGGCAGTGGAAGGATTCATACTGGAGAGGCAGCAGGAAGGAGCAAGGAGAGACAGTAGTAAATGAGCACGGTGCAGGGACAGCCATCTGTAGCAGTTCTTGCTGAAAGGCTGCATAGTGCCAAGTCTTCATCTAACCTTGGAAGGTCCCCATGTGTGTGTGCCAGTTGGGCGGGACAGGACAGGGGCAGAAAGTTAGTCAGGAGGACTGGGAGGAAGAACAGCTAGGTGAGGCTGGTGGCAGCCAGATGGGCTAGCATTCTCTGCAACCAAGTGGAGCTGGGATCAGTGGCCACAGGGAAGCAGAAGGAGGAATGTCATGCTGTTCACTCACTTCACACTACGTTGTCAAGGGATTGAGAGTTTGTGCCTATAATGGGCCTTTGCTGAACTAGTAACATCCTGTTAGTTCCCACAGGAGTGAGCAACAGGTGCTATGCTGTGAAAACCAAGTTTGTGCAGAAGGAAGAAAGAAGAGGATTTTTTGGAAATAGGAAGACAATTTCCCTTTGTTCATAGTTCTGGACATTTTTCAAGTTGGGAATCCCATAATTCCCTACCCCATCCAAGTTTTCAACCCCAAAAACAAGCCAAGGACTTTTTTCTGAGTTGGAATGTACGAAGGAAAAGCAGTGTGACTGGCTGTGCAGCAGTGGGGACCCGGGACATTAGCGACTCCTATGAGGGTAGTGCTACATAATGATCAGTCTTTATTTATGCATGTCCTTTATCCTGAAATTAAAAAAAATTTTGATGTAACTGCTTGTGTAACTGCAGTGTCTGCTGGAGTTTGGCTTCAATTTGTCAGTGTATCTAAATATGCTAGTACATCTAACACCCCCCCCCCCCCCCAGATTAACAATACAGCTCTCTCCTGTGCCCCTGTACTTCTTCATCCAGAGTTGGGACAGGTTCATACAGGAGGTGTGGTACTGGCCAGATCACCAGGTGATAAAAGAGGGCAAAAAGCCTAAATGATTGGTAAGCTACAATTTATTATAGTTTTTGGCTTTGGCTTTATTACCGATTTAATCTTATTAGACTCGGAGCAGGCTTGTGAATATTAGGTGTCCCCACACTGGCTGCATGCTAATTTTAGATCAGGAATGTACCAAGAGGTGATGCCAGGATCAGCATACATACAGTACAATCCAATGAGAGCACCAAGCAAATGTCCAAGAGCCCAAGGTAATTTAATGATAAAATGAATTCATAGCAGAATAAAGCCAATGAGTTTCAGGGCGCAAATGCACTCCCCCTTCATCAGGGCTATAAAACAAGTAAAAATACAAAGATCATAAATCTAAAGCTAAAAGGTCCTGAATATAAAAAACAAATATATAAGTAAACATTTTGAGGATTAAAGGCAAAGGGTATATATCCATTTGCATACAATATCCGATACTGGTAAATAGCTGACTCAGAGATAATTATAGCTCACACACAGACACCAGAGGTCATAATACTTCATTAGCTAACAGTGAAATGAATAGAATGATAGACAACATCTAAAAAAAAAATACAAGAACAATATTACAGTTGACATATATACTATCGATTTGTCATTGTATTTAATAGAGAAGAGTATTCACTTAATAGTGTTTGTGAAAACAAAATATTTATATTGTGAATATATAAAATTGGTCAATATAGCCTCTTATATAAGGAGAAGGAACACAAAGTAGTCCTCCTTGTAGGCACAGATGGTAGATGCGACTTCACGCTGAAAAATGGCAGATATGCATCCAGTAATAAAGAAGGTAATGGGTACTCTTACCACCAGGTGTGGACCCACTGAACACACAATGTTTTTTTTTTTAAACTTTAGGCTTTATAACCACTTTACAGCAGTGCAGTAAACAGAGAAACATCAGGCAGGGGATTAGTGGAGAAGCAGTGCAATTGTGACAAGGTGGCTTTTGTAGAAGGGGTGAGTGTGCCTATAAGGAAGAGAGAGTTAGAAAATAGCTGTAAAAGTGTGAGTTTGTAAAATGGTTGTTTCTGTATTCAAGTTTTGCTTGGAAAGTAGCCATTTTGACTATATACAGCGTTATATCAGGAAATGTAACAACTTGAGCAAAACTGATTAAGGGGTAAACAACATTTTGTGTGTTATTGTGGTTACCGGGCTATTGTGTATCCCTCTTTCAATACTCTGGATAAAACACATTTTAACGTAAAACAGACGTACATTAAAGAAACTGTTGTGGGCAAGTTTTATTTTGTTACATATCTACTTTTAAACAGCAGAGGGAGACATTTCTGAGCAGCAGAATTGATAAATGGCTCCCTTTGCATGAATTTCTGTATTTTTTTTTTTTTATAATATACTGATACTGTTACTTTTTTCATTATTTTTTGCAGTTCAGTGTTCCTTATTTCCGCCTGCCCTTTTTTTAGCCAATTGCTGCCTACATGCACTATCTTCATCATTGGCTGCCCCTCATTGCTCTGGATAGTGGCGGTTGGTACTCAATTTCCCCCAGACAGCCAGCCAGCTAGCCAACCAACCAAACACCCCCACGGTGCTCGATCAATCGCCACTTCCCCCCATAGCTTGATCTCTCGCCTGTCGCCTGCCATCCCTTGCCAGCCCTGAATTTACCCCATCCAAGTTGCGGCTTCGGCGGCTTCCCCCCTGCGTCTCTTCGTGGCCAATCAGGACTTAGGACTCCCAGCCAATCGGGGCCTGCTTCCTGATTGGCCAGAAGGACAAAACAAGAAGACATTAGCGAATATTAATACAGTTGTCACTCCATAGGATTAAGCACTAATATTTTATAGTATAGCTTGTAAGCATTACAGCTGTAAATATCAAAATTCGATGTACATAATGTCTCACTTCATGCAAAAGACATTTAACCTTTAGAACATTTTCTAACTGCCTTAAAACTGTAAGACAATAGTTCTAAAGTCGAATCCAGATGTTCAGCATAATTAAGCATCATGTTCATTGTCAAGGGGGTTAAAATGTTCAGCTTTCCAACATAAATGTCTCCTTAGCAGTAGAGGAAAATATATGTACCAAAAAACATTGGGTTAACTTTTCCCTAGACGATTAACGGAAAAACAATTCTTTCTCCTTGGCATCGCTTACTCTTTATGAAATAATGATACCATGCCGGGTCTTCATTAAAACACTGAAACAAATGATCCTTAGCAGATTGGAGGGAACACAAACAGAATGGGGTGTAGGGGACTTGTGTCTTACATAACACGCTAGGGAGAATTTTGCACATCAGAAAATATTTGGCTGGCTCTCTCCTCCCACGCATTAGAAGATAAATGACCATTCCATTTGCCAACTGCATTAATCCAAAACTTTATTAATACAAAGGATGCGCAGGACAGAGAGCAGCAACTGTCAGCCTGCAATGTATCACTTGCCATCTCTATAGAAGATCTGTGTTAAAGTGGATGTAAACCCACTGTCATCCTTTCTAAACTACTGCAATATTGGTTATCTAGAAGGATATACATGCCTCCTGCATGTATACTTATCTGTCAAATGTCTCCCCTCTATCTGCTATGAGACCCAAAAAACTGCAGATTCTATGGGTGGGTCTGTTTTCCAGGGCTCAGTGGGTGGAGTCGTGATGTCAGTAGACTCCCCACCCACCTCTACACTCCCCTTATCAACATGCATTTTCTCCTGTGTATTTCTTACACTGAACTTCTCCTATGATCACTAACATCCAGTCAAAACCCAGAAAACTCCCCACATGACTTCAGCATGCCAAATCATGCTGAGGTGTGGAACAGCCAATCCTTGCAGAGCTGCTGAAGAAAGGAGTTGGGGTGGGAATTAAAAAAGAATGCATGTCTTAGGCTAGTGCATGAGATATGTAAATCACCTGTCAATCACAGCAAGGGGGAAGAACGGACAAAGATTTCACAGTTTGTCCGTTTTATTTCACTGAAAAAACATATGAGGATTGCTCAGAGCTGGATTAACTCTTTGTGGCAAGACTGAGCACAGCTGATCTGAAATTCCATACTCTATATTGTGGCAGATAAAAAAAAAAAATTCCGGTTTACATCCACTTTCACATTGCTAACATAAACCTGCCCACATAACATAACCCTGGAGCAATATCAGAAAACCCTGAATTGTGGGGTTGCCATGGCTTTTAAAAAAAATGTACAAGTGGGAGAAGAGCTATTTCTTTTCCTAGGCTTTGCACCTATATGCTGTGGCAATTGGTTGCTTGTAAAAAAAAAATGTCCCTTGTGCTGATTTAAAAAAATGTTATGTCTCGCAGCCGCTGCTATATCTCCGAATACTGTAAATGTCAGTGTAGACATGAGGATTGGTGGGAGCTGAGAGACAAGGAGCATTACAGGTAGAACCGAGTAGGCACTGAAACCAAGTCACTGATCCCGGCACCTAGCACTGCCACTGAACCCAGTCCCCACCACCACAGCTGATTCCATCCCCCTCCCAGCACTGCCACTCATCCAATCCTCCCCTAGCACTGCCTCTCATACCATACCACCCCCTCAGCACTGCCATTCATCTCATCCCCCCACCAGCACTGCCACTCATTCCATCCTTCCCTAGCACTGCCACTTATCCCATACCCCCAGCAGGGCCTTACATACAGGAATCACAATGGTTGCAGGTGCGACCCTGGCCCCATGCTCTAGAGTTTTTGTGTGGCCCCCTGTTCACCTGGATAGGAGGGGCACCCTATAGAGGAACCAATCCCCTCTATTTTCCAAAATGGGAAAATGGAGGGGATTGGATCCTCAACATGCAGCTCCTCCTATCCACCTTCTGCTGCCCCAAGCTCCTGTGTACTCCCCTGCTCCCCCCTCCCCTGCAGTGCTGCCAGGTTCCCCCCTCTCTTGCCAACTGCTGCAGGGTATCTTTCATGGTGGAGATGGGAAGGGGCTGGTAAATGTGTTGTTTACCTGCCCCTTCCTTGTCTTATTGAATAGTGACAGTGATTGGTACTGCTCACTGACCCACCTCATTCATAACTGAGGCATAGTAAACTGTGTTTACTATGTTTCAGTTACTGAATGAACAGGAAGCTCTGTACAGAGCTATTTCTGTCAATTCATTCGTACAAGATGTGTCCTCAATCTCCTTCCTCTGTTTCAAAGGTAAAACATCAGAGATCTGTTTAAACCCCTGATATTTCACCAAAGCCCTCCAAATTTGAAAATTAATGAAACAAATAAAAGTGTAAATAAATTAAATAAAAATGGTAAAAAAATAATAAAAAATAACAACAAAAATAAAAAAATGCTGACACCAGTGCCGGAATTACCAGGGTCACAAAGGTTGCAATTGCGAATGGACCCTGGCATTCCGTCAGCTTGGGGGGTCCCTGGCTGGGGGTCAGGGGGGCCTTTTATGCTTGCACAGGGCCCTGAAGGTTCTAGTTATGCCTCTGAATTAAATATAACGGAAAAATAAAAATCAAGGCAGCTGCAGTCGTGATGTATTTCCAAATGTGTCTGTTAACAGCAAAATAAATGTCAAGGTATAAATGCTTAAAAGTGAACACAGAGGTGAGCTCTGGAAGGTTTACCCCCTTCATGACCAGGCCATTTTTTGCTATTCTGCCCTGCGATAATTTAACTGCTAATTGTTGTAACGATGGAGCCAATCAGGAACGTTCTTTGTAGGCTAAGTACTGCCTCATTCATCAGCCTTTGATCATCAACCAGCCAATCCGCTGATAAAGTAGGTGGTACCTAGCCTCTGAAATGCGTTCCTGATTGGCTCTGTCGTCACAGGCATCTGACCGCTCCTCTGACTGTTTTTCTTCCTCGTGGAAACTTCCCAGCTGCTCACACTGACCTCTGCACAGATCCCTGTAGCAGACCTTTCATCTTCACGGCTCCAGCCACGCACAGATTCCCCACTAATGATTGCTCCGGAGTTTGTTACATGCTTATTCCTTAGAAATGTTTGTGAGTGCATCTTTTTATTGGATTTAAATTTTGTTACACAATAAAAATGTATTACGCTATTAGCGCATCTCTTTCCCCTACCCTCTTCTTTTGCAAAGCTTTGCTGGAGCAGGACTGAAAGAATAATCAGCTCAGAAGAGAACAAATGTGGCAACTATAGGTCATAATTCTTGAACAGAGTTTCCTGCTTATGTGAAGCTATATCTATTGTGCAAAGAAAGAATGGGGAGGGAGAAGGGAACTGGGGGGGGGGAGTTGGGGGTTGGAGGATATTATAGTATAGTTTATCCTTTAACCACATCCTGCCTGGCCTAGAACAGATTGATAGCTGGGCGGGGGATCAGTTATCCTGACTGGGCGTCATATGATGTCCAGCAAGATAAGCCGCTCGCGCACACCCTTGAGGGGAACGCAGAGCCGTGACCGGTAGTGCGGTGTGTGGAGGCTCTTTACCATGTGATCAGCTGTCTCCAATCACACGTATGCAGTGTGACATTTATTGGCTTTTCCTCTATTCACGCTGTCAAGGTGCTGGTAGAGGAGAGTCGATCAGCGGCTCTCCTGACAGAGGGTGTCTGCGCTGATAATCAACACATCGATTACCAGTGCACACCCATCAAGGATACCCACCAGGGAGGTCAACCCATGCCCACCAAGGATAACAACCTGTGCTCACCAGAGATGCCAATCAGTGCACATCAGGGATGCAAATCAGTGCCAATTGGGGATGTGAATCAGTGCCATCAGTAATGCCTGTCGGTGCCTCCTCATAAGTGCTGCCTATCAGTGCCATCTATCAGTGCCCATCAGTGTTGCCCATCATTGCCCATCAGTGCCACCCATCTGCACCACCTATCAGTGCCCATCGGTGCTACATATCAGTGCCACCTATCAGTGCTGCATGTTAGTGTCTTATCATCAGTGCTCCCTCATCATTGCCGCCTCATCCGTGCCCATCAGTGAAGGAGAAAATATACTTATTTACACAATTTTATAACAGAAACAAAAAAAAAACCCAGGGAGCACCTCACTGGGAGTGTGTTTCCTAAAGCATGCCTCTCTGATTGTATGAACCACCAATTACATTTGAAATTTCCAAGTGGGGCTAAATCTAATTGGTGGCTGAGAAACTTCTTAGTACTGATATATATATATATATATATATATATATATATATATATATATATATATATATATATACCGGTATATATATTTATTTTTTTACATAAGGCTCTAGGCCAGGGGTAGGGAACCTTTTTGGCTGAGAGAGCCATAAACGCCACATATTTAAAATGTAATTCCGCGAGAGCCATACAATATGTTTAAAACAATTTTTTTATTTTTGAATCGATTAATCGACTAATTTTAATTATAACTGTAATATCTACAACTCTCCTACGATTGTCTGCTTGCTTACCACTACACAGGCAGGCAGATCCACGAGCAGTTGAGGCGTGTGATGAAGACGTCAGCGCGTCGCTCACCTAGGCCGCCGGCGGGTGTACCAAGATGGCCGCAGCCCTGGAGCTAGGCTGAAGCCGCGGCTTTTCCTATGGGCTCAATCTGCGGATTGGCACACCACGCAATCCGCGGATTGAGAGGTGAGAGCCAGATGCAGCCATCAAAAGAGCCACATCTGGCTTGAGAGCCACAGGTTCCCTACCCCTGCTCTAGGCTCTGGGTTTGTTTTGAAATCCCTGTCCTCCATCGCAAGCAGGGGTTCTCAGATCCTCAAAAGGGACTGGGGAGCTTTAAACATTACAAAAACATCTACAGTACATAAAAAAAACATATAAACTGTGCAGGTAGGCTGTACTTAATCTGTGTCTCTTGGTTTGATTCATAATTTTGACAGGAATGTTTCTGTTAATTAACATGTTTGGGACTGAAAGTACTTACTTCTTGGCAGCCCTGCTCATCTTCTGACTTCAATATTCTGAGCCACTGATCTAAAACGAGTTTGCAGAGTTTTGACTTTTCTTGCTGCATCATGATCCATCTACCTAAAAGGAGTTCAGGCAAGGGAAAGTCAGGCCACTAGAATTTTCAGAAGGAGCCCCTAATGCAGTGGTCATCAACCCTGTCCTCAGGGCCCACTAACAGGCCAGGTTTGCAAGATAACTGAAATACATGACAGGTAATATCATTTGCTGCTCAGTGATTGCAGTATTCTAGTCTGCATCTCCCCAAGGTAATACATAAAACCTGGCCTGTTAGTGGGCCTTGAGGACAGGGTTGATGACCACTGTCCTAATGTTTCTATAATTTTTTTTAATGCTTACTTGCAATGTTTTTCTTTTCCATAAACAATTTTTATCGAATGCACATGGCCAAGGCATTTGACTTGTGGCACTATTTATGGGAATGCCTGCATCGCTTTCGTTTTGGTCCAAATTACATCAAGTGGCTCCAGCTCTTTTATCAAGCTCCAATAGTCCAGCCAAGCTCTTGCTCAATGGCAGGGTCTCCGATCCCTTCCCTCTCTCTAGAGGCAAATTTCAGGGATGCCCCTTGTCCCCCTTGTTATATGCCATTGCCGTGGAATGCAATGTGCCTTTGAGCTCGCTAGGGAATTGACCCTTAAGAAAGTGTCAATTTCCCAGTACAGCCTCCTCCCTCCTTGCACGTCATAGCTCCTCCTCTTTCAGGAGTCTCTAATTACTATCTGTAGTGTCCGTATCCTTTCACCCCTTCCATCACCTCCCTACATATGGCTAAATACTTGAGGATGAATTAATTCCCTTTGGTACAGCCCCCTCCCTTCTTGCTAATATATAGCCATCTTCTCTTCAAGGAGTATCTAATTACTCTCTACTGTGCTAACCTAGCTACTCTCTACATTTATGTAGCTACCAGGGGAGGAGTGAAAGAGACTACTATGTATTTTCAATTGAGTCTGCTGGGGCTGCCAATATCAAATCCAAGATGGCAGCACCCAATAGCAGTTTCAGTACGTTTAAATGTCTACATTGGGGGGGGGGGGGGGGGTAAAAATCATGCCTACATTACATTAATTGTACTTGTACCTTTATCGGAAGATTGTTGTTGAAATGAATAGCATGGTGACAGGGTCTCTTTAAGGTGAACATAAATCTCTATGTATGTATAGTGCAGATCATATGGATCTCCCATGGGGCACAGAAAAAAAGTTGCATATGAGAAAAGGAAATGCCTGGACTTTGGAGAAAGTATTAGATTGCACGCTGAGATGACAAGTCCCATTTAACCGAACCTGTGTCACTTATTTTATTTGAATCTGCACCAAACCCGTCTGGCTGCAATGCCTGTGGCTCTGCTTATTTTAAAGATAATGTTTCCTTTCTCCTACAGTATCACATGCAATGCGCTCCCCTAGTATTTTATCTTAATTTATGCAAATGTTCTTTCTCTACCATACAGTATTATTATTTCTGAGCTGCATGATACATTGATGAGATCCTCTGTACCTTTTACTGGGAACTTGCTATTATATATTATCTAATTATCTCTCACAGACGGTTGTGCTGCTCTGGCAAATGTATATTAGTTATAAATAAGTGATGATACAAAATAATAATCTCTTCAACGGCATTCGGGAACAACATTTTAAACCCGCTCACCAACTTGTTACCGCATTCTGTAATTCTGCAACTTTGCAAAAACTGTCATCATCTAAATTAGAGGGAAATTTTCACTTGGTTGACAATTTTTTAAGGTTCTAAGTATATAAAAAAATTAAAATTTTCACCCCAGAAAATAAAAAGATCTTAAATGTCTCTCTATCAATAGAATATAAAGAGACCCTGTCAATATCTTTAAAGCTGACGTTTAGTTAAATATCTTTTCTTCTCTACCGGTTTAGTACTTACCAGGGCTTTTTTTCTCAGAAAATAGGTGCAGGAACTCCCCCTTTCTGAGTCACCCCTTTTCTCCACCTCCACCCACCTCCGAGCACCATCTACCTACCTCCCATTACTGCCCTTTTAAAGAATACATAAGCAAGTATAATTTTGTGGTGATAAGTCATTTGTATGGAATGTGTCAATGATAACAAGAAAAGCAGTACAATTGATCCTCTGTAGCCAGTAACAATAAAGCCCCCTCTAGCAACAATGGGTGGCCCGAAACAAAATCCCCCAGCAGAAACAACAGATCTCCTCAAAGCCAGCATCAAGCCAGCATCAATAGACTCTCCAGCAGCCAGCAACAATAGTCCCCTCCCTCAACAATAGATCTCTCCCAGCCATAACTAATCCCTCAGAGATATAAGACCCACTCCCAGCAACAAAAAGCACCCCACCAGTAAGAATACCCCCTGCAAAAATAGATCCCCTCAAGGTAGAATAGATCTCTCAGCAGCCAGCATCAATAGACCCTGCAGCACCCCCATCACCCCTTACCATTACATATTGTCAGTGCTGGAGGTGCCAGAACTGCATTCCTCCACGTTCCTACTGGAAAAAAAACCCTGGTACTTACCATTAATGAATAATGTGCCTCAATTTGCAAACTGCAGGGCTGTCCTGTCCTCTTCCTGCTTCTGAACTTCCCTTGCACTGGAGGTTAACAGCTTTGGTTCTCTGGGTCTCCACTAGCAATCTGTGGTACAGGCAGTGTAATCAGTGAAAGGACTTTTCACTGAAAGGAGGAGGGTGCAGAAGGGATGTGTCCTGTCTGATCATCCCCACAGCACCAAAGGTTCAGCAGCAGGAAGAGGTTGGGCCAGCACTTCACTGAAGATTTATTCAAAATCCAGCAACCTGCATATCATGGGATATACTTCATAGCAAGTAAGTTAAAGTGTATGTTACCCCAACATTTCACACTCCTGATATGTATCTGTTGCACAAGGTTGGAAGGGAAGATCCTCACCATGCCAACATCCAAAATATATATATAAGGATTGAACAAGTAAAAAAATTGGTGGACTTTGTGGGCACATCATGAGATTGAGAATCAATAAACAGGTATACATTTCATTACAGCATAATTAAAAAAACATATAAGCAACATATAAACAACACCCTGTTACCTAATAATGCAGTTACAGAGGGCTGGATCTAGGGTACAAAAATTGATTTGATAATGTATCAAAGTGAGAGAAGAATTTATGATCCAGTAATGAGATGGCACTGATGGGCACTGACGGGCACTGACGAGCACTGATAGGCGGCACTGGTGGGCACTGGTAGGCAACACTGATGGGTGGCACTGATATGCAGCACTGGTGGGCATTGATAGGCAGCATTGATAGGCACTTGAGGGTGGTACTGGTGGGCACTGATGGGCACTGATAGGCGACACTAATGGGCACTGAAAGGCTGCACTGCTGGGTACTGATGGGCACAGATGGGCACTGATAGGCGGCACTGATAAATGGCACTGATAGGCATCACTGATGGCACTGCCAGGCATTGGGGATGGGCACTGATTGGCAGCTGTCTGGGCACTGATTGGCAGCTGCCTGGGTACTGATTGACATTTCCCTGGTGGTCTAGGGTGGCACACCTGGTGGTCCAGTGTGGTTGCAATCCCTGGTGGTCCTGGCAGCATCCTGGTGGTCCTGGCAGCATCCTGGTGGTCCTGGGTGGACTTCCAAGGGGGGCTGCACTGATAAACAATTAGCACAGACCCCCCCTGTCAGGAGAGCAGCCAATCGGCTCTCCTCTACTCTGTCAGACGCGAGTGAGGAAAAGCCAATCAATGGCTCTTCCTGTTTACATCATGATCAAGCGTGATTGGACATGGCTGATTGCTATGCACAACTGCATCAGATTCAATGTGCACCAATTTTAGTAAATCTCCCCCACTATTTGTCTTCACTATGTCTATGTATACTGTTGCAGAAATGGTCTTGGATGTGCAGGCAGACATCTTCAAAGTAATAGACTTTAAGTAACCAAAGAAAAATATTCTTCACAAGGAATAATATTTACAGAAATAGAAAAGAGAGCCTGGTAGAATTTGAGCTGCTTAAACTTTTAAATCCTCTGATATTCTTTAATACTCTCTAGAAATGTCTGTGAAATCTGGAGGACATAGAGATGAATACTTGAGCTATGCTAGACTGCAGTTGATGCTTATGTAGGTTTGGGATCAGAAAATAGCAATTTCTAACTGAGTATGGATTTAGAAATACCTGGGAATAAAACTGCTAGAGGTCAGACTTGAGACATGCTTTGCAGCATTATTGGAGTAAAAATTTACATTACAACATGAAATCTTGTAATTGTAAAAAAAAAAAAAAAAAAAAATATGACATTACTACATGAAATCTTTGATGTAAAAAATATATTTTATGAGTATTCTATGTACAGTTAACGTAAACAAAATTAATGATCAGCCAGTTATCTCTTTGTGCAAAAACTATAATAAATTATACATTACAAAATTAAACATTGCATTTATGTCTTGGTTAAACTTTCCACGTTACCCCTAAAGTCAAAACTTTTTTTTTTTTTCATTGTGGATAGAGCAGGGAAAAGTTAAAACTCATGGCATTTTTGCCACCTGTAACCCATGGGTTCCATTCAGTTCTTGTCCTGTAGACACAACAGGAAGTATGAGAAAATCTTTTTCAAGGTTAGGAAAATCCCCTCTTGGACATCTATCATCAAAACAAGTGTCACAATTGGAAGATATTGGGCTCAATTCCTGTGCTGGTGACAATTTAAAGCTCCAAGCTCAAAACTTTCAGTTATATATATTCCTTAATAGCCAAAAAGAATTGAAATATACTTTGTATACACCAAATGCCTCTGTAAGCCCAGTTATCACCTTGCCAAGTAGCACTGACATCATAAAAATATAGCATAAAAAAAAAACCTGCGCTAAGGGTCACAAAATTCCTCAGGAAAATAAAGCAAACATGAGTATATAAATCAAATAAATAAAGTATAGCAATCAAATTTGAAAAGAATGAGCTGCACAGAGGTAAAAAAAAACAAAAAAACAGGCTGCTGCACTTACTGATACAAGGATACACACAGTACATTGTGCACATAAAATAATAATATAGTGCTGTCCCTTTAAATCAACAAAACATCAGGTATTGTAAACACAAAACTACATCAATTGAGTGAAAATAGCGCTCAAATATAAATGATTCAAGAAAAAATAAATTTAGTACCAGAGACTGATGAGTTCTCTACAAGCACCACCTCCCCAAAATATATTCAGAGAAATACCGAGAAACAAAATTGGGAGTTTTGAGGTGCAAAAAAATCGAATTGTTATTACAAATTTCATAATTTTATTTAAACATACATGGTTAAAAAAATTAATAAAGTTTAAAACCAGAACATGAAAATTCATGTGGTTGCAATACAAAGGTATGTTGCCTCTACATGTTTCGCCATAATCATGGCTTCTACTGGAGCTTTTGTAGAACCTTTATACAATGTCACCCAAACATGATCAAGGTTCCAAAGGACCCGTCTGAGCCTGCCAAGAGGTATGAGTGTGTCATATAGGGGGACAATAGCCCTAAATTGTGATAAGAAGTCAAGGAATTGAAAGGCAGGGCAAAACATGTAGAGGAGTATAGCCAGAAGGAGTTCAGGCTGAAGCCATAACTTTATCTCTCTATATAGTGGCGGGGTTCTGGTGAGTGGGGTTTCCACCTTCTGTTTTTCTGATCTGTTTCAGCTAGCCTGGATGAGCTTGTTTGATGCACCTGATCTGTGCTTTGGACTGCAGGGAGAAGTTTTGAAGTTTTTGTATATGGATCATGGTGTAAATCACCAGCCATATAGATGTCACTCATGTGTTCTGTCAAATGTAATCAGGCCAGGCAATGCCTCTTGACAACATTAGTTGTGACGAAACATGTAGGGCGGTGCTTCAATGGTGACATCATCATCACAATCACTCACCAGCTGGAGTGAAGCATTTTTTGCCAGATGTGTTTTTAATTTACACGTATTTGTGAGTACCTCTACTTTAGGGCCAGTTCACACCATATGCTGTTCTGTGTGTTTGCAAACACAGTGTTTTCCATGTATTCCAATGGCTCTAGTTCACACCATGCAGTCAGTTTCTGGCGCAGAAACTGCCTGGAAACTGACCAGAAACTGACTGCATGGTGTGAACTAGAGCCATTGGAATACATGGAAAACACTGTGCTTGCATTTTGTGCAGAAAAAAAGTGCACGGAACTGCATCTGGTGTGAATAGTAAATAGTGTAAATTTAGTACTACACTATGGAGTTTTTTCTGTTTCCTCAGGTGCTTTATTGCCTTGCTGGTGGTTTACACCATTTCAAACAAGCGCATATAGGCCCTGTACACACGGTCGCACTTTCCGACGACAAAATCCGTCGGATTTTGGCCCAAACTTGTCTAGCATACACACGGTCACACAAAGTTGTCGGAAAATTTGATTGCTCAGAACGCGGTGACGTAGAACACGTACGACGGGACTATAAACGGGCCAGTAACCAATAGCTTTCGTCTCGTAATTTATTCTGAGCATGCGTGGCACTTTCTCCGTCGGAATTGTCTACACACAATTGGAATTTAAACGATTGGATTTTGTTGTCGGAAAATTTTAGATTCAGTTCTCAAACTTTGTATGTTGGAAATTCCGATGGAAAAAGTCAGATGGAGCCCACACACGATTAGTTTTTCCGACAACATGATCCGATCGCACATTTTCCGGCAGAAAGTCCAACTGGCATTACTGTGGGATTTAGGTATCTGATAAGCAGATATGTGATGAGGTAAAGTAAGAAGCATTTTTTCACCCAAGATCACAGTGACTGTAGTTTTATTATGGACTTGAGTCATTTATACTATATATTTTATATGTATTATTCTGATGGTGGTGGTGGTTTATGATGTGGTTTTGTGTTCACAATAACTCTTGTATATGACACTTTAATTTTTAGTCTTTTTTTAATGCATTCTATCTTCTTTCATGTCTTCTTTATTTATTTTGTTCAGGACTAAAAAAAAATATTTTTCATTAGTTTTTATTTTAGTAAGCTTAGTATAAAGTATAGTTAATAAATATTTTATATTTATTTTTATAGCCAGTAGATAGAGTTCAAGACTTATTATTTATTAGGCTAATCCTAACAAACAAAACTTTTTACAGAGCTTAAAGGAGTTGTAAAGTCAGAAGCTTAAAGGAGTTGTAAAGTTATGCATTAAGATAAAAAGCTTTCTGTATGCAGCAGCCCCCCTCTGTCCTCTTAATACTTACCTGAGCCCCATCTCTGTCCAGCGATGTCCACGAGTGTCTCTGCCATCTAACACTCTCCCTCATGATTGGCTGAGATACAGCAGTGATGATATTGGCTCCCGCTGCTGTCAATCAAAGTCAGTCAGCCTATCAGTAGAGAGAAGGGGGTGGGCTCGGGTCACAGCTCTGTATCTAAATGGACACAGGGAGCTGTAACTGGGCTCAGGTGCCCCATATCAAGCTGCTTGCTGTGGGGTCACTCGGCAGGAGTGAGGGGCCAGTAGAGCTGAAGTGGGACCTGAGAAGAGGAGGATCTGGGCTGCCCTGGGCAAATCCACTGCACAGAGGAGGTAAGCATAACATGTTTATTATTTTTATTGAGATTTTAAAGTGTATCAATATCTGAAACTTTTTTTTGGATAGCGTGGGAAAGAATGAGGAAGTGTAGGAAATTCCTCTAACAGTAACACAGACAGAAGTAATACAATTATTTTTTTAACCCATTACCCTGTAAGTACACGTGACCACACTTAAGTGGGTATTCTTTCATGTAGTTGCACAAATGCATACTGTACCTGTGTTTGTGCTGGGAGTGTGCTGCATGGCGTGCTCCAAGCACAGAAAACAAGCTGTCACGGCAGATCCTGTACTAGCAATTTGGAGTCCAAAGAACAGTGTCTCCATCACATGATCACTGTAATAGCCTGTGATTGGCTATCACAGTGATCAGTAACTGTACAGCCCACCCCGGTAGTCTTTCTCATCTTGAATGGAGAAAAAATACACACATCTGAGTAAAAAAATGAATAAACAAAATAAATTAATGATATAAGGGCTAGATCAGAGTTTGATCTAGGTCAATATCAGGGTTAGGGTCAAGGTTAGGGTCAAAGGTCAGGATCAGTGTGTCTTAAGCCTGCCATATCTGGTGCGATTTTCTTTCCAGCAACCATGGGTGGAATTCCCTCACTCATACAGTCAGCTAGATGTGGAGCCATTGTGTTCTCCTGGCGGGGGGCATGCAGAGCCGTCCTTGTTGGAAGGACACACAGTGATTGTTGCTAGTTGCTACAGCCTCAAGCAATAATCGCATGAAAAATCAGATCGATTGATCAACATGGGTACAATCAGCCTGCCAATAGATGACTTGAATCTCAGCCAGTCCCTGCAGAACCTGGCTGAGATTCGAACCATGGCCATCTTTAGAAAAAGTTTTTTTTTTTATTCAGTATCAGTGTATTTTAGGTAGGATTAAAAAAAAACGTGTACCATTGATTCTGTTCCCTACTACAGGTACAAACAACAAATAACATACACATATGTGGGATTGCTGCAATTGCTATGAGTATAAATATTTGTTTTTAGTTTTTTTTTTGGTGGTGGATTATATTAATGGCAAGAAATATACAGTTATATTTCAAAACAATAACATTTCTACTATTTCGGTCAGCTTCCTTTAATGATCATTTCAAAAAATAGTTATATTTATTACCATTTACCTCCAAATGAAGGCCCAGTTTGCCCTGAAAATAAATAAATAAATAAACAAGCTATAATTTACCAGGATGCATAACACCACAGTTGCAAATATGTGTACAGTTTTATCAACTCATGCCAAACTTACAAAACTATGTTCGGGGTATTAAGCTTTGTTTGGACCTTTCTTATTAAGAGGATATCTTAAAGTGGTTGTAAACATTAGGGCTGTTTACCTTAATGCATTCTCTACCTTAGGGTAAAAATAAATTGCACTGCCTGCTACTCCCCCTCCTTAACCACTTAAGGACCGCCGTATTGCCATTATACGTCATCAGAATGGCACAGGCAGGCACAAGCACGTAGATGTACGTGCCTGCCTTCCAGCGGGTGGGGGGTCCGATCGGACCCCCTCCCGCTGGATACGGAGGTCCGTTTCCCTCCAGCAGCGATCCGTGATGAGGGGATGGCCGTTGGTTTCTGGCCACCCCCTCTGGATCGCTCCTGGCCAATGACGAACTTCCTCCCACTGTGTATTGTTTACACAGGAAGGAGGAAGTGATGTCATTCTCCTCGGGGCGGTCTTTTTGACCGGACTACGAGGAGAAGACTAATAGTAAGTGTGCACCAACACTACACTGACATGTAGGTACACACAGGTACACAAACCCCCCCCCGATCGCCCCCCGACCCCCCAGTCACAGTGTCACTGATTGCATTGATCATTTCTTTACTGATCAATGCATTCAGTGTCAGTTGTAAAAGTAAAAACTGTCAGGGCAGTTAGTGTTAGGTCAAGGGTAGCCCCTATCACCCCCCAATAAAGATTTAACCCCCTGATTGCCCCTAGAGTTAACCCTTTCACCCCCTTTTGCCAGTGTCACTAAGCGATAATTTTTCTGATCGCTGCATCAGTGTCGCTAGTGTCGCTAGGTAGCTAGTTATTTTTTTAGGTTCACCGCCAGGTTTTTATATCGCTAGGTACCCCGATATACTACCCAATAATGGTTTTAACATCCTGATTGCCCCTAGTTAACCCTTTCACCCCCTTTTGCCAGTGTCACTAAGCGATCATTTTTCTGATCGCTGCATCAGTGTCGCTACTGTCGCTAGGTAGCTAGTTATTTTTTTAGGTTCACCGCCATGTTTTTATAGCGCTAGGTACCCCGATATACTACCCAATAATGGTTTTAACATCCTGATTGCCCCTAGTTAACCCTTTCACCCCCTTTTGCCAGTGTCACTAAGCGATCATTTTTCTGATCGCTGCATCAGTGTCGCTACTGTCGCTAGGTAGCTAGTTATTTTTTTAGGTTCACCGCCAGGTTTTTATAGCGCTAGGTACCCCGATATACTACCCAATAATGGTTTTAACATCCTGATTGCCCCTAGTTAACCCTTTCACCCCCTTTTGCCAGTGTCACTAAGCGATCATTTTTCTGATCGCTGCATCAGTGTCGCTACTGTCGCTAGGTAGCTAGTTATTTTTTTAGGTTCACCGCCAGGTTTTTATATCGCTAGGTACCCCGATATACTACCCAATAATGGTTTTAACATCCTGATTGCCCCTAGTTAACCCTTTCACCCCCTTTTGCCAGTGTCACTAAGCGATCATTTTTCTGATCGCTGCATCAGTGTCGCTACTGTCGCTAGGTAGCTAGTTATTTTTTTAGGTTCACCGCCAGGTTTTTATAGCGCTAGGTACCCCGATATACTACCCAATAATGGTTTTAACCCCCTGATTGCCCCTAGTTAACCCTTTCACCAGCGATCACAGTATAAGTGTCACTGGTGACGCTGGTTAGCCAGTTAGTTATTTAGGTTCCCCGTCAGGTTTTTATATAGCGCCAGGGACCCCCATATACTACCTAATAAAAATTTGAACCCCCTGATTGCCCCTAGTTAACCCTTTCACCACTGATCACCGTATAAGTGTTACGGGTGACTCTGGTTAGTTTGCTTTTTATAGCATCAGGGCACCCACCATTTATTACCCAATAAAGGTTTAACCCCCTGATCACCCGGCGGGTGATATCAATTAGGTTTTAGGGTCAGGGTCTGTGTTGCCCCAGGCAGCGCTAGGTTAGTGCCAGTACCGCTAACACCCACGCGCAAAGCATACACCTCCCGTAGTGGTATAAAATCTGAACAGATCAATATCTGATCTGATCAGATCTATACTAGCGTCCCCAGCAGTTCAGGGTTCCAAAAAAACGCATTGTTAGCGGGATCAGCCCAGATACCTGCTAGCACCTGCGTTTTTCCCCTCTGCCCAGCCCACCCAAGTGCAGTATCGATCGATCACTGTCACTTACAAAACACTAAACACATAACTGCAGCGATCGCAGAGTCAGGCCTGATCCCTGCGATCGCTAACAGTTTTTTTGGTAGCATTTTATATTTAAATCCGGAAGGCAGTGCTTGGTTTTCGGGGTCCCGTACGTGGCTAGGCTCCCATAAAGTCCCCCACATGTGGTATCCCCGTACTCGGGAGAAGCAGCAGAATTTATTTTGGGGTGTAATTTGACTTCTGCTCATAGCATGTGTGAGCAATATATCATTTAGTGACAACTTTGTGCAAAAAAAAAAAGTTTGTAATATTCCCGCAACTTTTGGCAAAATATAAAATATTCCATGGACTCAACATGCCTCTCAGTAAATAGCTTGGGGTGTCTACTTTCCAAAATGGGGTCATTTTGGGGGGTTTTGTGCTATTTTGGCATTTTATGGCCTTCGAAACTGTGATAGGTAGTGAGGAGTTAAATCAAAAATTTGCACCCTTAGAAATCCTGAAGGTGGTGATTGGCTTTCGGGGTGCCGTGCGCGACTAGACTCCCAAAAAGTCCCACACATGTGATATCCCCATACTCGGGAGAAGTAGCGGAATATATTTTGGGGTGCAATTCCACATATAACCATGGCATGTGTGAGCAATATATCATTTAGTGACAACTTTTTGTAAAAAAAAAATAATTTTTTTATTTTTTGTCATTATTCAATCCCTTGGGACAAAAAAAAAAATATTCAATGGTCTCAACATGGCCCTCAGCAAATAGCTTGGGGTGTCTACTTTCCAAAATGGGGTCATTTGGGGGGGTTTTGTGCCATCTTGGCATTTTATGGCCTTCAAAACTGTGATAGGTAGTGATAGGTAGTGAGGAGTAAAATAAAAAATGTATGCCCTTAGAAATCATGAAGGCGGTGCTTGGATTTCGGGGTCCCGTACGCGGCTAGGCTCCCAAAAAGTCCCACACATGTGGTATCCCCGTACTTAGGAGAAGCAGCAGAATGTATTTTGGGGTGTCATTTCACATATGCCCATAGCATGTGTGAGCAATATATAATTTAGTGACAACTTTGTGCAAAAAAAAAAAAGTTTGTAATATTCCCACAACTTGTGGCAAAATATAAAATATTCCATGGACTCAACATGCCTCTCAGTAAATAGCTTGGGGTGTCTTCTTTCCAAAATGGGGTCATTTTGGGGGGTTTTGTGCTATTTTGGCATTTTATGGCCTTCGAAACTGTGATAGGTAGTGAGGAGTGAAATCAAAAATTTGCACCCTTAGAAATCCTGAAGGTGGTGATTGGTTTTCGGGGTGCCGTGCGCGACTAGACTCCCAAAAAGTCCCACACATGTGATATCCCCATACTCGGGAGAAGTAGCGGAATATATTTTGGGGTGCAATTCCACATATAACCATGGCATGTGTGAGCAATATATCATTTAGTGACAACTTTTTGTAAAAAAAAAATTATTTTTTTATTTTTTGTCATTATTCAATCCCTTGGGACAAAAAAAAAAATATTCAATGGTCTCAACATGGCCCTCAGCAAATAGCTTGGGGTGTCTACTTTCCAAAATGGGGTCATTTGGGGGGGTTTTGTGCCATCTTGGCATTTTATGGCCTTCAAAACTGTGATAGGTAGTGATAGGTAGTGAGGAGTAAAATAAAAAATGTATGCCCTTAGAAATCATGAAGGCGGTGCTTGGATTTCGGGGTCCCGTACGCGGCTAGGCTCCCAAAAAGTCCCACACATGTGGTATCCCCGTACTTAGGAGAAGCAGCAGAATGTATTTTGGGGTGTCATTTCACATATGCCCATAGCATGTGTGAGCAATATATAATTTAGTGACAACTTTGTGCAAAAAAAAAAAAAGTTTGTAATATTCCCACAACTTGTGGCAAAATATAAAATATTCCATGGACTCAACATGCCTCTCAGTAAATAGCTTGGGGTGTCTTCTTTCCAAAATGGGGTCATTTTGGGGGGTTTTGTGCTATTTTGGCATTTTATGGCCTTCGAAACTGTGATAGGTAGTGAGGAGTGAAATCAAAAATTTGCACCCTTAGAAATCCTGAAGGTGGTGATTGGTTTTCGGGGTGCCGTGCGCAACTAGACTCCCAAAAAGCCCCACACAAGTGGTATCCCCATACTCGGGAGAAGTAGCGGAAAATTTTTTTGGGTGCAATTCCACATATAACCATGGCATGTGTGAGCAATATATCATTTAGTGACAACTTTTTGTAAAAATTTTTTTTTTTTTTGTCATTATTCAATCCCTTAGGACAAAAAAAATAAATATTCAATGGGCTTAACATACCCATCAGCAATTTCCTTGGGGTGTCTACTTTCCAAAATGGGGTCATTTGGGGGGGGGGGTTGTACTGCCCTGCCATTTTAGCACCTCAAGAAATGAGATAGGCAGTCATAAATTAAAAGCTGTGTAAATTCCAGAAAATGTACTCTAGTTTGTAAACGCTATAACTTTTGCGCAAACCAAAAAATATACGCTTATTGACATTTTTTTTACTAAAGACATGTGGCTGAATAAATTTTTTTTATTTTTTGTCATTATTCAATCCCTTGGGACAAAAAAAAAATATTCAATGGTCTCAACATGGCCCTCAGCAAATAGCTTGGGGTGTCTACTTTCCAAAATGGGGTCATTTGTGGGGGTTTTGTGCCATCTTGGCATTTTATGGCCTTCAAAACTGTGATAGGTAGTGATAGGTAGTGAGGAGTAAAATAAAAAATGTATGCCCTTAGAAATCCTGAAGGCGGTGCTTGGATTTCGGGGTCCCGTACGCGGCTAGGCTCCCAAAAAGTCCCACACATGTGGTATCCCCGTACTCAGGAGAAGCAGCAGAATGTATTTTGGGGTGTTATTTCACATATGCCCATAGCATGTGTGAGCAATATATAATTTAGTGACAACTTTGTGCAAAAAAAAAAAAAGTTTTTAATATTCCCGCAACTTGTGGCAAAATATAAAATATTCCATGGACTCAACATGCCTCTCAGTAAATAGCTTGGGGTGTCTTCTTTCCAAAATGGGGTCATTTTGGGGGGTTTTGTGCTATTTTGGCATTTTATGGCCTTCGAAACTGTGATAGGTAGTGAGGAGTTAAATCAAAAATTTGCACCCTTAGAAATCCTGAAGGTGGTGATTGGTTTTCGGGGTGCCGTGCGCGAATAGACTCCCAAAAAGTCCCACACATGTGGTATCCCCATACTCGGGAGAAGTAGCGGAATATATTTTGGGGTGCAATTCCACATATAACCATGGCATGTGTGAGCAATATATCATTTAGTGACAACTTTTTGTAAAAATTTTTTTTTTTTTTTTTGTCATTATTCAATCGATTAGGACAAAAAAATAAATATTCAATGGGCTCAACATACCCATCAGCAATTTCCTTGGGGTGTCTACTTTCCAAAATGGGGTCATTTGGGGGGGGGTTTGTACTGCCCTGCCATTTTAGCACCTCAAGAAATGAGATAGGCAGTCATAAATTAAAAGCTGTGTAAATTCCAGAAAATGTACTCTAGTTTGTAGACGCTATAACTTTTGCGCAAACCAAAAAATATACGCTTATTGACATTTTTTTTACTAAAGACATGTGGCTGAATAAATTTTGCCCTCAATGTATGACTAAAATTTAGTTTATTCGATTTTTCTTATAACGAAAAGAAGAAAATATCTTTTTTTTTCAAAATTTTCGCTCTTTTTCCATTTATATCGCAAAAAAAAAAAATCGCAGAGGCAATCAAATACCATCAAAAGAAAGCTCTATTTGTGGGAAGAAAAGGACGCAAATTTCGTTTGGGTGCAATATTGCATGACCGCGCAATTACCAGTTAAAGCAGCGCAGTGCGAAATTGGAAAAAGACCTCTGGTCCTTAAGGTGTTTATTGGTCCGGAGCTGAAGTGGTTAACTCTTACCTAAACCCTTATGTGATCCAGTGTTATGCCCTGGTTGCAAGTCTTTCCCTCCCATCTTCCCGGTCTCACAGGCTGAGAACAGCAGGCAGCCATTGGCTCCTGCTCATGACAATGAAATCCTGTCAACAGAGAGCAGGGGGCAGGGCTGAGCTACACTGTGTGTGTCTATGGACATACACGGCCCAGCTTGGGAGCGAGCCTGCACATCTGCCCCCATAGCAAGCTGAAGAGGAGGAACAGACAGCACCGGCGGAGGAACACCAGAAGAGGAGGCTTGGGGCCACTCTGTGCAATAATATTAGTACCATTGGGCAAGTATAAACCTGATTATTATATTAATAATAATAATAATAATACTAATAATAATAATAATAATAATAAAAAGGAGTCTTCACAATAACTTTAAGCAGGGGAATGCAATAAACTCTGTCAGCTTTTTGTGTTCTCTCTTTCCATGTTGCTATGTTGCAGATTTCCCCCGCTTTCTGTTCTAGTCCCCAGAACAGAAAGTGAGGGTAATTCTCTCCAACAAAACCTCAGATAACTGGAAACCCTGACAGGGATTATAAACTTTCCCTACTTTAGACAAAACTAATACATTTTGGCCATAGACATACTTAAATCACTCAAGCCTAAATGGCTTTATGCAGTTACAGTATGTCCAGTTAGAGAGAGATCGTCTAAAATTAAACAGCTTGTGCTGTGCTCTCTCTTTGGGAAATTCATTATCGTCTATTATATTAAAGTCATGGGTGTGCTAATGTACCTTGTTATCAATGTCTATTTGAAAAATAAAGATTTTATATAAATAAAAAATAATTATAAAGTCCACATTTTGATGGCAGACCTGTGTTGGCTAAATGGGCTTCAGGATGTACAGTCAGGTCCATAAATATTGGGACATTGACCTATTTCTAATCTTTTTGGTTCTATACACCACCACAATGGATTTGAAATGAAACAAACAAGATGTGCTTTAACTGCAGACTTTTAGCTTTAATTTGGGGGTATTTACATCTAAATCAGGTGAACGGTGTAAGAATTACAACAGCTTTTTACTCCCACTTTTTAAGGGACCAAAAGTAATGGGACAGATTAACAATCATCCATCAAACTTTCACTTTTTAATACTTGGTTACAATAGCTTTGCAGTCAATTACAGCCTGAAGTCTGGAATGCATAGACATCACCAGATGCTGGGTTTCATACCTGGTGATGCCCTACCAGGCCTCTACTGCAACTGTCTTCAGTTCCTGCTTGTTCTTGGGGCATTTTTCCTTCAGTTTTGTCTTCAGCAAGTTAAATGCATGCTCAATCAGATTCAGGTCAGGTGATTGACTTGGCCATTGCATAACATTCCACTTCTTTCCATTAAAAAACTCTTTGGTTGCTTTTGCAGTATGCTTCAGGTCATTGTCCATCTGCACGGTGAAGCGCCGTCCAATGAGTTTTGAAGCATTTTGCTGAATATGAGCAGATAATATTGCCCGAAACACTTCAGAATTCATCCTGCTGCTTTTCTCAGCAGTCCCATCATCAATAAATACAAGAGAACCAGTTCCATTGGCAGCCATACATGCCCACGCAATGACACTAAAACCACCATGCTTCACCGATGCTTTGGAACATGAGCAGTTCCTTTCCTTCTCCATACCCTTCTCTTCCCATCACTCTGGTACAAGTTGATCTTGGCCTCATCTGTCCATAGGATGTTGTTCCAGAACTGTAAAGGCTTTTTTAGATGTTGTTTGGCAAACTCTAATCTGGCCTTCCTGTTTTTGAGGCTCACCAATGTTTTACATCTTGTGGTGAACCCTCTGTATTCACTTTGGTGAAGTCTTCTCTTGATTGTTGACTTTGACACACATACACCTCCGGGAGAGTGTTTTTGATCTGGCCAACTGTTGTGAAGGGTGTTTTCTTCACCAGGGAAATAATTTTTCGGTCATCCGCCACAGTTGTTTTCTGTGGTCTTCCAGGTCTTTTGGCATTGCTGAGCTCACCGGTGCGTTCTTTCTTTTTAAGGATGATGCAAATAGTTGATTTGGCCACACCTAATGTTTTTGCTATCTCTCTGATGGGTTTGTTTTCTGTTTTTTTTCCAGCCTAATGATGGCTTGCTTCACTAATGACAGCTCTTTGGATCTCATATTGAGAGGTGACAGTAACAGATTCCAAATGAAAATAGCACACTTGAAATGAATTCTGGACCTTTTATCTGCTCCTTGTAAATGGGATAATGAGGGAATAACACACACCTGGCCATGGAACAGCTGAGCAACCAATTGTCCCATTACTTTTGGTCCCTTAAAAAGTAGGAGGCACATATACCTATTGTATATATACCTGCTGTAATTCCTACACCGTTCACCTGATTTGAATGTAAATACCCTCAAATTAAAGCTGAAAGTCTGCAGATAAAGCACATCTTGTTCGTTTCTTGTCGATGTACCAATATTTATGGACCTGACTGTAAATGGACTTCTGTGCGTTTTTTATTAACTACCTCCAATCCATCACATTTATGTCTGATGAAATGGACGCAGTCTCTTTAAACTTTTTGAAACCAGACCTGGGTGGACTAGGAGGTAGGCGGATGTAAATCAAGCAAGTATATTTTAGATCTGCCTGTTCATAGACCTGCATGGAGCTTTTGATCAGGTCAGCCTGAAAAACTGAAAGGGGGGGGGGGGCTAATTTGGAAGCCTATGGGAATGGGGCCTTAAAGGCTCTCTCTTATACTCAACAACTTACTTATTATAAACAGCAGCCTATGACCAGTTTGAAAGCAGGATTAGTGTCATAAAGAGTAAAAGCTAATTGGCTGGCAGGCATACAATGCGCAGTGGTAGTTATTGAATGTCTGGGCAATTCATTTTACCACTGGGTTAATCTACAGAATCTAGTTTTCACGCTACAGGATTTAGCTAAGCAATTATTCAGGCATGGTAAGTTTCTTGCCAGCTTATCGCCGAATAATGAATCTTTTTCAAATTATTGCTGAATAAAACAGATTCCTACCGTAACATAGGCTGTAAAACTGCCAGTGATTTCTTATCTTGAACATGTAATACTAGGATCACATCACACATCCTGTTCCACTTTAGTAAAGCAAAGTGACAGCAAATTAATGTGAGATATATCAGCAGTTAGGTCACCCTCTGGGCTGAGTTGTAAAAACTGGAAGGAAGGAAAGCATCTGTATTGTCAAAAGCAGCCAATCAAATGTTACTTTTCCATTTCTTAATGTCTGTTTTTATCTTTTTACTGGTTTACACAGCAGCTTAAGAGTTAGGGCATTTTCTTTGTAGTGCTGGAGTACTTGTTTTACTCCACTTCATAGATCTAGCTAGTAACTATATGAAGTCTGTGTTTTTCACCTGTGTGGGTTTGCTCCAGGTGCTTTAACCCTTGTCTGTCTTCAATTTCAGAGGGTACGTTGATCCAAACTTACAGCTGGAAGCTTGCAGCTCTGACCATGTGATTGCCATTTGTTTAAAAAAAAAAAAGGCAGTCAGTGACAGCTCATTTGCATTTCTCCTCATACCTACATAGAAATATTTTTCCTAAGGAGGAAACTACACTGTTGGAATTTTTTAATTTTTTTTAAATAAAGATTAAAAAGGAACAATTTTAGTGTTGCATGTTTTGGTCTATTTTTTTTAATACTTTTGGTAATATTATAAAATATTTACAAACATTTAATGAGTGTATATATCCGTTGGGCTCTTTTTGTAGGACAGTGTGGACTTTTAAAGTGTAAGTAAACCCCCTTAACGTTTTCAGCCAAGGAAGCTGCCATCTTTGCCTCTGTTTAATCTACAACTGACATGATGTTGCACATGTGATCAATTATGACACCAGCCATTGGATGATTTGACAGTTTGGTTAAGAGCACAACCAATGGGAGTGTTACATTTCCAGGACATGCCGGAAATTAAACAGTTTTATGCATGGGTTTATTACCACTTTAATGGCTTGTTCACACTAGCTGTTGTGTTAAAACACAGCCGCTGGTACGTGGTGTGAAGGCAGCATTGACGATGTGCAGTAAACAGTGCATTACACTATTTACCTTTTTTGTGCAAACTTTATTGAAATGTCACAAAATGACATTAATTAAAGAGGTTGTAAACTTCAGAAAAAAACAAACAAACCTGCAAGACAAAGGAATAATGAGCTAGTATGCATCACATACTAGATCATTATGAAGTACTTACCTTAGAATGATGCCCTGCAGTGCTGCCCGAACTATTTTTTCTGGGTTTGCAGGCTCCATCACTGTGATTGGCCAGAGCTGCAATGAAGTCACTCCCGCACATGCGCGTGTGTGCCGCCAGTCATGGCACGGGTACTGAAGAAACGGCACGAGCTGGCTGTTTCTTCAGTGAGCATGCACCAAAGACGTCGGCAGCAGTGCATATAGTGAATATATCCTAAACTGTGCAAGTTTAGGAGATATTTACAGTACCTACAGGTAAGCCTTATTATAGGCTTACCTGTAGGTACAAGTGGTGTAACAGAGTTTACAACCACTTTAAGTCACAACACATTGCAGTTAAAAAAGTCCTGTGTGCCATACTTTTTTCAGTACACACCACAGAGTGTGGTGGTGTGAACTGGTAGGACAGGGAGCACAGCTTATTGCCTTGTCTTGCATTGGGTGAAAATGGCTGCCCATTTTTAGGAGTGGCTGTCTATTGTTAGGGCAACACTTTTAGAAAACGTCTCCAAGGAGCTGCTGACCTAGCATGAAAATAGTCATCTGCTGACTACAATTGATGAATATAAAATAATTGTTATGCAATATTTAAAGTGCACTTATAGCCAAAATTATTTATTGTAGCGCAAAGCTGGCCATAGAGGGTTGTTTTGTTTTTTGCTTTTTTTCAGCCAGTGGGCTGAATGAAAAAAAAAACAGATTCCTCTATCCATAGGAGGTGGATAAAGGAATCCCCCTACTGGAACATTGTATTCTGATAGGGGGACTCTCCATTGTCAGATTGCACTGATCAATGGCTGCAGCCAGCCACACACTGATGAAATCCATTCGGTCTTTGCTGAACTGGTCATATTATGATCTGCCTATTTCCAGCTTTAGAAAGGTAAAAACCCCTGTTGGTTTATATTTTGTCTCATTTGGGGATTTCTTTCTCATCCTGTCATGGAGATGGAACACAGAGTGAATGGAAATCTCTCTAAATGAGTTGAATTCCCCTCTTAGACAGTTGACACTGGAACAGTGGTCCCCAGTATCAGATTCCTCCTCACCTTCTGTCCTGGTGACAAAAATGTTAATTTCCTATTATTTTCTGCACCACTGTGAGTAGTCACCAGGCAAAATGAAAAGGGTGCATCCCACAGACAGCAGTAAAACCTGATATGGGTCCTAACCCTTCCCTACTCTATGCAAAACTATAAAGAAAAGTATTGGGTGTGAAGAAATGTTGTAAAGTAAGAACGCTTTAAAATATATATATATATATATATATATATATATATATATATATATATATATTTTTTTTTTTTTTTTAATTGTATTTTAATTGTTTATTTATAGGTAATATTTGGTAGGACTAAGCTTTGGCTTCAAACCAGCTTCAATTCTTCTTACACTTGCACCCTTTGTACACTTGCACAAAGTCAGGGATTGTGTAGGATTAGAGCTAGGCGTATGAGTAACCGACTACACCAAGCAGGTGCTAATGATCATCAATCTCATATGTAGGTTGAAACACAGTAATTAAGTAAAACAGAAAAAACTGTGTAGGAGGCTTATCACTGGGTGAGGAACAGCCAAACTCTGCTACTAAGGTGAGGTTGTAATAGTCTCGTATCACAGGTCATATACCTTGACAAGACACATCACAGCAACAAGACACAAGATAGTTATACTGCATCAGCAATGTCTCTCCCAGGCAAAGATTTCAAAGCAGACTGAGGTTTTAAGATGTGCTGTTGAAGCTCTATTGAAGAAGCATAAAGACATAGTGGTTGAACAAGGTAACTTAGTGCAGCAGATGAAACACACAACAACATTCAACATCAGAAGAAGTCCAGCAGTGGGACCCATCTACTATCAGGACAAGTCTGGCCAGATGTGGTCTTCATGGCAGAATTGCATCAAAGCCATAGCTCTGATGTGGAAACAAGGCTAAATGACCCAACTATTTAGGAAAACATAGGAACTGGGGTGCAGAAGAAGGGTAGCAGGTGCTCTGGACTGATTATTCAAAGTTTGTTTGCTGAAGGGTTGGAGAGTGGTACAATAATGACTGTAAGTTTGAGGCTGCAAATTTGAGTTGGAGATTTGGTGAGGATCAATGCTGTCCTTAATGCTGAGAAATACAGGCAGATACTTATCCATCATGCCATACCATCGGGGAGGTGTATGATTGGCCCCAAATGTATTCTGCAGTTGGACAATGACCCCAAACATACAGCCAATGTCATTAAGAACTATCTTCAGTGTAAAGAAGAACAAGGGGTCCTGGAAGTGATGATTTGGCCCCCACAAAGGCCTGATTTCAACATCATTGAGTCTGTTTGGGATTATATGAAGAGACAGAAGCATATAAGGCAACCCACATCCACAGATGCAATTAGTTTTCCAAGATGTCTGGAACAATCTACCTGCCAAGTTCCTTCAATAACTGTGTGCAAGTGAACCCAGAAAAATCAATGCTGTTTTGAAGTCAAAGGGTGGTCACACCAAATGTTAATTTGATTCGTATTCCTCCTCTGTTCATATACTTTCATTTTTATTAATTGGTAAAAATGAACTATTAACACTTCTGTTTCTGAAACCATTGCTAATTTACAGCATTTTTGACAGCTGCCTAAAACTTTTGCACAGTAGTGTACATTTAAAATGTACTTTATTAAATTGAAATACAAAAACTAAGTATAGGGCAGATCTATACTTACTTGTCATCACTCTGTCAGTGGCACCAAAATCATTGCCCAGTCTTTTTTAGAGGTTTAGATTTTTCGGCCTTCCTAATTAGCCTAGGCCAGTATGACAAAACGCCCACGCATACGCATGGAATTTCATCCATTCTGGCTCTGAGGAATGCCAAGTATGTACACTAAGCTGAGCATACATCCTAAAGCAGATTGTTAACATGAAGGTAAGTTTGTCTTATTGCAGGAGAGACATAGCATATCTCTTCTTCAATAAAAAGCCTGCCTGCTCACATTTTTATTTTATCTTTTCAGTTTAGTCCCACTTTAATTTACAATGCCAAACCAAATAACCAAAAAAAAAAATATTAAAACATTTGTAATTTCCCTTTACCCTCTTATTCTCTTTTATATGAGACCTTTCTGGAACTGTGGCAAAAATAAAGAATAAAAAAAAGTAAGAAATATTTTGAAAACGTTATACGGAACATAGGCTCAGATTTTCTGTGGATAACAGCAATGTTTTTTCACACAGGTTAATAGTAAGAACAAAAGGTTTTGCACAGTCTGGTATTGTAACACTGAAAGCTACATCATTTGCTAAAAATATTTCTTTACCAAGGAAATGTGCATTTAAATTACAAAAGGCTGATGTTGCCAGGTACATTATATGTGTGTTTATGATTTTGCTTCCATTTATGATTGAATGCTGCATTTTTCAAATTTGTCTCAGTTTTTAGACTTTTTTTTTTAGCATGGACTTCCATAGAACATGGAATGTTCTTTTTTTTTTTTAGGCTATGGAAATAAATTTAGAAAGTAGCTATACCTGTCTAGCAGAAAAATACATTTTTAATTAGCATTCTTTAAATATATTGTTTTATTATGCTAGCACATATTTAAAAGCAGACCTCTGGGTATTTACATATTTTTAAAATGTCTGGCTTCCCCCTCCTGTATAAAAAAACATTGCCACTCTATACTTAATCTCTGCATTTCCCAGCACTGTTCTCAACTTCCTTTCTTCCTTGCTTCCTACCTTGAACATCAGTGAGTGTCATGCTACCTATTTTCTGCGAGCCAAAAGCCATCATTACCTCTGGAGGTGCATTATAATGCATCCTGGGCTCACAGTACTGCAGGACCATGTCATTATATGAGTGCCAGGCAGTCCATGAGTAGCATTGCAGGGAAAAGTGGTGGAGGTGCTGGAGGTAGCAACTTCCTTTATTCACTATGCAGAGCTGGAGCACCTACTGGAGAAGGTAACTCCTTTTTTCTAAGTAGCACAGGCTACAACATTGAAGTACAATGGCCACACTGAGGTGGCATCAGGATAATTTGATTTGTTTTAGCAAGCTGAGCCAAAGTGTTTAAAGTGATTGTAAAGGTATAAAAAATTTTTTTTAATAATAAACATGTTATACTTACCCTTCCTTTATGGGGTCCCCAACTGGTGCTGTCAGCTCCTCCTCTTCTCTGTTTGCCCCACAGCAAAGAATTTGCTATGGGGGCAGATATGCAGTCTTCATTCCGAGAGAGTGGCCCACCAATTGCTCCCATTGCTGCCTCCATGTCCTGCGGGGAGAGAGAAAGAGAGCAGCGCCCCTGCTCTTGGGTACAGGGCTGGATCGAGATTGGGCTCAGGGCTGAGAGGGAGATGACCATTGAATATTTTTTTTTACCTTAATGGAGAGAATGCATTAAGGTGAAAAAACCCTAATGCCCCATACACACGAGCTGAGAAAATGAAGTTCAATGCTTCCGAACATGCGTCAAATTGTTTCCAAGCATGGATGATTTTTTTGTGTGTTTGACTTGCATACAGACAAACGCATTTTCGGATAGGAACTTTTTCCAACCAAAAAATAGAGAACCTGCTATCAATCTTTGGACTGGAATTCTGCCAGGAAAAGTCAGATGGAGCATACACACGGTCGGAATTTCTGACCAAAAGCTCATATCCGACTTTTTCTGGCAACATTTCTGATCTTATGTATGGGGCATAAGCCTTTACAACCACTTTAATGTAATCCTGTTCCTGGAGTTCTTCCTTAAGGGCCTATAATTATTCAGCATTTCAGCTGTGGACTTGCAGATATGTTAAAATTAATAACTGGGAACCCCAGAGATTTGGAATTTTTTGTAAGCTTGTTGTTGAAAAGTTGTTGAAAAGTAACATGGTTACAACCCTGGTCTGACAATAGGCTGCTTAGAGTAATAGCATCAGGCACTACTGATTAGGGATGAGCTTGGTGTTCGATTCGAACGTATATTTAACTCGAACATGGGCTGTACGCACGTTCAGCGAATACCGAATATTATGGGCCATTCGTGCCAAATTCGTGTGGCGCTCACGGCCCACAATGCACTGCACCATCACAGTGCATTGCTGGCTCATGATTGGCCAAGCATGCACTGTGACCCCGCATGCTTGGCCAATCACAGCGCTGGCAGCGAAGAGAGCCTGTGGCCAATTATAGCTCAGGGGGGTTTAGTACACGCCCCACACTATATAAGGCCGCCAGCGTGGCGGCTTTGTGTAGTGTGTTCTGGCGTGCATGGAAAGTGCTAGATAGGCAGGGACAGTGTGTTCTTTTCTCAGGCATCTGCAGGAGTTAAAGTTGGTGTTGTGTGCCTCCAGCACAGTATACACCTGTATCTACCCTTTATTGCTGGTGTTCTCTAATACAGGCAGCTGCAGGAGTTAGTGGGTGTTGTGTGCCTCCAGCACAATATACTCTACCCAATTGCTGGTTTTTCCATCTCCCTGCAGGCCATTACTATGTCTAGAAGGCTAACAAGGAGAGGCAGACAGTCACGAGCCAATAAAAAAGGGCAAGCAGGCTCTGTGTCTAGAGACAACAGTGCTGGTCGTAGACGTGGTGCATCGTCATCAGCACGGGCCCATGGGACACGCTTGTCCTTATTTTCAGCATCTGGACGTGTTGAGCCGCATCATGCCGAAGACTTGGTAGAGTGGATGACCAAGCCCTCTTCATCCTCCTCATCCTCTCTCACACAGGCTCAGGAGACTAGCAAAGCAGCTGCCAACGCGTCCTCTTCCCTCGTCCCAATGTCATCAGTCACTCCTTCCCTAGACCCACCATGTCCTCCTGAGGAGTCCCCGAACTGTTTGAGCACAGTGTTGGGTACATGCTCCAGGAGGATGCCCAGCGTTTTGAAGGCTCTGATGATGATACCCAGCTAGAGAAAGGCAGTAGCGTGAGCACAGAGAGAGGGGATGCTCAAGAAGGACAGCAATCTGGCAGTCATGTTCCACCAGCTGCAGCATACTGTCTAGTTTGCTCCAGTGATGAAGAGGGAGGGGATGATGAGGTCACTGACTCCACATGGGTGCCAGATAGGAGAGAGGAGGAGGAGGAGGAGGCACATCTCCAACGAGGCAGGATGCCCTCCGGGGGCCAGCTTAGGGGCAGCACACCAACTGAATCACACCGCAGAGCTCCGCCTGTGCAGGGTGCTGCCTCTTCGAGTTATTGCAAAAGTTCTTTGGTGTGGGCCTTTTTTGAGACCAGTGCAACATATGTCTCAAGCGTATCTCGCGTGGCCAAAACATCAGCCGCTTGGGCACCACATGCTTGACCAGACATATGTTGATCTGCCATGCAGCTCATTGGCAAGCGTACCTTAAAGACCCACACCAAAGAACAAAGCGGACCTCTCCTTGCTCCTCATCAGCTGGGATCTCCAACCCCACTAGACCTTCAGTCCTCTCTGAAACCTGCACGGAGAGGAATGAAGGTGTACAATTAGGTGTGTCACAGCCAAGTACTTGCGGGCACTCTGCTAGCATTACACCCACGTCTGATTGTAGCAGGCAAATTTCCCCTGCCCCAGCTACTGGACCGGCGAAAGAAGTTAACTCCCAGCCATCCACATGCCCTTGAATGCTAGCTTGGCTAAATTGCTAGCACTTCAACTGCTGCCTTTTCAGTTGGTAGACTCGGCCCCCTTCCATGAGTTTGTGCAATGTGTGGTTCCTCAGTGGCAGGTCCCCAAATGCCACTTTTTCTCACGGAAGGCGATTCCGGCTCTCTACCGGAATGTGGAAGGCAATGTCCTTGCCTCGCTGGACAGGGTGGTCAGCGGTAAGGTGCATATTACCGCTGACTTATGGTCCAGCAGGCATGGACAGGGACGTTACCTATATTTAATGGCCCATTGGGTCACTCTTCTGGCAGCTGGGAAGGATGCAGGAAAAGGTGCAGTAGTGTTGGAGATTGTTCCGCCACCACGCCTCCAAAATGCTACTACTGGTTGTGACACACCTCTCTCCTCCACCCCCTCCTCTTCTTCTTCCTCCATGGCTTCTTCCAGTGCTCTGTCCTTGGAACCAGCGGTGCTCTGTAGGCGTTCAAGGGGCTATGCAAGTACGCAGGCAAAAATATGCCATGCCGTGCTTGCGCTAGTTTGTTTGGGGGACAGGAGCCACACTGGGGCAGATATTTTGTCAGCTCTGCAGGGGCAGGCCGAGAGGTGGTTGACACCATGCCAGCTTAAACCAGGAATGGTGGTTTGCAACAATGGCACCAACCTCCTCTTGGCCCTCTGACAGGGACAACTACCCATGTGCCCTGTGTGGCTCACGTCTTTAACCTGGTGGTGCAGTGGTTCTTGGGCAAGTACCCAATCTTACAGGATGTCCTGAGGCAGGCTAGGAAAGTCTGTGTGCATTTCCGCTGATCATTTAATGCCAATGCTCAGCTGGCTGAGCTCCAAAAGGAGTTGAACCTGCCCAAGAACCGCCTTATCTGTGACATGCCCACCAAGTGGAACTCAACGTTGGCCATGCTGCAGTGGCTGCACACGCCATCAATGAGTACCTGAGCGACTAAGACACCAGGACAGGGTCAGGGGAGCTCGTTTTTTTTCACCACGCCAGTGGGGCATGATCAGGGATGTATGTACTGTCCTGTCACCATTTGAGGAGGCCACGAGGATGGTGAGCAGTAACAGTGCATGCATCAGTGACACTGTACTTCTTGTCCACCTGTTGGAGCATACGCTGCATGGAATAATGGACAGGGCACCCATCACACAGGAAGAGGAGGAGGAGGAGGATGAGGAGGCTTGTGTCAGCATGGAGGTGGAGCCTGGCACTCAGCATCAGCAGCAGCAGTCTTTTAGGGATGATTTACAGTCCCAAGAAACACGTGGACTTGTACGTGGCTGGAAGGAGGTGACTGCGGATCATGTTATCCTTAGTGACCCAGAGGACCCTGGACCGAATGCCTCAGCTAACCTACGCTGCATGGCCTCCCTGATCCTGCAAAGCCTGTGAAAGGATCCTCGTATTCTTCGGATCAAGGAGAGGGACCATTACTGGTTGGCCACTCTCCTTGATCCACTGTACAGGGGTAAGGTTGCGGACCTTATCTTGTCGTCGCAGAGGGAGCAGAGGATGAGACATCTCCGGGAAGCCTTGCAGAAAGCATTCCCAGACACTGGGAGGTTACAAACTCCTGGTCCTGGACAACGTTTTGCTGAGGCTTCGGTCAGTCACAGAAGGAGCAGTGGAGAAGGTGGCCGTCTGACCGATGCGTTCAGACAATTTTTTAGTCCACAGCCCCAAGGTATGATCGGTTCCCGCAACCATCGCCGGCGTCTGATTTATATGGTGCAGGGATACCTAGGGGCAAGATCAGACTTGCACACCTTTCCCACCGAAAATCCTCTGGCTTACTGGATCTTGAGGATGGATCACTGGCCAGAGCTTGCACAGTATGCAATTGAGCTACTGGCCTGTCCTGCATCCAGCGTTCTTTCAGAATGCACCTTCAGTGCTGGTGGTGGCTTTGTAACCGATCACAGGGTGCGCTTGTCCACCGACTCGGTTGATCGACTGACCTTCATAAAGATTAATCAGTCTTGGATAATCACCATCTACCAAGCACCTGAAGCTGATGCAACCAATTTTTTTTTTTTTTTTATGTCACATCCCTTCAAGACTGAATATGCTGATGCTGAGTGACTGTCCTGTTATGTTGACTGACTATCCTTTTCCTCCTCAATGATCCTTTTGATATCTTGGAAGAACATTCTTGGTTTTGAGTGATGCCACCAGACCAATTTTTCAGCCCCTGTTTAACAGGGGCGTGTAATTAGAGTGCAATGCTTTGCAGCAGGGATCATTCCTGCACTCCAAATAGAGTATATGGGAGAGGTTTCAGTGTCCTGGCACCAGCATCAGTGCCTAAGGCCCAATTTTTCAGCCCCTGTTTAACAGGGGCATGTAATTACAATTTTTTATGCAATGCTTTGCAGCAGGGCTCATTCCTGCACTCCAACTAGAGTATCTGGGAGAGGTTGCAGTGTCATGGCCCCAGCAAGCAGTGCCTAAGGCCCAATTTTTAAGCCCCTGTTTAACAGGGGCATGCAATTATAATTCTTGATATAATATTTCACATCAGGGCTCATTCCTGCGCCCACCAAGAATAACTGTGAGGACTTATAGTGTTGTGGCACCACCACCACAACCACCAAAGGCCCAATTTTTCTACCACTGTTCAACAATGGCATGTAATTACAATTCTTGATATAATCGTTCACAGCAGGGCACTCCAGCGCCCACCAAGAGTCACTTTGAGGGCTTACAGTGTTGTGGCAACACCTTAGGCCCCCAATTCTGCAGAACATATAGGGCAGGCCCCTACTTTCAAACATCCAACTTACAAACGTCTCCTACTTGCAAACAGAAGGAGACAACAGGAAGTCAGATGAGAAAAGACAGACGGCCAAAAAGATTATACAGGGGTGATAACCCTTCCCTATGTTTTCCAAAAAGCTTAAAAATAGAGTTTTTGACTGGAGCTACACTTTAAAAATGTACCAGTTCAAAATTACAAACGGATTCTACTTAACAACAAACCTACACAGTCCCTGTCTTGTTTGCACCGCCTGTATATTACTGTTCTGAGTAAATAGGGCCTGGGGGCCCCACGCCTTTCCTTTTTTTTTATTTGGGTACGGGGTTCCCCTTAATATCCATACAAGACCCAAAGGGGCTGGTAATGGGCGGGGGGGGGCTACCCATGCCATTTTCCTCAATAATTTTCAACCGTATTGGCAGAACCAGATATTACATTAAAACCGCAAGCAGTTTTAAATGACTTTTTTTCCATTAAATGTCATTTTGTGCAGGGACTGTTCTAAACACGGGAAACGTGCCACTTCACAGGCATACTATAGACACCCCCCAGGCACGATATTTAAAGGAATTTTTCACTTTTTTTCACTTTAATCATCATTAAAATCAGTGCTCCAGAAAAAACTGCAGTTTTTATAAAAAATTTAGACATTGACCCATGTCCCCTGGGGCAGGAGCCGGGTCCCCAAACCCTTTTTAGGACAATATCTTGCATATTGGCCATTAAAATTAGCCCTTTTTATTTTGAACGTTCGAGTCCCATAGAGTCCCAGGCACGATATTTAAAGGAATTTTTCACTTTTTTTCACTTTAATCATCATTAAAATCAGTGCTCCAGAAAAAACTGCAGTTTTTATAAAAAATTTAGACATTGACCCATGTCCCCTGGGGCAGGAGCCGGGTCCCCAAACCCTTTTTAGGACAATATCTTGCATATTGGCCATTAAAATTAGCCCTTTTTATTTTGAACGTTCGAGTCCCATAGACTTCAATGGGGTTCTAAAGTTTGCACAAATTTTCAGTCCGTTCGAAAGTTCTGGTGCGAACCGAAACAGGGGGTGTTCGGCTCATCCCTACTACTGATAGCCAGTCATGCAGAGGTTCAGAGCAGGGAATAATTGCTGATGAGACTGAGTGATTTAGTAAGAGGTATCCTCATGTCCTCTCACTGCCTCCAGTATCTCCCTATGGCTACAGAAATGAGCATCTTTAGCTCATCTTTAGCTAGAGAGAGGGGAGATGGAAACGTTGATAGGTGGAGTAGGCTATATGATTTGCCAGTGTATTTTATTTGCCTTTTTTGTTGTTCAGGTCGTGCCACCTCTGCATGTTTGTAGAACATATATTGAGATTCATGGTTTCCCATCTGTTGCCCACTTATAACTACAATTGCTAATTTGCTGCCTCTGTATTGATATGGTTGCTGGTGTGCTGCCCAAATTGGTCACCCATATACATTGGTTAACCATGTATTGCCATAAATTTTAGCATGTTGTCTGTGTATTGGCACATCAGCCAATGTTTATGGGCATATGTGGTACTACACAGACAGTGGTGCTATCTAAATGAGTATAGATCCCAGTCAGTGCTGTTTGTTCTAGGCCCGTAAATAATATTACCATCATTTAAAGCCATTTGTCAGTACCAAACCACAACCCTAAACAACTCTGATATTCTGGACATACTGTACATCTAATTTGGTGCAGTACCTATAGCCTGCTACAGTGGCTTTCTCCTCCCCTGTATGATCTCAAGCTCATACGGATTCAAAAGATCCAAGTTCAAGTCGAATATTCAATGTTGAACTTTTCTTTGAAGGTAGAAGTCGGATGAAAGTTATAAAATATTGTATTTTCTTTAGAGCTAAGTCTGGTTTGCTATTCCATTACATGCTACATTTTAAAATGACAGAAACAATTTCTCTATTTTCATTTGCATTTCACTGCACCAGTGAACAAGCCAAATATCACAAATATATGCTACAGCAAGTGATTCTGTTTATCGGAGAAATTCAAGTAGAGTTTCCACTACACCTACTCAGCAGTCTGTAGGGTGAACACAAAGTAAAGCGAATAAGCCAGAAAAGTAATTTTATAACACTCACAAACATTTATGTTAAAGTTACAAGAACCTTTTAGTTTAAAAACCAGAAAGGTGTAAAAATGCAGCTTTCTGCAGAAATGTCACGTCAAGCAGCTTTCAGGAAGAAAAAAGTCATTTTCTATCAAGAGATGGTAGAACGGTGAGAATACTGAGGTAATTCAAAGGCAAAGTATAGTTTTCTTGAGCACATATTTTAGGTTATTATATTACATTTTATTCTGACCCTTTTCCCCTTCCCCATCATTAACCCTTCTTTCCCCAGCTGGGACCCTTCCCCAGCATGTGTCTTATGTTTTATATTTTTATACTTGCATATTCCTGATGTCTTATGTCGTGTACACACAGTCAGACTTTCCAGCAGAAAAAGTCTAAAGGAATCATTTCATCGGATATTCCGTTCATGTGTGGGCTTCAGCGGACTTCTTTTTTCGAAAAAAAATTCAGACGGACCTAGAAATGGAACATGTTTTAAATCTTTCCGACGGAATCAATTCCTATTGGGAAAACTGTATGTTGTTCCGACGGACCAAAAAACTACACAAGGGCAGCTATTGGCTACTGGCTATTGAACTTTTTCTAGTACCGTCGTATGTGTTGTACGTCACCTCATTCTAAACGATCGGACTTAGGTGTGATCGTGTGTAGGCAAGTCATTTTCAGCGGAACTCCTTGGAAAAAACGGTCGTGTGTACACGGCATAAGGTTGGTCGTGTAACAAGTGAGGTCCCCTTTTCTCTGGCAGTGGGCAGTTATTTTTTCAAATATAAATTTTATTCAACTCCAAGTAGGTGTACAGGCACCATGATACAAATATAAATGTAAATATACATACATTACACCCTAGGCTTATAGAAAGTACAGAGATAAGATAAGATGGAATAGCGGATGAAGCATTCGTCTCCAATCAAAATCAAGCATGTTGAGAGCAGTGTTCTTTCAGATTTACCGATGTCGGGGCTCTCCCCGCCTGCTTTTACCAATTTTCTTAAAGGAAGGGAACCGAACTTCCCATGGATAAGGGGGAAAGGGGAAGGAAAGGAAAAGAAAGGGGGGGGGAAAGAAAAAGGGGGAACGAAAGAGCGAGGAGATGGCGGTAGCCGTTTTTCATTAGCACTCCAGCTGGATAAGGGCAGATTAGGACCCCAGCAGGCGCCACCATTCATCAGAGTAGATGAAGATTTTCCATCCATCCCAGGTCTGGTTATGGGCCTCTTGTTTGTGCTGCGCAGTGAGGACCAGGTCCTCCATTCTCCTCACCTCCTCCACCCTCCTCAACTATTGCACAATGGTCGGGGAGGCGTTTTGTTTCCAGTGCAGGGAAATACATGTCTTCGCTGCATTGAGTAAATGACGCAAGAGCGATTTCCTATATGTTTTGATAGGGATTTTGGAATGGTGAAGTAGGAAGAAAGCAGGATCATCCGGGATGGCGTATTCCGGAAATATTTGCGTTATACGGCGGACTTCTCCCCAAAAGTTCTGTAATCTAGGGCAAGACCAGAAGATATGGATCAGCGTCCCCTCCTCCTCAGTGCAGCTCCAACACCGATGTTCTGGCAGATAGTGTCCTGCCATCATATAGTGTCCGCATGCGCAGTACGGAGCAGACAAAGCTTCGCAAAATCTCCGAAGATGAATGGCACCTACGCCGTAAGTGGAGGTGGTAGCCCCACCATCCAAACATAGGGTTGTTAAGATTAGAGGGCCCCTCGCGGGCTCGCTTCGCTTGCCATGCTTTGGGCTTTGGGCTCGGCCTTGCTGTGCTTGGCTCTTTTATATTCCAACTCTATGTCCACTTGGATGGTGGGGATAGAGCGTTCATCTTCGGGTATTTTCGGAATCTGTGTGTGCTGTGTACTGTGCATGCACAGTACACAGTGGACACTATCCGATGGGGGACAGTATATGATAGGACACCGGCTTGAGATCAAGGGGAAGCATTTCTGTAATTTGGAAGGTGTCAGATACCAACAGGAGAACAACTTAAAATTTGTCTCTTGGATTCTCGTACACATAGATGATTTGAGGGCAAGAGTGACAATACGTTGTTTTTGTGCTACTGAGAACGTACAATCCAAGTCTCTCTCCCATCTGGCCAGACAGAGTAAATGTGGTTGTTCTTTTGGAGTGTTTAATAGGGCGTAAGTTTGAGATAAAATGTGGGTCAAGGGTTCTGTCCCAGAGCAGAGGTCTTCAAACAATGTTTGCTGTCGTGTGAAATCTAGGGGGCTAGTGAGGGAATGAAGGAAATGGTGTAGCTGTAATGCCTTCCAGAAAGAGAGCTGAAAGGTTCCCATCGGGTTGGTCAACTTTTCAATAGTTGGCTATTTCCCCTTGGTGACAAAATTGGCAGCGTGGTCATAGTCAGAATCCCTGAGGGTGTGATATGCCGCTGGGTATAAACCTGGATCGAATCTCGGCTGTCCAAGTACTGGGAGCAAGGGGGAGTTCTTGGATGTGAGGGAAGAGTGTATAGCAGCTAGATGGCTGTGCCACAGGGTAGTACCCATCAGCGCATGCGACTTTAGGTCCGTGGGTAAGTCCCCAAAGCACCAAAGAGCACCTTTTAATGGTATGTGAGTTTGAGCTTGTTCAATATGTACCCAGAATTCGGATGTCCTGTTTCGTCTCCAGTCTAGTATGCGTCCCAGGTGTGAGGCTAAAAAGTACTGTCTTATGTCTGGTAGAGCAAGACCACCATACCGTTTGGGGTGTGTCATTTGTGAGTACTGTAGTCTGGGTTTTTTATGTACCCATACAAATCTAATGAAGATGGCCTGTACTTGTTTGAAAAAAGAAGGTGGGGTCTGGATCGGAAGGGCTTGTATGAGGTAAATGAATTTAGGTAGTATGCTCATCTTAACGAGATTACACCTACCGAACTATGAATGATAACTCGAGTGCCAATTTTCCAGTAAGTTGCACGTCTTGGCCAACAAGGGGGGAAAATTAACCACTTTCAGACCGGACCATTTTGCTGGTCAATGACCAGAGGTCTTTTTACAATTTGGCACTGCGCTGCTTTAACTGGTAATTGCGCGGTCATGCAATGTTGTACCCAAACAAAATTTGCGTCCTTTTTTTCCCACAAATAGAGCTTTCTTTTAAAGGTATTTGACTGACTCTGCGATTTTTATTTTTTGCTTTCTAAACGTAAAAAGACCGCAAATATTGAAAAAAATATTTTCTACTTTTTGTTATTAGAAAAATCCAATAAACTCAATTTTAGTCATACATTTAGGCCAAAATGTATTCAGCCACATGTCTTTGGTAAAAAAAAAGTCAATAACTGTATATTTATTGGTTTGCGCAAAAGTTGGCACATCTACAAACTAAGGTACGTTTTCTGGAATTTACGCAGCTTTTAGTTTATGACTGCCTATCTCATTTCTTGAGGTGCTAAAATGGCAGGGCAGTACAAAACCCCCCCAAATGACCCCATTTTGGAAAGTAGACACCCTAAGGAAATTGATAATAGGCATGTTGAGCCCATTGAATATTTTATTTTTTTGCCTCAAGCGATTGAATAATGACAAAAAAATATATATATATTTTTTTTACACAAAGTTGTCACTAAATGATATATTGCTCACGCATGCCATGGTTATATGTGGAATTGTACCCCAAAATACATTCTGCTGCTTCTCCTGAGTACGGGGATACCACATGTGGTCGACTTTTTGGAAGCCTAGCCGCGTACGGGGCCCCGAAAACCAAGCACCGCCTTCAGGATTTCTAAGGGCATACATTTGTAATTTCACTCCTCACTACCTATCACAGTTTTGAAGGCGATAAAATGCCAAGATGGCACAAAACACCCACAAATGACCCCATTTTAGAAAGTAGACACCCCAAGCTATTTGCTGAGAGGCATGTTGAGTCCATGGAATATTTTATATTTTGCCACAAGTTGCGGGAAAATTACAAACTTTTATTTATTTATTTATTTTTTTCACAAAGTTGTCACTAAATGATATATTGCTCACACATGCTATGGGCATATGTGAAATGACACCCCAAAATAAATTCTGCTGCTTCTCCTGAGTACGGGGATACCACATATGTGGGACTTTTTGGGAGCCTAGCCGCGTACGGGGCCCCGAAAACCAAGCACCGCCTTCAGGCTTTCTAAGGGCGTACATTTTTGACTTCACTCCTCACTACCTATTACAGTTTTGAAGGCCATAAAATGCCAAGATGGCACAAAACCCCCACAAATGACCCCATTTTAGAAAGTAGACACCCCAAGCTATTTGCTGAGAGGCATGTTGAGTCCATAGAATATTTTATATTTTGCCACAAGTTGCGGGAAAATGACAAACTTTTTTTTTTTCCACAAAGTTGTCACTAAATGATATATTGCTCACACATGCTATGGGCATATGTGAAATGACACCCCAAAATAAATTTTGCTGCTTCTCCTGAGTACGGGGATACCACATGTGTGGGATTTTTTGGGAGCCTAGCCGTGTACGGGGCCCCGAAAGCCAAGAACCGCCTTCAGGCTTTCTAAGGGCGTACATTTTTGACTTCACTCCTCACTACCTATTACAGTTTTGAAGGCCATAAAATGCCAAGATGGCACAAAACCCCCACAAATGACCCCATTTTAGAAAGTAGACACCCCAAGCTATTTGCTGAGAGGCATGTTGAGTCCATGGAATATTTTATATTTTGCCACAAGTTGCGGGAATTTTACAAACTTTTTTTTTTTTTTCACAAAGTTGTCACTAAATGATATATTGCTCACACATGCCATGGGCATATGTGAAATGACACCCCAAAATAAATTCTGCTACTTCTCCTGAGTACGGGGATACCACATGTGTGGGATTTTTTGGGAGCCTAGCCGCGTACGGGGCCCCGAAATCCAAGCACCGTCTTCAGGATTTCGAAAGGTGTAAATTTTTGATTTTACTCCTCACTACCTATCGCAGTTTTGAAGGCCATAAAATGCCAAGATGGCACAAACCCCCCCAAATGACCCCATTTTGGAAAGTAGACACCCCTAAATTTAGGGGTACACTAGTGAGACTCACAGGTAAAAAAGCACCTAGGCTGTCAGCGACTGTATCAAAACGCTACAAAAAAAAACTGTTAGCGATCGCAGGGATCAGGCCTGACTCTGCGAACGCTGCAGTTATGTGTGTTGTGTTTTGTAAGTGACAGTGATCGATCGATACTGCACTTGGGTGGGCTGGTCTGGGCTTGGCTGAGGGGCTAAATGCAGGTGCTAGCAGGTATCTGGGCTGATCCCGCTAACAATGCGTTTTGGGAAACCTAAACTGCTGGCGAAGCTAATATAGATCTGATCAGATACTATATTACTAAGGGAGGTGTATGCTTTGTGCGTGGGTGTTAGCGGTACTGGCACTAACCTGGCGCTGCCTGGGGCGACGCAGACCTTATCTGACCCTCAAACTTATATCACCCGCCGGATGATCAGGGGGTTAAACCTTTATTAGGTAATAAATGGCGGGTGCCCTGAAACTATAAAAAAATAACTAACCAACCAGCGTCACCTGTAACAGTTATATGGTGATCACTGGTGAAAGGGTTAACTAGGGGGCAATCAGGGGGCTTTATGCGGTAGTATATGGGGGTCCCTGGCGCTATAAAAAGCTGCGGCAAACCTAAATACCTACCTGCCTAACTAGCGTCACCTGTGACACTAATACAGCGATCAGAAAAACTATCGCTTATTAGGCTGGGTTCACACTGGAGCGATGCGGGAACGCCACGAATCTGCGGCCGGTTCCCGCATCACACTGCCTTATGCGAACTGCTGGGAGTGTCAGTGAAATGTTAATGACACCCCCAGATCAGTTCGCATATCGCAGTGCGATCTGCAAACTCGGACAGGAATCGGATCGCATGGTGTGAACACCCATGCGATCCGATTCTGCTGCGGACCAAAAAAAGGGTCCCACATCACATCCGTTCTCATAAACCGCTGCAATGTGAACCCAGCCTTAGTGACACTGGCAACGGGGGGTGATCACGGGGGTTAAACCTTTATTGGGGGGTTAGGGGGGGTACCTTAGAACTAAAGGGGGCTAACCCTAACTGCCCTAACAGTTATTACAGTCACAAATGACACCAATGCAAAAAAAAAAAATGCAATTGGTGTCACTGTGACTGGGGGTGCAGGGGTGATTGGGGGGGTGAAGGGGGGTGAGAGTGTGCCTGGCATGTTCTACTGTGTAGTGTAGTGTTGGTGCAACTCACCGATCCTCTCTCCTCGGTGCCGGAACGAAAAATACCGACACGGAGGAGAGATTACATCACTTCCTCTGCCTGTGTTTACATTACAGGAGAGGAAGTGATGTCATGCTGCACTTCCATTCGTCAGGAGCGATCGCGAGGGGGTGGCCATGAATGAATGGCCGCCCCCTCATCCCGGATCGCTCCTGAACAGATTCCGACCGCTGCTGGCACCGGGGGGGCCCGATCGGGCCCCCCACCCGCGGGAAGGCAGGGATGTACAGGTACGCCCATATGCCTGCCCGTGCCATTCTGTCGACGTACATCGTCGTGCGGCGGTCGGCAACTGGTTAAGGTCAAAAGTGCGCATAATATCAGGAGGAATCTTTGTGCCCAGATATGTTAGGGCTGTGTCGGTCCATTTAAGACAAAATTTGGCTTGTAGGTCATGGAGGGTATGGGAGGGGACTTCTAAGCCCATAGCCGCTGACTTCGAGAAATTTATCTTCAGATTAGAGATTGCCCCATACACCCTGAATTCTCATAGGAGGTTCAGGAAAGAGATTCTGGGGTTTGTCAAAGAGAATAGAAGGTCATCAGCGTATGCAGATATTTTAAAGCAAGATCCGCCCACCTTAAGCCCTGCTATATCCTGATTCAAACTAATTGTGCAGAGGAATGGCTCTAGCGAAAGGGCAAAAAGGAGGGGGGGTAGTGGGCACCCCTGCCTTGTCCCACTTTTCAAAGTGCATTTTTGAGTTCCTTGACCGACCTGGCTAACAATTTCCCACATTTGTCTCCTTATTCATAAGACATCTTGTGACAGAATTGCAGGGCCGCTTTGGCTTTGTACTGTAACAGGTCCATTATTTGTTTACACAAAGTCTGCAGCTCCATCTCCAGGGATTGAGTGGGAGTGTGTTTATGACGTGCTTCAATTGTGGCCAAATCAGCTAATAATTTGTTAAATTGCTCATTTCTTTTCCTCTTGATATTCACCCCATGTTTAATAAGGACTCCTCGAATAGTACATTTGTGGGCCTCCTACAATACGCCTGGGTCGCAACCCTGTGTGTTATTTTTGCGAAAATAAAGATTCAATTTCCTGTTCACATCCCCAGTACCTCCGGTATTTGAAGGAGGCTCTTGTTCAGACGACAAAACAGGGATCTGGGTGATGGTCTCTCAGTGATGGTGTATGATAGGGAGATGGGGGCATGATCTGACCATGTAATCTGTCCTATTGAGGAGGAGCTCACCAGGTGGAGTTGGTCATGGAGTATCAGGAAAAGGTCTATCCTGGAATATGACCAATGTGGAGACGAGTAAAAGGTGTAATCCCTCCCACCAGAGTGTTGGAGGTGCCACACGTCGCTCAGCTGCAAATTGTGGAGGATTTGTGCTATACGTTTTCTGTGTACGGGGGGACCGAGGAGTTACTTATGGAGTTGTCCGAATGGGGGATCAACGGGACGTTAAAGTCTCCTCCAAGAATTAGTTGGCCTTCCCTGAATACCCCTAACTTGTCCAGTGTTTGCCTAAGGAACCTGTCTTGGTGTTCGTTGGGGGCATATAGTGTTGCTAGGGTGAATTGGATTCCGCCGTTCAGTCCCTTCAAGAACAGGTAGCGTCCCTCTGCATCAGCCGGCATCTCATAGCACTGCCAGGGCAATCTGACCGTCTCCTCACAAATACTCAACGAAATAAGCAAGTTTTAAAACTTGTGTTGTATACTAAACTGGACCTCCGGATGTACACAATGGCCTACGTGGGGTGTGGGTGTTCAAGAACCAGCAGAAGAGTCTCCGTATAGTCTCTGGGTCCCCCCTCCACTCACCCTTGAAGACAAGCCACTCTAGGGAATCCGGGAGCCACCCACCCACTCAAGGGAAGGGCTCCCCCCCCGAAGTTCACAACATAAATCAATCTCCAAAGTCAGGCACAGAGACCCGCTGCAGATTCCAGTTCAGTGGAGGGCATCTTTGGGTACCCGGGATGTCTGTTACCTCTCCAATAGCTATTTTCTTGGGGCGGTGAGCATGCAAAGTAGAGCACGGTAGCGATAGTTCCTCACCCATTCCTGATCAAACGTTCAGGCTGCTAGCCAGGACAATGGCCGCGGTACCTCCAGGGCTCATCCGACACACGTCTGTATCTCCAGATCATCGGCAATTGCCGGTAGGCTCAAGCATGATGATGAACCCGGGGCCGCCATGATAGATCCGGCTCTACCGCACTGCACAATACTGTGTGTGATGTCCTGATGGTGAGGCTAGCTAAGGGGCGATGGAAACAGTCGCCCTCCTTGGGGCGAGGTACGATCCGGGACAGAGGATCGGGAGGTGTCAAGTCAACCACGGGAAGCCAAGGGGGGGAGCCCAGAATCAGACCACAGCAAGCGAGTAGATAGCGGGGTGATCATAGCCAGAAGAATATCAAGGCAGGGGTCGTTAGGAGCACAGTGATCATGCGGGGCGAGCAGGACAATAAGAGCAAGGGCAATGGTGTCTAGGGGGCGAACAACTCTACTCACACTTCCCGATTCTCCTCATGGGATGCCATACGGGGCCGGCGACCATTTCACTGAGGCTGTGGAGTGCTGGTTCTCATTAGCTTGGTTCGGCCCCGAGCTCGTGGTAGATAACCCAGCCAGTTGGGGACAGAGATCGGGTCTGCTCCAAGAAAATCAAAAAGGGTAGGCAGGGCCTCCAGCGATCTCAACGTAAATGACCGTTGATCTTTGTGGAAGGTGACTGATAAGGGGAATCCCCAACGGTAGGTCGCGTTGTGCCTCCTGGCCAGGTGAGGCAGGGGTCTCAGGATGGCTCGTCGGTGTAGTGTGGATCTGGAAACATCAGGTAGTAGTTTCACTGTTGCGCCATCAAATTCCAAGTCGCCCGTTTCCCACGCCTTGCGAGCAATAGCTTCTTTGTGGATGTAATGGGGTAGCCGGCAAATCACATCACGCTGCCTGGAGGGGTCAGATGATCGGGGGTCCAGGGCTCTGTGGACCCGATCCACTTCTATTTGCTCTGGGAGCTGTGCGCCTAACACTGTCTTGAAAATGTCCGTGACTGTGGCTAGTAAGTCCTCTGAGCCTGTAGCCTCCGGTAGGCCCCCGAAGCTTGATGTTATTTCTGCGGCTCCGGTCCTCCATTTCTTCCAGGCGCAGTTGGAGTTCCACCGCCGACTCCGCATGGGCTCCCTGCTGGGTCTCTATGGCAGTGATTATTTGCTAAAGAGATGTCAGTGTTGATCATCCTGTAGTCAGCCGACAAGTCATCATTTGGATCTCCTGCTTTACTTCCCGCATGTCTCTCTGGTGTGCAGCCTCCACTCTCCCTACTATGGCTTCGATGTCTGCTTTTGTCGGCAGGGCCCGCAGGATAGCTTTTAGCTCCTCCTTGGGATAGTGGGTGAGCGCTAACTGTGATGAGATCACTGGGCTAGCTGGGGCTGCTGGGGAGCCTGAGTACAGAGCTGGACTCAGGGATCGCATGACGCTGGGGGCTGGTGAGAGTGGGCCACGTGGCTCCGCCATCTTGGGTCTCGGGGAGCCGGCCTGAGTTCTTCTGAAGAGGCTCTGAATATCACGCACCACTGAGGTATGGTTAGATGGACTGGGTCTTTGTCTGTTCTGCTTAATATTCCATCTCTTTGTTGAAAATATTCTGCATGTAAAGAGCTGATTATGCCAGGGTAGGTGATGGATGGCCAGGAGCTCTAGACAAACATGTCTCTACTTGGCCATGTCCAGACCACGCCCCCCACAGTGGGTAGTTCTAAATGGTGCATCATTCATTGCAGTGCAGGGTGTTGTGGTAAAGCCTCCTCAGGGGGGAAGTCCATGATGCCCTGCACTCACAGAATGTCCTCAGTCTTCTGGGATGAACGACACTAGGCATCTTTTAATCTAGAAAATTAAGTACATCTAGTGGTGACAACTAATTACTGTGGGGACAGTGTGAGAGAAGGTGAATATTTTAGCAAAAGCAACTTTTTACATTTTTAAACCTCCTGGTAATAGCCCAGATTTGGAGAACCAGGGATACAGTATATATGCTGTTATTTGTGTGTATTCTCTTCCTGTCAGAGGAGAAATGTATACTTAGTCTTATTCTATATGGTTAATCGTAGAGACTGACCTGTCTACTGCCTGAGCTCAGGGCTCATAACCAAGACTCATCCTGAGCTGCTGGACTTATTTGCTTTGATACAATCCCTTCCCTAGCATTAAACTCAGGCAGGAGATGAAACAGCTTTCCAAAGTGATACTAAGTCTGACCAGGGGAATACAAGTAAATGATAAAAAAAAAATCAAGGAAATCCCGAGACGTAATACTGTATATTGGTCTAATAGAGTAAGTATGAACATGTTCTCTTTAAAGTAATTTTTATTACAATTTTCCAATGTGTATACACATGTTGTACTATATTTTAATTATTATTTTAATTTTGGTTATTTAGCCTTTTTTCATTATTAAAGCAGAATTAAACTCCAGTATATTGTTTTTATATACAAGTGCCACTAATACCGCGTAAACACGATCAGACTATCCGGCGGACTTAGTCTGGCGGACAAACCGCCGTAAAGTCTGCCGGACTGTCTGAACGAGCGGACCTGAAGTCGGAAGAAGACCCCCAGGCGGCGGTAACAAAGAAGAAAGCCAGGCTCCTCCGCTAGTAAAAGAGCTAGCAAAAGAGCAGAAGATAGCGGAGGAGTCCGGCGAGAAGACCCCCCAAGACGGAAGAAGACCCCCGGAGCTGTGCAATAAATTATTTTTAACCCTTGTGTGTTGTGTTTTATTTTATTTTTTTTCACAGGTGATTGGGTAGGGGTACAATGTACCCCATACTCATTCACATAGGGTATTATTAAAGGGGGCTCCTGGATTCCGATAAGCCCCCCGCCCGCAGACCCCGACAACCAATGGCCAGGGTTGTCGGGAAGAGGCCCTTGTCCTCATCAACATGAGGACAAGGTGCTTTGGGGTGGGGGGTCTGCGCGGCCCCCCCTTCCCCAAAGCACCCCCCATGTTGAGGGCAAGCAGCCTGGTATGGCTCGGGGGGGGGGGGGCACTCGCTCGTTCTCCATGTGGGAAAAGTCCGTTCATTTCAAAAGTACGGTGGACTAGCACACACACGGCCGTACTTGCAGTCCGGCGGACAATTTTTGAGTCAAAACTACTTTCTAAGTCTGCCGGACTTTTGGGTAAAAAAAGAGCCTACACACGGGCGGATTGTCCGGCGGAAAAGTCCGCCGGACAATCCGCCCGTGTGTAGGCTCTTTTTTTAGTTTGATCGTGTGTACGCAGCATAAGAGGTTTATGCCATCATATGCTAGCATTCACCACATATTAGCACATTATGGCAGAATCACCCGTCAAACAATGTCCTCAGCACTGCAGTGCCAGTGCTCTCGCTGGTTTATCTTCTCCCAGTCTTCCTTCCAGGTTCACTCTATTTAGCCGCAGGGTGGATTTGATTTAAATCAAGTCAATTTAAACCAATAGTAAAAAGCCTTGATTTAAATCAACTCAATTTAAATTCAAATTCTGTCATCTCTGTCCCACAACGGCTCCTCCTCTGACCCGCTGTTGACTTACCGACAGTCCTTATTCACTTTAAAGGGACAGCTGGTAATGTGGCAGTGACACAACAAGGTGAGGGATGTGGCAGCAGCAGGTGAGTGGATGCCCACTAAAGTTTTTGCAGTGCTTTTTGCGGTGCTTGTCGCATTTTTGGACGCGCGTTTTTCCTGTGGTTTCGCCGCGTTTTTCGTTTGTTTTTTTCGGTTTTTTACACTGTGGTTGCTTAGCAACCAGCTATATACAGTGAAAAAAAATGAAAAAAAGTTTAAAGAAAACACAAATCGCAGCAAAATCGCGGTAAAAACGCGGTACTTGCGTTTTTGATTCGGGTCCATTGACTTCTATTACATGCAAAACACTGCATTTTGCATGAAAAATTTCCCTGACCCTTTCCCAAAACGCAGAGGCACAAAAATGCATTGATGTAAACATGTTCCATAGGAAACCATGTTAAAAAATTTCCCTGCATTTCTGCAAAATGCATCAAAAAACAGGTTAGTGGGAATCAAGCCTAACAGGGGCTGCTATGATGGATCTGATATGACAGGTGCTATTTAAATGTAAGGACTTATTCTTACTGGTAGGTAGAATCTTTCAAATTTGCAAACTAAATGAAGGTTTCCTATTTAGAATAATAAACTGTCAGATTAGTAAAACAGCGATATAAGAATCGATTCAATCATACAGTTTGTGAGTACATACAGTAGATTTGCAAAACAATGGCATAAGAGAATATTCCTGCGCTTTAGTTTATCTTATGCTTACTGTGAAATTGTGTTAATACATCCATGTAGTGCATATTATCTCAGCTTACAGAGCTTGGATTCATTGAATGAGTTTATCAAAAATGTAAATATTGCAGATTATACAGCCTAATGCTATAAAACTAAGCTCCATTTCATGCTGAATAAAATAAATGATTAATGTATCTTAAATAGAAAACTAACTTTAGATAGATTTTTAATCCAAAAGCATTTTATTAAAATACATTTGCTAAAAATCAAAAAAGCGATTTAAATTAAAAAAAAATCAGATTTAAATAAAAAAAACGGATTTTTTAAAATAAAAATAAAAAATTCATTGATTTATATCCACCCTGTTTAGCTGCTTAAATAACTGGGCCGCAATGACATCACTCCTGTCCATGTGCATGGGATTCTCTTCATCGAGGCAGAGCCACGCTGTAAATTTATGCTGAGCTGCGTATTTTACCGCTGACAGGCAGGGAGAAGGATTTAAGACAGAAGAGACCAATAGGGTATTTTCTTTTATAAAAACCCTACGTGTTAGCTTTTTTTTAAAATTGTCGTATAGTTTTAAATGTTAAAGAGGTTGTTGTTGTGCCTGCTCTTACTAACAGCTGTTAGAGCAAATAATATAAAATGCAACATTGATGTAATCATTGAATTAAAGGCCAACTCAGTGCTGCATGCTGTCCTCCTCCAAAGTCTCCCTCCCTAGTGTTCCCCTACAGTGGTATTTTATGTTTTGCAGTACTTAACAGTGAAAGATACTGCACGGAAACAGCTCTGTATTGAAGGTGAGTATTGCAGCCTGACCTGCTACATTTAAAGGGGTTAGAAACACTTGAGGTTTTTCACCTTGATACATTCTATGAATTAAGGTGAAAAACCTTCTGTAGTGCAACAGCCGCCCCCAGGGCCCCCCTTTTACTTACCTGAACCCAATCGTTCCAGCGACGGGGATGAGCACAGCAGCTCCAGACGCTGTCACGGTCCTCAATGGATAGATTGATAGCAGCAAGAGCCTTTGGCTCACACTGCTGTCAATCAAATCCAGTGACATGGGAGCCAGGGAGTGGGGCCGAGTCCTGCTGTCTGTGTCAATGGAACTTGGGCGAGCATCTGCACGAGTGACCCCATGGAAAGTGTCTCTCCGTGGGGCACTCCAGAAGAGGAGGAGCCGGAAGTGCCGCTGAGGGACCCCAGAAGAGGAGGACTGGGGCCACTCTGTGCAAAACCAACTGCACAGAGGAGGTAAGTATGACATGTTTGTTATTTAAAAAACAAAACAAAAACAAAAACTTTATAATCATTTTAAAGTTCCACTAAGACAGGAACATTTACTTACGTGTGTAAAAGTGACAGTTACATATACAGCTGAAATAAGTATTTGTGAACTCTCTTTGCTGGATTTATAATTAAGAGTTGTAATTTTGTTCAGCCAGTCAGTCCAGTCACATTTGTCAGACAGCACAACTTGGTGCTATCCTCTTTGTTACCTCTCTGAAGACAATGAGGCTGATTTAATAAAGGAACTCAGAATGTTCACACAATAAATGATAAAAATATGTAATTATATTAAAAAATAAATCTTCAATACAATTACCCATTCACGTTGAAAGCTAATCACTGTTTATTTATTTCATCTGTACAACGGGATAATTGAAATGAATATTCACACAATTTATGGTGTGAATATTTTTAACTCTTTTAGTAAATCAGCCTTGTAAAAGCATATAAACACCGCATGAGGTACAGCATGAAAACTCATAAAAATATGCTGAGGGAAAAATGGTTCTGTGAGTGCCATGTTTGTTTACTTTTTATCTAGCAAGTTTTGGGCATTCATATAGAAATGTTTTGGGTGACTGTAAAGGCTGTCCTGGGCTGATCTGTGCAGACCAGAAACTTAGGATGTCCACCAGTGGCATGAGCCGGCAAACAGGAGAGGGGAGATGAGCATTACTTAGAAGCAATGGACCTGGAAGGGCTCAGATCTTACCACTTCCAGGTTCAGAGCTGGAGGAGTGCAAAGGAGGCATTGGGGTCCAAGACAATTCTGGGAGTTGTAGTTTGTCACCATTTTGCTGCCACAATTACTTACTTAACCCAGTCTCTTTTTTGATACTTTACAGAAAATTTGGAAATTACTGTCAATTTGACTAGTTTGTTTGGGCCAAGTTGGCCCAAATTTTTTTTTCTATACTAGCAGGTGTGCCCACTGGGCATGCTGTATAAACTGCATGCAGCCTCAGCTACATACATTATACAGCGTTGTGTAACAGAAGTGGGATGGAAACTTTCCTTTCCACACCCAGAAAAACATTGAGTTGGGCTGAGTGCTGTTCAGCCTTTCACAGGAAGCCTTTTATTTCATCAGTAAATACAAGGTTTCCTCTTATTGACTGAGGTGGGGATCGTGATGTCATCTGCCTACCTCTCTGCTTCTGACAATCAAAGGAAGCTTTGTGTTTATTCAGAAAATACAAAGTTGCTTATGAAGTTCCCATCCCACTGCCAGAATACAGTGTTGTATAGTGTATGTACCTGAGGCTAAATACAGTTTATACAGTGCACCCAGCGTGTAAAAAATGGTGTGAAAAATAGTTTGTTTGGGGTCAACTTGGTCCAAAGGAATTAGTTAAAGTGATAGTATACAGTAGGTAGCGATATTTCGCTTACCGTCCGGGCCATAGCCAAATGAGGGCTACAGCGTGTTTGGATAACTCTGGGAGGTCTTACTATGACGTCCTCCCAGAATCGTGCTCCCGCGTGCCCCCTGGGGTGTGCACGCAGAGCTGTCTGTGATTGCCAGATTCACGGGACCTGGCGTGTCACGGATCACGGTAAAGGGCCAATGATAGTGGCCCTTTACCACGTGATCACTCTGTCCAATGACAGAGTGATCAATTTAAAAAAACTGGCATCACATCCGGTTCTCTCCACTGCTCACATTGATCATGAGCAGCATGAGGCTGCTTGCGTTTTTTCTTGTGCAAGTGCCCAGCAGTGCCCCATCCGTGCCATATTAGTGTCCCTTCCATGCCATATCAGTGCCTAGCAGTGCCATATCAGTGCCCAGCAGTGCCCCAACAGTGCCATATCTGTGCCACAGCAGTGCCATATCAGTGACCAGCAGTACCCCATCCGTGCCATATCAGTGCCCAGCAGTACCCCATCTGTGCCATATCAGTGCCCAGCAGTTCCCCATCTCTGCCATATCAGTGCCCAGCAGTGCCCCTTCTGAGCCACATCAGTGCCCAGGAGAGCCCCATCTGTGCCCCATCAGTGCTCTACAGTGCCAAGTCAGTGCCCTATCAGTGCACATCTGTGACACATCAGTGCTCTACAGTGCCTTGTCAATGCCCCATCATTGCACATCTGTGCCACATCAGTGCCCAACAGTGCCCCATCAGTGCCCAGCAGTGCCCCATCCATGCCACATCTGTGCTTCACAGTGCCCCATCAGTGCACATCTGCACCCCATAAGTGCACATATGTGCCTCATCTGTGCCACTTCTGTGTTCTACAGTGCCCCATCAGTGCACATCTGTGCCACATCTGTGCCCTACAGTGCCACATCTGTGCTACATCAGTGCCTGTGTTTTACAGTGCCAATAAAATGCCCATTAGTGCTAATACAGTGCCCATCAGTAAGTGCTCATCAGTGCCACCCTATCAGTGGATCCTCATCAGCACCTGTTAGTGCCGAAAAATTAAAAAATCGTAGAAAAATGTGTTTTCATATTCTTTCCACATTTTTCAAAAATATGTGGAAAAAAATGACATGTTCAAAAGACGCATTGTGCCTCATAGAATATACATTGATGTGTTTTCTTTCCAAAATAGGGCATCGCTATACTCGGGATAAGTAGCAGAATGTATTTTTGGGGTGTAGTTGTAAGTATGCATATGTGAGAGAAATAACCTGTAAATATGAAAATTCTGTGAAAAAAATCATAATTTTGCAAAGAATTGTTGGAAAAAATGACGTGAAAAAACTCACTATGCCTCTTACTAAATGCCTTGGAATGTCTGCTTTACAAAAAGGGGTAATTTCTGTGAAAAAAGGACAAAAACTTCATATGGGTACTGTGTTGGATGACTGAGTAATTGTCATTCAAAATGCGAGAGCACTGAAAGCTGAAAATTGGTCTGGTTAGGAAGGGGGTTTAAGTGCCCAGTGGGCAACTGGTTAAAGTAAGGTAAAAGACATTTTTCCTAACAAATTTTTTTTATAAACAATTGCTTCAATGTTGTGCAACAAAAAATTACAACTACCAGCTTTTTATTGTATGGGTCCTGTTTTTTGTTTTTAGGAACAAGCAACAATAAAACCATTCCACGATCTATTAAAAAAAAAAATAGACAAAAAAAAGTTGATTTGGAAGAAGACTGACTTCAGGCTGCTGTATGCAGGGAGACGTTTTCACCAGTTTCACCCAACCTCTTTCTTGATTGATTGTCTGTATGGAAAACTACCAATTCTTTGAGAATCTTAAATTGTAAGAATATTCACATTAATTATGCACTCCAGTAACACCACATGTAGGTAAAAAGAAATTTGCTTTTCTCGTGATTGAATAAATACAGACAATAGTCAACCATTTTTGGAGTGAAGATTGTCATCTTCTTCATAAATAAGCCTTATTATGTGAGAATTATTAAAGTTTTTTTAAGCTTGGTTCCAGTACCCAATCATAAGTACCAAATGTTGTCTAAAGTGATTTTTGTGATCACTAATGTTGCCCAGTGGAAGGATTATTTATGAGACTTTGCCAATGTATGAAAGATTGCATTGATTTTAAAGTGGTTGTAAAGGCAGAAGCTTTTTTTTTGCTTAATGCATTCTATACATTAAGATAAAAAAAGCCTTCTGTGTGCAGCAGCCCCCCTCAGCCCCCCTAATACTTACCTGAGCCCATCTAGATCCAGTGATGTTGCAGGAGTGTCTCGGTTGCCCAGGACTCCCCTTCTCATTGGCTGAGACAGTAGCATGGCGCTATTGGCTCCTGCTGCTGTCAATCAAAGTCAGTCAACCAATGAAGAGAGGAAGGGGGTGGGGCTGGGCCATGGCTTTGTGTCTGAATGGACACAGGGAGCTGTGGTTCAGTTCGGTGCCCCCATAGCAAGCTGCTTGCTGTGGGGGCACTCAAAAGGAGGGAGGGGCCAGGAGCTCCAAAGAGGGATCCGAGAAGAGGAGGATCCAGGCTGCTCTGTAAAAAAATACTACACAGAGCAGGCATATATAACATGTTTGTTATTTTTAATAAAAAAAGAACAAGACTTTACAATCACTTTAACCACTTTTGGACCGCCCCACGCAGATATACTATGGCAGGACAGCCCTCCTGTGCGAAATCACGTACCGGTAGGCGATTTTGTGCACAGGGTCTGGGGCATGTGTGCGCTCCACTGGCAACCCGCTCCCGCTGTGATTGGACACACTGCCAATCGTTCTCAGGAGAGGCAGAACGGTGGTCTGCCTATGTAAACAAGACGGCCATTCTGTCAGAGGGCAAAATGGAGAGCTTGTGTTTCTGCTAAGCAGAAACATGGATCTCTGTTTTCCCCTAGTCAAAGCACATCCACCACAGTTAGAAAGAATCCCCTAGGGACACATTTAACCCTTTGATCTCCCCTGATGTTAACCACTTCCCTGCCAGTGTCATTTGTGCCATGACAGTGTATTTTTTTTAGCACTGATCACTATATTAGTGTCACTAGTTCCAATAAGTGTCACTTATGCCTCATATACACGATCAAACAATCCGGTGAAGAAGTTGAGTCCGCGACAGAAGACCGGGCCACTGGTTGCAAAAGAGCTAGAAGAAGGTGCGGTGGCCCAGCAAGAAGAACCGAAGAGGGGGACAAGACCCCCGAAGAGGGGAACAAGACCCCCGAAGTTGGAAGAAGAGGGAGGCGGCGAAGAAGAAACCCTGGCTCCTCCGCTAGTGAAAGAGCTAGCAAAAGAGCAGAAGATAGCAGAGCAGTCCGGCGAGAAGACCCCCGAAGACGGAAGAACAGCCCCGGAGCTGTCCAATAAACTATTTTAACCCTTGTGTGTTTTTTTTTTTTTTTTACTTTTTTTCACAGGCGAATGGGTAGGGGTACATTGTACCCCATACTCATTCACATAGGGTGGGGGGCCAGGATCCGGGGGCCTCCTTATTAAAGGGGGCTCACGGATTCCGATAAGCCCCCCGCCTGCAGACCCCGACAACCAACGGCCAGGGTTGTTGGGAAGAGGCCCTTGTCCTCATCAACATGGGGACAAGGTGCTTTGGGGTGGGGGGGGCCATGCGCCCCCCCCTTCCCCAAGGCACCCCCCATGTTGAGGGTACGCGGCCTGGTACGGCTCAGAAGGGGTGGCGCTCGCTCGTCCCCACCCCCTTTCCTGGCCGGCCAGGTAGCGTGCTCGGATAAGGGTCTGACATGGACCTAGGGGGGGACCCCCACGCCGATTTTTCGGTGTAGGGTTTCCCCTTTAAGTCCATACCAGGTGACGGGCCAGCGATGTCTCCTTCGCTGGCCCCGGCTACCTGGAGCCGCGTTTAAAATGAGCGGACTTTTCTCCACGTGTGTGGGCGAGTCCGTTCATTTCAAAAGTACGGCGGATAGTACGGCAGACTTAGTACGCCGTATTAGTCCACCGTAAAAGTACCATGTGTGGGCAGGTAGCTCGTTCGGAAAGTCCGGTGGACAGTCCGGCGGCAAGTCCACCAGACTAAGTCCGCCGGATAGTCTGCTACGTGTGTACGCGGCATTAGTGTCAGATTTGCCCACTGCAATGTCGCAGTCCCACTAAAAATTCCATAAATATATCCCTTTTGTGCAAACCAATCAATATACGCTTATCTAGATTTTTTTTTTACCAAAAATATGTAGCAGAATACATATTGGCCTAAACTGATGAAGAAATTCGATTTTTTACATTTTTATTGGGTATGTTTTATAGCAGAAAGTAAAAAATATTGTTTTTTTCTTCCGAAAATTTTTTTGTTTATTGGGCAAAAAATAAAAAAAGAAAGCTCTATTTGTGGTGAAAAAAAGAACATCGATTTTATTTGGGTACAGCGTTGCACAACGGCGTAATTGTCAGTTAAAGCAATGCAGTGCCATAACGCAAAAAATGGCCTGGTAAAGCCTTCTGGGGCTGAAGTGGTTAATAGATTTCCTCCAAAATGCTTATTTTCATTTGCTGCTGATTGTAAGTGAAAGTTGTACTTAAATTGTCTTCTCATAAGTAAAAAAATTTATAAACTTCACATCTAGGCGCATTACAGAATAAAAGGGATCAATTATTCAGTTAAATAATTATTAATTAAACGTGAAGCATCTTTGCTTTGATGATATTACAGTACAGAACACAGTTTACTAATGGCTGAAGAAAAAAAATTGGACTGGGGTGACACTGTAAATAATAATGGTTTGATGTGACATTTATCGATGACCTTATATGATATACAATCATCCCAGTACTGAAGGCCAAGCACATAAATTGCTAAGAAAGGCTTAGATTGCCCCTAATCATCTGATCTCAACCTTTGTTGATTAATGTAACTCATGGATGGTTCATGTAATTGCTGATATAGTATGAGATTTAGTACTAGTTTACTGAAATAGCCAAAGGAGAAAATAAACCATAATTTTATTAACATAGCGCTACCCCCACAAGGGCTGCTGGTAATAGCTGGCTCTTCCCTAATAATACAGTGGCTGCTCATCACCACAAGTACCAGTTCATACACTCTGGCTCCAACAATTTACTCTAGAGGGTGTCTTTTTGGAATATATTGCCTAAAGAACCTTAATATATTGCATAAAGAACCTTAAACAGGAGTGGAGTTAGGACATGGGATACTTCAAAACACTGCACAGCAACATAGGACACTCTTCTCTAGACTCCAACTCCAGGATTATGTTGCAGACAGGGGAATGGCAAGTACACTGACACCCTGTGAGAGCCATCTTATTTCAAACCACCTCTGGCACTTATATCCACTTATATTCAAGCTGGTCATTTGAGTCTTCCTCCCTATGTTCTGGAAGCTTCTTCCAGGAGGCAGTGGGAAGCAATCAAACTCCCAACCTGTGAAACCCAGAGCAGAGCAGACCAGAACAAGAACAAACACTACGCTCCCTTGATTAGAAAAGGAGTGAAAAACTAAAGTTGCCTATCATCCTACGCTAGGAGGCTACTCCAAAACAAAAATACAATTTAGTTTCTGTTATAAAATTTAGCAAATAAGTATTTTTTCTCCGTTACTGATATGCGCTGATGAGGCTGCACTGATGGGCTCTAATAGCTGGTCTGATAGGCACTATTGAGACGGCACTAAGAGTTTTATTGTTGAAAATTTTTAAATAATGTATTTGAGTGACAAAAATATGAATGCAATTTACTCACTAAGGGAAGAACCTCTAGGGGAATCTAGGATGGAAAAGGGGGCCTGGGGGCCCTAGTAGGTGATAGGCTCAGCAATGGCATGCAATGCCAAGCTGCTGCAAGTAAAGCAAACAGAATATTGGTATGCATTAAAAAGGGGATTAACTCCAGAGATAAAATGATAATTCTCCCACGCTACAAGACTCTGGTCTGGCCGCACCTGGAGTATGCTGTCCAGTTTTGGGCACCAGTCCTCGGGAAGGATGTGCTGGAACTGGAGATAGTCCAGAGAAGGGCAACAAAGCTAATACAGGGAGTACATTATGGGGCAATCCACATTGCTCAAATTTGCTGCGAATGTCTCATATGTTCGTTTCACTTGACTCGAACTGTGGGCCCATCCCTAGTCCCCATCAGAGTTCCCCATCAGAGAGCAGGTGTCCCCATCAGATTGCCCCCATCAGAGTGCCCCCATCAGAGTGCCCTCATCAGATTGTTCCCATCAGAATGACCCCATCAGCGTGTTCCCATCAGAATGTCCCCATCCTCCATTAGAGTGTCCCCATCCGAGTTGTGAGCCAACACAAAGTAGAAAAGTGTACCATAAGTCCTTGCAGGCAGGGGGCAGGTGCGTAGCTTGAAGGAGCGTGCTGCAGGGGGCAGGAACTGGGTGGAGGAACTTGCTGACAAGGGTGTGGAGCACAGGCGATGTCATTGGTTGCTAGGACAACAGCGGTTCTAGCAGCCAATAACAATATTGTCCTGTATAGTATAGTGGCCGCTGGAGGAGGAGGACTGAGGGAGGGGAGGATGGGCATGCTGGGATGACACCCCCCCAATCGTCCCCTGTTGACACTGACGTCCTCCCCTTCCAGAACATCCACACTGCCTGCCTGCCTGCCACAGCTTGCATACTTGAGGCCAGTCCTGCAGGATGTGGTTGCTAATGGGGACAATGTTCCTGCTATGTAAAAAGTAAAGGAACTTCGTTCTCATGTGTTCCCACACTCGTGCCCTGCATACATCCCAGAAGTCTTCAGCAGGGGAGGAGGTGTTTTCTCAGCTAACCATAACCTCCCGCCTGCATGCCTGAACTAAGGGCAAGTGGATGGATTACAAGAAGTAAATGCTATATAAATCATTTACCCCTACTAGAAAGGGTGCTTTTCAAAGTGATTTATTAGCAAAATAAAGCATGAAGACAGGGATGGATGGGTGAGTTTGCTTTGAATATTAAAAATGAATTAAATAGTATTTTTGGTTTGTGGTGCTCAGATGCAGTATAGTTGTGCTTTAACAGTCCAGTACATACACTATTGGAATATATATATATATATATATATATATATATATATATATATATATATATATATATATATATATATATATACTGTATATATATATATATATATATATATACAGTAAATATATGTGAACAATCTTCCCCACCAAAATATTTGCAGTCTTCATGTGCTAGTCCTGTGATGCAGACAATGCTGCCAGTCAGCATTGCCAGGTTCCTGTCCTTTGATGCAGTTAAGCAGTCAGCTTGATCAAGGACCCCCTCCACGGAAGCAGCTCACTGATGAGGTCATTAATCCATTCTCTCCTCCTGTCAGAAAGTTTCCAGTATTACTAGCAGCACTGCGGAATGCAATATTTTCCAGCACATGGGAGGAAGGGGCAGTCGTTCACTCGCTTGAAGAACAGAGTATTCTTCTTTGTTAACCAGGGGAGTTAAATAAAGGTGAGTATGTGTTGCTAGATGAGCCATCATTAAAATAAACCCTACATGGGCAAAGTACAGGTTTTCTTTCAAGAAGCAATTTTGGACACCTCATCTTTGGTTGACTGCTAAAAGAGAAACATTTGTAAAGTAATAATTGTCATGAAATGACTCAGCCGAAAGCAAGACCTGCAGTACTGAAAAGATATCCAAAAATGTTTTACAGATCATTGAAAATAAGGCTATTTGAGAATATTATTAGCAGACTAATTGTTTTGTGCAAACTTTTTATTAAACTTTCCATAATAAATCTAAGAATCAGGAAAGTATAAAATAAATACATTGTACCACAAGTGGAACTAAAAAACAAGTGTTGCGCTGAAAATCTCAACATAACAAAAAATCCCAACTGTACTGAACAGTCCAAGTGACAAAATCAATGCAAAATACTGATGTTTGGTTCAAGTCCTTGTATGTAAATAATCCAAGAGTATCCTTCACCATGTGACGTCACCAACATTAGTATATGGATGTGCCCTTACCGCAATAGATGGACCCTCTATTACGGAAGGTCAAAAGTGCAATGGCAATTATCAGCTGTGGCGTGTCCCGGGACCCTGTAGTGCAGATGATGTCTGTCTCTCCAGTCGTCCATCCCGCACTTGCTGTGCCTCATCAGGCACCCAGCAGTACCCAAAAAAATAAGCAGAGGGCTCCAAATTATGTAAAAACCCTTAGGGTACTGCAGCATCAAGATAAAAAAGACTTGCATTTACTATTCAGTGTATCCTCGCCGACCAGTTTAGTCACAATTGGATTTCTTTCGGGGAACTAAACTCTGTATTTATTTTTTTTTTACAAACACCCCCCTCAGGTTTGTGCCATTATATTCTAGTATGCACCACATTCTAGCACAATATGACAGATTTACCTGTCAAAAGATGTCCTTCTGTGCTGCAGTCAGTTGTCAGACATTACCATCTTCTCCCAGTCTTCTTTACAGGTTTCTACTGTTTGGCCGCTTGAATGGTTGGGCTGCGATGACATTGCTTCCACGAATGCACACAGGAGTCAGTTCATCGTGGCACTGAGTGGGTTGCCGTAAATGTACTATGAGCTGTGCATGCACGGCTCACTTTACATTACCGCTGAGAGGCCGGGGGAAGCATTTATTTATAAACTGCTTGAATTTGACTTGGTATAAGTCTCTTGTAATCCCATCAAGCAGCACTTAAAGCAATTCTTCGGTCATCTTTTGAAACATTAAAAGTCAGCAGCTACAAAAACTGCAGCTGCTGACTTTTAATAAATAGTCACTCACCTGTCCCTGGATCCAGAGCTGTCCTCACCTGGCCAAATTCTTCACCGGGCTTCAGTCTCCGGTGCCAGCATACTAACTGTGGGCAGCCGGCTGTGAATGCTTTTGGCTATCTGAATGGTTCCGCAGCTTTGAAAGTGGGGCTGAACTTCCACTGGAAGTAGGGGAGGGGGTACCTGTCAAAACCAGGTACTGCTCCACACCAAATAAAATGTGGCAAATGTGAAGGGGGGGGGGGGGGGGGCGGACGGACAAGGATCGGATCTTCCCTTTTTGGGTAAAGGTCTGCTTTAAACAGGTAGAGGGAAGGGCCACTCGAATTGCTAGTTTGTTGTGCTGCATTAAAACGTGCTGAAAGGGGCAAGCTGATAGCAGGAGAGAGCTTGCTGATCAGATACAAAGCTTTCATCAGTCTCTTGCTGTTCTTTCACTGTCTAGTCAGCAGGAGATGAGGAGCTGAGGCATTTGTACTTCCCAATTAAACCATAGGAAGTGGCATCCTAAATCTGGCTGTGCTTTTTAAGCAGAGGTGTGTAAATCTCAGAACAGGATGGACAGAAATACTGTACAAATCCTTTGGTAAGCTCCATTATGTTGATTGCCTGTAGACAGTGGCATCACTAGGGGCTGGCTTTTGGGGCTATAGCGCCGAATCTGGGGCCCATAGCCCCGAGTCTCTGCAGAGGTCTCCAAGGGGAGGGGGGCTCTCTGGGGACCCTGATGTAAGGGGGACTCTCTGGGGACCCTGATGTAAGTGGGGGGCTCTCTGGGGATATATACACACATATATAAACACACACACTTATATACATGTGCATGCCCGCCCAAGCATATGACTTTTTTTATTATGCTGCTATGGGCTCTAGCCCCAGATCTTTTGCAGACCTAGCAATGCCCCTGCCTGTAGATCAGAATTAGGTTCCCATACTAATTAAAACACATCTCCAATTTTCTCTTTTATTGCCCAAAAATCAGCATATATTTGCAATTTACTTGTCTTCATTACCGGACTTGCACACAGGCCTTAAATTATCCTGAAAGTACAAATAACTCTAGTATCTGCATGTACAAAATGTTCTGCCACTTGCATAAAATGACTCAGCTGTTGACTCATCCTTGATGAGGCAGTCACTGTCATTAAATGACTCAGCAAGTCTCTCTGGAGGGCAATATATTGCAGTTTCAGCCTAAGAGAAAATGGCTACAAGTCCCTGTGAAAAGCTTGCATCCTTGCCCCTTGTTAAAATCAGAATTCTAAAATCTCTAGACGTTTTTGCAGAACTACCTTGATTTTTCAATCTGACTTTCCTGATTTTGGTGACAGGTCGCTAACCAGTTCTTTTTCTAAATCACACAGAAACATAGTTAAGTGTAGTGCTGCTACTCCTTTCTCCAAAAAAAAATGAATAAAATTCAATATACTGAACTGCAAAACCAAAATTAGTAGTATTATTTTGCTCTGAGTGCTTGAGTGATAATACAAATCCAATATCAAAGCTCAATATCTAAAAAACAAAAAAAACAGCGACACAATCAAACTCCAGTGCTATCACATATATAAAGACAAACGCAATTCTCACAATGACGTGAGTCGATAAATAACATGTGATGTGCTTGACACTACAAACTTTAACGTGAGTCCATACATAAAATGTTCAATGATCACTTAACCTCCCTGGCGGTATGATTAGTTCTGATTTTAGGTGCTGAAAGCGGTACAATTATTTTGCATGGAAATTTGGCGTGTTATATTGTAGGCCTGCGATTCTTAGGAATAACTCTCTTAAATCTGTTCAAACAAGAGTCTAGCAGACATCCCGGGTATGATAAAATGTATAATATAATAAATAAAACACTGACATTTGCTCATTTACAGAATTGTCGCTGTCATTAGATTTAGTGTTTGATGATGGATCTCCTCACAAATCGCTATCGCTCAATTCTGCAAGTGATTCTAATTTATTATCACTGTTTTCTAGTTGGTCTAAAATCACTTTTGACATAAAGGGACACTTTCTGGTTGCTATGGACAATCTCCAAATTCCAGGCAGAAAAAAAACCTGTATTTATAATATACAGTGGTGTGAAAAAGTGTTTGCCCCCTTCCTCATTTCCTGTTCCTTTGCATGTTTGTCACACTTAAGTGTTTCGGAACATCAAACCAATTTAAACAATAGTCAAGGACAACACAAGTAAACACAAAATGCAATTTGTAAATGAAGGTGTTTATTATTAAAGGTGAAAAAAAATCCAAACCATCATGGCCCTGTGTGAAAAAGTGATTGCCCCCCCTTGTTAAAACATACTATAACTGTGGTTGTCCACACCTGAGTTCAATTTCTCTAGCCACACCCAGGCCTGATTATTGCCACACCTGTTCACAATCAAGGCATCACTTAAATAGGAGCTGCTTGACACAGTAAGGTCCACCAGAAGATCCTTAAAAGCTACACATCATGCCGAGACCCAAAGAAATTCAGGAACAATTGAGAAAGAAAGTAATTGAGATCTATCAGTCTGGAAAGGGTTATAAAGCCATTTCCAAAGCTTTGGGAATCCAGCGAACCACAGTGAGAGCCATTATCCACAAATGGCGAAGACATGGAACAGTGGTGAACCTTCCCAGGAGTGGCCGGCCGCCCAAAATTACCCCAAGAGCGCAGCGACGACTCATCCAAGAGGTCACAAAAGACCCCACAACAACGTCCAAGGAACTGCAGGCCTCACTTGCCTCAGTTAAGGTCAGTGTTCATGCCTCCACCATCAGGAAAAGACTGGGCAAAAATGGCCTGCATGGCAGAGTTCCAAGGAGAAAACCACTGCTGAGCAAAAAGAACATCAAAGCTCGTCTCAATTTCTCCACAACACATCTTGATGATCCCCAAGACTTTTGGGACAACATTCTGTGGACCGATGAGACAAAAGTGGAACTCTTTGGAAGGTGTGTGTCCAAGTATATCTGGCGTAGAAGGAACACTGCATTTCATAAAAAGAACATTATACCAACAGTAAAATATGGTGGTGGTAGTGTGATGGTCTGGGGCTGTTTTGCTGCTTCAGGACCTGGAAGACTTGCCGTGATAAAAGGAACTATGAATTCTGCTGTCTACCAAGAGATCCTGAAGGAGAATGTCCGACCATCTGTTCATGTACTCAAGCTGAAACGAACTTGGGTTCTGCAGCAGGACAATGATCCTAAACACACCAGCAAGTCCACCACCGAATGGCTGAAGAAAAACAAAATTAAGACTTTGGAGTGGCCTAGCCAAAGTCCTGACCTGAATCCTATTGAGATGTTGTGGTATGACCTTAAAAAGGCCGTTCATGCTCGAAAACCCTCTAATGTAACTGAATTAGGACAATTCTGCAAAGATGAGTGGGCCAAAATTCCTCCAGGACGCTGTAAAAGCCTCATTTCACGTTATTGCAAACGCTTGGTTGCAGTTGTTGCTGCTAAGGGTGGCCCAACCAGTTATTAGGTTTAGGGGGCAATCACTTTTTCACACAGGGCCATGATGGTTTGGATTTTTTTTCACCTTTAATAATAAACACCTTCATTTACAAATTGCATTTTGTGTTTACTTGTGTTGTCCTTGACTATTGTTTAAATTGGTTTGATGTTCCGAAACACTTAAGTGTGACAAACATGCAAAGGAACAGGAAATGAGGAAGGGGGCAAACACTTTTTCACACCACTGTAAAAGTGCATGCAGGGCACTGGACAGACCACTAGGGACAAAGGGGGTGTGTATTTTTTTTTTATACAGTACTGTAATCTGTAAGATTACAGTTCTGTATGTGTATTGTGTGTTTTTACTTTTTTGAATTTGGCGCCGATCTCCGCTCCCGTGCGTCGTAACGTCGCAGGGAACGGAGCTCGGTGGCACTCGGGCACTGTGTGAATCAAGCGGAGGACAGCTCGCTCACACAGCGTGGAGGACATCGCTGGATCCAGAGGACAAGGTAAGTCACTCTTCCTGTATCCTCCCTGTATCCAGCGATGCGATCCCGAGTCTGGCTCGGGGTTACCGCTCGTGGTACTGAAATCCCAGCCCGAGCCAGACTCGAGATCACCGCTAGGGAGGTTAAACTACAGTGGCTCTTTTGCCATGCCAGTTAAGCTGGCCATACACCTATAGATTATATGCAGATTTTCTATGGTTAGATGGAAAAAGTGGGAGATTCCTCCATCCACAGAGTTTAGCGAACATGGAGATATCTGTTGCACTTTTTCCATCTAACCATAGAAAATCTATAGATAATCTATAGGTGTATGGCCAGCTTAAGTGTCCCAGGATATCCAGTGGATATACCACCACCATGCACACTATGGGGTTCATTTACTAAAGGCAAATAGACTGTGCATTTTCCAAAGTGCAGTTGCTCCAGAGCTTAGTAAATGAGTAGAAGCTCTGATGACTTCTATCATCCAATCATGCGCAAGCAAAAATGCTTTTTTTTTTTTTTGCACGTGATTGGGTACTCTTTGCAAAGTGAAGCTTTACCTCATTTACTAAGATCTGGAGCAACTGCAAAGTGCACAGTCTATTTGCCTTTAGTAAATCAACCCCTATATGCTCACCTCTCTGTGTGGACCCATAATATACAATATATATCATATTGGTCTAAACTGCTTGTTAACTCCACTAAGGGTCATCTGTGGGACTTGCCTTTCTCTGGATGGAATTTAGGCATACAATAGGGAAGTTATGGGCCTCTTAAAACATTATGCTTATCACTCCACCTCAGGATTGTCACTCCCGCCGAAAAAAAAGCCAATAAATCAATAACCCTATTAACTGGTTAACCTTTTAAGCCAATTGCGCACGGTTCTACTCATTTCTTAGATTGTAAGCTCTAGCGAGCAGGGCCCTCTGATTTCTCTTGTACTGTACCAAATTGTAATGTAACTGTAATGTCTTCCCTCATGTTGTAAAGCGCTGCGCAAACTGTTGGCACTATATAAAACCTATATAATAATAATAATTTACTGATGTTTACTTGTTAGTCCGTGAGTAGAAAAAACTGTGTAAAGACCTGAGTAATGTTGAGTGTAGGAGAGTAAAAGTGCGTAAATGTATAAACAAGTAGAATTCTTCTTCATTGCCTGGGTTGTAATATACTCATTTATACTTTCTATTTTGCTCTGTACTAAACACAGTATTATTGATCTTTACTCAGATGTGTGCATGGATCCATAGACAACAATTCATCTCATTTCAAATCAGTAAAAAAACAAGGCATTTTTTACTCGCAAGAGGCTTATTCAAAAATGTATGCACTCACATATTAAATAACATATGGCAAAAGATGTGGAAACAGCTCCTCATGGGGTTTTTTAGCAGCTAATTGAGAGACATCAATAAAAAATTCAAAAATATTTTTATTCTTAAACACTAGATGATGGATACATCACAATAGATAAATGAACATAATTAAAATATGAGCTCTGGTGTAACAAGAAGATCTGCAAACCTCCATACAATAATATTCAATTTACAATTTTCTCCCGAAAAAATATATCTCCATTCAATCGAAGATCTCTGCTTATGGGTTCCCAAATTATTTTACATATTTCAAGAAACCACTTGATGTAGAGAAATACCCCAATGCATTTTGACCTGGAACTGGTCACAGTCTTCTTCAGGGGGTTCTTTATTTCTATTGATATAACAAGTGGATAACATTAGATTCTCACAGATGTCTCCATATATTTACCCTTTCCATCGGATACATGTATGCAAACCAGAAGCTCTCATAAAGGCATTATTCTCCGTTGCCGGTAAAGCCGGGACCGTCTCCACCCTGCTGTCCATGTCCACAAAGTCTCCCGGGATGGCGGGGGGGGGGAAAGAACTTTTCTACACAAACCGGGAGCTCTTTGGGACCTACAAGCGGTCACAAAATATTCAAGGCTTCCATCATCCAATCGGAAGAACAGAGAATTTTTCCTAAAGATAGTTTTATTAAAAATGTATTATTCGCAGGGTATATCATAACAGCTGTTTGATATATGAAGAGGGGAGGGGGGGGGGGGGGCAGCCTGTATGTGTAGTAGTACGCAGAAAACACAGTATCCCACCCACTTCCGGTTTGAAATTATGTCACTTGGCTCCGGCTGGTGAGCTAGGGACACTAGGGGAAGAAATAATTAGACAAAGCCGAGCATATTACAGGTAAAAAATTAGCACACTCTATGTGACATACTACAGATTTTAATGCACACTGTGAGATGCTCATAGTGTGCAGGGAAAGCAACATAAGCCATATTAGTAAAGAAAGTGCCTGTGGAATTGTGCAAGACTGATCAGAAGGTTGGAGCTTGACTGTTGATGCCCATCTGATTATTTAACATGGAAGAACATCTATGGACAAGGATCTACTACATTGTAAAAAAAGCAAATCAACATTAAAACAGGAAGGAGCACCAAAAACTATACAGTACATATAGGACAAACTATATATTTAATATTAAAGACAGTGAGAGAGAGAGAGATATGGTAATGATGATTCATAAAAATGACCTTTCAAATATAAAATTAAATAGGAAAACACATGGTGTACAATAAAATAAGCTGTTCTACTAAAAAATATTTTGCTATGCCATTTTGTCTTAGGATATAAATAGTAACCGAATAATGAATTTTTTCTTTCTCATTTATAATAAAGGAAAAATTAAATCCCAGCTCTAACCAAAGCATCTCTCCTTACATTTTGGGTAAAATGGAGAAGGAGTAGAACCTTTGTCTTTAGATTCCTTTCACACTGAGCCATTTGTCAGGGGCTTTTGGGCTAAAAATAGCTCCTGTAAAGCACCTGAAAAATGCCTCCCCTGCAGTCCCAGTGTGAAAGCCAGAGTGCTTTCACACTGGGGCGATGCGCTGGCAGGACGTTAAAAAAAGTCCAGCAAACAGCATCTTTGGGGCGGTGGAAGAGCAGTGTATACACCGCTCCTGCCCATTGAAATGAACTGGCAACCACTGCCGAAGAGCCTGCAAAGCCTGGAAAGCGCTTCAGCAGCGGCACTAGATGGGCGCATTTAATTCTATATTTAGCCACTAGCAGGGGTTAAAAGTGCCCCCCCCACCCCCCAGCAGCCGAATAGCACCGTTAAAACAATGGTAAAATGGTGCTAGAACTAGCACCGTTTTACCGCCCAGTGTGAAAGCAGCCTTAATTATTTGCTTTCTGGGTTCCATTGGGAAGATTTGGGAAGAATAAGTATGTTTTTCCTGTTCTCGGTGGCCCTGTTAAGAAAATTTCATTCCACTTCCTGTCACTGTGACAGCAGGACAAGACATGGTGGGAGCATTTGCCACAGGGACAGAAAGACAGAAACTGTAATAAAACATATTAAAGGACATAACCCTTTATCACTTTACTGCAAAAAGTGTTTTTACGGCAGTCTATGCCCTGTCCAAGAAGTTAGGAAAATTCCCCCCAACCTTGGCACAGACTGTAAGAAACACCTGTTCTATTACTTCCCCACATTGGGTTTTGCTGAGGAGTATAGGTGACTGTGGGACACATAATAAAACTCTCTGTCTTGTATTAAATGTCATACTTTGGATTAACTGGCCATGACTGCATGCCCAACTTTCCTTCTATACTTCTGAACCTTTAGGATCTGTGTCAACTGTTTTTTTTTTCTTTTTCAATACATTTTTATTGAAAGAACCATTTTTGTTCATAACCAATACACAGTGGCACAAATGAACGTAAAACATACAGTATACATGATAGTATGGTGTATATATATATGTGTGTGTGAAATCCAGATGCAAGTGCATTTAGGTGAGTGAGCAATGCATGGCATAGATGGTAAGTATAGTAATTGGGAAGGGGGCACATTGTAGCTCCAACCACATGGGGGATGTGTCAATCTCTAACTTGGTGTACCATTCAAGAAGCATTGTAGATGCAGTGGGTGGAACCCCCCTCAGGGACCACCCTGCAGTTTCAATTATTTTATTTATTATTATTTAATCAGCAATTTTTTTTTTTTTAAATCAACCAGGTTTATTTCGATTCACAGTGCATACATGTTACAGATTACAGTTACAAAAATGCTACAGATCATACAGCTCCTCAGATAACAATTGTATAACCATCTCAAATCATCAATGTCACATCACGTTTTATGCATGAAATAACTAAAGCCAAAAGGTACCTTGTGTCAGTGGTTTGGGCTACTTCACTACCCAGAGGCCGGAGGATCTACTTGTCATTTACATTACTATGTATTGTGCATAGACCGGCTATGAACAAGTGATTTAATCAGCAATTTTACAACTTTTTCCAACCATTACATTCAAGCCAAAACCTGCAGTCTCATTAATAGTAAAATATGATGTATACCACAGAGATAGGAAAAACAGGAAAAGTAGAAAATAGATGAAGAGAGAATACAGAATGGTAAAGGGGAAAGAAAGGAGGAAAGAATGGGGATTATGAAGGGAAGCTGGAGTTGGGCAGTGAGATGACACATCGACCCTCGGTTCCAAGGAAGGTTAAATTGTTTGTAGAGAGTCACTGAAATCCCCCAAGAAGTATTCCAAATCTTTTAATATTTTTTTTTACTTTATAATGTAGAATGGCTACCAACTTTTTGTTGAACTGTTACTATGACATTTTTGTTGTTTAACATATGTAACAGTCGGGGGACTAGACCACTGGGCTCTGGCTAAAATCTGTTTGGCAGCTGTTAAGATAAAGGTCAGAAGTCCAAATTGGTCAGGACTGGAATTCAGTCAAGTGGTTTAAGATTCAGTAGAGCTTCATATGGATCCTTAACCACTACAATACAGGGCACATTCACCCCCTTACATTTTTCAGTACTATCACATTTTGAATGACAATTGTGCAGTAATGCAACACTGTACCCAAACAAAATTTCTTTAATTTTTTTCCCCACAAATAGAGCTTTCTTTTGGTGGTATTTGACCACCACTGGGGTTTTTATTTTTTGCGCTCCAAATAAAAAAAGACAGAAAATTCGGAAAAAAACGTTTTCTTCATTTCTGTTACAAAACTTTGTAAATAAGTATGTTTTCTCCTTCACTGATGAGCCTGTACTGATGAGCACTGATGAGGCAGTACTGATTGGCACTGATGAGGTGGCACTGATAGGCACTAGAGATGAGCTGAACACCCCCCTGGTTCGGTTTTCAGCAGAACATGCGAAAAGGCAAAACATTTGTTCGAACACGCGCCTTAAAGTCTATGGGACATGAATGTGAAAAATCAAAAGTGCTAATTTTAAAGGCTTATATACAAGTTATTGCCATAAAAGGTGTTTGGGGAGTGGGGTCCTTTCCCAGGAGGCATGTATTAATGCAAAAAAAGTTTTAAAAACAGACGTTTTTCGGAAGCAGTGATTTTAATAATGCTGAAAGTGAAACAATAAAAATGAAATATTCCTTTAAATATCATGCCTGGGGGTGTCCTTAGTATGCCTGTAAAGTAGTGCATCATTCCCATGTTTATAACAGCAAAATTACATTTCTAAAGGAAAAAATGTAATTTAAAACTGCTTGTGGCTGTAATGTATTTTCGGATCCCAGCAATATAGATAAAAATACCAAAAAAAAATGGCATGGATGTCATCCCCCCCCCCCCCCAAATCTATACCAGGCCCTTCAGGTCTGGAATAGATATTAAGGGGAACCCCGCATCCATTTTTTTTTTTAAATGGAGGGGGGTTCCCCGGGCCCCCAGGAACTACATACTCTGAACAGCAGTATATATACTATATGGCCTGCCCTATATACTCTGCATAAAATTAGCCCCCGAACACTGTAAGCCCTCACAGTTACTCTTGTTGGGCACAGGAACAGGCTCTGCTGTGAAATATATCAAAAATTGTAATTACATGCCCTTGTTAAACAGGGGCAGAAAAATTGGGCCTTGGGTGGTGATGCTGGTGGTGCCACAACACTATAACTCCTCACAGATACTCTTGTTGGATGCAGGAATGGGCCCTGCTGTGAAACATGACTGCCAGTTTCTTGTCCTTCTGTGGCACCCCCTCTCTCTAGGCACACATTACTTCCTTTCTCAACCTGGGAACCAACATCGGAGCCTTAAAATCGCTGCACATCCTCCAGTAACATATAACCGACACTGTGGTCAAATAATTCTGGGGACTCCTCCGTGCATGATGGTGGGGCTACGGAAGGAGTGACTGTGGACAAGGAGCAGGTGGAATAGGCCCCATTGGCAGCAGCATTGGAAGACAAACTCCTCTGAGCCTGGGTGACAGAGGATGAGGACGGATTTGTTATTCATTCCACCAACTCTTCTGCATGTTGTGGCTCAACCAGCACTGCTGACTGTAGACACAGACACTGCTTGCCCTCTTTTAGTGGTCTGTGAGCATCTGCTTCTCCTTGGTGGCCTTCCAGATATGATTTTTCGTTTTGCAACAACACACTACACTGTATTAGATACTGTGTACACCGCCTGAAGTGTATTAGAAAGTGTACAATGGTTGCACGGTATTGTATACTGTGTACACCACTAGAGGTGTAGTAGAAACTGTACACACTGTATTAGATACTGTATACACTGCCTGCGCTATATTAGCACTGTACAAGGGCTGCACTGTATTGTATACTGTGCACACCACCAGACGTGTATTAGAAACTGTACACACTGTATTAGATAATGTGTACACCGCCTGCACTGTATTAGCAACTGTACACCATGGAATGCACTGTAGATATAAGCTACACTGAATGCAGAGTATATATATATATATATATTAATGCACTGCCTGCAATGACTGAATATTGAGTAAAAACTGAATATATAGTCTATTCTAAATGTAGAGTATATATATATATATATATATATATATATATATATATATATATATATATATCTTAGGCTGACTGTATATATATATATATATATATATATACAGGGACGGACTGACAACTCATGGGGCCCCCGGGCAATAGAAGATCATGGGGCCCCTTTGTTTCCGCTCACACACAAGCCACACCCACACAAAGCCCCACCTACATAAATCATGGGGCACACAGTAAGGCACATCACATGGCACACAGCAGAGCAGGGGGCACGCAGTAGGGCACATCACAGGGAACACAGGACACATAATGGAGCACTCAGCAGGGCACTGAGCACATCACAGGGCATGGGGCATATCACGGGGCACACAGGAGGGTTTATTATGCTGTACACAGCGGGCACATTATTGAGCACAGCATGGTGCATCACAGGGGGTAAAGGGCACATCAGTGGGTACACAGTGGGGCACATCACAGGGCACATCAGGAGATTCACAGCAAGGCATGCCGCACATCACAGGGCATGTGGCACATACTATGGCACACAGCAGAGCACAGGGAACACAGCAGGGCACATCCCAGGGCACATCCTTGGGAACAGGACACATAAGGGCACACCACAGGGCATGAGGCACACATCCCAGGGCATAGGGCACATCATAGGGCACACAGTAGAGCACAACAGGTGGTACACGGCAGGGCATGGGGCACATAGGGCACATCACAGGGCAAGGGGCACACAGCAGGGCACATCAGGGGGTACACAGCAGGGCACATCACAGGCCATGGGGCACACAGTAGGGCAAATAGCAGGGCACAAACCAAAACACAGGGCACACAGTAGAGCACTGGGATCCTCCAGACTCAGCACAGTGTCTCCCAGGGTAGCCATCAGGGGGGACAGGCGACACCATGGGGGGTGGGGGACACAGGAAGACATCGTTGGGGGATTGGAGGGCACAGGGAGACACCGTGTGGGGGTTGGAGGGCACAGGGAGACACGGTGGGTGGGTGGCACAGAGGGGCACTGTGGGTGGGTGGCACAGGGGGACACTGTGGGTGGGTGGAAGGCACAGGGAGACACGGTGGAGGGGGATGGGAGGCACAAGGGGACACGGTGGAGGGGGATGGGAAGCACAGGGGGACACTGTGGGAGGTGAAGGGCACAGGGGGACACCATGGGGGGCTGAAGGGCACAGGGGGTCACCGTGGGGGGCTGAAGGGCACAGGGGGACACCGTGGGGGGCTGGAGGGCACATGGGGACACGGTTGGTGGAGGGCACAGGGGGACACTGGAGGGTGGAGGGCACAGGGGGACACTGTGGGTGGGTGTTACAGGGAGACACTGTGGGGGGGGGGGGGTGGAGGGCACAGGGGGACACTGTGGGGAGGTGGCACAAGGGGACACTGTGGGTGGGTGTTACAGAGGGACACTGTGGGGAGGTGGAGGGCACAGGGGGACACTGTGGGGAGGTGGCACAGAGGGACACTGTGGGTGGGTGTTACAGGGGGTCACTGTGGGGGGGGGGGTGGAGGGCACAGAGGGACACTGTGGGGGGTGGAGGGCACTATGTGGGGAGGTGTTACAGGGGGACACTGTGGGTGGGTGTTACAAGGGGACATTGTATGGAGGTGGCACAGAGGGACACTGTCGGTGGGTGTTACAGGGGGTCACTGTGTGGGGGGTGGAGGGCACAAGGGGACACTGTGGGGAGGTGAAGGGCACAGGGGGACACTGTGGAACACTGTGGGGAGGTGGAGGGCACAGGGGGACACTGGGTGGGTGTTAAAGGGGGTCACTGTGGGGAGGTGGAGGGCACAAGGGGACACTGTGGGAGGTGGAGGCCACAGGGGGACACTGTGGGGAGGTGGCACAGAGGGACACTGTCGGTGGGTGTTACAGGGGGTCACTGTGTGGGGGGTGGAGGGCACAAGGGGACACTGTGGGGAGGTGAAGGGCACAGGGAGACACTGTGGAACACTGTGGGGAGGTGGAGGGCACAGGGGGACACTGGGTGGGTGTTACATGGGGTCACTGTGGGGAGGTGGAGGGCACAAGGGGACACTGTGGGAGGTGGAGGCCACAGGGGGACACTGTGGGGAGGGGGCACAGAGGGACACTGTCGGTGGGTGTTACAGGGGGTCACTGTGTGGGGGGTGGAGGGCACAAGGGGACACTGTGGGGAGGTGAAGGGCACAGGGGGACACTGTGGAACACTGTGGGGAGGTGGAGGGCACAAGGGGACACTGTGGGAGGTGGAGGCCACAGGGGGACACTGTGGGGAGGTGGCACAGAGGGACACTGTGGGTGGGTGTTACAGGGGGTCACTGTGGGAGGGGGTGGAGGGCACAGGGGGACACTGTGGGGAGGTGGCACAAGGGGACACTGTGGGTGGGTGTTACAGAGGGACACTGTGGGGAGGTGGAGGGCACAGGGGGACACTGTGGGGAGGTGGCACAGAGGGACACTGTGGGTGGGTGTTACAGGGGGTCACTGTGGGGGGGGGGGTGGAGGGCACAGAGGGACACTGTTGGGAGGTGGCACAAGGGGACGCTGTGGGTGGGTGTTACAGAGGGACACTGTGGGGAGGTGGAGGGCACAGGGGGACACTGTAGGGAGGTGGCACAGAGGGACACTGTAGGGAGGTGGCACAGAGGGACACTGTGTGGGGGGTGTAGGGCACAAGGGGACACTGTGGGGAGGTGGAGGGAACATGGGGACACTGTGGGGAGGTGGAGGGCACAGGGGGACACTGTGGGACACTGTGGGGAGGTGGAGGGCACAGGGGGACACTGGGTGGGTGTTACAGGGGGGTCACTGTGGGGAGGTGGAGGGTACAGGGGGACACTGTGGGGAGGTGGCACAGGGGGACACTGTGGGGAGGTGGCACAGGGGGACACTGTGGGGAGGTGGCACAGGGGGACACTGTGGGGAGGTGGAGGGCACAGGGGGTCACTGTGGGGAGGTGGCACAGAGGGACACTGGGTGGGTGTTACAGGAGGTCACTGTGGGGGGTGGAGGGCACAAGGATACACTGGGGAGGTGGAGGGCACAGGGGGTCACTGTGGGGGGTAGAGGGCACATGGGGGTCACTGGGGAGGTGGCACAGGTGGGACACTGTGGGTGGGTGTTACAGGGGGTCACTGTGGGGGGATGGAGGGTGCAGGGGGACACTGTGGGGGGGTGGAGGGCACAAGGGGACACTGTGGGGAGGTGGCACAGAGGGACACTGTGGGTGGGTGTTACAGGGGGTCACTGTGGGGGGGTGGAGGGCACAGGGGGACACTGTGGGGGGTTACAGGGGGTCACTGTGGGGGGGTTAGAGGGGGTCACTGTGAGAGGGATGGAGGGCACAGGGGGACACTGTGAGGGGTGTTACAGAGACACACTGTGGGGGGTGGGAACCAACTTTATAATAGCCACATGTGGTACACACACGCACAGGACAGCATACAAGCTGCTGCTGCTGCACTTTCCTTCCTACATGCAGAGTAGTGCAGGAATCGGCTGTATACAGACCTCTTGTGATGCACTCCTCCCCGCCAGCCCCTCCTCTCCTCTCGTCCGTCCGAGGTGATGATAAATACAAGCACCTGGGGTGGACGGGAGGGAAGGAGGGGTCAGAGGGGAAGTGCACATCACAAGAGGTCCCGTTTACACTGCAGCAGTCTCTTAGGGAGCAGTGCTTCTGGATCGATCTACCCGTCAGCTATCTGTGATAGACGGGATGATCAATGTGAAAGCTGTCATGGGGCCCCCTACTGGTGAACGGGCCCTCGGGCAGTGCCCGGACTGCCCGATGGTCAGTCTGCCCCTGTATATATATATCAAATACACTGCCACTAACTGAATAACCTGCCTACTTAATCTAACTCAAGCTATCTCTCTGTCCATGCCAACAACACTACACACGGCCGCTCTGTAAGCAGCCTTATATAGTGTGGAACATGAACTTAGTCCCCCTGATCCATGATTGGCCAAAGGCTCCCTGGCTCTATCAGCAGAGCGCGCTGTGATTTGTCAAAGCATGCAGGTAAGGTGCATGCTTTGGCCAATCATTATACAGCAATGCACTGCTATCTCACAATGCATTATAGGGTGTTCCGCGGTGCTCAAATGTTCTGCAAATGCCCCATATACTCGGTTTGTTTTAGAACAAATGAACACCCCATGTTCGAGTCAAACTTAAGTTTGACTCGAAACGTGGGCGCATCCCCAATAGGCACTGGGCTCATCTCTAATGCAGCACTGATGGGCACTGATAGGTGGCACTGATAAGCAGCACTGATGGGCACTGATAGGTGGCACAGATATGCAGCACTGATGGGCACTGATAAGCACTCATAGGCGGCACTGACGGGCACTGATAGGTGGCACTCATAGGCAGCCCTGATCAGGAGGCACTGACAGGTAATTACTGATGGGTCTTTATGGGTACTGATTGTCACTGATTGGCATCCCTGGTGGGCTGAAGCGTGGTTTCCAGTGGGCATCCCTGGTGGTCTCCAGTGGGCATCCTCGATGGGTCTGCATTGACCCCCCCCCCCAGGATCAGAGATGCGGTGTGTCAGACTGACTCACCACACCACCGATTGCCACTGGGCACGACCCCACAGGCGCACGCTAGTGGCTTATCATGCTGGACGTTATATGACATCCAGTCAAGATAATAAAACCCTTTCCGGCTGTTATTCTGCTATATGGCAACGTTATACACTAACTGAAATTTTGGTCCAAAAACATTCCATTCTAGAACAGTTCCATGTACTAAAGTGCCAGCTGCTTTGCAACCCCAAAAGGAATTTTGGCAGCCTATCGGGTACCATATACAATCCAAACAATAATTTATAGTATATCCTTAGTTAATTCTGAGTTCAGCGATCCATGCCCAATTATGTCTTAAAATAAATATGAGAGAAGATCCAACATTTTGACTTGTCAACAGGAGTGGAAATCTTCCAATGGGGGGACATTTTATTTGACACCTGTTTAAGAGTGCATATCCCTCATTTTGGAAAGATTTGCTTTCCCTTCCTACTCATCTGTGGGACACAGATATAAAAAAAAATGCAAATGTTTTAGGCATACCCTACTCCAGTGATGGCGAACCTTGGCACCCCAGATGTTTTGGAACTACATTTCCCATGATGCTCATGCACTCTGCAGTGTAGTCGAGCATCATGGGAAAAATTCTACCGGTTGCATGTTTTGAGCTACAGAGGAGGTCTAGGGCAAGAATTATTGCTCTCGCTCTTCCGATGGTGCCGATACCTCGCATGTGTGGTTTGAACACCATTTTCATATGCGGGTGCTACTCACGTATGCGTTTGCTTCTGCACGTGAGCTCGGCGGGATGGGGCACATTTTTTTTACATTTTTTTAAATTTATTTTACTTTTTACTTTTTATTTTTGCACTGTTTAAAAAAAAAAAAAAAACAATCTGTCACTTTTATTCCTATTACAAGGAATGTAAATATCCCTTGTAATAGAAAAAAAGCATGACAGGACCTCTTAAATATGAGATCTGAGGTCAAAAAGACCTCAGATCTCATATTTACACTTAAATGCAATTAAAAATAAATGTAATTTAAAAAAAATAAAAATAATAAAATGCCCCTTTAAGAGCTATGGGCGGAAGTGAGATTATGACGTCACTTCTGCCCTGCAGTGTCATGGAGATGGATGGGGGCCATCTTCCCCTCATTCATCTTCATGTCAGCCCAGGCGACAGACGCGATCGCCTCCGCTCCTGCCGACGGAGGGCATTGGATCGCGGCGGGAGGGGGAGGCCCCCTCTCCTGCCATAGATAAAAGTGATCTTGTGGCGAATCTGCCGCAGAGACCACTTTTATCTTGTATCAGACTGGCGGCCGAACACAGGGATACGGGGGTTATGGCAGCTAGCTGCTGCCATAACAACGATATCCGCCCCCAAAGTAGGGACGTACATCGACGTGCGGCGGTCCGGAAGTGGTTAAGATACACATGCATAGAATGCATTAAGATAAAAAAACCTTCTACCTTTACAACCACATTTTAATTTAGGTGAATAATTCTTAGCAGGTCCTCTTATATAATTAATATTGATATAGCTGCCGAAGGTTAAGATAGGAAACCTTTGTACCAGATTCTTTATCCCTGGCACAGTGTGGCTTTGTATTCTAGTCTCGCACACTACTGCTGTTTCAGTATGCAGGCCGATGATTTATGATTGACAACTAATGATCTATCCACACACAATAGCTCTTCTCCTTCAATGGAGGGCAAAAACATTGCTTTCCACAGCACATGGAGCACAGAGGATTAGGGAATCCTCGGGATGTTGGAGAAACTGTATATTTCACAGCTTCACCTACTCAGCAGGGCATGACGTTCCCCAGCCAAAAATCTGCAGACCGAAGCTCGACGTGACAGTGCCCAGATGGCACCTGAGTTAGAGACATGCAGAACTGCTAGACAAAGCAGAAAGAGGGAGAGAGGGAATAGCGCAGGTACAGAATACATTGTTCCTTCTGTAAAACACACCTTTTCTTTAACCCTTTTATCGCCTAATTAAGGCTATAATACAGAATTATATTTGAAGGGATTTTCCACTATTGATGAATAACCAAACAATTCCATGTGCTTCTCAGTGCCTTGTGTCAGGGAACTTCCCCCATTCTGGCAAGAGCTTGTTGGCTTTTCTCTGCAGAAAACATAAAACAGAAGTGGCTTTTTAGTGGTTTTCTCTGAATGTGGAAATTATTTAAATTGTATTGTTTCTGTAAAATAAATGGTATTTCAATACTTAAAAGCCCTAATTTTGTTTGCTGTATTTATCTGCGTATAACACGCACATTCATTTTAAGAAGGAAATTTCAGGAAAAAAACTTAAATTTTAAATAAGGAACTTTTAAGCAAAATAAGCGTCAGTGCCCATCTGCAGCCTCACCATTGCCATCAATGCAACCTGATCAATGTCGGGACTTCCTAGGACGCCAAGTAAACAGGAGATTCTCACTGTATGTAATCTGACAGCGCTCATCTCGCCCCCATCCCTGTCCCCTCCGAGGCAGCTAAAATTGAAGTATTGGCGTATAACACGCACGTGGTATTTGCACCAGATTTTCATGGTGAAAAAGTGAGTGTTATATGCCAATAAATACAGTATTTTAAATTCACATCATACTGTAATGTCCAGTGCTGTAATCTCACATTAGGCCTCATGTACACTGGACGTTTTTTTAAGTTTTTACAGCAGCTGTTTTTGTCTGTATACGTTTTTTTCTACAGTCATTAAACTCTCCATTATGTTATCTTATGTGTCCATGCACACATAGGCTGTTATCAGCAGTTTTGGGCAGTGGCGTTTTTGAACAGTAAAAAAAAAACTAGTGGGTTCTGAAAGATGTTTTTCAGCTGTAAAAACGCTCTAACGTTGATAAACATTGATAAACACTCAAAAACGTAGCTCACCAGCGTTTTTAAACGTTTTTGATCCATTGAAAAAAACAAAACACTAAAATGCTAACGCAGAAATATGGTAAAAAATGCTTTTGCAAAAACATTGAAAAAAGTTGAAAAGCTCACTGCAAAACTATTGACATTTTTATAACAATATTTTAACGTCTAGTGTACATGAGGCCTAAAGAGGAACTGTAATGGTTTGGAGTCACTTTTTTCTTTTAGTTTTTTCAGTTTACAAGTTTTTAATAGGTAAAATAAAATATTTTGAGCTAGTTTTTAATCTGATGTTAATTATTTATTTTCCTATTTATATAAAATGTTTTTTTTTTAAACAAATGGCGTGGTGACGATAATGAGACCTGATGAGATTCAAACTGGGAGTTATAATGAACACAGTGCCATCCTCATTTTTGTAAAATTCACAAGTGACCAAAATAATCAACTCGATTTCAACATTGAAAAAAAAAAAACAGCTCAAATCAATTTAGAGAGAAACCAAGGAAACCCTGGCACGGGGAGAACATGCAACCTCCAGGCAGGTAAGGCTGTGGTTGGGATTCCAACCAAAGCTCCTAGTGCTGACCACTGTATTGAGCTATAGAATGCTATGCCTATGCACTGCACGTCTGTACTCTCCTCTGGCCAGAATTTTGTTGAAACATTTTCGTGAATGACAGAGGCTTGGATAGTGTGCCTGTACTTATAAAATTGATGTTGCTATGCCTGCCACACAACCCCACTCTACTTGTGTGACAGCAGCTGGAAGATCCTGCCTGCACTCGTTAGTACAGGCAACAGCCTGTTCTTCATCCTAATAAATTGCCAGCAGACTGCTGTTGCCTGGCCTCTCATCCAGCTGTGCTCTTTGAGTGACAGCAGCTGGAAAATCATGCCTGCATTTGACACACTGTCAGTAGCACACCCCCTGCCTAGATCTGCATTGCTGGAATGATGGTGACTGAAATATGTTGATTCTTAAAAGGAGTCTCTGCCCCCACCCCTAGGAGCCCAGCATGTGGTGATATATCTCGAAAGGAAAAGGGGTGTCCCCTGGATACTGCACATCTAAGGAATCCTATGGAGATGGATGGATTGACAACCTCAGCCTGGACTCTGGCCAGGCCATGCCCCCAATGCATTTTACTCTGCGCTGAAGCTTAGTTGGAGGGATCGGAGGGGTGAAAAAAAAAAGGGGAGCGTGGCCTGGTCAGATTCAAGGCTGAGGTTGCCCCTCCATCCATATCTGTAGGATTAATTAGATGTGCAGCCACTAGAGGACACCCCTTTTTCCTTTTGAATTATTGCAGGAGCCAGGATGGGCTCCATCCCCAGCTGGCTCTCAAAGCAGCAGACGCGGATGCACCAGCTTGCACATCCTCCTCACCAAGCCTGAGAAGTACACAAAGCAAGGACCACATGCAATGCTATATAGCAGTCACAAGACAGATTGTAAGCATGGAAAAATAAAGTATACACATACGTCAGCAATACTGCACATGTAAATATCACAACACCATCCCCATACTGTGCCTTTATTGCATAAGGACTGCACCTATACTGTATATCGGACCATCAAGACTGTTGTAAAGTGCATCAAGACTGTTGTAAAGTGCACCAACATTATTAAAGGGCCTCAACTATAGTCGGCAGAAGAACATCATAAATAACTGTCCCTTCCACGTTGAACCTTTTAATAGTCCCTACTTTTTATCCATCTAACTGGTATATTCATACAATAAGTCTAGGCCTAGCATTGTCACCTTTAATGCATCCTGGCAGTATAGCCTTTTGAATGTAGTTACTGTAAATATATTCTCTTTGCTGTCCACGGTAGCACTCAGAGTGATCTGCTAAATGCCTGCACTGCAGAGCGGGGAGACGCCAACCAGTGAGGTCTTTCCCATATTTATACGGAGGTCTATTATTCATGTGACTTGGGAAGTGTTGCAGCTACATACAGACCTGGAGCCATATTTATTGCTTTGGACAGCGCTCTCATCCCAAATAAATCCACGGACCTTGGCAAATTAAATTAGGTAAATTCCTGTTCTCACAATACTATTGTATAAGGTCAGCAACCACTGAAATCCCTGCTGGCACTGCTTCATCTATTTTGTTATATGGTGGAATTCTTTACAAGTAAAGACAGAATTATGACTACATACACTCTTACCTAATACCCCTGACGAAGGTGCTTTAACCAGGAATGCATTGGGTAGCGGGGATCATTATATACCAGAGAGTAACAATATTTTTTATCATACATACCATGCAACTTACTGTTTAGTCTATTATGTTTTGTATACTTTTGTAGTATTTCTGCATGTCTTTTTAATATCGTCATTGCATAATCAAATGTTTTTATGTACATTTAATATCTGTGGCCTACAAAGTCCAAATAAAGGGGGATTCCTTTCTCTTGATAGAATACTAGTGTATGGATGTGGCAAGAACACATTGATCTGATATGGTGAAACCCTTTTTTCATTGGCTCTACTTTACCAAATGTATAGGGACCTAGCTTTGGCAGTATGTATTTTATTGATTTTGGGTAGAGACAGTGGAAGAATTGCAGGCCTAGGTCAGGTAGTAGTGCCTGCAGATTGTTTTCTTGTGTTAGTAATAGGAATGAGCTTGATGTTCGGGTTGAACATAAGTTTGACTCATACATGGGGTGTTGGCTGGTTCGCAGAGCAGCAAACATTATGAAATTTTGAGTGCCGTGGAATGTCTCATAATGCACTGCAAGATCATGGCCACGCTACCCACTATATAAGGATGCTTACAGAGTGGCTGGGTGTAGTGTGGTTGGCGTGGACAGAGAGATAGCTTGAGTTAGATTAATCAGGCAGGTTATTCAGTTAATGGCAGTGTATTTCATATATATATATATATTTATATCTGCAGTGCATAAAATATATATACAGTAGTCTCCTACATATATATATATCTATCCACTGCATTCTAGTCTAGCCAAGCCTATATCTGACTGCAGGCCGTTCCTGGTGTACTTTTTCTAGTAAACTTCAGGTGATGTTTTGCTAATAAAATTTTACAGCAAGTCTGGAAGGCCACCAAGGAGAGGCACACACTCACAGGCCACTAAAAGAGAGCAAGCAGGCTCTGTGTCTACAGCCAACAGTGCTGGTTGTGGACACGATGCATCCTCAGCACGTGGCCGTGGGACACACTTGACCTTTTTTTCAGCAGCTGGCCTTGTTGATCCACAACATGCAGAAGAGTTGGTAGAGTGGATAACTATGCCGTCCTCATCCTCCTCATCCTCTGTCACCCAGGCTCAGAGCAGTTTGCCTGTCAATGCAGCTGCCAAAGCAGCTTATTCCATCGGCTCAATGTCATCAGTCACTCCTTCCCTAGCCTTACCATCATGCATGGAGGAGCCCCAGGAACTGTTCGACCACAGTGTCAAGTACATGCTGCAGGAGGATGTGCAGTGTTTTGAAGGCTCCGATGATGGTACCCAGGTTGAGGAAGGTAGTAACGTGAGCCCAGAGAGAGGGGGTGCCCAAGAAGGACAAGAAACTGGCAGTCATGTTCCCCCAGCTGCAGCCACTGCCAGGTTTACTCCAGTGACAAGGAAGGGAGGAGATGATGAGGTCGCTGACTCTATGTGGGTGCCTGATAGAAGAGAGGAGGAGGAGGAGGAGGCACATCTCCAATGAGGAAGAATGCCCTCCAGGGGCCAGCTTAAGGGCAGCCACTTGACTGCATCACACCGCAGAGCTCCACATGTGCAGGGCGCTGATGACTCCCCACGTATTTTGAAAAATTCTTTGGTGTGGGCCTTTTTTGCTATGTGTGCAGCAGATTGCTGTTTGCAACATATGTCTGAAGCGTATAAAACTTGGCTTGGGCACCACATGCTTGACTAGACATATGATGACCTCCCATGCAGACCGTTGGCAACAGTACTTAAAAGACCCACACCAAAGAACAAGGCAGACCTCTCCTTGCTCCTCATCAGTTGGGATCTCGGGAAGCCCTGGTAGTGATGACAGGGGCTCTGGAGCACAGAGGAGCACAAGTGCCTGACTGGATGGTTGATGCTATATATGAGTTTGGCGGGACAGGATCTCACGTAGTGGCCGGACTCCCCACAGTAAAGACACAGATTGATGAGCTGCCAGCGTTGTCGTTCTTCGGTGGTGAGAGTAGGTCTAAGTAAGCCCAGTTGCATGGGCTCAGGAGTGTCAGCTGTGGAATGTGCAGGAGGGTTGGGAACATGGGGTAACATCCATACTGGTCGGGAAGGACCGGCAGTGCGTTCTGCTCTCCGTTCTCTCAGGTGTCTGTCAATCTGGATGGACAGGTTAATAAGGGCTTCAAGCGTTGCTGGGATACCAACCCGGGCCAATTCATCCTTTAAGGGTTCAGAGAGTCCCATGCGAAACTGATAACGTAGAGCGGCATCGTTCCAGGTAGTATCGGAACTCCAGCGCCGGAATTCGGACGCATAGTCCTCTGCCGCTCTACGACCTTGCTGAAGTGAATATAACGCTGCTTCTGCAGTAGCCGCTTGTTGTGGATCCTCATAGAGCAAACCCATCGCTTGGAAGAAGGTACTCAGGTTGTTAATGTGTCCTTTTGCTCCAAGAGGCGATGGGCCCATGCCTGGGGCTCACCCAGTAGGAGGGAGATGACAAAACCCACCTTAGTGGATTCAAGGGAAAAAGTTCTGTGTTGGAGTGCAAAAAATAGTTCACAGGCATTGCGGAAAGCCCTATACTTGCTGCGATTTCCTGAAAACCTCTCCGGAGTTGGGACCTTAGGCTCAGGGGGCATCATAACCACTGATGGTGCAGAAGAAGTTCCCGGCACGGTAGGGCCTGTGGTAGATAAGACCTGAACACGCTCTTCCAACCGGGAATAGCCCTCTTGTAGGGATTTAACGGCCTGGGTAAGTCCAGCAAGATGATCAAGCAGCAAGGCAGTAAAGCAAGGATCCACTTTAAATAGCGCTATTGGCGCCAATTGCGTCAAACGGCCGCGTGCGCTCCCGCGTGTGTGCTCGCGCACGCGCACACCGCCGACCGCAATAATGCTCTTCTTACCGCACAGATGATCTTCTGTGTCTTACGCCGCTCGAATGCCAGTGAGAAGGATCTTCCTGACAGTGAGCCTCTCCACAGGCTCAGTTGAAAAATGAATAAAAATGAATCAGTCTTGGATCCCCAGCTACCAAGCACCTGATGCTGATGTAACCGATTAATTTTCCTATGAATGTAAGATCCCTTGAAGACTGCCTATGCTGAGTGACTATCCTGTTATGCTGAGTGACTATCCTATTCCTCCTCAATATTCATGTTGATAGCTTCCAAGAACATTTTTGTTTCAGGGCACCACCACCAGTGCCTAAGGCCCAATTTCTCTGCCCTTGCTTAACAGGGGCATATAATTATATTTTTTCGCTGTAATATTTCACAGCAGGGCTCGTTCTTGCACTCAGCTAGAGTATCTGTGGGGGGTTGCAGTGTTGTGGCACCACCACCAGTGCCTAAGACCCAATTTTTCTGCCCCTGTTTAACAGGGGTGTGTAATTCCAATTTTTTCTGTAATATTTTGCAGCAGGGCTTGTTCTTGCACTCAACTAAAGTATCTGTGAGGGGTTGCAGGTTGCAATACCTGAAACCCAATTTTTCTGCCCCTGTTTAACAGGGGTGTATAATTACAATATTTTCTCTAATATTTCACAGCAGGGCTGGTTCCTGCGCTCAACAAGAGAATCTGTGAGGGGTTACAGTGTTTTGGCACCACCACCACTGCCTAAAACCCAATTTTTTTTAATCTAATATTTCACAGCAGGGCCCATTCCTGTGACCAACAAAAGTATCTGTGAGGGATTACAGTGTTGTGTCACCACCACCACCACCACTGCCTAAGACCCAATTTTCCTGCCCCTGTTTAACATGTAAGGGGCATGTAATTCCAATTTTTGATCTAATATTTCACAGCAGAGCCTGTTCCTGCGTCCAACAAGAGTATCTGTGAGGGGTTACAGTGTTGTGCCCCATCACCACCACTGCCTAAGACCCATTTTTTCTGCCCCTGTTTAACAAGGGTATGTAATTACAATGTTTGATATAATATTTCACAGTAGGTCCCGTTTCTGCGCACAACAAGAGCTACTGTGAGGGGTTACAGTGTTTTGACACCACCAACACCTAAGACCCAATTTTTCTGCAGAGTATATAGTGCAGTCCGTATAGTATACAGTTAGGGCCATAAATATTTGGACAGTGACACAAGTTTTGTTATTTTAGCTGTTTACAAAAACATGTTCAGAAATACAATTATATATATAATATGGGCTGAAAGTGCACACTCCCAGCTGCAATATGAGAGTTTCCACATCCAAATCGGAGAAAGGGTTTAGGAATCATAGCTCTGTAATGCATAGCCTCCTCTTTTTCAAGGGACCAAAAGTAATTGGACAATGGACTCTAAGGGCTGCAATTAACTCTGAAGGCGTCTCCCTCGTTAACCTGTAATCAATGAAGTAGTTAAAAGGTCTGGGGTTGATTCCAGGTGTGTGGTTTTGCATTTGGAAGCTGTTGCTGTGACCAGACAACATGCGGTCAAAGGAACTCTCAATTGAGGTGAGGCAGAACATCCTGAGGCTGAAAAAAAAATAAAAAATCCATCAGAGAGATAGCAGACATGCTTGGAGTAGCAAAATCAACAGTCGGGTACATTCTGAGAAAAAAGGAATTGACTGGTGGTGAGCTTGGGAACTCAAAAAGGGCTGGGCGTCCACGGAAGACAACAGTGGTGGATGATCGCCGCATACTTTCTTTGGTGAAGAAGAACCCGTTCACAACATCAACTGAAGTCCAGAACACTCTCAGGGAAGTAGGTGTATCTGTCTCTAAGTCAACAGTAAAGAGAAGACTCCATGAAAGTAAATACAAAGGGTTCACATGTAGATGCAAACCATTCATCAATTCCAAAAATAGACAGGCCAGAGTTAAATTTGCCCAAAAACACCTCAAGAAGCCAGCTCAGTTCTGGAAAAGTATTATATGGACAGATGAGACAAAGATCAACCTGTACCAGAATGATGGGAAGAAAAAAGTTTGGAGAAGAAAGGGAACGGCACATGATCCAAGGCACACCACATCCTCTGTAAAACATGGTGGAGGCAACGTGATGGCATGGGCATGCATGGCTTTCAATGGCACTGGGTCACTTGTGTTTATTGATGACATAACAGCAGACAAGAGTAGCCGGATGAATTCTGGAGTGTACCGGGATATACTTTCAGCCCAGATTCAGCCAAATGGTGCAAAGTTGATCGGACGGCGCTTCATAGTATAGATGGACAATGACCCCAAGCATACAGCCAAAGCTACCCAGGAGTTCATGAGTGCAAAAAAGTGGAACATTCTGCAATGGCCAAGTCAATCACCAGATCTTAACCCAATTGAGCATGCATTTCACTTGCTCAAATCCAGACTTAAGACGGAAAGACCCACAAACAAGCAAGACCTGAAGGCTGCGGCTGGAAAGGCCTGGCAAAGCATTAAGAAGGAAGAAACTCAGCGTTTGGTGATGTCCATGGGTTCCAGACTTAAGGCAGTGATTGCCTCCAAAGGATTTGCAACAAAATATTGAATAAATAAATATTTTGTTTGGGTTATGTTTATTTGTCCAATTACTTTTGAGCTCCTAAAATGTGGAGTGTTTGTAAAGAAATGTGTACAATTCCTACATTTTCTATCAGGTATTTTTGTTCAACCCTTCAAATTAAACGTTACAATCTGCACTTGAATTCTGTTGTAGAGGTTTCATTTCAAATCCAATGCGGTGGCATGCAGAGCCCAACTTGCGAAAATTGTGTCACTGTCCAAATATTTATGGCCCTAACTGTATATACTGCTATTAAGAGTATATAGTGCCTCGGGGCCCCCCCATGCCATTCTTAAAAAAAAAATGCGCCGGGGTTCCCCTTAATATTCTTACCAGACCCAAAGGGCCTGGTAATGGACTGGGGGGGGGACTCCCGCTGCTTTTTTCAATGATTTTTATCTATGTTGTCAGGATTCGGCAATACATTACAGCCGCAAGCAGTTTTGAATTAAATTTTTTCCTTTAGAAATTACATTTTGCTGTGGTATTGTTATAAACATGGGAAAGATGTGTTACTTTACAGGCAGTCTAAGGAGACCCTCAGGCACAATATTTAACGGAATATTTAATTTTTATTGTTTCACTTTAAGCATTATTAAAATCAATGCTCCTGAAGAAACTGTTGTTTTTAAAACTTTTTTTTGCATTTATACATGTCCACTGGGGCAGGTCCTCAAAAAACGTTTTATGGCAATTATTTGCATATAAGCCTTTAAAGAGGAAGTAAACCCTGATGAGTTTACTTCCTCTTTTTTTCCCTGCAAAGGTAAAGCATAATGGACTACTATGCATCGCATAGTAGCCCATTATGTGTCACTTACCTGACACAGGAGCCAGCGAAGTCGCCGCTGTCCCCTGTAGTCCGCCGCATCCATCTTGCTGGTGGCGTCTCGCAGCTCCGCCGCTGTCATTCGGCGAAGCCGCGATGACGTCACTCCCGGCATGCGCACGGGAGTCGACAAATGCGGCAGCTCCATTCTTGGAACTGCCGCGCTCAGTGCGCCTGCGCGCCGCTGTCTACGGCGCATGTGCCGTAGACAGCGGTGCCCGTTTTCGGGAAAATATCTCCTAAACCACATAGGTTTAGGAGATATTGCTTGGACCTACAGGTAAGCCTTAATCTAGGCTTACCTGTAGGTCAAAGTGGTTTGTAAGGGTTTACAACCACTTTAAAATTAGCACTTTTCATCCCATGGATCCCAGTTTTCATCCCATGGACTTTAACGCTGCTCACGTGTTTGCACAAATTTGTTGCCTGTTCGCATGTTTTGCTGCAAATCGAAACAGAGGTGTTTGGCTCATCCCTAGTTAGTAAGCATCCACTTGAGTTAAGAAAAGTTATATTACTGTAAGACAAGATGGCAGGGTAGTGTACAAAGCCGGGACTGCTCCTATCTCCCACTATGCCTATCTCAAGCCTGATCAAAGGGTCTGCGTGGCTCTGAAGTATTGCAATATCATGTGATCACTCAATAAATGTCTGGACTCTGCAATAGCATTCAAGGGATGCTGATAGCATATTTCACTTATATCTTATGCCAATACCAGTCGGCAGCTGTCACAACACCCTACTGGCACGATCAATATAATGTACAAGGAGAAAATATTGATCATTTCATTGTGCTGAGGCCTATTGTCAATCAAAACTGTAAAGGAATGGGGCTGGGTGATAGTTTGAAGAGTGACAACTGTGGAACATTTGGATGCAGCAGGCATCAAGATAAGGTTTTGTAGTGCAATTGCTAATCTACTGCTGGACAGATGACAACATTTGAAGAATTCAACACAGCTAAAGGAAGTTTGAACCAGACAGACAACCTGACAGGATCACCAATTGAGTTTGATGTGACAGGATGGGACATATGGAATACAAGTGTGTTAATTTGTTCGTACTCTCCATACAATATATTCAATTTAGTAACACTTGGATATACTGCAAAACTTGTGAAAGTGAGCCTGAAGCTCCACCTACCGGCTGAAAATAACATTAAATATCCATATGAAATATTTCATAATTATCTGACTAAAACAAGATTTTTTTTTAAATGTTATTTTTAAAGTGACCACAATAATTAATAAAATGGGAACCATATACAAATTAGCTATATGTTCCCTTTGAAAAAAAAATTTTGGGCGCTTACACATTACCTTCTCTGCGGGGTCACATATTTGGAGCTTTGGGCAAGTTAGAAGTAAGCTTGAAAACTTCTAGAACTTCAATTAAAACAAAAATTATTGGTAAACCCCAAAAACGTTGCCAGAGGTTCTACCTAACCACTTCAGCCCCGTAATGTTTTACCCCCTTAATGACCAGAGCACATTTTGCAATTTGGCACTTTGCTGTTTTAACTGGTAATTGCTCGGTCATGCAAAGCTGTACACAAACAAAATTTGCACCTTTTTTTTCCCACAAATAGAGCTTTCTTTTGGTGGTATTTGATTACTACTGGAATTTTTATTTTTTGCGATAAAAATTAACATTTTTTGATAAATTAAAATGATATTTTCTACTTTTTGTAATAAAAAAAAATCGAATAAACTAAATTTTTATCATACATATAGGCCAAAATGTATTCAGCCACATGTCTTGGGTAAACAAAATTTCAATAAGCATATATTTATTGGTTTGCACAAAACTTATAGCGTCTATAAACTATGGTACATTTGCTGGAATTTATGCAGCTTTTAGTTTATGCCTGCCTAATCTAATTTCTTGAGGTGCTAAAATGGCAGGGCAGTACAACCCCCCCAATTACCCCTTTTTGGAAAGTAGACACCCCAAGGAATTAGCTGAGAGGCATATTGAGCCCACTGAATATTGTATTTTTTTGTCACAAGTGATTGAAAAATGACAAAAAATAAATAAAAATTAGGTAGTAAAGAGTGAAATCAACAATTTGCGCCCCTTTTTTTGACAGACTCCGTTTGCTCAGCAGGGATCGATCTGTTGAGTTGGTGGTTGACAGGCCTGTCTCTGCTCTCAGAGCAGATGTCAGCCGACATGTCACTGCTGACATCCGTCTCTCCATAGAACTGTATGGAGCATCTGTTCAGGTCCACCTAAAAAACTGACAGGCATGTGTGAAAGGGGTCTTAGAAAGCCTGGTTTTCGGGGTCCTGTACATTGCTAGAATGCCAAAAAGTCTCATACATATGGTATCCCCATACTCAGGAGAAGCAGCAGAATGTATTTTGGGGTGTAATCTCACATATACCCATGGCATGTGTGAGCAATATATCATTTAGTGACAACTTTGTGTAAAAAAATAAATAATAATAATAATTAAATTTTCCCGAAACTTGTGGCAAAATATAAAATATTCCATGGACTCAACATGCCTCTCAGCAAATAGCTTGGGTATCTACTTTCCAAAAAGGGGTCATGGAGGGGGGGGTTTGAACTATCCTGTAATTTTTTGCCCAACATTAGAAGATTATGCCCCACACATCGCTTTTAACCAATTGAAGACCAAGCTCTTTTTGACACTTTTTGCTTTACATGAAAAAAAAAAATATTTTTTGCTAGAAAATAACTTTGAACCCCCAAACATCATATTTATTTTTTAAAACAGGGGACCTTGTGATTTAATTTGTTTGGAAAAAAACACTTTTCTGAATCTTAATGCACAAACACGATATGCTTTAAAATTGTGTACACCTGTGTAGCAGCAACAAACTACATACATTTTTAAAAGCCTTTACAGGTTACCACTTTAGATATACAGATGAGGTATGCTAGAAGTGCTCCCCTCAATCTGACATTCACTGTAATACCTCACATGCATGGTGCAATTGCTGTTTACATACGACACAACACCGATGCTTGCAATTTTTTTTAATGATTTATTTCGCTTTTTTATTTTATTTTTACACTGTCCCTGGGATAGCAATAGGTAGTATACCTAGAATACCGCCCTACATCCACCCACTCCTAATGATACATGCACTTGATTAATGTGGATGAAGAAATCTCTGCCAAGAAAAGTTAATAAATATATATGCCGAAACATAGGGGCGATCCACCCTTATGTCAACCCCTGCCCATATGCTTTGGCATACATTTTTTTTTAACTGCGGTGGTGAAATCACCTCCTGCGGCATTGGAGTCACAGATTTACGTAAGTAGTAAGAGCAAACCCTGTTGCTGTCAAAATAAACAAATCAGTGATGTAGCTGAATAAGGTATCTACAAAGCAAACAACAGTAAACAATAAAACACAGTATCAATAAAGCATTAACTCAATAAAACAACTTTTTTTATTGCAATCTGTGCCAAAAAAAGATTTTAAAAAAAGGGGGAAGCATAGGGGCAATCCATCCCATGTCTACCCTTGCCCCTGTGCTTCGCCATATATAGTCTTTTTTTTAACTGTGATGGTGAAATCACCTCCTACAGCTCTGGAGTTACGGATTTACGTATCGTGATAGAAAACCCTGTTGCTGTCAAAATAAAATCAGTGCTGCAGCTGAATGGCATACCTGCAAAGCAAACAATGGTTAACAATAAATCACAGTAACAGTACAGTAAAACAATAGAATGTCATACCTGCAAAGCAAACACAATAAAACACAGTAACAATAAAACATTACAGTATAGCATTAAAATACAGTAAAACAACACTATTTTTACACTTTTATGATAACTATAAACATTACAGGTTAGGGTTTCTCAAAATGCACTTGCCATCTCACCCTGTGTGAAAGTATGCCCTAGGCCTGTGCCTGCGCTGTACCCTATGCTAATACTCCACTAGTGTGTGGTAGCGAAGGGAAACAGTCCCCGATGCAGAGACCAGGTTGGCCAGGACAGGAGGGACAAAAATAGTAGGTGACACTCCTATGTCCGCATTTTCCACGGACACAACATCTACTTTGGGGTACTCTTTGGGTAGGGGTACCAGGGAAGACATCTGAAAAATGCCTCTCATGCAGCTGACTCACTGCATCTTGATTGAGAAATTGGGTCACAGCACCTTCTGGATACAGAAGGGCTGTGATGATCTCTTCCTTGAATTTTAGGAAGGATCCAGTTCTAGTGATGGCCGAACGGTTCGCCCGGCGGTCGTTTCGCGGCGAATTTCCGACTTTCGCCGTCCGCGGGTTCGAACGCCTTTTTCCGTCGTTCGCCCCGGCGGACTTACGTGTTTAATGTATACAAGAACTTTAACCTTTCGTGACACGTTTATCATGTGTTACAGGACAACCAATTGAGACATGACAGCTCATGGACACTTGGACATTCCCCCTAACCTATAAATACACCCGATCCGGTGGCCATTTTACATTCTTTCTTCTGTCACTGTAGGGAAAGGATCCTGTGTGGAGTAGGGACAGAGAAAACGCTAGCTATTTGGTACACAAAAGTTCTTTTCAGGACTGGTATAGGTGTTAGGTCAGCAGCCTGAGTTTCTTTTGTCAGTTTAGATAAAGGGACAGAGCGCTGTATGCTGCTATTTTAGGGACAGCTCAGCCAGATTAGTCTTTCTTCATCATCATCATCATCATCATCATTAGCTGTTACTATCAGGTCCACAAAAGAGCTGTTCCAGCTAATCGTTCCAGCCTACTCTTTTTTGCCAATTTGTATAGGGACAGGCAGGAAGCAGTGTGTCAGGCAGTGAGGATAATTTTAAAGACTTGCTGTTACTATTAGTTCCACAAAGGTTCTTTTCAGGACTGGTATCAGTGGTACGGTAATAGGCTTGTACACGTATAATATTCTTTCTTCCAAATATAGAAAGAATATTATACTTGACTGCTGCCCTTCTGCTGCAGTCTGCTAATCATTCACAACTCACTTGTTCCACAAAGCTCTTTATCAGGACTGGTAACTTGGTCTGTCTAGGGTGCTACGGTACATAGGCTTGGGTGCGGTACAGTCTGCTGTTCTGTAAGGACCGCTATCGGTCCACAATAGATAGGGTTGCCGTGCACTACTGCTGACCGCTGCCCTATACTGCAGCAGTCCTTCAGCGGTATAGGGACTGACGCACAGTCTGCTAAACACTAATACACAACCTGCTTGGTCCACAAAAGTTCTTATAAGGACTGGTAACTTGGTATAGGGTGCTACGGTACATAGGCCTGAGTGCGTTACAGTCTGCTGTTCTGTAAGGACCGCTATCGGTCCACAATACATAGGGTTGACGTGCACTACTGCTGACCGCTGCCCTATACTGCAGCAGTCCTTCAGCGGTATAGGGACTGACGCACAGTCTGCTAAACACTAACACACAACCTGCTTGGTCCACAAAAGTTCTTATAAGGACTGGTAACTTGGTATAGGGTGCTACGGTACATAGGCCTGAGTGCAGTACAGTCTGCTGTTCTGTAAGGACTGCTATCGGTCCACAATACATAGGGTTGCCGTGCACTACTGCTGACCGCTGCCCTATACTGCAGCAGTCCTTCAGCGGTATAGGGACTGACGCACAGTCTGCTAAACACTAATACACAACCTGCTTGGTCCACAAAAGTTCTTATAAGGACTGGTAACTTGGTATAGGGTGCTACGGTACATAGGCCTGAGTGCGTTACAGTCTGCTGTTCTGTAAGGACCGCTATCGGTCCACAATACATAGGGTTGCCGTGCACTACTGCTGACCGCTGCCCTATACTGCAGCAGTCCTTCATTGGTATAGGGACTGACGTACAGTCTGCTAATCACTAACACACAACCTGCTTGGTCCACAAAAGTTCTTATAAGGACTGGTAACTTGGTATAGGGTGCTACGGTACATAGGCCTGAGTGCGTTACAGTCTGCTGTTCTGTAAGGACCGCTATCGGTCCACAATACATAGGGTTGCCGTGCACTACTGCTGACCGCTGCCCTATACTGCAGCAGTCCTTCATTGGTATAGGGACTGACGTACAGTCTGCTAATCACTAACACACAACCTGCTTGGTCCACAAAAGTTCTTATAAGGACTGGTAACTTGGTATAGGGTGCTACGGTACATAGGCCTGAGTGCGTTACAGTCTGCTGTTCTGTAAGGACCGCTATCGGTCCACAATACATAGGGTTGCCGTGCACTACTGCTGACCGCTGCCCTATACTGCAGCAGTCCTTCAGCGGTATAGGGACTGACGCACAGTCTGCTAAACACTAACACACAACCTGCTTGGTCCACAAAAGTTCTTATAAGGACTGGTAACTTGGTATAGGGTGCTACGGTACATAGGCCTGAGTGCGTTACAGTCTGCTGTTCTGTAAGGACCGCTATCGGTCCACAATACATAGGGTTGCCGTGCACTACTGCTGACCGCTGCCCTATACTGCAGCAGTCCTTCATTGGTATAGGGACTGACGTACAGTCTGCTAATCACTAACACACAACCTGCTTGGTCCACAAAAGTTCTTATAAGGACTGGTAACTTGGTATAGGGTGCTACGGTACATAGGCCTGAGTGCGTTACAGTCTGCTGTTCTGTAAGGACCGCTATCGGTCCACAATACATAGGGTTGCCGTGCACTACTGCTGACCGCTGCCCTATACTGCAGCAGTCCTTCATTGGTATAGGGACTGACGTACAGTCTGCTAATCACTAACACACAACCTGCTTGGTCCACAAAAGTTCTTATAAGGACTGGTAACTTGGTATAGGGTGCTACGGTACATAGGCCTGAGTGCGTTACAGTCTGCTGTTCTGTAAGGACCGCTATCGGTCCACAATACATAGGGTTGCCGTGCACTACTGCTGACCGCTGCCCTATACTGCAGCAGTCCTTCAGCGGTATAGGGACTGACGCACAGTCTGCTAAACACTAACACACAACCTGCTTGGTCCACAAAAGTTCTTATAAGGACTGGTAACTTGGTATAGGGTGCTACGGTACATAGGCCTGAGTGCGTTACAGTCTGCTGTTCTGTAAGGACCGCTATCGGTCCACAATACATAGGGTTGCCGTGCACTACTGCTGACCGCTGCCCTATACTGCAGCAGTCCTTCATTGGTATAGGGACTGACGTACAGTCTGCTAATCACTAACACACAACCTGCTTGGTCCACAAAAGTTCTTATAAGGACTGGTAACTTGGTATAGGGTGCTACGGTACATAGGCCTGAGTGCGTTACAGTCTGCTGTTCTGTAAGGACCGCTATCGGTCCACAATACATAGGGTTGCCGTGCACTACTGCTGACCGCTGCCCTATACTGCAGCAGTCCTTCATTGGTATAGGGACTGACGTACAGTCTGCTAATCACTAACACACAACCTGCTTGGTCCACAAAAGTTCTTATAAGGACTGGTAACTTGGTATAGGGTGCTACGGTACATAGGCCTGAGTGCGTTACAGTCTGCTGTTCTGTAAGGACCGCTATCGGTCCACAATACATAGGGTTGCCGTGCACTACTGCTGACCGCTGCCCTATACTGCAGCAGTCCTTCAGCGGTATAGGGACTGACGCACAGTCTGCTAAACACTAACACACAACCTGCTTGGTCCACAAAAGTTCTTATAAGGACTGGTAACTTGGTATAGGGTGCTACGGTACATAGGCCTGAGTGCGTTACAGTCTGCTGTTCTGTAAGGACCGCTATCGGTCCACAATACATAGGGTTGCCGTGCACTACTGCTGACCGCTGCCCTATACTGCAGCAGTCCTTCATTGGTATAGGGACTGACGTACAGTCTGCTAATCACTAACACACAACCTGCTTGGTCCACAAAAGTTCTTATAAGGACTGGTAACTTGGTATAGGGTGCTACGGTACATAGGCCTGAGTGCGTTACAGTCTGCTGTTCTGTAAGGACCGCTATCGGTCCACAATACATAGGGTTGCCGTGCACTACTGCTGACCGCTGCCCTATACTGCAGCAGTCCTTCATTGGTATAGGGACTGACGTACAGTCTGCTAATCACTAACACACAACCTGCTTGGTCCACAAAAGTTCTTATAAGGACTGGTAACTTGGTATAGGGTGCTACGGTACATAGGCCTGAGTGCGTTACAGTCTGCTGTTCTGTAAGGACCGCTATCGGTCCACAATACATAGGGTTGCCGTGCACTACTGCTGACCGCTGCCCTATACTGCAGCAGTCCTTCAGCGGTATAGGGACTGACGCACAGTCTGCTAAACACTAACACACAACCTGCTTGGTCCACAAAAGTTCTTATAAGGACTGGTAACTTGGTATAGGGTGCTACGGTACATAGGCCTGAGTGCAGTACAGTCTGCTGTTCTGTAAGGACCGCTATCGGTCCACAATACATAGGGTTGCCGTGCACTACTGCTGACCGCTGCCCTATACTGCAGCAGTCCTTCATTGGTATAGGGACTGACGTACAGTCTGCTAATCACTAACACACAACCTGCTTGGTCCACAAAAGTTTTTATAAGGACTGGTAACTTGGTATAGGGTGCTACGGTACATAGGCCTGAGTGCAGTACAGTCTGCTGTTCTGTAAGGACCGCTATCGGTCCACAATACATAGGGTTGACGTGCACTACTGCTGACCGCTGCCCTATACTGCAGCAGTCCTTCAGCGGTATAGGGACTAAGAGTTTTGTCACAGGGTGATTTAAAAAATGACAGGCAGAGGAAGAGGCAGGCCCTTCCGCAGGGGTGGTAGGGGTAGGGCAGGAGCAACAGCCTTGAGCCAAAGTGGGAAGTTGCAGAAGGTGCGTTCAATTACTTTAAAGGACGCACCAGACTTGGTTGAGTGGCTCACTCAGCCTTATTCTTCTGCACCCTCCTCATCCTCTCGATCTGCACCCTCTTCTTCACTCTCTGCTATGTGCACCCCCAAAGACACTACCACCAACAACACCACCACCACCACATACCTTCCGCTTGAGTGCAAATGGGGGCCTTCATGCTCCAGTGTTTTAATAGGGACCCCCGTATAAAAAGCATGAGGGTCAAGGACCAGTACTGGGTGGCAACGTACTTAGATCCCCGGTACAAACACAAAATGGCGGAAATGTTACCGCCGTCGCAGAGGGCTGTCAGAATGCAGCACTTCCAGGCCTTGCTTCGAGAAATGCTGCATTCTGCTTTTGCGTGCGCTGGCAGAGGAGCAATTCCCACTCCCAGAGAAGGATTTGCGGGTACCAATCCAACAGCGCCTGCAAGAAGAGGCCGGTTTGAAGATGTGTTGGTGACTTCGGATATGAGGTCATTCTTTCAGCCGACCCATCGACAGGTGTCATCCGGATCCAGCATCAGGGAACGCCTAGACCGTCAGGTGTCCGACTACATTGGGTTAACGGCCGATGTGGACGCTCTGAGGAGTGATGAACCCCTAGACTACTGGGTGGGCAGGCTTGACCTCTGGCCAGAGCTTGCCCAATTTGCAATCGAACTGTTGGCTTGCCCCTCATCCAGTGTCCTGTCCGAAAGGACGTTCAGCGCAGCAGGGGGGATTGTGACCGATAAGCGTACTCGCCTAGCTCACGACAGTGTTAACTACCTCACATTTCTAAAAATGAATGAGGCATGGATCTCGGAGGAATTCAACACATGTGATCAGTAGACCATGTATATGTCTATAAACAATTTTTGGAATCAAGCACACAGACCTTCTTAATTCATTTGGCTCACTTCCCTGACCCAAAAAAGCACACCGTACTATATGCCCCTACCCTCCTCTTTGAAGAGGTTGAGCGGTGTCATATTTCTACTGGGGCTGCTTATTATGAGGGGTTCCCACCATCCCTGTGCTGTGCTGACTTCCTCCTGGGTGTTCTTATTATGAGGGGCTCCCACCATCCCTGTGCTGTGCTGACTTCCTCCTGGGGGTTCTTATTATGAGGGGCTCCCACCATCCCTGTGCTGTGCTGACTTCCTCCTGGGGGTTCTTATTATGAGGGGATCACACCATCCCTGTGCTGTGCTGACTTCCTCCTGGGGCTGCTTACGGTGCTGCTGTCAGCGCTGTATGTCACGGAGCTGCTGTCAGCGCTGTATGTCACGGAGCTGCTGTCAGCGCTGTATGTCACGGAGCTGCTGTCAGCGCTGTATGTCACGGAGCTGCTGTCAGCGCTGTATGTCACGGAGCTGCTGTCAGCGCTGTATGTCACGGAGCTGCTGTCAGCGCTGTATGTCACGGAGCTGCTGTCAGCGCTGTATGTCACGGAGCTGCTGTCAGCGCTGTATGTCACGGTGCTGCTGTCAGCGCTGTATGTCACGGAGCTGCTGTCAGCGCTGTATGTCACGGAGCTGCTGTCAGTGCTGTATGTCACGGAGCTGCTGTCAGCGCTGTATGTCACGGAGCTGCTGTCAGCGCTGTATGTCACGGAGCTGCTGTCAGCGCTGTATGTCACGGTGCTGCTGTCAGCGCTGTATGTCACGGAGCTGCTGTCAGCGCTGTATGTCACGGAGCTGCTGTCAGTGCTGTATGTCACGGAGCTGCTGTCAGCGCTGTATGTCACGGAGCTGCTGTCAGCGCTGTATGTCACGGAGCTGCTGTCAGCGCTGTATGTCACGGTGCTGCTGTCAGCGCTGTATGTCACGGAGCTGCTGTCAGCGCTGTATGTCACGGAGCTGCTGTCAGCGCTGTATGTCACGGAGCTGCTGTCAGCGCTGTATGTCACGGAGCTGCTGTCAGCGCTGTATGTCACGGAGCTGCTGTCAGCGCTGTATGTCACGGTGCTGATGTCAGTGCTCTGTATTACGGTGCTGCTGTCAGTGCTCTGTATCTCCTGCACCCTCTTGTTTGCCTACCCTGGTCCCTGACCTTCCCTCTCCTCCATTGCCTTCATTAGCTCCATAGTCCTGAATTGTCAGAACAATTTCCCAAATAAAAAAAAAATGCTTGTAGTTATCGATCCCAAATTCACCTCATACATGTATTATGCTATTGTCCAGGTGGTGGGACTACGTGCTACCCCCTAATAATTACCCCGTGGCCGCAAATTCGACCTAAAGGTTTGCGAAATTCGCCTCCCATTGAAGTCAATGGAGCCCGCGGCGAACGGTCGTTTTCGCGAACGTTTGTGCCCGTTCGCGTTTCGCGTTCGCGAAACGTCCCGTCGGAAGTTCGTCCATCACTATCCAGTTCCTCCTGACGCTCTTTTTAGTACATAAGCGTTCAACAGAGCCAATTTGAATAAGTACACAGACACTTTTTTGTACCAGCGTCTGGCCTTACAAGCAATTGAGTACGGCCCCATCATCTGGTCGTTGAAGTCCACCCTTCCCATTTTAAGGTTATATTCCTAAATACAGAGGGGCTTCTCAACACCATTTGTGGTTACAGTTTGGACTGCTGTGTCTGCGTGAATGCTCCCTAAGTAGTCTGGGGAGTCATGGGGCTCAACAGTGCTAAATTTTCCCTTGTAAACCAGGAGACTACATTTATAGCCAGTTGCCCTGTCACACAGCTTACATTTTGACTCCATATCTGGCACGCTTGCTGGTAAGAAATTGTTTGAAAACAAGACGGCCAGAAAACGTAATCAAGGACTCATCAACACAGATATCTTGATCAGGAATAAACAAGGCTGCAAATTTTTGGTTGAAGTGGTTTATAGGGGGACAAATTTTGTGGAGCCAATCATATTCAGGGTCACCCTGGGGGCGACAGAGTTTATTGTCGTTGAAGTGAATGAACCGCAAAATTTGCTCGTATCTAGTCCTGGCCATGGCAGCAGAGAACATGGGCATACGGTGAATTGGGTCAGTGGACCAATATGACCCCAACTTACTCTTTTTAGTAATGCCCATGAGGAGGGATAGGCCCAGAAAGATCTGAAATATGGGAACAGTTATAGATTTCCAGACAAAATGTCTGGCAAGGGTCAAATTTGGATTTTTCGGTGATAAATTGATCAGCATATAAATTGCTTTGGTCCACAATAGATCTGTAAAGATCTTCCCTGAAAAACAGCCCATAAAAACTAAGGGGAGTTAAATGTGCTGTTTCAACCTGGGCCTGTGTTTGAATTTTTGGTGGCTGCCGGACACTACTTGTGCTAGCTACCGCACAAGCTTGAACTGCACTTATGGGACTCACGATGTCTCCAAGTGATACTGCAGTGCTGGTTTGTCTATGACCAGAACGTACTAGGTCGCTGTTGCTTGCCAGTTCACCAGAAAGCAGAGCGGCACTAGTACTGCCACTCTGCTGCATAGAGAACCACGGGATTGTTGCAGCTCCACAACAGAAGGTATGCCTGACCTTAGCAGGGACCTCTACTCCATCGTCAGAGCTATCTGTCAGGGTGACACTGCTCTCTACAGGTTCATATACTTAGCTTGAATCTGATTCTGACAGTGAGGCATCCCCTGCACTCTCATCTGTCAGCTCCTGTAGACCTCTTCACTAGAGTACCCTTCCTTTGACATTTTGGCCACTAAATTTACAAGCACATAGTGTGACTCACAGGTAAAAAAAGCACCTGGTTGTCAGAGACTGCTTGAATATCTACAAAAATAATTAACTGCTAGCGCTAGTAGGGATCAGGTATGACTCTGCTAATGCTGCGGTTTTGTGTACTGTGTATTGGAAGTGACAGTGATCTACTGATCCTGCACTTCTTTGGGTGGGCTGGGCGGTGGGGCTAAATGTAGGTGCTGGCAGGTGTCGGGGCTGATCCTGCTTTTTTGGGAACACTATACTTCTGGGGAGGCTAGTATAGTTCTGATCAGATCAAGGATATTGATCCAATCAGACACTATACCAGTAATGGAGGTATTTAGTGTGTGCGTGTGTGTTCCTGGCAATCTGAACACTAAGGCCGCGTACACACGCGGGGACTGTTCGCTCAACTTTGTCCGCTGAACAGTGTTTCGGCGGACAGTCCGCTCGTGTGTGGGCTTTCAGCGGACAGTTTCAGCGGACAGTCTGCTGAACAAAGTTTTTCGGAAATTCCGAAAAACTGTCCGCTGAAACTTTGTTTCAGCGAACAGTCCCCTCGTGTGTAGGCTTGTTCGTCAAACTAAGTTCCGCGCATGCTCAGAAAGGATTTACACGCCGAAGTTTGCATTGCAGTGTATAGGACGTCCTTTTCTAGTCCCGTCGTACGTGCCGTTCACGTCATCGCGCACGGTTTCAGCGGACTGTTCGTTCGTCGTGTGTGGCCAAGTCCGTCCATGCTAATTTTGAGCGGACTGTCCGCTGAAACTGTTTGACGGACAAAGTTGAGCGAACAGTCCCCGCGTGTGTACGCGGCCTAAGACTAACTGACTCCGTCGCTAACTGACATCGCCCATGACACGAATACAGTGAGCAGAAAATAGATCGCACTGTGACAGGGAGTTAAAAGGTTAACTGAGGGGGGCAATCAGCGGGTTAAAAATTTATTTGGGAATGTATAATGGGTACCCTGACGCTATACAAGACTGACGCTGATGCTAACTAGCTAACTAGTGTCACCCGTGACACTAATACAGTGTTCAGAAAAAAAAAACTGTACACTATACTAATGACACTGTGACAGGGAGTGAAAGTGTTAACTGGGGGTGATCAAGAGGTTAAACTTTTGTTAGGGAATATATGGGGGGTACTCTAAGCCTACCTGGGACTGACACTAACTACTACTAACTGCCTTAACGCTGTTTAGCATCACAAGAAGTGACACAAATACAGTGATCAGTAAAAAATCTGTACACTAAACTTGGTGACACTGTGACAGGGAGTGAAAGGGTTAACTGGGGGGGGGGGTGATCAGGGTGTGTCCTGGTGTCAGTGTAGTGCTTGTGTACTTACAGTAGATGCTCTCTCCTCGCATGCTGAAAACTAAAGGGCTCTGGGAAGGGAGATTACATAATTTCCGGTGCCTGTATTTACATTAGACAGGCACAGGACATAAATCATTGGCCTGGACCGTAGACTGTTCGGTTCTGTAATGAATCCGATCGCCACAGTGTATGTATGGTGGGCAGTCTGGAAGTGGTTAAAAGAATGTATTTTCATTATATTATGTCAGCATATGTTCTTTACAGCTGGTGTGCATGCGCTCATTTACACATGCTTTGCCCTTTGAATAGGGATCTGTAGTGGATCGGTATTCAGAGAGCATTTTAATCCCTAAAAAATAACACCACAGCACTGGGATTGCATGCATTGCACAGGTGAATGGTGTAGTTGAATGGGTTGCATTCTGTGGGCAGTACTGCCATACTAGTCATACCGCCATACTATCCGCCCTACTTTTGAAATGAACGGACTCGCCCACACACGTGGAGGAAAGTTCGCTCATTTCGAGCGCGTCTCCAGGTAGGCGGGGCCCGCGAAGGAGACGCCGCTGGCCCTGCCGCCTGGTATGGACTTAAAGGGAACCCCAACGCCGAAAAAAATCGGCGTGGGGGTCCCCCCCAAGTCCACAACAGACCCTTGTCCGAGCACGCTACCCGGCCGGCCAGGAAAGGGGGGTGAGCGAGCGCCCCCCTCCTGAGCCGTACCAGGCCGCGTGCCCTCAACATGGGGGGGTGCCTTGGGGAAGGGGGGGCCAAAGCACCTTGTCCCCATGTTGATGAGGACAAGGGCCTCTTCCCGACAACCCTGGACATTGGTTGTCGGGGTCTGCGGGCGGGGGGCTTATCGGAATCCGGGAGCCCCCTTTAATAAGGGGGCCCCCGGATACCGGCCCGCCACCCTATGTGAATGAGTATGGGGTACAATGTACCCCTACCCATTCACCTGTAAAATAAAAGTACAAAAAAAAAAACACAACACACGAGATAAAATACTTTATTGCACAGCTCCGGGGGTCTTCCGTCTTAGGGGGTCTTCTCGCCGGACTCCTCCGCTATCTTCTTGTAGCTCTTTTGCTAGCAGAGGAGTCCGGCTTTCTTCCTCGCCGCCGGCCTCTTCTCCCGACTTCGGGGGTCTTGTCCCCCTCTTCGGTTCTTCTGCCGGGCCACCGCGCCTTCTTATAGCTCTTTTACAGGCGGTGGCCCGGTCTTCTGTCGCCGCCGTCGCCGCTGCCTTCCGTTCTTCTTCTTCTTCTTCTTCTTCTTCTCCAGGAGATGTTGCCTCGACGATCTCTCCGGCCGGAATGCCAGGGACACACTGCGCGGCCACTTATATAGGGACAATGGGGCGGTGTCACATGGCTTTATGTCACATGGGTTGGTCACATGGGTTGATGTCACATGGGGACTATGACATCGTAAGGGGTGGGGTCACCATGTGACGCCTCTTATGGTACATTAGCATGAACTGTAAGTTGAAATCTAAGAAAAAATAAAAGAATAAGTAATGTGGACCAGATAGAAAGTAAAGGTGACATTCAGGCTCTTTAGAGGATCCTCGTCCAATGCCAACTGCTGGGAGTGTCAGTCAGGAACAGAGCTTGTCTCAGCTCCAGACATCGCCATGTAGCCAGAAACATATCCTATAAGCCCGACATCGCTGCAAGTCCTTTGTAATGGAGTATGTGGCAGTCTCAGCCAGGGCAGTGTTTTCGCACCACCCCTGGATCTTAATCATGGGGATAATCCAAAGGGGGATTAAAACAGGCTTAAAACACGCTGGAGGCATGGCTTGGTTGGAGCCCTGGCTGAGTCTGCCACATTACAAAGGATTTGCAGTGATGTGCAGCTTATGGGATACTTCTCCTGCTAAATACAGTAATCTGTAATGTGGCCTAGATTGCATATTTGACAATCACTAAATGACAATTATGTTAACCACTAGGCGCCCGCACTATAGCCGAAAGATGGCTACAGCGGGGTGCTCAATTGCCGGGAGGGCATCCCTGGACGTCCTCCTGTTTACTCGTTCCCCGTGTGCCGCTGCAGGCGCACATTGGGGAAAATCTGTGTTGGCCATGTGCAGCCAATCACAGATCATGCTAAATGGCCAATCACAGTGGCCATTTAGCACTCGATGGGCTTGTCCAATGAGAGATGATCACAAGTGTAAACATATGAGATCATCTCTCTTTGCCGGCTCCCCCTCCTCATACAGAAACCGTGTGTGAGGAGGGAGAGCTTCTGTGCTGCAGCTTGCGAGTTCAAATAGTAAAAAACAGTAAATACAGTGCCCACAGTACCTATCAGTGCCATAATACAGTGCCAACAGTACCTATCAGTGGCATCTGCCAGTCCCATCTGTCAGTGCCATCTGACATCAGTGCCATCTGTCATCAGTGCCACCTGTCAGTACCATCTGTCATCAGTGCCAACTGTCATCAATGCCACCTGTCAGTGTCACGTGCCATCTGTTATCAGTGTCACGTGTCATCAGTGCCATGTATCAGTGCCATCTGCCATCAGTGCCACGTAAAACAGTGCCACGTGTCATCAGTGCCACATATTAGTGCCATCTGTCATCAGTGTCAAGTGTAATCAGTGCCATATGTCATCCCCAACAATGTCTAGAAGATTATTTTCAGCCGAGGAGGCGTGCAATATTCTTGCGGCTGACGAGAGCAACGGGGAGATCTCTTTCTCCTTAAATTCAGATTCTGAGTCCGATAATGACTGTGAGCCTGTCCTAAGCAGTGGAACACTGACAGCCTCAGTGGAGGATGAGAGTCCGCCCACCAGATAAAGGCGTTCTGGTGAGGAGGCAGTGCCATCCACCAGCACTGCAGTCCCATCCACCAGCACTGCAGTACCTCGACAAGAAAGGTCATGTACCAGTGGGGTGTCACCTCTGTCCCAAAGGGTTAGGTCCCATGCCAGCCTTCCCTATTCCCTTCAGAACCCCTTGTGGCTTCCTCCTAATTCAGGAGAAGCTAACATTCCCCCTTTCACTGCCTAGCCAGGAGTCCAGGTGGACACAGAAAAATTTGCCTTGATTGATTTTTTCCATTAAATTTTTACTGAGGACATGCTAGCATCAATTGTGGCCCAGTGCAACCTGTAGGCACAACAATTCATAGCAAGTAACTCAACGTCCTATTATGCCCATCCCTACGAGTGGAGAGCCCTAACAGTGGAAGGAGCTTTATAAAATTCAGCCACTAATAACTTATTTTTCTGAAATCTTCCCCCAGTTGCTCACCCCAGACCAACACATATGCATGGATGAGTCCCTTATCAAAATTTACTGGCAGGCTGGGCTTCAAACAATTTATTCCCACCAACAAGGCCCACTATGCGGTGAAGCTGCATAAATTGTGTGACTGAGCCACAGGGTATACATATGCCTTCATAGTATACGAAGGGAAGGACACTCAGCTGCATCCCCCTAACTGCCCAGACTACATGGGATCAAGCGGGAAAGTCATTTGGGAACTCATAAACCCAATCCTGGAGTAAGGCTACCATTTGTATGAAGATAACTTTTTTTGCCCTTGTTCCGCAACCTTCACAGAAAGAACACTCCAGCATGCGGCACCATAAGGACGAACTGCAAGGGCTTTCCTCAAACTCTCATCAACAAGCAGCTATGAAGAGGAATGACAGCAAGTTTACAGAATGAGGAAATTCTGGCTGTGAAGTGGACGGACAGAAGGGATGTCTACATGCTTTCTTCGACCCACAACAATACATTCATTGAGATCACCAGGAGTAACGGCCCAATCCAAAAACCAGCATGTATCCACGAATACAATATGTTCATGGGGAGTGTCAACTTCAAAGACAAAATGCTCGAACTCAACCTTGCCACAAGACGAACATACCAGTGGTATAAAAAAGTTTCAATTTATTTGTTTAATTTGGCCACATTCAACAGCTATATTATCTATCACAACTCCACTGAAAGCCCCAAATCCTGCCCTGGCTACCAGGAGGAAATAACCACTGCCATTATATTCCCGAATGGCCCACCAGAAAACATTCGATCCAATGTCATTAGCAGACTCTCTGAACGCCACTTTACAGATAAAATCCCTCCCAGACCAACAGGCCAAAAACATCAGGAAAAAAACCAGGTATGCACCAGAGGAGGAGTTAGAAGAGACACCGCTTATCATTGTCCCCAATGTCCTTCCCAACCAGGCCTCTGCATAGTCTGCCATTATCATACTTCACTAAATTATTAGTGACGTATGGCAAAAATAACTCTCACTTCCTGCCATTTACCTTCACACCCCTTGTGCCTCTCCTTGTTCTGTAACTGACCCTGGCTTGTTGTTCGACCATGCTTCTGCCTACCGATTCTGTTCATACCTCTGCCTGATCTGGAACTGACCCAGCCTTGTAATTTGACCATGCTTCTGCCTACCGATTCTGTTCATACGTCTGCCTGATCTGGACTTGACCCTGGCTTGTTATTCGACCATGCTTCTGTTTACGATTCTGTACATACCTCTGCCTGATCTGGAACTGACCTTGGACTGTTTGACCATGCTTTTTGTTGGACTGATCTTGTACCCTGACACTGGATTAGTAGGATTCATAACATTGTGGTCTCACATAAGTGAGGGGCTCCAGAATTGTTTTTCTGGATGAAGAAAACTATTTTTTTAGTTTTTTCATTCTTAGATTAGGGTCTGGAGACTCGGAAGCTTCAAAGAGATTTGGGTGGGAGAAGCCTCTACCCTGTCCCCATTCTGTCCTAAAGCAGGCCTTACTTCTGCCTGTTGCCTGTAGGACCTATGCCATCATGCCTCTGACTGTTGCATGAACTGACCACACCACATGGACCATGTTCCTGCCTACTACCAGGACCAATATTTTGGCACTGCTGACAATCTCTGCCTGCACTGACCCTGGACTGTATATGGACAGTATCCCTGCCTGTTGCCTGGACAATTGCGTTCGCTTTTGCTGACCAAGTCCCCACCTGCTGCCTGGACTAGAGCTATCCTCCTGTGGACAACTGCTCTACTAAAACCACAGGTAATCTTTTGTTTACCCTTTGCTCAGCAGAATGTATTTTGGGGTGTAATTCTTGGTATGTGCATGCTATGTGTCCCTAGAACACCTGATGGTTTTCCTTGCATGTTGGGCCTCTGTATGTGGATAGGCTGTGTAAAAGTCTCATACATGTTGTATAGCCATACTCAGGAGGAGTAGCAGAATGTATTTTGGGGAGTAATGTTGGCTAAGTGCATGCTATGTGTTGGAAATATCTTATAAATGGACAACTTTGTGTAAAAAAAATGCATTTTCATTTTTTTCCACATATTCCAAAAACTTCTGGAAAAAAATGAACCATTCAAAAGACTCACTATGCCTCATATATTATACGTCGGGGTGTTAGCTTTCCAAAATGGGGTCATTTTGTGGGCGTTTCCATTGTCCTGGTGCTCCAGGGCCTTCAAAAGTGTAATAGGTGGTTGAGAAATGAGATGTGTAATTTATGCTTCTAGAATGCCTGAAGGTGCTATTTCAATATTGGGCCTCTGTATGTGGCCAGGCTGTGTAAAAGTCTCACACATGTGGTATCGCCATACTCAGGAAGAGTAGCAGAATGTATTTTGGGGTGTAATTTTTGCTATTTAAATGCTCTGTGTTGGAATTATCTAAATATATAAATGGACAACTTTGTGTAAAAAAAAAGGGGGGTTTTCATTTGTTTCACACATATTCCAAAAACTTCTGGAAAAAAATGAACCATTCTAAAGACTCATTATGCCTCATTATTATACGTTGGGGTGTTTTCTTTCGAAAGTGGGGCCACTTTGTGGGTGTTTCCATTGCCCTGGTGCTCCAGGGCCTTCAAAACTGTAATAGGTAGTCAACAAGTTTGATGTGTAATTTTTGCTCCTAGAACACCTAATGGTGCTCCCTGCATGTTGGACCTCTCCATGTGGCTAGGCTGTGAAAAAGTCCCACACATGTGGTATCGCCATACTTAAGAGGAGTAGCAAAAAAACCTATTACAATGACAATTTTGTGGAATTTCTTTTTTCATTTTGCGAAAGAATTGTGGGAAAGAATTACAACATCAAAAACCTCACCATACATCTTACTAAATACCTTGGAATGTCTACTTTCAAAACAGGGGTAATTTAGGGGGTATTTGTACTTTCCTGGCTTGTTCGGGTTGCAAGAAAGTACATCAGGTGTGATAAATTTTTTCTGATTTGCACCACAGTTTGTAGACTCTCTAACATTCACACAGACCAAATAATATCCACTAATTTGGGTTATTGTTACCAAAGATATGTAGCAGTATAAATTATGTGGCTGATATTTTAACCTTAAATAAATAAATACAAATAAAAGAAAAAAATTGTGGTGCATATATTATAAATATAAATACCTCTTCAATGTGATTTAAAAAAATAAAAATATATATATATATATATATATATATATATATATATATATATATATATATATATATCCACCACAGCAAAACGTGATAAGTGACTCCTCTCCCTTAACAAAATGCACTCACTGACTCCCAATGCCTGTACTTTCGTATCAGGCTATAAGCGCTGGTGTTATCCAGTTCCAGCTCGCTGTGCTTTGGAATTTTCAGAATGTGAGTGTAAAGGTTGAAGTTTTGTGTGTGTGCAATAAAGTGGTTCATACTGTTTTCACTATTGGAGCACCTTTATTATTTTACATGTGGAGTGATCTGAATATACGCAGTGAATTACTGAATTATCGATTCACTATTTGTTGTGTGGCTTTAAAATGCTTATAGCCTGGTACGAAAGTACAGGCATTGGGAGTCGGTGAGTGCGTTTTCTTAAGGAAGAGGAGTCACTTATCACTTTTTGGTGTGGTGGATGGAATAAGAAGACACTACAATTATAAGGACATTTTGGACACTTTTTGAAATATTATTTTGGTTTTTTAATTTTTATTAATTTTGCTCTGGCATATTAACTTTGCTTTGGCGCAATTTGTGTTCACTTTTCACAGGGTGGATAATCTGTTTATTTAGTAGTTACATATTATATAATTACATTACATTACATTACATAATATATTTTATAAATCACATTGAAGATGTATTTATATTTATAATATAAGCACCACTATTTTTTCCTTTTATCTGTTTTTATTTATTTAAAGGTTAAAATATCAGCTACACATTCTGTAATATTTTAAGTGGCAGCTCAAGTTTAGGGAAGATTTTTTGCCCTAGGCAGGGTGGTTGGTATTTGAATAGGGGCGGATAATTTGAATACCAGCTGTTTTTCTTAGTATAAATTGTGGCCAAAATTTATGAATAAAAATTAATAATTTGCAAATTTGTATCACAGAAACTAAGAAAAATTTGTTTTTGTTTTTGCAAAATTTTCTTTTTTTTTATTTATAGCGCAAAAAAACTCAAAAACCCGGAGGTGATCATGTATGAAAAAAAGGACAAAAAATGAATTTGAGTACAGTATTATATGACTGAGTAATTGTCATTCAAAGTGTTAGAGCACCGAAAGCTGAAAATCGGTCTGGGCAGGAGGGGGGTTTAAGTGCCCAGTAGGCAAGTGGTTGTAATTGTAAAGAAATAAACCATAATAAAGGACAGAAAACAATCGGTGTACAGTGGTGAAGGGCAGGCCTTGAATTGGCGAGTGGGAGAACAATTTTAGTGGTCAGCTGGAGAGAAGCCCCAGATTGCCAGAGAGATAATTGGTGTCAGTGGTTTCTTATCTGAAAAGCAAAAATTGCCTTTTGCTCAGGGGACCTCTAGCACCCTATTAACCACTTCCTGTCTGACGTATTGCAAAATGACTGCTGCAGCGGGGATCGGTTATCCTGACTAGGCATCCAATGACATCCATGAGGATGTGCCGCTAATGCACACCCCCGGGGGAGTGCACCATGGTGATCGAGAATAACGCGTGACCCTTGGACACAGCTCATCCCAGATCAGGGTAAACAGACAATTAAATATTATATATATTATATTTATTATTATTATATTTTATTCTGCTCTATTGTTTTTCTAGTCTATTCTTTTATATTCTATTAAAATCTTTTCTATTAAAATCAAAATCATTATATACTAAATTCGAATTTCGGAAGATGGTTTTATATATATATATATATATATATATATATATATATATATATATATATATTATATATATATATATATATATATATATATATATTTCCGACATTTGAATTTCGTATAGAATGAATTCGAATTTGAATAGAAATAGAGAATAGACTACAACAATAGAACAGAATAGAATATAGATACTATCTATTTAATTTTAATTTTTTTTGCAGATTACCATTTGTTTTAATAAGATATCCTGCAGACTATTAGCATCTATTTCATTTTTTTGCAGATCTCCTGCAGACTATTAGTATCTATTTCCTTTTTTTCACCAGATCTCCTGCAGACTATTAGCATATATTTAATTTTTTTTGCAGATCTCCTGCAGATTATTAGCATCTATTTTTTTTAGCAGATCTCATGTAGACTATTAACAGCCATTTCACTTCTTTTGTTGCAGATCTCCTGCAGACTGTTAGAATCAATTTCATTTTTCTTTTTTGCAGATTACTATTTATTTCCATCAGATCTCCTGCAGTATATTAACATCTATTTCATTTTTTGCAGATCTCCTGCAGACTATTAGCATCTATTTCATTTTTATTTTTATTTTTTTTGCATTAGAACAGCCATTTCCTTTAGATATGAAAATGAAATGAAATATATGTTATTATACTGCAGGAAATCTGATGGAAATAAATAGTAATTTCCAAAAAAAAAATGAAATGGATTCTAACAGTCTGCAGGAGATCTTCAAAAAAAAAAAAGAAGTGAAATGGCTGTTAATAGTCTACAGCAGATCTGCTAAAAAAATAGATGCTAATGGTCTGCAGGAGATCTGGTTAGAAAACAAAATAGATACTAATAGTCTGCAGGAGATCTGCAAAAAATGTAAATAGATGCTTATAGTCTGCAGGAGATCTTATGGAAACAAATAGTAATCTGCAAAAGAAATTAAAAATGAAATAGATAGTATCTATATTCTATTCTGTTCTATTGTTTTTCTAGTCTATTCTCTATTTCCATTCTAATCTTTTCTATTCAAATTCGAATTCATTCTATACGAAATTCGAATGTCGGAAAGAAATATACATATATATATTATAAAACCACCATCTTCCGAAAATTCGAATTTAGTATATAATGATTTCGATTTTAATAGAAAAGATTTTAATAGAATATAAAAGAATAGACTAGAAAAACAATAGAGCTGGACAGAATAAAATATAATATATTCTATTCTGTTCTATCATTTTTCTAGCCTATTTTCTATTTTATTATAATCTTTTCTATCCAAATTTAAAATTAATTAATTCAAAATTTTGAATTCATACTATTCGAAATTCAAATTTATTCTATTTGAAATTTGAATTTCAGAAGATGGTTGAATATTCTTTCTATTTTATTCTATTAAATTATATTTTTTTCTAATCTTTTCTATTTGAATTAGAAATTTTGGAAGATGGTTAGTTACTTATATAAATCTGTCACATCAACTTCTCATACTTGCAGTGTACCAGTGCAAAAAAACACACACATCTTATTTCATTTATATTACTTTTCTGCAGAAGAGAATGACATTTTGTGACCCGAATTTGGGGCCATGTATCTCGGGGCCACTTATAGCTAGCAACCCCAAATTTAGTATGCAAACACAGCACTACAACATATCCAAATTTGGGGTTTCTAGCTCCAAGTGATCCCGAGTTATGGGGCCCCAAAGTCGGGTCGCAAAATGTCAAGCACTTTTCTGAAGCAGAGAATGACATTTTGCGACCCGACTTTGGGGCCCCGTAACTCGGGGTCACTTGGTGCTAGAAACCCAAAATTTGGATATGTTGTAGTGCTACTGTGTTTGCATACCAAATTTGGTGTTCCTAGCTATAAGTGGCCCCGAGATACATGGTCGCAAAATGTAATTTTTCGAATTTGATTCGAATTTCGTTTGAATTCGTTAGCATTGCAATTCGGTAATTTGGATGCATCCGAATGTCCGAATAATGAAAATTTAGATTCAGAACGAAAGGAAATGCACATGTCTAGTGGTGTGAAGCAGAAGGCAAATGCTCAGAAGCTAGTGTGGCAATTGAACTCCCAGGAGAAGACCGGAGAGAGAACCAGGTTAAATAATTTGTACAGGCATTGTCCCCAGACAGAAAGGCCTATGTGGTCGCAGTAAGACCAGACTATGGGACCGCTCGCACTTACGCACTACTAGAGTGGAAGAAAGGTGTCCCTAAGAATTTCCAAAGCATCAGTGTGAAGCTGTCTGACAGAACTGAATTTTGTCTGACACACCCAGAGAGACAAGGTGAAAGTCCTGTCAGTTCCAACCAGGTGAAGTCAGTCAAAGTGAAAGTTTCCTCTCGGTCACACTCAACCACAATTGAGCCAGAGCTTCTTACTGCTTTAGGGAACTTTGTGGCGAAGTGCCAGAAGGGAAACCCTGCATACCTTGGAAATTCCTACCAGAAACTCAGTATTTTCTAAGGAAGGCAACCCATACCCCCGGAGCAAAGCAACTTTGAGGAATGGTTGGAGCAGACCACACAAGCCCTGGATGAGTGGGACATCCCTGAAACACACAAAAAACAAAGGATTGCAGAGAGCCTGAGAGGGCCTGCTTCGGAAGCTATCCGAAATCTGAAGCTCAGCAAGCAGAAATGGCGCAGGACTACTTAGACATCCTGCAGGATGTGTTCGGGCAGACAGAGAAGGTCTCCGACCTAATTTACCAATTGGAACACACCTATCAACAAGCGGGAGAAAAGCTGTCAGATTACATGAGGCGATTAGGCAAAGTCCTACATCAGATCTTGATCTAAGGAAAGGACTAGACCCCTGAGAAGTAGATGAAACAAGAGCAAAGCAGGTCCTGAAGGGTGCACAACCATTGGACCCCATCATGCTCCAGTTAAGGGCCCATCAAGACGGTGGCATCCTAAAGTACCCGGATCTGATCAGAACTGTGCACGAAGAGGAGGCCATTCTTGAGAGGAAAAAGGAAAAAGTCCAAGGGCCAAAGTCAGTGGTTAAAATCAGGATGGCTAATGCCACTAGTGGTGACCCTCAGATCAAACTTCTTCGGACACAGGTGGCACAGTTAATTCAAATGATGGCTCTGTTGACCGCCAGGCACACCATTCCCCCCGATAGAGGGGTTCAAGTACCCAAAGAACTGACAAGTCCCACAGTGGTAAAAGAACTCAGGACATGTTTCAACTGTGGAGGGGTCGGACATCTCAGGCGAGTGTGCCCAAGCCCACGAATGGGGACAAAATCCCAAAAACCGGTTTTAAACTTCAGAGGGCCCCAGTGAAGGAGTCAACTTAGCGCCCTACTACCATAGCTAACTCCAAGTCAACCCAGACCCCTGGGACTGCAGTCAAGGCTACAAAAGCCAACTGTAAAGGTACTAGCCACTAAACAGGCCAAAAGTGCCACTTCCCGTGGACATCCTCCCAAGTTAGTGGGGCCCTCTCCAATTGTCCCCATCCAGATAGAGGGGATATACCCAAAAGCCCTGCTGGACACTGGAGCTCAAGTGATATTGCTCTACAGGGACTTTTATGACAAACATCTCAAGCACCTGCCATTACAAAAACTGGAGGAGCTGGAGATATGGGGATTAGGGACCCAGAACTTCCCATTTGATGGTTACCTGCCTGTCAAGCTCACTTTCGACCAGAGTACAGCAGGGAAGGCGGAAACCTTTGACACCTTGGCAGCGGTGTGCCCTCACCCTCCAGGAGCTGACAAAAGTTCCCTCATCATTGGGACGAACACAGACTTGGTGAGAAGATTACTTGAACCGCTTGTACTGCAGAAAGGGACCCCCCCACAAAAATACACCCAATGCTAGCCTAGGTGTACCGAGACCTTAAACAAGAAGAGGGGGCTCCAGAAGAGGGAGTGGGAAAAATCTGGCTTCTGGACAAGAAAAAGAGATTGGTCCAGCCAGGTGAAGTAGTCTGCCTAAGAGCCTCCATCAAGTTAAGCTGGAAAAAACGGGCCCCTTCAACTCATAAGGGACAGGTTCTGAGGATCGAAGTGGAGAGCTATTGTCATTCCTGCCTCAGGTGCATACAACGGAAGACCTTGCCCCAGAGGGCTGCCCCAATGGGTCACTTAGAGAGCACTGGGCCAATGTATCTGGTCTGCATAGACTTTCTATGTTTGGAACCCGACCTGAGTGGGCAAGGGGACATCTTAATAGTTACATATCACTTCACCCGCTATGCCCTATACTAGAGACCAGCAAGCAGCCACAGTAGCAAAGACTCTCGTGGAAAAGTTATTCGTCCATTATGGTCTACCTCGACAGATACATTCGAACCAAGGAAGAGACTTTGAGAGCACACTGATAAAAAGACTGTTGGATCTACTAGGCATACAGAAGTCCAGGACTACTCCCTACCACCCACAAGGGGACCCTCAACCGGAAAGGTTCAACAGAACTCTCCTGAACATGTTGGGGACTTTGACTGCAGAGCAGAAACCCCATTGGAGTAGGCACATCATTGCATTGGTTTATGCCTACAACAGTGCCAAGAGTAATGCCACTGGATATTCACCTTATAGGCTAATGTTCAGGCGTGAAGCCAGGCTACCAGTAAATATATCCTTTGGGACCTCTCTGGACCACACATCAAAGACCTCTCATCAAGGGTATGTGGGCAGTAGGGATGAGCTTTGAGTTCGAGTCGAATGCATGTTTGACTCGAACATTGCCTGTTCGCCTGTTCAGCTAACAGTGAACAATTTGGGCTGTTCGCGGCAAATTCGAAAAGCCGGAACACCCTGTACAAGTCTATGGGAGAAATCTAAAGTGCTAATTTTAAAGGCTAATATGCAAGTTACTGTCCTAAAAAGTGTTTGGGGACCTGGGTCCTGCCCCAGGGGACATGGATCAATGCAAAAAAAAGTTTTAAAAACGGCCGTTTTTTCAGGAGCAGTGATTTTAATAATGATTAAAGTGAAACAATAAAAGTGTAATATTCCTTTAAATTTCGTACCTGGGGGGTGTCTATAGTATGCCTGTAAAGGGGCACATGTTTCCCATGCTTAGAACTGTCCCTGCACAAAGTGTCATTTCGCAAGGAAAAAAAGTCTTTTAAAATCACTTTCCATTGTCAGCTCCCGTAATACAGAGAACACTCAATGAGTGTTCTCTGTATTAGCCGACAATTCATTCATACCAGGCCCTTCAGGTCTGGTATGGATATTAAGGGGAACCCGCATCAAATAAAAAAAAAAAATTGACGTGGGGTACCCCTAAAAATCCATACCAGGCCCTTTATCCGACCATGCAACCTGGCAGTCCACAGGAAAAGAGGGGGGCGAGAGAGTGCCCCCCCTCCTGAACTGTACCAGGCCACATGCCCTCAACATTGGGAGGATGCTTTGGGGGTCTGTGACCCCTCAAAGCACCATGTCCCCATGTTGATGTGGAGAAGGGCCTCATCCCCACAACTCTGAGCGGGGATTGTGGGGGTCTGCGGGCGGGGGGCTTATCAGAATCTGGAAGCCCCCTTTAACAAGGGGACCCCAAGATCCCGCCCCCCCATTTGAAATGGTAAGGGGGTACAAAAGTACCCCTACCATTTCACAAAGAAAGTGTAAAAATGGTTAAATAAGACAAACACACTTTTGAAAAAGTCCTTTATTAAAAATAAAAAAAATAAAAGAAAGATTCCAGCGGTGCTAATCCACTCTTGCTATCCAGCGACGGATGGTCATCTCTCTGGGGTCCAGCGATGGCTTATCTGATCCAGCGACGGAGGATCTCTCAGTCTAGCGCTGTCCATACATGCATCCGTCTTTTGTCTCCACTGCGGAGACACTGCGGGGGATCCCAGTGCTGACGTTTCTTATATTAGGAGGGTGGGGCCACCCATCACCTGACCCCACCCCTCTGACGCTGGCTTCCACTCATTTCAGATCTACCCCTTAGATTTAGAACTACTGCACTTTCAAGTGCACTTGCAGTGCAAAGTGGAATTGTCTTTTGTAAATAACCCCCATTGTGTCCATGCACACTATTTTATGCTGGAAGCGTTTTTCAAGCTTTAAGCATAAAAAAAATAGTTTCCTGGCAGAAAAAAAAAAAGGAAAATTCTCCTAAATACTTCTAAACACTACTAAAACACTCCTAACAGCTTTTTGCTAGCATTTTTATTTTTGCTTCCAAGGAACAATATTGTGTAGTGTGCAGAAAAAAATGGAAAATTCCTATCAAAATACTTACCGTAATTTTCCTTTCCTGATGGACTCCATGGCAGCAACGTGTGGGTTAAGTCCCGCCTCCACTACCCTATAGGACACTACTCCCATAAATCTTTGCTTCCTGCCCCTGGCCGTGTTCGGTAACTAGCCTACTCCAGCCATTTGGGAGGGAACTCCTGCTGCCATGGAGTCCATCAGGAAAGGAAAATTACGGTAAGTATTTTGATAGGAATTTTCCATTTTTCCTGACAGACTCCATGGCAGCAACGTGTGGGAAATAACTCGCCAAACACACCCGGGTGGACAAAATGCTGAACAAAAGATTTATTTAACACTGTCGGCCCACAGGACTTTCAAACCAAAATCAACAGAGGATAAAGATGCTGGCTCAACACAATAGTGAGGCATGAAGGTATGAATTGAAGACCAGGAGGCCGCTCTGCAGATTACATCAGGCGCAACATGACGCGAAGCTGCCCATGAGGTTGAGAGACTTCTGGTAGAGTGAGCTGTAACCGCCTCAGGAGGAGCCAAGCCCTTCTCTCTATAAGCCCATTGGATTGCCTGGACCACCCAAGCAGCGATGGATCTAACGGAGGCCTTATCGCCTCTATTTTTCCCATTAAATAGCACGAAGAGGAAGTCAGAATGACGAAAAGAAGCTGTAACATCCAGATATTGTTTTAGAGTAACACCTAAATCGAGCGGATGTGGATCCGGACTTCCAGCAGAATTGAAGGTAGGAAGAGTGATTTCCTGGTTTTCATGGAAAACAGAGGTAACCTTGGGATTTGTCCCCAACATCGGAATTAGGACTACCCTATCTAGAAAGAAGGTGAGAAAAGGTTCCTTTGCGCCTAGAGACTGAATTTTGAGATTCTCTTCGCCGAAGTTATGGCTACCAGAAAAGAGGTTTTAAGGGTTAATTCTCTGATTGAGAGCGTTTTGTCAAGTTGAGAGAAGAAATCGAGAACCAATGGAAGGTCCCATTTGGGGAATCTAGGCTTCCTTTGTGGCCTAAGCCTGACTGCTCCTTTGAAGAATTGTTGGACCAAGGGATGATTGGCCCATGCGACTCCAGAAAAAGCTGAAATTGCTGAAACCTGGACCCTGAGAGAACTAACCGAAAGGGAGATATCCAACCCTGATTGTAAAAAGCTTAAAACGTCCCGGACTGTCAGGGTATTACAGGAACTGGACCTTGAAGATAAGTGATCTGCAAACTTCGCCCAAATTCTCTCATATACCCGGTTAGTACTACTTCTTCGTGCACTAAGAAGAGTGGGAATGACTTCTTCCGGACAGCCTAAAGCCTTCAACCGTCCCCTTTCAAAAACCAAGCCTTTAGGCGCAGGTGATCCGGGCAAGGATGTAATCTCGACCCTTGAGACAGAAGGTCTGGTCTGGATGGTCTGCCTGAACGTTCTGAATCCCCGGGACATAGGATGCTGTCAGATCTTTCAGGTTCCTCTGAGCCCAGGTCATGATCGGTTCCACCTCCCTGAGAAGGGATAGACTTCGGGTACCCCCTTGCCTTCTTATGTACGCTACTGCTGTGGTATTGTCTAGCCTGAGTGAGACCGAGGCTCCTGAAATCAGATGCCAAAAGGCTAGCAGAGCTTGAAAGGCTGCCCTTAACTCCAGGATGTTTGACCCCGTCCCTCTGGAGGGGAGAATTCAGGTGCCCTGAGCCACTTCCGCCAGACAGTGGGCGCCCCAGCCTCTGTTGCTGGCATCCGTTGTTATGGTGACCCATGAGATGGGGAGAATGGAATGGCAGTTGCAGAGATTTTCCCGTTGGAGCCACCACGGAAGGGAATTCCTCGTGGATAGGGTGATCCGAATCAGCTGGGTTTTGCTGCCTGACCATTGATGAAGGAAACCCTTCTGAAAGGGCCTCATCCTCCACTGTGCCCACCTCACCATCGGAATTGTCGCTACCATAGTGCCTATAATTTTCAGGCACTGGAGAGCCTGGAGATGAGAGGCAGAGAGGGCTGGACGGATTCTGTCCCTGACCACTGACAACTTCTCTTCTGGTAATGAGATGGTGCCTCTGACAGTATTGAATAGGGCCCCTAAGAACACCAGCCGCTGAGCTGGCTCTTCTCCAAGTTCAAGATCCACCCGAACTCCTGTAGGGTGGAGATGACCTGCTTTCTGTGTACCAGAAGTTGATCCTTGTCTTGAGCCAACAACAGAAGGTCGTCTAGGTAGTGATGTAGACTAATCCCTTTGGTTCTCAGAAGAGCTACCACTGCCAACAGTACTTTTGAAAATACACAAGGAGAAGTTGATAGCCCGAAGGGAAGGCATGTAAATTGAAAATGGCTTTCGCCCACGGAGAAGCGGAGATACTGCTGGTAATTTTCTGCAACTGGGACATGAAAATAGGCGTCCTTGAGGTCTATGGAGACCATCCAGTCCCCTGCTTGAACAGATTGTTGAATTGTGGATAATGACTCCATCTTGAATTTTTCTTTTTTGATAAAACTGTTCAAGTGAGTTAGATCTATGACTGGCCTCCAGGCCCCGCTCTTTTTCTGGACCATAAACAAAGGAGAGTAGATTCACATGCCTCGCTGAATGACTGGAACATGGATAACGGCGCCTTGAGCCAACAAAGATTCCACGTAGGCTAGAAGAATTAGCCTTTTTTCGTCTGAAGCCGGAAGAGAGGTGGGGACCCATCTGAGCCTGGGAGATTCCTTGAAGGTCCAAACATGACCTGAGGAAACAGTCTTGACAGTCCAGAAGTCTTGGATCGAGGCCGCCCAGACATGGCGAAAGTGGAAAAGACGAGCCCCCACCTGCCCTGTCTGAGCGGGCCCAACCTCAAAAGGATTTAGTCGGTTCCCTCTCTCCCTTTAAATCACTTTTGGTAGATTTTTTAAAAGAGGATTGTCTTGATTTCCAGGACCTGGAAAACTCACGGCCCGGTCTGTAACTGCGAGCTTCCCTGGCTCGTTCCTGGTACTGTCTCTTTGGAAAAGACCTTCTCTGGGCTTGCAAACGCTGGTCCTGGGGAAGGAACCCCGACTTCCCACCAGTGGCTCGGGTAATAGCCTCATCCAATTTATTGCCGAAAAGGGAGGACACCTCAAAGGGGATATGGCACCATACTTGTTTTGAGGCTGGGTCCGCCAGCCAAGGGCGGAGCCACAGAGCCCGTTTGGCCGTAACAGAAGAAAGCATCACCCGAGCCACCAGGCGTATGATGTCGATAGAGGCCTCCCCAAGAAAGGCGGAGGCCAGCCTAAGTTCTTGGATAGGCGAGCTCTTAGCCGTATCTTCAGAGATATTTCTAAGCGTCTCATCTACACTCTCCGTCCATATCTCCATTGCTTTGGACATAGCGGCCAGGGCTAGCGTTGGCTTACAGGCCATTCCTGCTGTGAGATATACTCTCTTCAAATCAGCATCAATCCGTCTGTCCAGAACATCCTTAAAAGACACAGTATCCTCTAAGGGAAGTGTGACATGTTTCACCAGCCTCATGACTGCTGCGTCTACCAACGGCGCTGACTCCAAATGCTTCACCTCTTCTTCATTGAAAGGATAGAGTTTCGAAACCTTTGATAGCATGGAATTTTTCTTTTCCACCTTGCCCCATTCATCTGTGATAATCTCACCTAGCTCAGAGATAAAAGGAAAATTAATCCGTTCCTTCTTTAGTTGCTTAAAGAATTTTCTCTGTTTGGAAGGAGCAGCCACAGAATCTTCCCAGTTCAGTGTCTCTCTAACAGCTCTGACCAGAGGAGGAAGTAGAGCGAAATCAAAACCCACACAGGGATCACTTTCATCAGAGTCACTGTCAGATATGGCAGCTGAGGGGTGGCTATGCGCAGAGGATTCCCAAGTATCCTGCAGCTGAGTCTCCCTTCCTGGAGAAAGTGGCGGCTCTGCCGGGGGAACATAGGATTGGCCCTCAATATTTCTGAGGGACTCCTTAACAACTTTTTCCACCAGGGTTTTAAGTTGTTGATCCGCGTCACCCCTTTCATTGGAAGCCTTGGCGTAGCAAGGATCGCACAAAGATTTTCCTGTCGGTACAAGAGCTCTGCACCCCCAACAGGCACTAGCTGAGTGACTAGATTGAGTCCTCGAGGAGTGCGACCGTTCCTCACTACGGTGTCCTGATCTTGACAAGGAACCATAATGTTTTGATTTGGAAGAGGAGTGCCGGTGATGCGACTTGGCGGAGTCGCTCCCTCTGTGAGAGCTGCGATGCTGTTCTGACCTGGAAGGACTGAAACAAGAACAAGACAAGAAACCACAAGAGACAAGACATCAGGACAGAGCTAACAGATAAATACCCCTCCCCCACCAGACCTTCAGGTGATCATTAAAAATACCTTTTATGAGAGGGCTGGCCACAAACAGGCGGTAAAGAATCCATGTCCTCAGTGATATCCATACACGCTGAAAAGATGACAAGGGATAAGTGCAAGGGACAGGGAAGGGATAGCCACCCTGTCCCAGAATGCCACTTACCAGTAGATGCAACACAGAGGCAGGGGGAAGTCACCCCAACAGCCCGCAAGCATTCCCAAAGCTTGCAGACTAATTCCCCATTTAAATAGCCTGCCCCTGTGATGTCACCGTCATGCCTGTGCGCATGCGCGAAATAGCGGCAATTTGCCGCTATCGCGCATGCGCGAAACCAAGCCTCGATCTCAACCGCATTCGCGCATGCGCAGTACGGCCGAAAAACACAAACCCGGAAGTAGAACGGCGGCTGGAACGTGGAAGAACCAGCCGCCATGCCTGCACATACAAACAAACAGAAAAAACGAAGACAGATAAAAGATACAAAAACTGCTGCCATAATGAACTTATAGAACCTCTCACCACTCCCACCACGATCGATCACTCGGCCGAAGGTAAGGTAAGATGACACCGGACTTTCCAGGGGGCAAAAACAGGTCACTTGCTAATAGCTCCGACCAATGCGCAGCCTGCCTGCCAGTGGCCAGGACATGGGCTTTTTCACAGCGCCTCTTCCACTGCCCACTCCATACCCTGCTGATAGCTAGGGCTTAGTGGAGTAATGCGACTTTCCAGACCCAGAGTCGCAGACCGGCCGACCTCGATCGTGGGGATGATAAATCTTCAGGTAGAAAGACCACCTCTGGGTCCTTCGGAGGAGGACAAAAAAAGAACACGGCCAGGGGCAGGAAGCAAAGATTTATGGGAGTAGTGTCCTATAGGGTAGTGGAGGCGGGACTTAACCCACACGTTGCTGCCATGGAGTCTGTCAGGAAACAATAATGCTAAATGCTCCTAAATGTTTCTAAACACTACTAAAACACTGCTAACTGTTTTTTGCAAGCATTTTTTTTTCTTCTTCATGTACTGTAAAAATTCTAATAAAATGCTAACGCTCATAAATGCCCCTAAAAGCTTCTAAAAGCTACTAAAATGCTACCATAAACTGGCATAAAAAACCTTTTATCAGCATTTTTCATCCAGCATTTTTTTCAAGCGTTTTTTGAGCTTATAAAAACTCTAGTGTGCATAGAGCCTTACAGGGTAATATCTGGGTTTGCAAAGGGATATGCTGCACATAAAATAGATTTCTATCCTTTGTGGCTATTGAGGAATATATTTAAATATATTCTTTTGTGTCTGTAGTTCAACGTTAAAGAGATAAAACATGGGGGAATGCACCTGTATTCCAGAGATGTACTAAATATGCTTTTATGTTTTCTTGACACACATTTTAATTTTAAATGCAGAAAATTGCAAGTATCATGCAGTTTTTTTTCTGATGCATCCGTACCATAAAGGAAGTACGGTAGCCTTTAGATTTCAGTGTTGCAACATGTGAGTGTCTGCGGCTGAAGCAGTAGAGTACAGGAATGACAGTGGATGAAAGATGGTTTATCAGCATAGCGGTGTTTGGAGTGCTTTCATTCTGGCACAATGTCCCTGGATCCGCCATGCGAGGTCCCTCGGCCGCCTCTCTCTGTGCTGCAATGCTACTCAGTATTCTAGTCGCCTTGGCATGGGGCGAGCAGAGCTTGCTGCAGCAGTGTCAGTCTGACAAACAGGTCCCTTATGAAGCACCTTCCTGGGGCACAAACAGCCCTATCTCCCAACAAGACTCTTCTAATGCCAATTCTGGACCCCGACGTGGCAAACGGATGCTTGTCCTTTCTGCTCATCTTGGTGCTTATCCTGTTGCAAAAAAGGATTAACCTGAGCGCAGTATACTTATAAATTACCTTGACAAGGACACGGTTAATGCAACCGGTCATTCTCAAGAAGGGTCGGCTTCCTTCTCGTTGCTCGTATGTCTTAACAGTTCATATGCCTGTCACCTATATAGCATGTCACTTGTGATACATTATTATGTCCCCCTGGTGGCATTGGCTACCTTGACCCTCCTCCCTTCCCTAGCTCATTTGTGTCTGAGTCATACTGCAGGATTCTGCTTTGTTTCCACCATCTGCCCTTTGCCATATAACCAGTCACCCGCTGTATTGCTCTGTTCATTATTCCTCATAGCTCTTTTCGTAATCACCGCTCAGTCGTAATGTCTTTCTCTATTTATTACGCTGGCAGCGATTACCTATTTAACATTCTGCATGAGGCTTAAAGGACAAGTCTCCCTAAAGCTGCTATTTCAATTTTGGGTGAATTTCATGAAATTGGATCATCCATTAGCTTCTTATGCCCCTTGACACCATAAGCTGGGTACACACTAAATAGCTCCCAACTGTCCCTGATTTCGAGGGACTGTCCCTGATTGTCCCTCATTCCTCCTCATTTGTCCCTCATTTTGGTCTGATATATATATATATATATATATATATATATATATATATATATATATATATATATATATATAGTTGTATATAAAATGCACTTTTTATCTATCAAAAAGTGTTTTTCCAGTGCTAGACCTTTCATCTGATTTCTAAATTGCTACATTTGTAAATTCCAAAAGCCAATATAAAGGAAAAGGTGTGATAAAAAAGCACTTACAGGTTTAACCAATCTTGTTTTTTTGTACAATTCTCCTTTAAGGGGGTGTGGCAAGGGGTATGTCCTATCCCTGCATACTTTTGCTGATAGGTGTCCCTCATTCCCATCTCAAAAAGATGGGGGTATGACACTATGCAATTTTCTTTAGATTTTTTTCCTTTAGACTTACGAAAAAATTATAATAGGGATAAGTATATAACAGGAGGTCAAGCCTAAATACTTTCAATTTGTATGCAATCAGGCAGGCCCTTGCACTACATTTTTGAAGGTAAATGCAAAGGAAATTGAACAACAAAAGTTGTATAGTGTGTATCCAGCTTTAGGCAGAGAGATGTCCCAGCTGAAGACCTGTACACCTGTACTGCAGCAATGTACCAAGCAAGTTTGTTACATTGCTTCCACTTCATTCTCTATCTCCATAATATTAAGGGGTATTAAACCCATTACGAAATGCATTATATCTCACAGATTACCAATCATTATATGTGGTGGCTGCATTTGTTTTATTTTCTTAGGCTTTTTCCCTCTGTTTTCACATAATGATCCAACCAATAACACACCTCCTGTATTGGAGTGTCTCTACTCTGGATGAAGGAGCACAGGGTCACCTTTGGACACCGGCATTGGTAATCTGGGGTGAGGGGAGTGTTAGATGGACTAGTAAATTCAGATACATGTAAGAAGGCTGGCCGAAGGCTAGCCTGCATTTGTGGGAGGAGTCTGAGGAGTACTTATCCCTTCTGCCTGATCCTGCGTGGGCTCGTATTCGGGGTGGTGCATGTCACTTCCGGCTTCCCTGTAGAGCGGCGGTCAGCAGCAGTTGTGGCGGTTCCTCTCTCGATGCTCACGCCGGGCACCATCCAGGGTACCGCATCGCCCATTTATCCCAGGCTACAATCCAGCACCGAGGGGGCCGCCCGCTTCTCCTGGTGCTCATGCGGGGGGAGGGGCCATCCATCCACCCACCCACAGTGCCCAGGGCTCTATCTGGCATTGAGGGGGTGCCTGCACGCTTCTTCTGGTGCCCCGCTGGGGGGCATCTGTCCACCCATCCATCCTCCCTCCCATGTTGCCCAGGGCTCCATATGGCATTGAGGGGGCCCCCCACCCACTTCTTCTGGTGCTCACGCCAGGGGAGGGGAGTCACCCACCCATCCCCTTGTCCAGTCTTTCAGGCTTTCTGGTTTCAATGTTTCTGAGCCAAGCATGTTCCTTGTCAGGGACGGTGTTGGAATCTCCCATCCCCAGTCCTCAGACAGCCCCGCTGGAGGTATTTCCAGGCATCACTATATCGTAAGATTCTTTGTTTGAAGTATCTTGGTTTCAGAAGACAGTCATACTTTTATTACCAATCAACTTACTGGAGGCAGCAATTTCCAGGGATGCTTGGTCTCATTTCTTTACCTTTGTTCTGAAGGTAGGGGGCCGGGCCACCAGGATGCCCAGTGGCAAGTCTCCAATATCGTTACTTCTTTAGCTGCTATTTCCTGTGGAAATTATTTTCCTGGTGCCTCCATGGCAGCATACCTGTGACAAGCTCCGCCTTGGCTCCTCCCTCAGGACTAGTGAATATTATAAAAGAAATCGTTAGCACAGCCCCAGCATTCTCCTTTTTTTCCTCATACCTCATGGCAGTGAATCCTGGTCGGCGTCCTTACCTTCTGCATTCGGCAGCTTCCGTCCGGGTTCAAGCCTCTCCCGGACGCAGTTCCTTCTCTTGGGCAGCTAAACGCGCTTATAAGGTTGGAAGTCCCTTCTGTAGGATCTTTTGGGACAAGCAGTTTGTCTCTTAAGTAAGAGCTTTATCTGCAAGTTGATCAGGCACCAGCTCGTTCATGGTAACAGAGGCAGCAGCTATTTCTACACTTCTTTTTTTTTTCCTTCCCCTCCTTCTTTCCTTCCCCTTTTAGGTTTTACATCTTTGTTTTTTTCTCTTTCTCCCCTTCGTCCTTTCTCTTTCTTCTTCCCTCTCTGTCTTCCCCTCCTCAACTTTCCATTTCTGTCTTTCTTTTGACGTCTCATTTTTCTTTTATTTTTTGTTGTTTCTTTTTGAGGAAAAACCCCTCTCCTAGCCCCTGCCATTGTTAGCTTCGTAGGAGCCGCGCGCGCTCAGCCCTGGCACTTTATTCGCCCCCTCGGCGTTCCCCGCAGTGCTCTGCGCATGCGCCGGCGGTGCGAGGCTTCCGGGTTTCCGTTCCACCGGTCGGCGCATGCGCAGTAGTTCCCGGGGGCCGCCGCGGCCATTTTGGATAAGGGCATGGAGACAACTATGCCATTAAAACATTAAGGACAGGATAGAGGCGTGCCCTGCCTCTCCTGTTCCACTATTTATCTCCCTGTCGGCCTCAGTGGGACGCCTGTGGCTGCAGGGAGAACTGCGTCTGAGAGCTCCAGGGAGCAAATACCCATTCCTTTTAGGTAAAAGAAATAAATAAATAAATGTAAAAAAAAAAAAAAAAAAAGGGGGAGCGATTAATTAAATAATTTAAGATAAATATATTAAATTATTATATAAATAAAATTAATAAAAATTATTTAAATAGATGTTCATCTGGGTTAAAAAAAAAAAAAAAAAAAAAAGAAAAAAGTAGAGAACCCATTATTTATAGAGGTAATTTCACTTTTACCAAGTCAGGACATGGTGGGTTGATCTTTCTTCTCTAAAACTCTTTTCTTAGCTGCTGCTTCTGCTAATCCGTCTAGTATGAGCCATTTGCCGCCCGCACAAGATCCTACTCTACACCTGAGGTAAGGACCTACGTCCAGGTAAGTTGATACACTTTTAAAAAAAAATGGATAAAAGAGTGCACTGTGGCTGGTACTTTTATGTATTTCAGTCCTGTATGCCAGAAGACGTCTAAGAAGACCTCAAGGCAACATGGAGACGATGATGACTCTTGTCACAGCAGGTCATCCAGGGGAAAGCATCGGCCCAAAAGCGCCGTCATTCATGCTCCCCGAGACCTAGATCTCCAAGATGTCAGGCCTGTGGGGCTACCCCACTTCCAGACAAACTGATCTGTCGAAATTGCATCAGGGTCTATGCAGCGGACAGAGAATCTGAAAGTCTCCAAGTGGCGGACCTACTTAAGAAAGCAGTAAATGATTCCCTTGCGGAATTGGTAGCTACAATGCCGACGCAGCAGCCAGCATCTTCTCCTCAGGAGCAAACGGCTGAGGTTCCCATTCCCGGGCCGTCCACAAGTGGAATTTCTTGTCTGACCCTTGCATCTTCCTCTAAAAACATCAGGAAGAGAATGCCATCTCAGTGGAATCATCTGATGACCTAGATGCCTCTGGCTTTGCTTTCACCATGGTACAGCTTTCTGTACAGGCAGTTAAACAAGAGATCGGCTGGGAAGAGACCAACACAGAGGTTAAAAGTCTAAATCGTACTTCCCCTTTCTCAAATGCCAGATATCTTTTTTCCCTCTCATGGACGAGATCAGGGATGTGATTGAGGAAGAGTGGAAAAAGACAGAGAAAAGATTCTCCATTAATCAGTTGGGAACGTTATACCCTCTCTGAGGCTGATTCCGCAATGCTGGAGGGTTCTCCAGTGGTCGATGCAGCAGTGGTAAGGTTGGCAAAGAATGTCACGTTGCCCCTGGAAGACTCATCTTCTTTAAGGTCCCACTGGACAGGAGGATGGATCTCGATCCAAAAAGGCTTACCAGATGGCAGGCATCGCCTGTAAGTCAGTGATAGCTCTGACATCAGTGTCAAATGCACTACGTGTCTGGATTAGACAACTCTAGCAGAATTCGGATGGAAGATAAACCAAGGTGACATCCATTATTCAACAAATGAAGAAAGTGAGTACGAGATCCTACCTGACAGCCTCAAACTGTTTGGGCCTGATAGGCCAGATGTCTTTATGTATCCCTATGGTCCCCTGGGCCCATTGGCATTTGAGACATTTCCAGCTGGAGTTCTTGAGACTGTGGAACAGACGGTATCTATCCCAAACCATACACTTGACGACCTTGATGCTCAGGAGTCTACGTTGGTGGATGAAGAAACAGACACTTCTGAAACCGCGCCCATTAGGGCATGTCGACTGGATCACAATTACTACCGATGCCAGTGCAGCAGGTTGGGGAGCACACTGCAACCAGTTTTCAGTGCAGGGAAGATGGTCCTTCCATACAGCAGGCTTGGTGTCAAATGTCCTGGAGGTCAAGAATGGCCTACCTCGCATTTCTATCCCTAGAGTTCGAGATTACAGGGAAACCAGTTCTCCTCCAAATGAACAACAGGGCTGCGGTATCTTATGTACACCGGCAAGGGGGGACACACAGCTGGTCCCTCCTGAAGGAGGTGGAACCCATAATCCTCTGTGCAGAAAGGAATCTAAAGGACCTTAGGGCGGTCTATCTGCCCGGTCATCTCAACTCGAGGGCCAACAGCCTTTTCCACAGGTTCATTGATGCCAACGAATGGTCTCTACGCCGGGAGATTTTTGACTGGATAGTGAACTAGTGGGGTCCCCTCGAGCTAGGCCTATTTGCAACAGCATTCAATACCAAACTCCCAAGGTTCATCTCAAGGATTCCTCACCCCCAGGCGGAGGCAATAGATGCCCTCTCAGCCCCCTGGGCATGCAACCGGGCCTATGCCTTCCCTCCTCGGCCTCTCATTCCAAGATTCTTGTCAAGACTTATGACGGAAACCACGACGGTGATAGCGGTCATACCGTACTGGCCAATTCCCCACAGCAATGTATCTGAGTACCTGGCCTCCAGTCAAGGTTACAATAATACCTCTTCTCCTGTCGCAAGGATGTCACACCCATCCAGGTCCCCGCAGGCTGGACCTTCACTTCTGGCAGCTGAAAGGGAAAGGTTCCAATCCCTAGGGTGTTCCAATAAAGTGATCGCAACCTTGCTCAAAGCAAGAAAACCACCCACAAACGGCATATACGATAAAGTGTGGAACAAGTTCAGGGCCTTCATGCTTGGCAGAAGCTGTGATCCAGGTTCCCCATCTTCCTCTCAAATTCCTGAGTTTTTGCAGGCAGGCCTAGACCTAGGCCTTGCAAGAGGTACACTAAAGGTACAGGTATCAGCGATTTCAGCAGCAACCAGTAGAAGATGGGCCGAGGATCCTTTAATAATCCAGTTCTTCAAAGCTGTCAAAGAGATCCGACCGCTAACAAAACAATCTTTTCCCACTTGGGACCTTGCTATCATCCTTATCGTCCTTAGCCAATCCACCTTTTTGCCCCTTCGGAGTCAGCATCGCTTTGGAGTCTAACCTTGAAGCTAGCCTTCCTGATAGCTATAACCTCTGGCAGATGGGTTTCAAAGCCCCAAGCTTTAGGAACAGATCATATTCACATGATATTCTATCCGGTCAGAGTAGAACTCAGAACAGTGCGAGGATTTATTCCCAAGGTTGCATCATCCTTGAACATGTCGGAACCTTGGGCACTCTCAACATTTTCTGAACTGGACTCTGGCTCTCTTCATGAGCTAGACATCGCCTCCACTTTGAGATGCTATCTGCAGGCCACAGCATCATTCAGGGGATCCATCAGGCTGTTTATAATTCCCTGGGGTAAAAAACAAAAAACAAAAACAAAGGCAAGGAGGCATCAGCAAGAACGATTGACTCATGGATCGTTAAACTCATCCACAAGGGGTACAAGACAAATGGGCTGGAACCCCCTTCGGCGGTCAGGGTGCACTCCACCAGAGCGGTGTCTGCCTCTTGGGTGGTATGAGCGAATGTGTCAATTGAAACTATTTGTAGGGCAGCGACTTGGTCGTCCCAACATACATTTCCGAAACATTACAGGGTGGACCCAGGGGCTCTCTCATCAGTGGAGTTTGGCAGATAGGCAGTCACATCAGCTTTTGCTTCTTATAAATAATAATTTCTTTAAAATAAACTTCTAAGCATCATCCCACCCATCTTTAGCTAGTTATTTGTCACAGGTATGCTGCCATGGAGGCACCAGGAAAACAGAAAATTGTACCATACTTACCGTAATTTTCTTTTCCTGGTGCCTATCCATGGCAGCATACAATCCCACCCTCGGTATTCTATATTACGGAGAATGCTGGGGCTGTGCTAACGATTTCTTTTATAATATTCACTAGTCCTGAGGCAGGAGCCAAGGCGGAGCTTGTCACAGGTATGCTGCCATGGATAGGCACCAGGAAAAGAAAATTACGGTAAGTATGGTACAATTTTCTGTTTTCTTTTCATCAAGGGGTACTCATCCGTGCTTATTAAGGATGAGCCGAACACCCCCCTGTTCGGTTCGCACCAGAACCTGTGAACAGACCTAAACTTCGTGTGAATTTTAGAACCCTATTAAAGTCTATGGGACTCGAACGTTCAAAATCCAAAGTGCTAATTTTAAAGGCTAATATGCAAGTTACTGTCCTAAAAAGTGTTTGGGGACCTGGGTCCTACCCCAGGGGACATGGACCAATGCAAAAAAAAAGTTTAAAAACTGCGTTTTTTCAGGAGCAGTGATTTTAATAATGATTAAAGTGAAACAATAAAATTGTAATATTCCTTTAAATTTCGTACCTGGGGGGTGTCTATAGTATGCCTGTGAAGGGGTGCATGTTTCCCGTGCTTAGAACTGTCCCCGCACAAAGTGTCATTTCTGCAGGAAAAAAAGTCTTTTAAAATCACTTTGAATTGTCGGCTCCCGTAATACAGAGAACACTCAATGAGTGTTCTCTGTATTACGGAGCCGACAATTCATTCATTGATAAAAAAATAAATAAAAAAAAAGCGCGGGGTTCCCCTGAATTCAATTACCAGGCCCTTCAGGTCTGGTATGGATATTAAGGGGAACCCTGCGTCAAATTAAAAAAAAAATTATGTGGGGTCCCCCTAAAAATCCATACCAGAAACTTCAGGTCTGGTATGTATATTGAGGGGAACCCTGTGTCAAATAAAAAAAAAATTGACGTGGGGCCCCCCTAAAAATCCATACCAGGCCCTTTATCCAAGCACGCAACCTGGCAGGCCGCAGGAAAAGAGGGGGAGACGAGAGAGCGCCCCCCCCCCTTCTGAACCGTATCAGGCCACATGCCCTCAAAGCACCATGTCCCTATGTTGATGGGGACAAGGGCCTCATCCCCACAACCCTGGCCGGTGGTTGTGGGGGTCTGCGGGCAGGGGGCTTATCAGAATCTGGAAGCCCCCTTTAACAAGGGGACCCCCAGATCCCGAACCCTCCCTGTTTGAAATGGTAAGGGGGTACAAAAGTACCCCTACCATTTCACAAAGAAAGTGTAAAAAATGGTTAAATAAGACAAACACACTTTTGAAAAATTCCTTTATTAAAAATAAAAATTAAATTAAAAAAAGATTCCAGCGGTGCTAACTCCACTCCACTCCAATCTTCCTGCGATGGATGATCATCTCTCCGGCCAGGGTTGTGGGGATGAGGCCCTTGTCCCCATCAACATGGGGACATGGTGCTTTGAGGGGTCACAGTCCTAAGGGCCTGGTATGCTCTTGGAGGGGAACCCATGCTGGTTTTTTATTTAAAATTTGGCATGGAGTTCCACCTCGAAAGCTGATTATTCTGTGATTGGCCACAACCAAAGTCACCTGGCCTGGGGATTACTTGAAGTTGTGTTGTAAGTCACCCCAAGTCGTGTTGAAGTCGCCCCAAATCGTGCTGTGATTCATACTCAAGCCGTATTCAAGTTGCCGCCCCTGTGTGAATGGACTCTAAGTGAAGTCATTGTCTTTTTGCAGTTACATATATACACACACACACACACACACACACACACACACACACACACACACACACACACACACACACACACACACACACACACACACACACATATATATTTATAGTGCCTTGAAAAAGTATTTATACCACTTGAAGTTTTCCACATTTTGTCATGTTACAACCAAAAACATAAAATGTATTTCACAATTATGTGCCACTTTGTGTTGGTCTATTCATGTGAATACTTTTTCAGAACACTGCATACACTGTATATCTATCTATCTATCTATCTATCTATCTATCTATCTATCTATCTATCTATCTATCTATACATATATATATATATATATATATATATATATATATATATATATATTTATGGTGAAGAGCCCTCTGACCGATACGGACAAGGATGATAGACAAGGACAACATAAACTCGCTACCTGAAATGGACCTGAAAGTGTGCCCTGGTCTAACGTACGGTATACCAAAATAAGGGGGCATACCCTAAAATGAAATGAATATGAAATGGGTGAAATGAGTACTCATATGAGGAGTATGCTAGAGTGAAGGCCTGATAAAAGGGGACGGGTGGGCGGGTATCGCGCACCGGAACCGACAAGGAAGATGGGCGGACGGCAGGTTATATACACCACCGGGCTCCTCCCATAATTTCAGGCCACCATACTGGCCTTTCTATTTATGGTGAAGAGCCCTCTGACCGATACGGACAAGGATGATAGACAAGGACAACATAAACTCGCTACCTGAAATGGACCTGAAAGTGTGCCCTGGTCTAACGTACGGTATACCAAAATAAGGGGGCAAAACACTCAGGTAGGGGATGCATTTTATTGAACCACGATTGTTACTGGGTAAGTTTGACAAAGGCCTGAGCCATCTCCACTTGCGGATTGGGTACATAACGGGCAAAACAGGAGGACTTCCATCTACCCAACTTTTTGATGACGTGGACCGGGACCCCTTGGCGGGAGGCTGTTGAAGCTGCCCCGATGCGAAACGAATGTCCCGAGTAGTGCGCAGGATTGAGGTGAAGGATGCTCAGGAGTATCCTGACATGCTCCATGAACTGGGCTGCGTTGAGAGGTTTGGAGTGAAAGGGGAGAAGTGGGCCAGTCCCTGGTTGATCGGCCAAAAGGGTCAGCAAGCGGGTGAGGACAGCGACCGGACACCAGCGGTTGTGGGTCTTATAGAGATGTATGTCCGTACCTGGGCCAAGTTGCTGTGTCTTTGAGACCGCTAAATGTAGGATGAAATGGTCCTCAAACCTTACTAGATGGTGTTTGCACAGCATACGTGCCGAGGGGCTACTGCAGGTAAATTCGCCTGGCCGCAAGAAGCCGTAGAAGGCCAGGTGTATGGCTGCTTGCAGGACGACACTGACATGGAGACCGAAAGGTGAGGAGGCCAGAATGTCTGACATGTCCCTGAATATTTCGCCCGTGATAGGCAGCCGTTTGATGCTGGAAACCGGCCGACGTTTCTGAATGCCGCGCATGAGTGCCCGGACGGCGTGACAGGTGAATAAGGAGGGCTTAGTAGGGTCCTGGAGGGACGTGAAGTGTTGTACCCCGGCCAAGTACAATCGGATTGTGTTGAACGATAATGCCAAGTCCGAATGGCAGTAGGAAAGGAAGGCAAGGACTTGCTTGACCCGGGAGGTCTCTGTATTGTGGGACGATATGAAGCGAGTAAAGGCCCTCCAGGCCGACTGATAGGCCTTGCGGGTATTGTCTGAGAGGGAGTGATCAATAAGTTGAGTCGCTGCTGACAAGTGCGGGGCTAATCCAATGTCAGTTGAGACCAGTCCGGGATAGCTGCAGAAGTTGGTCCGGCTCCGGGTACCTGATCAAAAAACGAAACAAAGTTAAAGCGGGAGAGGGCATCCGCCGCCTGATTAAATTTGCCGGGGACAAAAGAACAATGAAGGTTGAACTGAAACAATAATGAGAGCTGGGTCAGTCGCCGCAGGAAGGACATAATCTGTAGAGATCTGGACCTGCCTTTATTGACAATCTCCGCAGTGGCCAGGTTATCTGTAGAAAAGACCACCGTCTGGCCTGACCAGCTGCGGCCCCAGGTGTGTGCAGCGGCTACAATGGGATATAGCTCAAACAGGGAGGACGTCTCAGTGAAGCCAGGAATAGCCAGTATCTGTGGAGGCCAGGGGGCTGCGAGCCAGAGGTTGCCAAAAATAGCCGCAAAGCCCGTGGAGGCCGCTGCGTCGGTCACCACCCGAGGTGACAGGGCGGACACGGAGGGGACGAACAGGGACACTCCGTTCCAGGAGGACAGGAATTCCTCCCACATGGCTAGGTCTGCAATAGCCGCGGAATCCAGGTTGAGTACTTGCTCCGGGTCCTGAGAGTGGGATAATAAGGCCAGCAGGCGTGACACGAACGAGCGCCCCTGGGGGATGATGCGCATAGCAAAATTGAGCATACCAAGGAGGGACTGGAGCTGTCTCTTGGTACAGGTCCTGGCATGAGTAAAGTCCCTCAGGACCGTCCTGATGCGGGTCAGTTTATCCGGGGGAAGGCTGGCCTGCATGGTGTTAGTGTCTAGGCTGACCCCGAGAAAGGTGATAGCCTGCGACGGACCCTCCACCTTGTGCTCCGCAATGGGGACATTAAGGTTACCGAAGACTCCCCTCAACTTAGCCAGATCTTGTGGGGGAGAGCCGGGCGGCTCTATCAGCAGGAAGTCATCCAGATAATGAATGACTTCCCGACACTGGGCTACATGTAACAAGATCCAAGTAAGAGCCTGTGCGAAGGTGTCGAAGAGCCAAGGACTACTCTTGGACCCGAACGTGAGCTTAGTGGCAAAGTAGTACTGCTGCCTCCACTTGATTCCATGCCAGCACCAGAGGGAAGGATGGATAGGAAGAAGTTTAAAAGCATTTGAGATGTCGGCCTTGGAGAGCCAGGTACCTGTACCTGTCTTAAGAATGGCCTGGATGGCCATGTCTACTGATGCATATTTAAGGGAGAACTCCTCAGAGGGAATAAGGGAATTGAGACTGGGGACCGTAGAGGAATGAGGCGCTGACAAATCATAAACCAATCTGAGTTTATTAGAGAACTTGCCCTTGACAAGCCCAATAGGGCTGACTCGCCAGGTGACGAATGGGGGCTGTATGAAAGGGCCGATGACAAAGTCCTGATCTAGTTCAGATTGCAGCAGTTGGTCGATGGCAAGCTCATCCGTGGCTGCTGAGCGGAGGTTCTGGCACTCGTGTGTGACGTGAGGGAGAGAGATGAGTCCAGTGTGAAAGCCTTCCGTGAAGCCCTGGACGAGGAAGGTGGACAGTGAGGGGGTAGGGTGGCTGGATAGGTAGACGCTAAGCCACGACACATTGAGCCGGCTTAGTCAGGACCTTTTGAGCTGCTTGATCTCACACATGAGCCGGGGGTGAGCTCTATGACATTGGGTGCACACATGGAGCAGCCTACACTGGCTGAAATTACACGACCCACTGTTATAATTATTGCAGATCGAAGCACCGCCCATGGTTTTAACTGGGCGCCCTAGCTTATCGGTCTGTGGCGGGCGAGCTGGCACTTGCAGGCCCTGAGCGGCCCCCGAGGTAGATGGGCCGACGAAGGGCGGGGCTGCCACTGAGGTAGCGCACCAGGCCGCAGTATGTGTTGCTGACTGGCAGATTGTACACAGAGGGGACCGAAGCCCCGCGAAGTGGCGGCAGAACAGTTCTGTGTCCATTGTGCTCCAATCCGTAGGGGTCTGGAACTGGGAAAGCCTGGCGGCTGCTTTAGCGGAGAAGGATCGGTGGTAGTCATAAAAAGAAGATCCGCCGTATTTGTAGCCCAGGTCAACTACCACATGGAGGTACCGATCCAGCTCCTCCCTCCTGCCAGGGGAGGCCGAGCAAATGATGTCCCTCATCATGCCAAAAGCTAAGGTAAACTCAGTAACTGAGAGCTTCCTATCTAATCTGGAGTCCTTAGCTTTGAGGACCACTGATACGTCCCCCCAAGTATAGGCTTTATTCTCTGCCAGCTCATGAATTGAGATCAGCAAGGAAGCCAAATTGACGTCCTTTCCCTCTAAAATGTCCTTCCTGATGTTTGCTGACACCATATGAGATGGGAACACTATCGGTGCAGCTCCGGGGATACCTGCAGGAGGGCTCACAACTGGTAGGGACGCTGGTACAGGCGGAGAGACAGAGGGTTGGGTCTCGAGGAGGGCTACTCGGCCCTGCAGATCTGTCATCGAGGTCGTGATAGATGACACCAGGGTGTGGAGCTGGGAGATAGAAGAGGCGATGGAGCCTAAGGAGGCCTGCTGAGTAGAAGCCTCCACCGCCGCGGGAGGAGGAAACAGGAGCCGGAAAAGCTCTGCCTTTCTGGCTGTTGCTGGGAAGGGGACACCCCTGCGTCTTAGCTCGGCTGTTAGCCTGGGAATGGTCCAAGCTCTGAAGGCCCTTTGGCTGCCATTCTCTGAACCGGATGGAGACAATGGAGCCGTGAGGTCCTCGCTGCCGGCCTGGGACATGGTGGCGGAAATTGGGTCTGACGAGGCCACAAGCCCTCTGATGCGATTCTTTCTCCTAATACGGACCTATAAGGGGTGAGATGGATTACAACTGGTTGGAGACTCCTAAAGAAATACCTGTTTCAAAGAAGGCAGCTTTGCTGAAGGGTATTTCCCGCTAGATGATAATGCTTACCTAAGAAGGCACCGTCTGACCAGGTGCAGGCTGGACCTACTGAACTCGACTGACCTGAGGAGATGAAGGTGAAGTTTGTTTGAGACTCCCACCTGACGAAGGCTAGCTAACAGTGGAAGTGAGACGTCACACACGAGATAAACGACACCAAGGAAGGAAATAAATTTTCCTCTTTCCCACCCCCCTGAATCGCCCACCCCCCCCCCCTTTTTTTTTTTTTTTTTCTTTTTTTTCCTTCCCCTCCTTTTTTTTTTTTTTTTTTTTAGTGAAATGAGGCTGATGAGCAAGGCCCCCCGATAAGAATCCAACGTTGAAAAACCAACTGGACTAGAAGCGGGAAGTAACACGTGACCGTGAAATGAGTGAATCTGCCATGACAGAGATCCGAATCGCCATGCCACAACCTTGCGACCGAGCACGAAGCGGAACCTGGAGCATGTACTGAAATGAGGCCATTCCTGGGGCACGCCGGAACGAATTTGGTCCATGAACATGACTATTCGTACCGGAACGTGATAGGTGAGATGAAATGAAAACCCATGACAAAGACTGGAATCAGACGACGAGCCCAAGCACCTAACAAATGAATCCCGTCTTTGGAGCATGTACTGAAATGAGGCGTAGCAGCTGGGCACACCGGAACGAATTGGTGCATCAAATAAATGCAACGAGATTCGAATCGGAGTGTAATAAGTGACAGAAATGATATCCCATGACAGAGACAAGATTCAACGACTGGACTGATGGTAGCAAATAATGAATCCGTCTCTGGCGCATGTACTGAAATGAGGCGTAGCAGCTGGGCACGCCAGAACGAATCGGTGCATAGTAACATGCGACAGGATTCGAATTGGAGTGTAATAAGTGACAGAAATGATATCCCATGACAGAGACAAGATTCAACGAGTGGACCGATGGTAGCAAAAATGAATCCGTCTCTGGCGCATGTACTGAAATGAGGCCATTCCTGGGGCACGCCGAGACGAATTGGTCCATGAACATGACTATTCGTACCGGAACGTGATAGGTGAAATGAAATGAAACCCATGACAAAGACTGGAATCAGAAGACGAGCCCATGCACCTAACAAATGAATCCCGTCTTTGGAGCATGTACTGAAATGAGGCGTAGCAGCTGGGCGCACCAGGACGAATCGGTGCATAGAGGAATGCGACAGGATTCGAATTGGAGCGTAATAAATGACAGAAATGATATGCCATGACAAAGACAAGAATCAGGGACCGAGCGTGAACCTGCAAGTGATTCCGTCACTGGAGCATGTACAGAAATGAGGCCGAACCCTGGGGCACTTCAAAGCGAATCGGTGCACCAGCGGTGCGACAGGATTCGCGACGGAGCGCGACTAGTGACAGAAATGATATTGGAGCAGCAGAAATGACTGGGACTGAAATGTTTGAACGAGGTGAAATGAGACACATAACATAATTGCAAGAAATGAAGAGACACATTCGAACTGGAGCAGAGCAGCGACACGTGCGGACTGATTGCCTTGTCGTAACAAGCAGTCGGCTGTGGGTCGAACGATTCGACCGCTACAATAGAAATGCACGGCAGTCGAACGGTTTCGAATGCCGTAGCTGCGAATGAATCGCCTGTCGTGGCGTAATCGAACGTGTCGAATGATGACAACGCCTACGTCGAAGTAGCATACAGTGACAAGTGTACGAGGCCACCGAAACATTTGATATGACAGAACCGAGCGGCTTGTGCGTACAAGCAAAATAATGGTACATCGAAAACGTAATAAAAGAGGGTGCCGAAGCCCTACCTGCGACAGCCGGCCCGAGCGACAAATTCGATGGGTACAGCGACGACGAACCTACGGACGCTTGATGGACGAGACGGGATTGTCGAATTGAAGACGAACGCGGGAACCGCCGAACAGGCTCGCTGCGTCTGATCTGGATAGTCGGCCCTTGATATCTGACGTGTCAGATATCGCGCACCGGAACCGACAAGGAAGATGGGCGGACGGCAGGTTATATACACCACCGGGCTCCTCCCATAATTTCAGGCCACCATACTGGCCTTTCTATATATATATATATATATATATATATTGTGTGTAAATGGGATAAGCCTAAAGTGTTCCTAAGCTCAAGAACAGAAATGTAATATAATGCAGCTTGCCAGTCCTTAGATGTGCTGACTGCATTTGTTTTTTGTTTTTTTTTCCTTTATTTTCACTTGGTGGTCTGGTCAGTAACACACTTCTTGTCCTAGAGCAATAACAATCATCCATCCTTCTGTTTCTGAAGAAGGGACTACAAAATCCCCCCCCATCTCTTGCTGTCTGTAATTGAGTTCAATGTGGTTTTGTAGCCCTCAGAGAACAATGAAACTGATAAGAATCAGCATGGGCAGTGAGCACAGGAAGTTATCAGCTCACAAAGTTTCTAGCAAGTTAAGTTTTTAAATAGATATAGCAATCATTTTCAATTATTTATTTAACAGGCCAAAAGGGAGCAAATAAGAGAAGTTCATTATTAGGGGTTACATATAGTTTAAAAGTGGAACTTCACTCTCTGTCAGCATTGACTATTTTTAATCCTTATGTTGCTAGCATGAACAAACAGATAGGAAAGTATGTCATATTTACATATTTAAAAATTGTTTTGCCCATTTCTCCAGTTATCTTCTGGTTTTCAGGCCTAGGCAAATGATGTCATACCTTCCAGGAATCTTCAGGAGGGGAGGAGGTGTTTTCTGAGCTAAGCATACTCTCCTGCATGCATGCTTAAGCTAAATGTAGATGGATTATAGGAAGTAAATGATACATGAAGCATCTGCCCTTACTCAAGATGGCCATAGCCAAAAAAAAGGGGGTGTTTTTCAAAGTGATTTCTAAGTAAAATAAAGCATGGAGACATGGATGGATGGCTGAGAGTGCTCTGAATATTAAAAATAAATTAAATTTCATTTTTGGTTTGTGGTGCTCAGATGCAGTGTAGTTCCACTTTAAAATGAAAAAGTGCAGAAGTAAAACTTTATGTTTCCCAAAAGGGTTAAGAATAGTGATGGCCGAACGGTTCGCCCGGCGGTCGTTTCGCGGCGAATTTCCGACATTCGCGGTCCGCACGTTCGAACGCCTTTTTCCGTCGTTCGCCGCGGCGGACTTACGTGTTTAATGTATACAAGAACTTTAACCTTTGGTGACACGTTTATCATGTGATACAGGACAGCCAATTGAGACATGACAGCACATGGACACTTGTACATTCCCCCTAACCTATAAATACACCCGATCCGGTGGCCATTTTACATTCTTTCTTCTGTTAAGATAGGGACAGGTTCCTGTGTGGAGTAGGGAGAGATAAACCACTAGCTATTTGGTACACAAAAGTTCTTTTCAGGACTGGTATAGGTGTTAGGTGTTGATAGGTTTGCTGTGCTGCTGATTCTTGCAGCAGCCTGAGTGTCTTTTGTTAGTTTAGAGAAAGGGAAAGGACGGTGTATGCTACAGGGACAGCCAGATTAGTCTTTCATCATCATCATCATCATCATCATCATTAGCTGTTACTATCAAGGTCCACAAAAGAGCTGTTCCAGTAACCACTAATCGTTCTCTTTTTTTGCCAATTTGTATAGGGACAGGAAGGAAGCAGTGTTGTCAGGCAGTGAGGGTAATTTTAAAGACTTGCTGTTATTATTAGTTCCACAAAGGTTCTTTTCAGGACTGGTATCAGTGGTACAGTAATAGGCTTGTACATGTATAATATTCTTTCTTCCAAATATAGAAAGGATATTATACTTGACTGCTGCCCTTCTGCTGCAGTCTGCTAAACATTCACAACTCACTTGTTCCACAAAAGTTCTTATAAGGACTGGTAACTTGGTATAGGGTGCTACGGTACATAGGCTTGAGTGCGGTACAGTCTGCTGTTCTGTAAGGACCGCTATCGGTCCACAATAGATAGGGTTGACGTGCACCACTGCTGACCGCTGCCCTATACTGCAGCAGTCCTTCAGCGGTATAGGGACTGACGTACAGTCTGCTAATCACTAACACACAACCTGCTTGTTCCACAAAAGTTCTTATAAGGACTGGTAACTTGGTATAGGGTGCTACGGTACATAGGCTTGAGTGCGGTACAGTCTGCTGTTCTGTAAGGACCGCTATCGGTCCACAATAGATAGGGTTGACGTGCACCACTGCTGACCGCTGCCCTATACTGCAGCAGTCCTTCAGCGGTATAGGGACTGACGTACAGTCTGCTAAACACTAATACACAACCTGCTTGGTCCACAAAAGTTCTTATAAGGACTGGTAACTTGGTATAGGGTGCTACGGTACATAGGCTTGAGTGCGGTACAGTCTGCTGTTCTGTAAGGACCGCTATCGGTCCACAATAGATAGGGTTGACGTGCACCACTGCTGACCGCTGCCCTATACTGCAGCAGTCCTTCAGCGGTATAGGGACTGACGTACAGTCTGCTAAACACTAATACACAACCTGCTTGGTCCACAAAAGTTCTTATAAGGACTGGTAACTTGGTATAGGGTGCTACGGTACATAGGCTTGAGTGCGGTACAGTCTGCTGTTCTGTAAGGACCGCTATCGGTCCACAATAGATAGGGTTGACGTGCACCACTGCTGACCGCTGCCCTATACTGCAGCAGTCCTTCAGCGGTATAGGGACTGACGTACAGTCTGCTAATCACTAACACACAACCTGCTTGTTCCACAAAAGTTCTTATAAGGACTGGTAACTTGGTATAGGGTGCTACGGTACATAGGCTTGAGTGCGGTACAGTCTGCTGTTCTGTAAGGACCGCTATCGGTCCACAATAGATAGGGTTGACGTGCACCACTGCTGACCGCTGCCCTATACTGCAGCAGTCCTTCAGCGGTATAGGGACTGACGTACAGTCTGCTAAACACTAATACACAACCTGCTTGGTCCACAAAAGTTCTTATAAGGACTGGTAACTTGGTATAGGGTGCTACGGTACATAGGCTTGAGTGCGGTACAGTCTGCTGTTCTGTAAGGACCGCTATCGGTCCACAATAGATAGGGTTGACGTGCACCACTGCTGACCGCTGCCCTATACTGCAGCAGTCCTTCAGCGGTATAGGGACTGACGTACAGTCTGCTAAACACTAATACACAACCTGCTTGGTCCACAAAAGTTCTTATAAGGACTGGTAACTTGGTATAGGGTGCTACGGTACATAGGCTTGAGTGCGGTACAGTCTGCTGTTCTGTAAGGACCGCTATCGGTCCACAATAGATAGGGTTGACGTGCACCACTGCTGACCGCTCACCTATACTGCAGCAGTCCTTCAGCGGTATAGGGACTGACGTACAGTCTGCTAATCACTAACACACAACCTGCTTGTTCCACAAAAGTTCTTATAAGGACTGGTAACTTGGTATAGGGTGCTACGGTACATAGGCTTGAGTGCGGTACAGTCTGCTGTTCTGTAAGGACCGCTATCGGTCCACAATAGATAGGGTTGACGTGCACCACTGCTGACCGCTGCCCTATACTGCAGCAGTCCTTCAGCGGTATAGGGACTGACGTACAGTCTGCTAAACACTAATACACAACCTGCTTGGTCCACAAAAGTTCTTATAAGGACTGGTAACTTGGTATAGGGTGCTACGGTACATAGGCTTGAGTGCGATACAGTCTGCTGTTCTGTAAGGACCGCTATCGGTCCACAATAGATAGGGTTGACGTGCACCACTGCTGACCGCTGCCCTATACTGCAGCAGTCCTTCAGCGGTATAGGGACTGACGTACAGTCTGCTAAACACTAATACACAACCTGCTTGGTCCACAAAAGTTCTTATAAGGACTGGTAACTTGGTATAGGGTGCTACGGTACATAGGCTTGAGTGCGATACAGTCTGCTGTTCTGTAAGGACCGCTATCGGTCCACAATAGATAGGGTTGACGTGCACCACTGCTGACCGCTCACCTATACTGCAGCAGTCCTTCAGCGGTATAGGGACTGACGTACAGTCTGCTAAACACTAATACACAACCTGCTTGGTCCACAAAAGTTCTTATAAGGACTGGTAACTTGGTATAGGGTGCTACGGTACATAGGCTTGAGTGCGGTACAGTCTGCTGTTCTGTAAGGACCGCTATAGGTCCACAATAGATAGGGTTGACGTGCACCACTGCTGACCGCTCACCTATACTGCAGCAGTCCTTCAGCGGTATAGGGACTAAGAGTTTTGTCACAGGGTCATTTAAAAAATGACATGCAGAGGAAGAGGCAGGCCCTTCCGCAGGGGTGGTAGGGGTAGGGCAGGAGCAACAGGCTTGAGCCAAAGTGGGAAGTTGCAGAAGGTGCGTTCAATTACTTTAAAGGATGCACCAGACTTGGTTGAGTGGCTCGCTCAGCCTTACTCTTCTGCACCCTCCTCATCCTCTCGATCTGCACCCTCTTCTTCACTCTCTGCTATGTGCACCCCCAAAGACACTACCACCAACAACACGACCACCACCACCACCACCACATACCTTCCGCTTGAGTCACTGGAATTATTTTCCGATCCATATCAAGAGGACATTTCTGATGCGCAGCCACTCTTGGTATTGGATCAGGAAGAGGAGGTAGCAACAAGCGCTACTCAGCAGTCTGACGCCAGTACCCAGATCAGCCCAAGGAGGAGGTTGGTCCCCGGTGTTGCTGCCTACTCCGAGATCTCTACTTATAGCGGTGGGGAAGGTGACGTTGATGATGACGTGTCTAGTGATGTCACGTGGGTGCCCACAAGAGAGGAAGAGGAGGGGAGTTCAGAGGGAGATATGGACCAGCAGATAGGGAGGAGAAGCAGCAATGACTTACATTGCACAGCAGGGACAAAGCAGACTGCAAATGTATCAGGAGCGAGTCATCGACCATGTACGGTCACATCTGGCGCTCCCAGGACACCGGCACATGGCTCCGCAGTGTGGGCTTTTTTTAACGTGTCCGCTGCTGACAATAGCGTTGCCATCTGCAATCTTTGCAGTCAACGCGTTAGTCGCGGTAAGCCCAATACTCACCTAGGGACGACCGCCTTAAGAAGGCACATGAGCAGCCATCACCGAGCCCAGTGGGAGCAACGGAACACACAAAGCCACACTGCAGGCTCTCACCGTCCAGCCTCGTCTTCTACTTCTCCTTCTCCTCTCTCCTCACAATTGTCCTCCACTCCACCTTCCATCACGCCAAGCTCACATTTTTCTGCAAAAAGGCAGGCTTCCGTGGGCCTAATGTTTGAGCGTAAAAAAATGATGATGCCGGATAACCCTCTTGCCCAACGGTTGGCGGCTGGCTTGTCAGAACTCATAGCCCGCCAACTACTGCCATATAAACTGGTGGACTCGGAGGCCTTTCGCAAATTTGTGGCCATTGGAACACCACAATGGAAGGTCCCAGGAAGGAAGTATTTCTCAGAGAAGGGCATCCCAGAGCTATATGGCCATGTTCAGCGGCAAGTGAATGTATCTCTGGCACACAGTGTCGGTGCCAAGATACATCTGACCACAGACACGTGGTCTAGCAAACACGGGCAGGGAAGGTATATCAGTTTTACTGCCCACTGGGTGAACCTTCTGACGGCCGTCAAGCATGTAACCCGTGGCACCCGTGTAGATTTGGTTTTACCGCCACGGATTGCATGCAGGCCTGACTCTTCTTCTCCTCCTCCTACTCCATCCTCCTCCCTCTCCTCCTCAGCTGCCTCCTCCTTTTCCGCTGCTAGCGTCTCTTCCACTGCACCGCCCAAGCTCCCCAGAACCTATTCCACATGCCAGGTGAGACGTTGCCATGCCGTGCTGCGTCTGTTGTGCCTGGAAGCAAAGAGCCACACTGGCCCGGCACTCCTTTCAGCTTTGCGTTCACAGGCAGATGAGTGGCTAACACCGCTCAATTTGACAGTTGGTAAAGTGGTGTGTGACAACGGTGCCAATCTGCTTAGCGCATTGAAACAGGGCAAAATCACGCACGTGCCGTGCATGGCACACGTCTTAAACTTGGTCGTGCAGCGATTCCTTGTCAAATACCCTGGGGTCCAGGACATCTTGCGGCAGGCAAGGAAAATCTCGGCCCATTTCAGAAGATCTTACACGGCCATGGCTCGCCTTGCTGACATTCAGCGGCGACACCATCTGCCGGTCAGACGTCTTATTTGCGATTGCCCGACGCGATGGAACTCAACCTTCTATATGCTTGATAGGCTGCTCCAGCAGAAACGTGCAGTTAACGTCTACCTGTATGAACTCTGCGAAAGAAACGGTTCTGGGGAGCTGGGTTTTTTTTCACCGCGCCAGTGGCTGCTCATGCGCGACACATGCAGACTTCTGCGGCCATTTGAGGAGATCACCAAACTGGTCAGTCGCAGCCATGGCGCCATCAGTGACATGGTACCTTATGCCTTCTTTCTGGAGCGTGCATTGCGTCGTGTCATTGATCAGGCTGTGGAGGAGCAGGAGCGGGAAGATGAGGAAGTCGCAATGCTGGATGAATTCCCAGGGGGGGCTACTCTATCTGAGACAAGTCAACAACAGGAGTCTGATGAGGAGTCAGAGGAGGATGGTGCCGGGGCGGATGAGCAGGAGCAAGAAGAGCATGCTTTAAACCTTTCTGGGATCCCTGTTGTGCGAGGATGGGGAGAGGAGAATGAAGAGGACGACATTATCCTGGATGATGAGCAGGAGCCAGGCCACCACACCGCTTCCACTTTAGTGCAAATGGGGGCCTTCATGCTCCAGTGTTTTAATAGGGACCCCCGTATAAAAAGCATGAGGGTCAAGGACCAGTACTGGGTGGCAACGTACTTAGACCCCCGGTACAAACACAAAATGGCGGAAATGTTACCGCCGTCGCAGAGGGCTGTCAGAATGCAGCACTTCCAGGCCTTGCTTCGAGAAATGCTGCATTCTGCTTTTGCGTGCGCTGGCAGAGGAGCAATTCCCACTCCCAGAGAAGGATTTGCGGGTACCAATCCAACAGCGCCTGCAAGAAGAGGCCGGTTTGAAGATGTGTTGGTGACTTCGGATATGAGGTCATTCTTTCAGCCGACCCATCGACAGGTGTCATCCGGATCCAGCATCAGGGAACGCCTAGACCGTCAGGTGTCCGACTACATTGGGTTAACGGCCGATGTGGACGCTCTGAGGAGTGATGAACCCCTAGACTACTGGGTGGGCAGGCTTGACCTCTGGCCAGAGCTTGCCCAATTTGCAATCGAACTGTTGGCTTGCCCCTCATCCAGTGTCCTGTCCGAAAGGACGTTCAGCGCAGCAGGGGGGATTGTGACCGATAAGCGTACTCGCCTAGCTCACCACAGTGTTAACTACCTCACATTTCTAAAAATGAATGAGGCATGGATCTCGGAGGAATTCAACACATGTGACCAGTAGACCATGTATATGTCTATAAACTATTTTTTTAATCAAGCACACAGACCTTCTTAATTCATTTGGCTCACTTCCTTGACCCAAAAAAGCACACCGTACTATATGCCCCTACCCTCCTCTTTGAAGAGGTTGAGCGGTGTCATATTTCTACTGGGGCTGCTTATGATATCCCTGTGCTGTGCTGACTTCCTCCTGGGGGTTCTTATTATGAAGGGATCACACTATCCCTGTGCTGTGCTGACTTCCTCCTGGGGGTTCTTATTATGAGGGGATCACACCATCCCTGTGCTGTGCTGACTTCCTCCTGGGGCTGCTTACGGTGCTGCTGTCAGTGCTGTATGTCACGGTGCTGCTGTCAGCGCTGTATGTCACGGTGCTGCTGTCAGCGCTGTATGTCACGGTGCTGCTGTCAGCGCTGTATGTCACGGTGCTGCTGTCAGCGCTGTATGTCACGGTGCTGCTGTCAGCGCTGTATGTCACGGTGCTGCTGTCAGCGCTGTATGTCACGGTGCTGCTGTCAGCGCTGTATGTCACGGTGCTGCTGTCAGCGCTGTATGTCACGGTGCTGCTGTCAGCGCTGTATGTCACGGTGCTGCTGTCAGCGCTGTATGTCACGGTGCTGCTGTCAGCGCTGTATGTCACGGTGCTGCTGTCAGCGCTGTATGTCACGGTGCTGCTGTCAGTGCTCTGTATTACGGTGCTGCTGTCAGATGCCTCTATCACGGTGCATGTGTCATTCCGGTATGTCACGCTGCTGGTGATCATCTCCTGCACCCTCTTCTTTGCCTACCCTGGTCCCTGACCTTCCCTCTCCTCCATTGCCTTCATTAACTCCATAGTCCTGAATTGTTAGAACAATTTCCCAAATAAAATAAAAATGCTTGTAGTTATCGATCCCAAATTCACCTCATACATGTATTATGTCATTGTCCAGATGGTGGGACTACGTTTTACCCCCTAATAATTACCACGTGGCCGCAAATTCGACATGAAGGTTTGCAAAGTTCGCCTCCCATTGAAGTCAATGGGGCCCGCGGCGAACGGTCGGTTTCGCGAACGTTTGGGTCCGTTCGCATTTCGCGTTCGCGAAACGTCCCGTCGGAAGTTCGTCCATCACTAGTTAAGAACACTTACAAAAGGGTGGATAGGTATCACATCATATTAGTAATATGGCAGGTGGTCCTGTGTTCTGGTAGTCCCAAGGAGTCTCAGTGATATCCATAGGTGTGATTCTATGGCAGCATGGAAGCGGAAACCAGCTTGGAAAGCAAACTGAAAGTGATGTTATCAACATGCGACATGTTTCGTAACAGCTGATTGGTTCCTTCTTCAAGCAATGACTAAAGGTTACTAGAAGCAGAGCTTCTTATGGTCTGTGCGTGGGCTTTGGGCTGGACTATGTGCGGACATGAGCAGGACAAAGGGAAGTACTGAGCTAATAAAATGACATAATGAAAATAAAAAAACAGCATACTGGGGACACAAAATGGAAAGATAAAAAACAGAAGACTGACATACACGGCAAACTGATGCAAAGACATAATGCAAAAACAGCAAGAGTGATGCGCAACACAATTAGCTAATATCACTGCATGCAGATGGAGCATGACAGGTTGATGGCACGTCACCCACTGTGTATGTATACATCAACAATAAACACTAAAATGGTGAACAATATACATCAATGGATCTATGGTATATCATATTGAGTATATATGATGAGGAGGGGAATCATTAAAAAATATTGTGAAAGGGAAACTATATAAAAAGGCAATATATGAATATATATATATATATATATATATATATATATATATATATATATATATGGGGCGTGGCTTGGTGTCCGAGGAAGATGGACGCACGCTGCTAGAGCTCTCTCTCCCGGAGGTCCTGCGCTCACTCTTTCGGATACCCGCACTACGACAACTATGGGGAGCACAACGCAAAACCCCTCCGGCTTAACTCCCCGCTCTTCTAGGGGCCCGGACGCACACACCAGCCCGCAAATCCCGGAGATTTTCCGGGCGCGGCCTAGAGGCCCGGCGCCTGACACGCATGGAGCTCACCGCGAGCCCTCTCCGCATGGCAGAGGCGCCCTCCGATCCAGAAGCCGCAGTCCGCAGGATCACTCCCTGGATCCACCACCCTCACAGGCTCTCAGCTTAGCAGACCTACGGGCCATGACAGCGGACATCAAAGGGGCCCTGGCAGCCGCAGTTTCGGAATTACGCGCCGATTTTCAATCCATGGTATTAAGGGTAGAAGACATTGAGGAGACGCAGACCCGCCATGATACCACTCTCTGCCACGTTCAGCAAGTCACCGAATCCCACGCGATCCACCTCAGGGACGTCAATCGCCACCTGGAAGACCTCGACAACCGGGGACGAAGACATAATGTGCGGGTAAGAGGTCTTCCAGAATCAATTGAGCCCACACAACTTTCTCACTCTGTTACGGCCATCTTTAATGGCCTTTTGGAAAGGCCCCCTGACACTCCTATTGTGCTGGAGCGCATACACAGGGCCCTGAGACCTAGGGGAAGGGACACAGACCCCCCTAGGGATGTCATATGCTGTGTTGCTGACTACCTCCTAAAGGAAGAAATAATGAGAAAGGCCAGAAACGGGGGTAGGATACACCATCAAGGTGCTGAGATTAAACTGTTTCAAGATTTGTCAGCAATTACCTTGCAGAGAAGGAGGGAATTGAAACCCATACTAGACATACTAAGAGCCCGCGCAATCCCATACAGATGGAAGTTCCCTCTTTGCCTGTCTGTTACACATGATGGCCATACGGTGAATCTCAGGGTCCCTGAGGACTTAGAACATTTTTGCCACACTCTCAACTTGCCACCTATGGAAGTTCCAGACTGGTATAGCGACTTCCGCCTTCCCTTGCTCCGCAGAGTTGACTCCATGGATGGAATAGCTGAAGCTGGCAACTTCAACATCGGCAGGCGCAGGAGAGCTCACCCCCTTGCCTCTCCCCCGAGGGCCCGGGGCAACCTACGCAATCACAGCCCCACCGCTTCTCCCGACCATAGAAAACCGAGGCGCTCATGAAGGTCCTTCTACTGCCGTCCCTGTATTTTGGATCACAGTAAGCTGCACTTGGTGCAACGTTGCCGTCACCACCTAAACCACGTTCACACTGGTTCCCACTTTGTTTTTCTGTTACCTTGATGTCGTCCACACCTAACTACCTTCCCCTGCTAACACCCTGAAAGGGGGATCCTCCTGTTATTAGAGTTTGACAGTGACATGTTACCCGCTGCCCAATAGATACCGGTTATTGTGACACTCTACTCTTCTGCCTCTGCCTCAATCCTGGGCCCACGCCCTTGCTCCATGCCTGCAGAACTTATGTCCCCAATCTACCACCATAGCTGATGTGAACAACTTCATACCCCAGCTGTGCACAATTTTACTTTGAGTGTTCTGCCATCCTTCACTGCACTCCCTTGTCTAGCTTAATTTTTATAGCTATTTTTGTGCATCTTTGTGTTCTTTTATATTTTTTCTTTTTTTTTTTTTTTTTTTTTTTTTACCAGCACCGGCTTGCCTCATGGGACATACGTCACGGGTGAAGGTATTGTACTCCTGCTCTGAATTGTGCCTCTCCCATTTCTCTAGCTCTGCTTAGTCCTATAACCGGCAGCCTTAATAACAATGCGTTATAATATATGTACTGTTACTTAACCCATTTTGTCAGCTGGATCCCCTCTCTAGCATTATTGGACGGATCGTTGGACTTTTCCTGGCCAATGCTATTGCTACTAAGCTTACTACCTTCATGTCTAGGTGGACGATCAGGATCTGTCCTACCATTGTTTTAGAATGTTTTATTACGTTTTGTTTTGTGTGGCGGAATAATTGCTTACATGATGATCCCATAGTTTTCTTTTTCATGTTTTGCTTATGTAATACAGATCCGAAACGGTTCTCTATAGTTCTTTGCTAAAATGTTTAGGTTTCAGATTCAGATGTTATTACTGTATGTATAGACTGTGTTAAAGTCACTGCCCTGGGGTTATGTAGTCATTCTATGGGGGTCCTTTCTAACCCTTCCCCCAATTATACGCAATCCTTGCCGCTCAGCTGAGGTTAATGCTGCCCCACACCCCCCTTTACATTGGTCACCCTGGGTCCCCCTGATTTACCCTTGCTTTCACCAATTGACCCCTGTCCATTTTCACACCGTAAGCTCGGCTTCCTTTAATGTCACGATCCCCTCCCCCTGCATACACGCGGATGCGCTGATGCTTCCATTATTTCGCCCTGCCTCCCTGTCCATCCATCCACTCCCCATCCGTTAATCTTCAGGCGCCTGCTTGGCGGGTATCCCCCACAACCCCTTCTCTTGACCTCAAGGGACATAGAGTTCACTCTCATCCTCGCTCGACCACCAATCACCCTCCACCACAGGAATCTCTGTGAGATATCCCTGACCTACACTGGTTCTGTGTTTTGTCAGGTAGGTTCTAATTAGACCTCCTGACCCCAGTACTCACCTCGCCTCAATCCATCCTCTCCCTCTCTCCCCCCTCCCCCTCCTCACTTTCTCTTTCTCTACTCACCTGCCTCCATTTTACCTGTTTCCACCGACTTCTTCTGGTAGCCCCCCTCCCCCTCCCCCTTCTGTAATCTCCTTTCCTTCCTTACCCCTTCTCCCGCTGCTCCGTTTGTGTCTCCGCCACTCGTCGTCTACGCTTCTTTAACCCCAACTACGTCCTCATCATCATGCACCCTCGTATCAATCGACGCTCCCCGGACTCTGACTCCCTCAAGATAGTGTCCTTAAACGCAAAAGGTCTAAACACCCCTGAAAAACGCTCCCAACTTTTAACTCTTATGAAAGCTATGAAAGCGGATGTTGTCTTCGTCCAAGAGACACATTTCTGCTCTCAAACGGTTCCCAAATTTTCTAACTACCATTACCCAACCGGATACCACTCTACCAACCCAAACTCTAAAACAAAAGGTGTTTCCATTTTAGTCTCTAAAAAGACCCCTCTTCAGATTACAGATACGGTGATTGATGACCAAGGCAGATATGTCTTCCTTAGAGGTTCGGTACACAACAAACCTATCACATTAGCCAGCGTATACAGCCCCAACACGGCACAAGTACCCTTCTTTAGGTCGATTACGAATCAACTGGCGACGTTTCAATCGGGTATGTTGATCCTAGGGGGTGATTTTAATGTCCCCTTGAATCCTCAATTGGACACTTCTACGGGTTCCTCCCGCCTCCCCTATAGAGCCCTCAGGCAAATCAAACTCTCTCTCCAATCCCTTCTCTTACACGACTCCTGGAGAACCCTCCATCCTACAGAAAGGGATTTTACATTTTATTCCAATCCCCATGACAGATATTCTAGAATTGACTATATTTTCTTGACTCAGACTGATCTCCCGTTTCTCACACATGCAACTATTGAACCCATGGTTCTCTCGGACCATCACCCCACGTCGATCACTTTGACCTTCCCTGTACCGCACGAACGAACACCCGTCTGGAGATTAGATCCGAACATCTTAACTGATATTACACGAGCCTCACAGATCCGACAATGTCTCAACGACTATTTCACAGAAAACAACACACAAGACACTTCCTTTATTACTCAGTGGGCCGCACATAAAAGTGTAATACGCGGGAAAATGATGTCTATTGCTGCCCAACTTAATAGGGAACGAAAACGCCATTTATCTGACCTTTATTCGAAACTTAAAAATCTCGAAACTGCACACAAACGTACGTTGGCCGAGCAGACCCTCCAAGAATTACAAAACGTTCGCTTCTCCATTCAAGAGGAGCTTGGAAAATCCATTAAGAAAAAATATATGCTTTCCCAAAAACTCTTTTATGAGTTCGGCAACAAGAGTGGCCATCTTTTGGCCCGAGCCTTGCGAGTCAAACAGTCAAAAAATAACGTACACTCTTTGCATACCTCCTCGGGCAAAACACTCACCTCTAACGCGGACATAGCTAAAGAGTTTGAAAACTTCTACTTTAATCTCTATAATCTTGAACGTTCTGACACCTCCCCATCCGCCGCTCTTTCCAGGCAACTGTCGATAAAACATTTTCTGGATGAATTTTGCCCGTCCATTCAAAACCCCGACACTATCTCTGACCTGGATAGTCCTATCACTTCCCTCGAATGGGCTAAAGCCCTTAAGCAGACGAAATCCGGCAAAAGTCCGGGCCCGGACAGACTGCCCGCGGTCTATTATAAGACCTTTTCAGACGTCCTACAAGACCCCTTTAGGAGGGCCTTTAACTCTATTTCCGACGCCACACCCCTTCACCAAGACTTGCTAGAGGCTCACATTGTAGTCATTCCGAAAGGAGACAAGGACCCAACTAAGACTGAAAACTATCGACCCATATCGCTACTCAATGCCGACCTGAAACTATTTTCAAAGATCATAGCCAACAGACTCCTCCCACTCATCCCTACATTGATTTCCCCTGACCAAGTAGGATTCATACCGGGCCGTGAGGCACGGGACAATACGACCAAAGCTATCAACCTGCACCACTTAATGAATACCACTGGACAGAAGGGCTTCTTTCTGTCACTCGACGCGGAGAAGGCATTCGATAGGGTTGCATGGGATTACATGCAATCTGTTCTACAATCCATTGGTCTGGGACCCCGATTGTTACGCTTCATTAATGCCTTGTACGTTTCCCCTAGAGCGAAAATAAGAGTAAACAATACCCTATCGAGTGCCTTCTCCATCCGAAACGGGACCAGACAGGGTTGCCCTCTGTCCCCTATCCTCTACGTCCTCACTCTAGAACCATTTTTGAATCACTTGAGACGAAACCAAGATATCACTGGAATTCGATCCAAACTAAAAGAATACAAAATTGCCGCATATGCGGACGATATCTTGTTGTTTCTGACCAACCCCCTGATCACGCTTCCATCCATCTTGAAATCGTTTGAGCTATTCAATAGGTTATCCAACCTAAAGATTAATTTTAACAAATCCTACGCCCTAAACATATCCCTTCCCAGCACCACGACAGACCAGTGTAAACGTAACTTCCCCTTCAATTGGACAGACGATGCTATTACTTACCTGGGCGTACAGATTACAAAAAACCTGAACGACCTCTACAGCAAAAACTATATACCTACTTTACATAAGATCATAAGCGACCTAAAACTATGGGATAAGCCCATTTTCTCTTGGTTTGGCAGAGCATCCATTTTAAAAATGAATGTTCTCCCTCGCATGTTGTACCTTTTACAGGCAGTTCCAATAAAACTCCCCCCAGCCTTCTTCAAATCATACAGACAGACCTGCTCAAAATTTCTCTGGGGTACACATAGACCAAGAATTAGTTATCTTCAACTCTCCCTACCCAAGAGTAAAGGTGGTATAGGCCTCCCAGATATTTCCAGTTATTACAAAGCTACCCACTTGATGAGGATAATTGACTGGAACATTCACTCACCGTATAAAGACTGGGTCGACTTAGAAGCATCTTTCGTAGACTCTCCCCTCCGCTCCCTACCCTGGATCCAACGCAGACACGTTTCCCCCGCAATCAAGTCCCATCCACTCATTGCCCCGACTTTACTCTGCTTCCTTACTGCCTGTACTAAGGATGATATCTCATCCGTACCCGGTCCTCTGACCCCTCTCAAGATGAACCCGGACTTTCCCCCGGGTATGCACGGATCCTTTCTCCTTAAGCACTGGTCACGGATACCACTACAGATATCATCATTCTACAAAAATGGACGTTTCCTAACAGCTCAACAATTGGCCGCGGACATGAAAATGCCTCCTATCCCCATGTGGACCTTCCAACAGATTCGACATTACCTTCATTGTAGTAACAAACAAAAGGTCTGTAACAGACCTCTGACCCCCTTTGAAAAACTATGTTCTTCCACCACACCTCTGACACACCTCATATCCTTAACTCACTCTCTTCTATACCAAGGATACATCCCCGGGGATTCTTTGGCTTGCAAGGCCTGGGAGAAAGACCTTAATCTCTCCATCTCTAGTGAAGATTGGGAAAACATTTTTCTCCGTATTCATAAAGGCACTCTAAATGTATCCACTCAGGAAAATGGGTTCAAACTTCAATGCCGTTGGTACAGAACCCCTGCTCTGATCCACTCCTGGGATGTTCAAGTTTCTGATTTGTGTTGGAGATGCCACAATCAACGTGGCACTCTATTACACCTTTGGTGGCTCTGCTCGGCCATCCAACCTTTTTGGAATACCATACATTCACTTGTTAACAAAATTACAGGTACAACGCTGCCCTTTCAACCATCTCTATATCTCTTGCACCATGATGCTTCCCTTCAAACTTCTTACTGTAAGTCTCTCACTCTTCACTTAATTAGTGCAGCCAAGCAATGCATCCCAATCCATTGGAAGTCTGCTACTGTTCCCTCTGCCAGAGAATGGATCCGGAGAGTAGATAAAATAGCTCAACTGGAGGAACTCATTCACATCAATACTGACACACCGACCAAATATGCCTCGAAATGGGCCCCTTGGCAGCACTTCAGAACCACTGATGACTTCCACCGTCTGACACAACCTTCTACATAACTCACTATAATCTAGTAGGAACTCTCGTAACCTGATATTCCCTAGACCCTTTCTATATGGACCGGTTTCATAATACCTATTGTACCACCACCTTTACCACATAACCCTCCGGAAGTTTCTTTCCCATCAAGCAGGATCTACAGACGGCGAGTGGCGGAGTACCTACTTGTAGCCCCACCTAACAGCCTAACACGCCTACCCACTTGGCTACAGACTCCACTCTCACCCCTACTCCTCCCTGTAACTCTCTTCCCCCCCTATCCTCTCTTTCTCTCCTCCCTTTCCTTCCCCCCCCCCTCCGCAAGCCTTATATAACCCTATCCTCACAAGACGTAAAACCCCTCTCTAATTTTCTATCTATCTATCTAGCTATCTATCGATCTATCTATCTATCTACTACCACCCCCTCCCTAACCTACCTCTCCCCTTTTTTTCTGCTTTTGTCTACCTTGCATCGATGCTCTCACATTAAGCTCATTGTTGAACCCTTTTCCATAATCATTGATAAGGGAGTTGTACCCTTTTTTTCTTTCCTCCTCATGTAATTACTGATCTTTGTCAATATGTCTGGTACCTTGAGCAGATAACCTTATATTGCAGTTATCTATGTTTACAGTGAGATACTTAATATTGTCTGATCGCCTGTACTGTTGGCTTACTCACTGTTATGTTAATCAGTTCTTGGTTGTCATTTTTTCTTCCCTGTATGTTGTTTTTTCGGAAAACAATAAAATCTTTGGAAAAAAAAAAATATATATATGTATATATATATATATATATATAAAATTATCTTTATACATGATGTATATAGCGCCAACAGTTTGCACAATGCTTTACAACAGGGCAGACAGTACACTTACAATACAAATCAATACAGGAGGGTTCAGAGGGCCCTGCTCTTTAGAGCTTACAATCTAGAAGGGAGGGTCAACTAGAACAAAAGGTAATAACTGTGGGGGGTGAGCTGATGGAGAAAATGAAAATACAGTTGTTAGGTGTGGGTAAGGTAGGCTTCTCTGAAGAGAAGAGTTTTTAGGGATTGTCTAACAGCTAATAGAGTAGGAGATAAGCGGACAGATTGGGGTAAGGCATTCCATAGGATTGAAGAGGCTTTGGAAAAGTCCTGGAGGCAAGAATGGGAGGAGGTGATGAGGGAGCTAGAGAGCAGGAGGTCTTGAGAGGAACGAAGAGAAAAAGTAGGTTGGTATTTAGAGACTAGGCTAGTGATGTAACTGGGGACTAAATTGTGGATGGCTTTGTAAGTAGTTGTTACTATTTTGAATTTAATTTGTTGGGTGAGCGGAAGCTAGTGGAGGGATTGACAGAGAGGAGTAGCAGAGCGATTGGTAAGGTGGATGAGTCCGGCAGCAGCATTCATGATGGATTGAAGAGGTGATAGACTGTGTAGAGGTAAGCCAATGAGAAGGGAGTTGCAGCAGTCGAGGCGAGAGATGACCAGCCAGTGAATTAGGAGCTTTGTTGTGTCATTGGTTAGAAACAGGCGTATTTTGGAGCTGTTGCAGAGGTTGAGGCGGCAAGCTTTAGACAGTGATTGGATATGGTGCTTAAAGGAGAGTTCAGAGTCCAGGACTACACCTAGCACCTTGGCATGCAGGGATGGGTTTATAGTTGTGCCATCGATTTTGACAGAGAGATCAGCGGAAGGGAAAGGGGCGTATGGGGGAGGAAAAAATGTAAGTTCGGTTTTGGATAGATTGAGTTTGAAGAAGTGGTGTGACATCCAGACTGATATATCTGATAGTAAATTAGTGATACGTGAGGCGCGATTTGTGTGTAGTCAGCGTAGAGGTGGTATTTGAGCTGACCCAGGGAGGAGGTGTAGATTGAAAATAGTAAAGGTCCAAGAACAGAAACTTGAGGGACCCCAACAGAGAAAGGAAGAGAAGAGAGAAGGAAGTAGAGTTGTAAGAAACACTAAAGGTTTGGTTAGATAAGTAGGAAGAGAAACAACGAAGAGATATGTAATTTATATGTAATTTATATGCACATGAATGAATGAATGAATGAAATACTTGTATAGCGCACAATGCGAACTGAATCGCCTCTAGGCGCTGTGGCGAGTTTGATCATCTGCTAAAAGAGGAAGGTCTTGAGTTTTTCCTAAAAGCCAGGTGATTTTCTTCCAGGCGGATGTTGATTGGTAGAGCATTCCATAGCCAAGGCCCTTGGACAGCGAATCTCAGATCCCCCTTGGATTTATACCGGGCTTTGGGCACGAGGAGGAGGTTTTTGTTGGCTGATCGAAGACTGCGATTTGGTGTGTAATGATTTATTTTCTCCATTAGGTATTGCGGAGCTTCTCTATGCACGCATTTGTGAGTGAGGCAAAGGGTCTTGAACGTGATCCGATTTTTTACTGTTAGCCAATGTAAGCTCCTCAGCGAAGGAGAGATGGATTCCCAGGTTTTTTTTTCCTGTTATCAGCCTTGCCGCCGTGTTTTGGATCAGTTGTAATCGCGCAAGTTGATATTGTGGTAATCCTATGTAAAGCGAGTTTGCGTAGTCCAGTCGTGAATTAATGATTGTTCCAACTACCACTGCTTTGTCATTCTTTGGGATAAAAGGGATGAGTCTGCGAAGCATGCGCAGCAGGTGGTGAGATCCACTGACTACTGCTCCTATTTGCGCATCCATTGACATTTGTGCATCTAAAATAACCCCGAGACTCTTCGCTTTGGTCTTTGGGGAGATAGTCCGCCCAAAGACGGTTGGTGGAGACCAGGAGGTTTTGGTTGCGGGCTTATGATTTGGGTGCAAGATAAGAAGCTCTGTCTTTGATTCGTTCAGCTGGAGGGACCAACTGCACGCAAACAAACGCACATGGGTCAAAAACATGTATGCATACATACACTTATATCTCAAAAATGCATGGAATATTATTGTCCAATATGGGACATGTGTAATAAAATGATAAGCACTAATGGATATGAGACACGCTATATGATATGAGTATGATACATATACATTGTGAGAGAGAAAAAGAAAACAATACTAGAGTAACACAATAATCTCTCAAATTCTCATTTAACCCTCCAGGTGCCAGTACGTCCAAAGAGAAAATCCAGTACAGTTCTCTTAGGCAGAGCTTGCGGAAGCGCTCAGCAGGAGGAAGGTCTCTAGGCATTGCCTCAATAACCCAAACTCTCAAACTATCAAGAGATTTGTTAAGGTACTCGAGGAAATGCCTAAGGACACTATGGGTGCCCAGTCCCTCCGTGATGAAATGGTGATGTTTGCTGAAGCACTTCTGTAGTGGCCTTATATTTCGCTCTCCGTAGAAAAGGCCACAAGGGCATGTCAAGTAGTAAAATACATGGTCGGTTGAACATGTGTGAAAGCCCTTGAGAGGATATGTTTTTCCTTTCACACAGAAATCCTTCAGGCCATGTTTGACAAAACGGCAAGTCTTGCACAAGGGTTTTCAACATTGATACAATCCTGTAATGGCTAAAAAATTTAGACGGGAATGACCTGGAGGTGGTGGTTTATTTCTCAGGTTACTAGGTGCCACCTTACTTTTGATGTTAGACACTTTTCTATAAGCAAATTTAGGCTTATTGGACAGGGTAGAGAGGAGATGCTGGTCTTGTAGGAGCAAAGGCCATTGTCTATGCACAATATTTTCCATCTGTTTGTGACAAGAATGGAATTGGGTGATAAAACATAGTTCGTCCTTATTTATGCCTGTCTGGATGGGGAAACATGGTAAGGTAGATGTATCTATATAATGAGAGTAAGCTGATTCCACAATATCAGCTGGAAAACCCTTTTCAAGGAATGTATCTTTTAACAGCTTACTCTGGGTGTCAAAGTCCATATTTCTGGTATAATTATTTTTAAGCCTACAAAACTGGCGTTTAGGTATATTATTGAGCCATTGGGAATGGTGGCAGCTCTTATAAAGAAATAAGGTATTGCCTGCCATTGGCTTGGTGTAGTTTCCGGCATGAATATATTTACCAACAAAATATAATTCTTGGTCAAGGAAGGCCAGTTTCTCCTTATCCATGACCAAAGTGAATGTCAGAACCATGTTGTTATTGTTAAAGTGTGCTACAAAATTTGAAAATATAGATGCATTTCCATCCCAGATAATGATCACATCATCAATATAACTACCATAAAACATGATGTTGGATGACAAGGGATTGATGTGCCAGAAGTGAGAGGATTCCCACTGTCCCATGGTGAGATTTGCGTATGATGGCGCAAAGTTTGCACCCATAGCTGTCCCATTTAGCTGTAGAAAAAACTCATCATCAAATTTAAAATAATTATGAGTGAGGCAAAAAGAAGTTGCCTCTATGATGAAAGGTGCTTGTCTAGGGTTCAGCATGGGATCTTCACAGAGGAAGGACTGTAATCCTACATCGTGAGGTATGGAGGTGTATAGAGATTGGACGTCAAGGGAGACCCAATGGTATGAGGGATCCCAAGAATAAGGGGAAAGGAGTTCAAGCAGATGTGTGCCATCCCTTATGTATGACTGAAGTGATTGAGCAAGTGGCTGAAGGAATTGATCCACATATTGTGAAAAGCCACTGGTAATGCTACCCATGGCTGTGACAATCAGTTGACCAGGAGGATTAGCCAGGCTTTTTTGAACCTTGGGCAGATGGTAAAAATAGGGGGTGTAGTGAATAGCCTTGACCAAACTGGTGGGATGATCATCAGTCATAGCGATAGTATCATTAGGTGGAGGATCAGCAGGAATGGGAGAGACCTTAAGGTTGTTCATATGTTTAAGAGACTGTATGCTGAAAAACCTTTTAAGGGGCTAACGACGTATAAATTTGTTTAAATCTTTGAAAAAAAGAAAGGGATTCGGATGAGCAGAGGGTGAAAAATTGAGGCCTCCAAATGAGTAACAAAGTCTCCTCACTAGTAAGGGAATGGGTAGAAATTAAATACTTTTTATAGTACTCCCTTTCTCTTGGGGTCTGGGCTTGGATCTGCCTCCTCTACCCCGGCATCCTCTATTTTGTGTTTTCTTTTTAGAGGTTTAGTCTGAGAGAGGTCTGGTATTAAAAAGGAGACCGCAGTGGGGTCAACGGGAAGGCTGTAGTGGTGGATGTTACAAGAAGAGAATTAGGACCAAAGGAAATGGATGGGCTGGATATCGTATTATCTGTAGTAGCAATGGGCATAGGTGTGGCATAAGTTTCTATATCAGTGCTTGCAGAGTGAGATGAGGAAGTGGAATGTACCTAGGATGTACCTGAGAAGCTGATAATGAGGTGGCCTAGGTGAGTCTATATTGGGTGTAGATGGGGAGGTTGGTCTTGGAAATGGATTGGCCATATTATTTTTCTTCTTATGGGGTGTTTTCTGTCTCTGGAGTGTTCGTGGCATTCCCTGATGTGTCGTAGATATCGGGCGATGGATGACCTGGATGGTACAAGGGTCAATATCCATAAGTGGTGGAATGTGATTTCAACATGTGCATTTCCATGAGAAAATTCTATTTTGACTATAATCCTTCAGGTTTCTGCAAAATTTACCTAATTTGTTTTTAGTGAGGAGGTCCTCTCTTCTGTTTATCTTTTTTATGATGGTAGTTAACCATCTAACACTATAAAAAAGTGTTGTCTGGACTTGTGCTTTAACCAGTTGAGGATGCTGGACAAACTGCAGTTGTCCAGAAAAACTTCATTCACAGGATTTGTTGAGTTGCTGTGTAGAAATTGGACAGAGTGATACAAAGTATCATTATTACTTTTGTATCTACTGTATTTCAATTATCTGCAGATCAAAGGGGGGGGGGGGGGGGTGAACTAAGGTCTGGATATGGTGTCACATAAAGCACAAAGTAAAAAACAAAACAAATAACAAATGTGTCACGCTTGCTTCATACTGTGGTTTTGCTCAGAGCAGCTCTGCTCCTCCTCTTCTCGGGTCCCTCGCCGGTGCTTTTGGCCCCTCCCTCCTGCCGAGTGTCTCCAGAGCAAGCAGCTTGTAATGGGGTCACCCGAGCAGGCTCGTTCTCAAGTCATGGCTCTGCATGTACCTTCACACACAGAGCTGTGGTTTGACCACACCCCCTCTCTCTCCTCATTGGCTCACTTGCTGTGATTGACAGCAGCAGGAGCCAATGGCTCTCACTGCTGTCTAAGGGAGAGTTCCTGGAGAGCCAAGGCTCTCGTGCACAGCGCTGGATCGAGGTGGGGCTCAGGTAAAAATTAGTGGGGGCTAGGGGTACTGCTGCACAGAGGAGGTTTTTTACCTTCATGCATAGGATGCATGATGGTAAAAAACATTGAGCCTTTAGAAACACTTAAAGCCCAACTCCACGATAATTAGAAATTATCCCTTGCAGCGAGGCTGCACTTGAACAGCAAGAATTGATATCTCATTTTGTCTTGGGGAGAATTGAAACAGTTTTACTTACTTGATCCTCTTCTCCTTTGGCAGATGGTACACACTCACACTCTGGCAGTGTACTGTCCCTCTGCAAAAACACATCCAATGCTGAGCTATGGACCCTGCTTTGGTCTTGATGACATTAGGATCCCAGACCGTTAGAGCATGGGGGAGAAATGGATGCAGGGAATGGTCTAGCAGCAGGGGGGGTCGAATGATCAGATAACTATATCTCTTTTTTTTTTTTTATCCCCTAGTCATTAAAGTATAACAAAAGGCAAAACTTGTCTTTAGTTTTGGATATAGTGGAGAGGGATTTGAAAACCTGTCAGGCTTTTATTGCTCTTTGTGCTCTCTGGGAGATTCACCTTCTCTATTTGTCCTGATTACCAATATCATTAAAAGTGATCGTAAAAGAAAATGCAACATTTTGGGTTGTCCCCAGAAAAGTAATATAAATCTTCCAATGGGGACACTAAAGGTGTTCCCACCAGAGACTACCTTACCATGACATGCCCCCCCTTATATCTGGTTATCTCCACCAGAGCAACCCTTACGTCAGGTGTCCCCACCAAAATGGATAAAAAAAACATAAAAAATGTGCATGCAGAAAAGAATTGCAAAATTTTGATGTGAACCAGTCCTTCTGATTGTACATAGCCATATAATATACAAAGCTTATTTAGGGCTAGCTGAACATAATTTATGATGGGAGCTAAGTAGAATAATGCAGAGTTGGGAAGTGACATACAACTTTGGGCCCACAAGAGTATTTCCTGTTTGGTGGATTATAAGCAAATGTAGCAATACATATTAAAGTCTGCTTTAGATCTATCAAAACCTGTGTGGCATGAGCATGATTGTCCCCCTCTCCACTGCTCTGGGCTCAGATTGTACTGGGCCCAAGCTTGATCATACCATCATCACCTCTGCTATAGACCAAAGTGGTCCTTTACAACAGAATTGCGCCTGAGCCTACCTCTCCAGTAGTACGCTCATGGTACAGAGTGATCATACTAGCCAAACAAACTGGACTTCGGAGATCAATTGTGCCCAGGCACTGTATAGATTGCCTAGTGTAAGTACACTCTGAAAATTTCTGCTTTGGCAAAATAGCTGGCAGAAAAATTGGCAATTTACAATGTCACTTCATCTATACATTTTTAATCAGATCTCTGTACTGAGATCCTGAGTCTGAACACCTGGTGTGCCCATTATGAATTGTTACCAACACCCCTATTGGAGTTTCTTATTTTATATAATGAAGACTGTAGAATGAATGTGATGGAACACACAAATGTGGGCAAGAACACCCAGAATGTCTAGATGAACAAGAACAGCATCGAAAGAGTTAAGGAGATATCACTGTTTAAGTGGCCAAGACATAGAAAAAAAAACAGACGAATAAGACCAACAGGCTCTACCTATAACAACACCAATAATAAATAAGCAAAGTGACAGATTTCAGAAAATAAAATTGACCTTTCAATAAGCGTTCTACATCTGTTTGTCACCTGAACTAACATGAAAGAGTCTTAGCGGGAACATTGTTCAGTTGTCATTTCTGGTGACAAATGGGTCTAACCTTTCTGTTATTTCTTGCGTATGTTCCTTTTTGTTTATTATGTTGGTTTCATTTTTCCTGCATATCACTACCATCTCTTCCTTTGTCTGAGTCGAGTAATCTACTCTCACTCCCCCCCCCCCCCTTTTTTTTCTCTCTGATGTCACAGTCATTGCATGGAATGGCTTCATTGCCTGCAATCCCCCGATCCCTCCTCATCATCAATATCCACAGCACATTATGCATTCAGACGGAGTCTCTTTTGTCTGATTTAGTCTATTAGAGGCTGCAGCCAAGTAAAACGGGAGCTTTGCTCTTTCACGCACAAACACAGCTCTGGTACTTTGCCTCATTCCTGCCCTGCAGCATTCTCTGCTGTTCAAACACTGACCCCTCCACATATGGCTGTCAGTGTTCTTCAATCAACCTGACAGCAAGGCTACCTGACAGCCTGCCTTTCCCGAAAGCTAATATCTGTAACTAGTCTATGGGACAGGACATTTAAGTTGCATTTTGGAAATGAAAGCTGCATACAGCTATTAGGTGAAACATGTAGTAACCTACATGTAGTAACCTACAGAAGCCAACCAATACTTACCTTTCAGAACTCTGGACATCATTGTCCTTTGCGTTGGCTTATGAAAGTGCAAGTCCAGGACACAATACACAGCTTAAAGTGGTTGTAAACCCACAAAAAAATAGCATACTAGCTCATTATGAATTACTTATCTTAGATCGAAGCCCCTGCAACGTTCCTCGTACCACGCTCCGGTAGTTACTTCAAGGTATCGCAGGCTCCAGCGCTGTGATTGGCCAGAGCCACGATGACATCACTCCTGCACGTGTGCATGGGAGCTTCCGGTAACGGTACACTAACGGCATACTAACTAAGGGTGAGGGTTAGGGTTTAGGGTTAGGGTTTAGGCTTAGGGTTAGGGTTAAGGGTTTAGGGTTAGGGGTATGGTTGGGGTTCACGTTCAGTTTAGGAGATATCCGGGGTAGCTACAGGTAAGCCTTATTATAGGCTTACCTGTAGAAAAAAGTGTTTATAAAAGGTTTACAGCCACTTTAAATGAAACAAAGACAGATGCTAACTTATTTTATAGCCTCTGCATATAAAAAAATAAAATCCTATCTATCTACAGTGCCTTTGAAAAGTATTCACCTCCCTTGGAATTTTTCGTGTTTTTTTGCCTCACAACCTGAAATTAACATGGATTGTTTGAGGATTTGCATCATTTAATTTGCAGAACATGCCCACAACTTTGAAGATGTTTTTTTTTTTTATTGTGAAGCAAACAACAAATAGGACAAAATAACAGAAAAAGTCAATGTGCATAACTATTCACCCCCCTAAAGTCAATACTTTGTAGAGCCACCTTTTGTGGCTATCACAGCTCCAGGTCGCTTTGGATAAGTCTCTATGAGCTTGCCACATAATACCACTGGGATTTTTGCCCATTCCTCCTTGCAAAACTGCTCCTGTTCCTTCAAGTTGGATGGTTTGCACTTGTGAACAGCAATATTTAAGTCAGACCACATATTTTCTATTGGATTGAGGTCTGGGCTTTGGCTAGGCCATTCCAGCACATTTAAATGTTTCCTCTTAAACCACTCAAGTGTTGCTTTAGCAGTGTGTTTTTGTGTCATTGTCCTGCTGGAAGGTAAACCTCTGTCCTAGCCTCAAATCACACACAGAGTGGTACAGGTCTTGCTCAAGAATATCCCTGTATTTAGCGCCATTCATCTTTACATCAACACTGACCAGTTTCCCAGTATCGACTGCTGAAAAACATGCCCACAGCATGATGCTGCCACCACCATGTTTCACTGTGGGGATGGTATTCTTTGGGTGATGTGATGTGTTGGGTTTGCGCCAGACATAGCGGTTTTTTTTGATGGCCAAAAAGTAAAATTTTGGTCTAATCAGACCAGAGCACCTTTCTCCATACATTTTGGGAGTCTCCCACATGCTTTTTCACAAAATCAAAACTTGCCATTTTGTTTTTTGCTAATAATGGCTTTAATGGCCACTCTGCCATAAACCCCATCTCTATGGAGCGTTCGGCTTATTGTCGTCCGAAGGTACAGATACTCCGGTCTCTGCTTTGGAACTCTATGATTAATGGCCTCCTTGCCTGGTCCATGAGGTTTGGTGTGTGGCTGTCTCTTGACAGGTTTGCTGTTGTGCCATGTTCTTTCCATTTGGTTATGATAGATTTGATGGTAGGTGATCCTAGGGATCATCAAAGATTTGGGCTATCCTTGGTCTTCATGGCAGTGTTTGGTTAGTGGTCCCACTTGCTTAGGTATGGCATCCTCTGGGGCCTTTCAAAAAGGTGTGTATATGTAATGACAGATCATGTGACACTTAGATTGCACACAGGTGGACATAATTTCACTAATTATGTTACTTCTAAAGGTAATTGGTTGCACCGGAGCTTTTTATAGGCTTCATAACAAAGGGGGTGAATACATCCACATGCCAATTTAAATTTTTTAATTTTTGAAAAATTGTTTTATGTATATATTTTTCTAATTTTACTTCATTATTTAGACTATTGTGTTCTGATCCATCACATATAATTTCAATTAAAAAAACATTGAACTAAAGGCTGTAATGCAACAAAAGCCAAGGGAGTGAATACTTTTGCAAGGCACTGTATCTATCTATCTATCTATCTATCTATCTAATCTATCACCACTGCTAAAAGCTTCAAGTATTCCAATAAAAGCCAATGCATATCTGGGGCTTAAAAAATGCTATCTTTCTTAGGGCTTGATTGAAAACAACATGAATGATCTATAAATGAACTGGACCTTTAATGTTATGCCTTCCAGTATTTTTACAAGCACAGGCCTTATCAGCAGCTGGTTTAGCATGTTTTAAGGACCCCCAAAACACATTGGCTACATGAAGATAATCTTACACGTCCAGCACTCTTTTTGATTTTTCCTCAACTTCATATTTTGCAATACAGTCCAAAGATGTGCAATTAGGGTGGGCTGAGGAAGGGTCCAGTGACCTACCACCTAAAATAACATTTGCCCCAAAAAAATATATGGAAAAAGGCTTTCATGAGTATTATAATTGGTGCCCAGAGAGCTGACCTGGTGACCAATGTATACAGAAAAGTTATGTGACATCCAGATTTTTTTACAGTCACCAGAACAGGAGTTGAGGGTGACTCTTCCAGTGGAGGACATCTGCTCTGATGACAAAGGACTGTGAAGAGAATTCCCTTTAGAGAGATTTCCTATCACTTACTGTGGTGTCTTTAGGACAGTAAAGACAAATTTATATATAAAAGGTACTATATTAAGTTTTATAATGATTGTGACGGGATACCTTATATTTTATCTTAGCCTAAAAGTGGGGGCCATTCTAAGTACCCAAAAATGCACTGGCATTACAGATATCTATGGGCAAATGAATGGACAAATATACAAAAAACCCCTTTCCAGACCATTTTTTATGCAGCACTCCAATCGCTCAAATTACCCAAAGCTGTTAAGGTCCTTCATTATTGAGGAATGGATAGATCTTTTTTGAGGGCAGGAAAACCTTTCAAAACAACCATCATCAATCCTGATCAATCCAGCACAGCCATCACCTCTGCTATGGACAATTTGTGTTGAAGGTGTGACATAAACTGTCCCTGTCACAAAGCGATTAACATATAAATGCTGTTTTATCTGCATATGAATCATGTGTTCAATGCACGCAGTAATAGGGCGGGGCTGGGCAGTATTAGTGACATACTCAGCACTTGTCATCTCTGGACACAAGGCAGGACACAGACTTCAAGTGAATGTACACTGGCACTGTCCCCTGCAACTCCGGGACAGTTGGCAAGTATGCTCTAATAGCATTGGAGGCTGCCAATAAGTTACACATACCTGTGGTAGCTCAAGTATAATATTCTCAATGCACATGTTTCTGAAACTGGCTGTAGATGTAGATGGGTACTGCAGGGGCCATTGGCTGGAACCAAGAATATTCAAAGCAATAAGGGGACCTGTGTGGCTCCAAAACACATCGCTGGTATACTAATGATGCGTTTGCTGTATTAAGCTTTTGACCCTTTTTGATGATCCTGGTGTGCTGGTGACATAGTTTTCACATACATGATCAAATATTTAATTGAATTGGAGTGACCTCCGGTTCTGTCTTTCCAGAGGTCCCTGTTGTTTTAGGCATGAATATGCAACAGGAACGTTATATACTTCAGCTTCTTTGCCATATACTTATAGCTTTTAGACATGTGCATTCGTTTTCGTCCGAATGCATTTTCGTCCGAATTTCAGCTATTTTCGTTTTCGTTTTGCCAAACGATAACGAAAGCACAAAATCCGAAAAACGAAAGATCCGACATAAATAAATGCTTTATTTTCGTTTTCATTGTTACAACAGTTCGATATAGAATAGGAGATTCGACGTGACTCTGACAACGTGTCTATAGAACCTGTGTTCGAATGTGCCTAACCTTACCTCTATTAGTCCAAGATTATATAGAGAAAATATTCGACAGAGAAAAAAGATTTGACAGAGAGAAAAGATTCTGCAAGATACTGTCCTAAAAAGTGTTTGGGGACCCGGGTCCTGCCCCAGGGGACATGTATCAATGCAAAAAAAAGTTTTAAAAACGGCCGTTTTTTCGGGAGCAGTGATTTTAATAATGATTAAAGTGAAACAATAAAAGTGTAATATTCCTTTAAATTTCGTAGGGGGGGGTTGTCTATAGTATGCCTGTGAAGGGGCGCATGTTTCCCGTGCTTAGAATTGTCCCTGCACAAAGTGTCATTTATGCAGGAAAAAAAGTCCTTTAAAATCACTCGCAGCTATAATGAATTGTCGGCTCCCGTAATACAGAGAACACTCATTGAAAGTCATTGATAAAAAAATAAATAAATAAATAAAAAAAAAAGCGTGGGGGTCCCCCAAATTCAATTACCAGGCCCTTCAGGTCTGGTATGGATATTAAGGGGAACCCTGCCTCAAATTTAAGAAAAAATTTGACGTGGGGTTCCCCCTAAATATCCATAACCAGACCCTTCAGGTCTGGTATGGATATTAAGGGGAACCCCGCGTCAAATTTAAAAAAAAATTGACGTGGGGTTCCCCCTAAAAATCCATACCAGACCCTTTATCCGAGCACGCAACCTGGCAGGCCGCAGGAAAAGAGGGGGGGACGAGAGAGCGGCCCCCCCTCCCTCCTGAACCGTACCAGGCCACATGCCCTCAACATTGGGAGGATGCTTTGGGGGTCTGTGACCCCTCAAAGCACCTTGTCCCCATGTTGATGAGGACAAGGGCCTCATCCCCACAACCCTGGCCGGTGGTTGTGGAGGTCTGCGGGCGGGGGGCTTATCAGAATCTGGAAGCCCCCTTTAACAAGGGGACCCCCAGATCCCGGCCCCCCCCCTGTTTGAAATGGTAAGGGGGTACAAAAGTACCCCTACCATTTCACAAAGAAAGTGTAAAAAATGTTTAAATAAAACAAACACACTTTTGAAAAATTCCTTTATTAAAAATAAAAAAATAAAAAAAAGATTCCAGCGGCGGTAATCCACTCTTGCTATCCATCGACGGACGGTCATATCTCCAGCGATGTCTAATATCATCCAGCGCAGCGCAGCATCCTTCTTCTGTCTCCGTGGAGGAGACACTACAGGCATTCCGGCGGCTGACGTTTGTTATATACGGAGGGCGGGGCCACCCGTCACCTGACCCCGCCCCCCTCTGACGCAAGGGGAAACCCGGGGTTCCCCGTGACGTAGGGGTGACCCGCACCCCTCTGATGTAACACAGGCAGGTTTCCGTTACATCAGAGTCGGGCGGGGTCACCCCTACGTCACGGGGAACCCCGGGTTTCCCCTTGCGTCAGAGGGGGGCGGGGTCAGGTGACGGGTGGCCCCGCCCTCCGTATATAACAAACGTCAGCCGCCGGAATGCCTGTAGTGTCTCCTCCACGGAGACAGAAGAAGGATGCTGCGCTGCGCTGGATGATATTAGACATCGCTGGAGATATGACCGTCCGTCGCTGGATAGCAAGAGTGGATTACCGCCGCTGGAATCTTTTTTTTATTTTTTTATTTTTAATAAAGGAATTTTTCAAAAGTGTGTTTGTTTTATTTAAACATTTTTTACACTTTCTTTGTGAAATGGTAGGGGTACTTTTGTACCCCCTTACCATTTCAAACAGGGGGGGGGCCGGGATCTGGGGGTCCCCTTGTTAAAGGGGGCTTCCAGATTCTGATAAGCCCCCCGCCCGCAGACCTCCACAACCACCGGCCAGGGTTGTGGGGATGAGGCCCTTGTCCTCATCAACATGGGGACAAGGTGCTTTGAGGGGTCACAGACCCCCAAAGCATCCTCCCAATGTTGAGGGCATGTGGCCTGGTACGGTTCAGGAGGGAGGGGGGGCCGCTCTCTCGTCCCCCCCTCTTTTCCTGCGGCCTGCCAGGTTGCGTGCTCGGATAAAGGGTCTGGTATGGATTTTTAGGGGGAACCCCACGTCAATTTTTTTTTAAATTTGACGCGGGGTTCCCCTTAATATCCATACCAGACCTGAAGGGTCTGGTTATGGATATTTAGGGGGAACCCCACGTCAAATTTTTTCTTAAATTTGAGGCAGGGTTCCCCTTAATATCCATACCAGACCTGAAGGGCCTGGTAATTGAATTTGGGGGACCCCCACGCTTTTTTTTTTATTTATTTATTTATTTTTTTATCAATGTTTTTTAATGAGTGTTCTCTGTATTACGGGAGCCGACAATTCATTATAGCTGCGAGTGATTTTAAAGGACTTTTTTTCCTGCATAAATGACACTTTGTGCAGGGACAATTCTAAGCACGGGAAACATGCGCCCCTTCACAGGCATACTATAGACAACCCCCCCCCTACGAAATTTAAAGGAATATTACACTTTTATTGTTTCACTTTAATCATTATTAAAATCACTGCTCCCGAAAAAACGGCCGTTTTTAAAACTTTTTTTTGCATTGATCCATGTCCCCTGGGGCAGGACCCAGGTCCCCAAACACTTTTTAGGACAGTAACTTGCAAATTAGCCTTTAAAATGAGCACTTTAGATTTTGAACGTTGGAGTCCCATAGACTTTAATAGGGTTCTAAAGTATGCTATATACTAGCTCCGTCGAATCTTCTTTATACATTCGACAGACACCATAAGCCTTCAAAGACAGATTCGACCGTGATTCATGTGGATTTTCGGACGAATGCAATTTTTGAACGAAAAATGAAATAAATAAAAACGAATTTCGGGAGTAACTAAATAAATTAAGTTTTCAGACGAAAACGAAATTCCGAAATGAAATATTTTACTCTGCACATGTCTAATAGCTTTATATATTTCCCCTCTTTGAGATTGAAGCAGTATTTTGGTACTCAGGATTGGAATCAGAATTCAAATGTTGAAATCTTTCTGTTCTGGGAATGTCATCAATAGGCTCCATGACAATTGCAGGCCTTGGGCCCACACCTATTGCAGCCAATGCCCTTATATCCAATGTAGTCTGGAAGGAACAAAGTATGGAGAGGAAGTAGGCACAACCGAGATCCAGTATGATGGCCATGTAATCTAAACAGAGCAAAGTAGTTGCAGAACCACTAAAGAACCAGTTTAATTTCCTTCCTTCTAAATCTTTATGCAATTGTGTTTCCAGTGCATCAACAGTGATCACACTGCACCACATTAGGAAACAGCAAGGAAGTTCCCCAGGTCTGACAGATTGTAGATGCCACAAACAAAAAGTGGAAGCCAAATGGGATTCAAGCCAATCAATAGTAGCCTTCCCTTAAAGCAGTAGTAAACAGCCACAAAAAACAAAAAATCGGGCCCCCTGCAGGTTTAAGTCATAGTGTATTAATATGCACTGCATACTAGCACATTATGACAGACTTACCTGCACACAGAGCCATCCAGCTCAGCGTTGTCACGGCTCCCTGGTGCTTCCATCTTCACTTGGTCTTCCTCCTGGGTATGCGGGCTCTAGCTGTATGAATTGCCAGGGTCACAATGTGTGTGGTAGCCCTGGCCCCAGTATGGAGCTCTGAGGGTATGACATAAGTATGAGCGCATACACTGGTGATGTCACCGGCTTGGTACAAAGAAAGAAATGGCTGCACATCCAGAACTTCGGATTGCCTTTTATTTTGTTTCACAAAGATAACACCAAAGACACCAAACTGTGGTCACATAGATGCATTTCACACATACATCTTGTTCTTATTCATTACTTGATTAAGCACAAGATGTATGTTTGAAACACATCTACGTGACCACAGTTTGGTGTTTTTTTGTGTTATCTTTGTGAAACAAAATAAAAGGCAATCCGAAGTTCTGGATGTGCAGCCATTTCTTTCTCTGTTCCAAGTTTCCCACGAAGGCGGGCCGGGGGTAGCACTCTGCAAGATACTCCAATCAGCCTTATCTTTATAAACTTGGATCAGCAGTTCTTTTTCTGCATCCCGTGTGAAAATCTCCTAAACAGTGCAAGTTTAGGAGATATTTATCGTACCTACAGGTAAGCCGTATTATAGGCTTACCAGTATGTAAAAGTTAAAAAGTGGACTTTACTGCTGTATGATATGGTCTCTGAGGAGCATAAAGGACTTTCAAGCCCTTCTGCTCTAACCTTGTGTGTTCAGTGCAGCGGGGATGGTATCTCTTCCTACTTCTTTGGCAGAGGCCTTGTCCAGGAGGCCCTAGCCACCCTGTCGAAAATGGACCAAATTCGGGTCTTTCTTTTGAGGCTGGAAAGACCTTGGATATGGAGTTTTCCCTGTACAGGTGAACTGCTAGAGCAGGGATAGGCAATTAGTGGACCTCCAGCTGTTGCAGAACTACAATTTTCATGAGGCATGCAAGATTCTGACAGCCACAAGCATGACACCCAGAGGCAGAGGCATGATGGGACCTGTAGTTTTGCAACAGCTGAAGGTCCGCTAATTGCATATCTCTGCGCTAGAGGATACCTGTCAACAACTCAGATTATGTTACCTAAAATGTTCATTCTTTGTTTATGCATTATTCTTTATACCACTGCCCCTTGCAATGTATGCTAGTTTTATTGCTGTTTCTCATAGTTGTTATGCAGAGAACCTGCATCCCTTAAATTTTCCAGGTGGCCTTTAGGTGGAGGGTGGCATATCTTAGTGGATGCCAAGATACTGTCAGATTTAGGTGGCCATCTTAACAGAAAAGTCCTTAAATAGAAGATTCTGTTTTATTCGGTGTGCCTGCAGTATGGGAGTAAGAAAAGGACAAAGTAGGCGTACCATCAGGCAGCCATACATATTGTGGAAGGGTTGAATGGGTTTCCTATTATAGGGATTTTTCTTAGCAGTCTACCACTGGGAGCTGGATATCTGTAGAGACTTTTGGGGATCGCAGTGTGAGGCAGTAACATCACAACCTCGCCAAGGGAAATTATGTGATCTATAAGTGTTTCATAACACTGCTGGAAAACTGCCTTGTTAAACATTATTTTCTTTTCCTGAAAAACTGTATGGTTTGCAATATACTGTATGTAGTACTATTACTGCATGCCTATTCAATTTCTACAATATAAATAACGTTTAAATAAAATCATTTGGTGATTCCTCCTGATTTCTAGTTACACTGATTAAGCGCCATCTACAAACCTGGACAATTCAAACTCCTGAAAACATGCATAACCAGAAGTTGACCTGCCACATGTCAAAAACAGCAGTTGATTCAGATATACACAGCCAAACTAAAAGTGGGATGCTGCTTTCATGTAAAAATTGTGTCTTGCTCCATTTGATGCTATAGATGGTTTCTTTGACAGATCATGATGCTTAAAGTGTTTATATGGGGTGGGATCAACCCTGATTTTTAGGCAAACTTCACATGGGTGTCAAATGTGCAGCTCTCAACTGTCCCTTATGTGGAGGAATTGTCCCTCTTCTGTCCCTTTCTCTTTCTGGTCTGATGAATATACCTCTATAAATGATATCTTATTTATTTACAAATTTAACTACATTTATCCATTCATTCAACCTCATAATTATTGCATTTGTTATTTGAAAGTGCCACAATTAAAGAAAAGTAGTGGTAAAACAAATAAAATATTTATGTGCTAAGTAGAACTTTGACTTCCCATTTTAAAATATGTGCTGCAGAAATTAATCATAATTGCACCTGAACTTACAGTTTTTCACTTTGTTACCCTGCAACGCTCCACATATTTTTTAATTCTGCCAGTGAAGTCCACCTAATGCAACTTCCTGTGATGGTTTGGCAAAAATGCTGCATTGCTCCTAAATTCAAAGCAGAGTTCTACATTCTGATGTTAGCTATACATGTCTTCATACACTACAGTGGAATGAAAAATATTGCAGAGGGCATGGCTATTAGCTTTGCCACTGCGGATCCACAAGCCATTAATGAGAACTCAATCTAATGATCAACTTCTCACAAACGGGCTTGTTGGAAAGTTTTTGCTTGATCAGCACTGCAGTCAATTGGCTACGGCACTGTTCGGATTATTCTGACAACAGAGGAGTTTCCCCCATCAGAATACAATAACACAGCAGGAAGGATTCCTCTATCCACCTCTCTTTTTTGTGGATAGAGGAATACAAGTGCTGTGGCCACTAAAAGACTCTGACCTGGTAGGTGATTCATGTATTTTGGATAGTTTTCTTTTTACTTCAATGGAAGTTTTTTTTGTTCCAATTCCCGCCAGAGTTATGGCATTTCGTCCCTATGAGGAGCCTGGGGACATGTTTTTATTGTTTTTGGCATTCAAATTGACCATGGTCCATGTAACAAGGGGTGTGTGTTTTGCCTACACACTTTGCAATATATGTCCCCTTCTTTCATCTCAAAAGGTGGTAATGAAAACACAAGTGCTAAACACATCTATGAAAACTTACAAGATTCAAATTAAAGTGTTTGTTAACCTAACAAAAAACAAAAAAAAAAGATCCTGTTCCTTTAATGCATGTTATACAGCACAGTGCTTGTGCTGTGTCATTTGGCCCCCTGTAACACCTGAAATACCTGACTGATCCTGCCTGGTTCTGCCCTCCCCTTTGTAAACTGACCACAGTATATCATGGCTGCTGAGCCCTGACACCCTTGTCAGTTTACGTGCCTCCGTCATCCGCTGTGTCTCCTGTCTCTCCTCTGTGCTCTCCTCCATCCTCTCCCAATCCCTTCCCTATCTGTCAGCTCAGGGTCTGTGCCTGCCCCCTCCCAACCTGCTGCTCAAATTAGGGTTAAATTTACATTATCCTCACCCGCTGATTCTAAAACTGATCCAAGAGCTAATCAGCTATTTAGATCGCTTTTATGAGAAAGAGAAGCACGGCTTCAGCCACAACCCTGGTAAACCACTTCAAAGCTGCAACAAACTACAGATTGTTATAAGGTTACATTTTCTTTGAAACCCTGTTCACATTAGACCAATGCTACCATGTCACATTTTTTTACACTTTACTTAGCATGTTTTTGGAGCATGACCATTCATTTGAATAGGCCTTCCTCCGCTCCAAAAATGTGCTAAATTTTGGCACTGAGTCAAGTGCGTTTTTCAAGCAAAAATGGGCGACAAAACACTCAATTGCTACTCTCACTTGGGGTGTCCATGAGAAATGAGAAATAATGGCACCACAAGTGAATCATGGGTTTTAGTGCATTTGTCACATGTTTCTGCTATGCCCAGGTGTAAAAAAGGCCTTAAGGCAATTTCTGCTGTAGCAAGGTCTCAGGTCTCCTTCGGTCCAATGAGGACCTCCAGAGCTAGAGATAGCTGACATCCTTCTGTATATGGTGGGTTGTGAGGCATGGTGGGTGCAAAGCAGTTACATTCAGTAGGCGCCAGACACTTCTTGAATCCAAAAGAGAACTTTGGGAGAGAGGGGTAGGGGCAGGGCAACTACCTTTGGTAGTTGCAAAATTACTTGGCAGACTCTGAGACTTCAACAGGTGCCTGACTTGATACCCACTGAATTTTCCAGATTCTTCACCGTCCCTGGTTGTGAGAATATTGCTCTGGTAATTGCTTCAGCTACTCACTGCGGTCCCTGGTAATAAGTTGGTTGGTACATTAGTGGTGACAGCTTCCCCTCTACCTCCGACCGCTTCAGGTTCTCTGGTCATCAGAATCGTCACTTCTGGTTGGACTGCAAACCACAAACCCAACCCTGCAATTCTCTGTCTTGCTTTTGGATAGGTTCACGGACAGCCTAGCAGCCAGATGTGCTCAGGATAGGCCCAAACTCCAGCCTAGCAGCAATACAACACACGTGCACCCAGACAGCCATCCAGGTGGCACAGAACACTGATCATCTGACTCCACCCAAATATATAGGTTCTCCCGGCAGGCTAAGGGATCCAAGAAAACCCCTGTCTTCTGGCTGAGACACCCCATATACCCATAATCTGACCTTGCATTGCCCTTCTCATGTCTAATGCCACCAAGTACCCGGCCACCTATCGGCAGAAGGGAGAAATTAAGCAGTGCCAGACTTAGGGAGAGATCAAATGATCCCTAACAATTAGCCACTCCTTGCAGGTAAATTCAGGAGTAACCCTGCCTAAACTCCAGGTTAGGGATACGCTTGGTGTTCGAGTCGAATGCATGTTCAACTCGAACACCGGATGTTCGCCTGTTCGGCGAAAGCCAGAACTCTGTGGGCCGTTCGCGCCAAATTTGTGTGGCGCTCATGGCCCACAATGCACTGCGCCATCACAGTGCATTGCTGGCTCATGATTGGCCAAGCATGCACTGTGACCCCGCATGCTTGGCCAATCACAGCGCCAGCAGCGAGGAGAGCCATGATTGGCCACAGGCAGGATGCCTGTGGCCAATCATAGCTCAGGCTCTGTAGAACATTCCCCACACTATATAAGGCTGCCAGCGCGGCGGCCTTGTGTAGTGTGTTGGCATCTGTAGGAGTTAGTGGGTGTTTTCTGTGTACCTTTAGCGCAGTATACACCTGTATCTACCTATTTTGCTTTATTGTTCTTCTATAATTGAGCTATCAGCCATCTGCAGGAGTTTCTGAGTGTTGTATGTGTGCCCTGAGTGCAGTATACATCTGTATCTACCTATATAGCTATATTGCTCTTCTGTAATTGAGCTATCAGCCATCTGCAGGAGTTTCTGGGTGTTGTCTAGATATGAGTGACTTGTATAGCGCTACCTATGCAAACTGAATCGCCTCAGGGCGCTTTCTTGCCACCAGAGTCCATCTGCGGCTTTGTGTGGTCCTTTACCCCGTAAGGTCCTGGCATGCTTACAAACACATACAACATTGACATACACATACACATATTAAGGCCAATTTTTTATAGACAAGGTCTAATTAACTTACCAGCATGTCTTTGGAGTGTGGGAGGAAACCGGGGTACCCAGAGAAAACCCACGCAGGCACAGGGAGAACATGCAAACTCCAGGCAGATGGTGTTGTGGTTGGGATTTGAACCAGCGACCCTATTGCTGCTAGGTGAAAGTACTAACCACTACACCACTGTGCTGCCCTGAGCACAGTATACACCTGTATCTACCTATATAGCTATATTGTTCTTCTGTAATTGAGCTATCAGCCATCTGCAGGAATTTCTGGGTGTTGTCTGTGTGCCCTGAGCGCAGTATACACCTGTATCTACCTATATAGCTATATTGCTCTTCTGTAATTGAGCTATCAGCCATCTGCAGGAATTTCTGGGTGTTGTCTGTGTGCCCTGAGCGCAGTATACACCTGTATCTACCTATATAGCTATATAGCTATATTGCTCTTCTGTAATTGAGCTATCAGCCATCTGCAGGAGTTTCTGGGTGTTGTCTGTGTGCCCTGAGCGCAGTATACACCTGTCTCTACCTATATAACTATATTGCCCTTCTGTAATTGAGCTAACAGCCATCTGCAGGAGTTTGTGGGTGTTGTCTGTGTGCCTTGAGCGCAGTATCCATCTGTATCTACCTATTTTGCTTTATTGTTCTTCTATAATTGAGCTATCAGCCATCTGCAGGAGTTTCTGAGTGTTGTCTGTGTGCCCTGAGTGCAGTATACATCTGTATCTACCTATATAGCTATATTGCTCTTCTGTAATTGAGCTATCAGCCATCTGCAGGAGTTTCTGGGTGTTGTCTGTGTGCCTTGAGCGCAGTATACACCTGTATCTACCTATATTGCTCTTCTATAATTGGGCCATCTGCCATCTGCAGGAGTTAGTTGGTGTTGTGTGCCTCCAGCACAGCACAGTATACACTGGTATCTACCCTTTAATTCCTGTTGTTCTATAATAAAGGCATCTGCAGGAGTTAGTGGGCGTTGTTTGCCTCCAGCACAGCACAGTATACACCGGTATTTACCCTTTAATTACTGTTGTTCTATAATAAAGGCATCTGCAGGAGTTAGTGGGTGTTGTGTGCCTCCAGCACAGCACAGTATACACCAGTATCTACCCTTTAATTCCTGTTGTTCTATAATAAAGGCATCTGCAGGAGTTAGTTGGTGTTGTGTTCCTCCAGCACAGCACAGTATACACCGGTATCTACCCTTTAATTCCTGTTGTTCTATAATAAAGGCATCTGCAGGAGTTAGTGGGTGTTGTGTGCCTCCAGCACAATATACACTACCCAATTGCTGGTTTTCCCATCTCCATTCAGGCCATTACCATGTCTGGAAGACCAACAAAGAGAGGCAGACAGGCACGAGCCGATAAAAGAGGGCAAGCAGGCTCTGTGTCTAGAGACAGCAGTGCTGTTCGTGGACGCGGTGCATCGTCATCAGCATGTGGCCATGGGGCATGCTTGTCCTTATTTTCGGTAGCTGGACGTGTGGAGCCGCATCATGCCGAAGACTTGGTGGAGTGGATGACCAAGCCCTCTTCATCCTCCTCATCCTCTCTCACCCAGGCTCAGGGTACTAGCAAAGCAGCTGCCAACGCATCCTCTTCCCTCGTCTCAATGTCATCATCAGTGACTCTTTCCCTAGACCCACCACGTCCTCCTGAGGAGTCCCCTGACTCCACGTGGGTGCCTGGTAGGAGAGAGGAGGAGGCACATCTCCAATGAGGCAGGATGCCCTCCAGGGGCCAGCATAGGGGCAGCACACCGACTGAATCACAACGCAGAGACCGCCTGTGGAGGGCGCTGCCTCTGCGCATTATTCTAAAAGTTCTTTGGTGTGGGCCTTTTTTGAGACGAGTGCATCAGATTGCACCGCTGCTATTTGAAACATATGTCTCAAGCGTATCTCACGTGGCCAAAACATCAGCCGCTTGGGCACCACATGCTTGACCAGACATATGTTGACCTGCCATGCAGCTCGTTGGCAAGCGTACCTCAAAGACCCACACCAAAGAACAAAGGGGACCTCTCCTTGCTCCTCATCAGCTAGGATCTCCAACCCTACTAGACCTTCAGTCCTCTCTGAAACCTGCACTGAGAGGAATGAAGGTGTAGAATTAGGTGTGTCACAGCCAAGTGCTTGCGGGCACTCTGCTAGCAGTACACCCACGTCCGATTGTACCAGGCAAATTTCCCTGCCCTAGCTGCTGGACCGTAGAAAGAAGTTCACTCCCAGCCATCCACATGGCCAGCGGTTGAATGCTAGCTTGGCTTAATTGCTAGCACTTCAACTGCTACCTTTTCAGTTGATAGACTCGGCCCCCTTCGGTGAGTTTGTGCAATGTGCAGTTCCTCAGTGGCAGGTCCCCAAACGGCACTTTTTCTCACGGAAGGCGATTCCGGCTTTCTACCGGCATGTGGAAGGCGATGTCCTTGCCTCGCTGGACAGGGCGGTCAGCGGTAAGGTGCATATTACTGCTGACTCATGGTCCAGCAGGCATGGACAGGGACGTTACCTGTCTTTCACGGCCCATTGGGTCACTCTTCTGGCAGCTGGGTGGTGCAGCGGTTCTTGGGCAGGTATCCGGGCTTACAGGATGTCCTGAAGCAGGCCACGTAAGTCTGTGTGCATTTCTGCTGATCATTTAATGCCTGTGCTCGGCTGGCTTAGCTCCAAAAGCAGTTGAACCTGCCCAATAACCGCCTTATATGTGACATGCCCACCAGGTGGAACTCAACGTTGGCCGCACACGCAGCAGAGGGCCATCAATGAGTACCTGTGCAACTACAGCACCAGGACAGGGTCAGGGGAGCTCGGTTTTTTCTCACCACGCCAGTGGGGCATGATCAGGGATGCATGCACTGTCCTGTCACCATTTGAGGAGGCCACAAGGATGGTGAGCAGTGACAGTGCATGCATCAGTGACACTGTACCTCTCATCCACCTGTTGGAGCATACGCTGCATGGAATAATGGACAGGGCACTTGAGACAGAACAGAGGCAGGAAGAGGAGGACTTCCTTTCCTCCCAAGGCCCCCTTTATCCAGACAGTGGTCCTGCTGTCCCACCCATCACACAGGAAGAGGAGGAGGAGGAGGAAGATGATTGTGTCAGCATGGAGGTGGAGGCTGGCACTCAGCATCAGCAGCAGCAGTCTTGAAGGGATGATTTACAGTCCCAAGAAACCAGTGGACTTGTAAGTGGCTGGGAGGAGGTAGCTGCGGATCATGTTGTCCTTAGTGACCCAGAGGACTCCGGACCGAATGCCTCAGCTAACCTACGCTGCATGGCCTCCCTGATCCCGCAAAGCCTGCGGAAGGATCCTCATATTCTTCAGATCAAGGAGAGGGACCATTACTGGCTGGCCACTCTCCTTGATCCACGGTACAAGGGTAAGGTTGCGGAGCTTATCTTGCCATCGCAGAGGGAGCAGAGGATGAGACATCTCTGGGAGGCCTTGCAGAAAGGTCTGTTCAATGCGTTCCCAGAGACTGGGAGGTTACAAACTCCTGGTCCTGGACAACGTGTTGCTGAGGCATCGGTCAGAAGGAGGGGCGGAGAAGGTGGCCGTCTGACTGATGCATTCAGACAATTTTTTAGTCCACAGCCCCAAGGTATGATCAGTTCCAGCAACCATTGCCAGCGTCTGATTTACAGGAATACCTAGGGGCAAGGTCAGACTTGGACACCTTTCCCACCGAAAATCCTCTGGCTTACTGGGTCTTGAGGATGGATCACTGGCCAGAGCTTGCACAGTATGCAATTGAGCTAATGGCCTGTCCTGCATCCAGCGTTGTTTCGGAACGCACTTTCAGTGCTGCTGGTGGCTTTGTTACCAATCACAGGGTGCGCCTGTCCACCGACTCGGTTGATTGACTGACCTTCATAAAGATGAATCAGTCTTGGATCACCACCAGCTACCAAGCACCTGAAGCTGATGTAACCGAATAATTTTTTTTGAAATGTCACATCCCTTCAAGACTGCCTATGCTGATGCTGAGTGACTGTCCTGTTATGTTGATTTTTGGTTCTGGGTGATGCCACCAGCCCAATTTTTCAGCCCCTGTTTAACAGGGGCGTGTAATCACAATTTTTGATGCAATGCTTTGCAGCAGAGCTCATTCCTGCACTACAACTAGAGTATATGGGAGAGGTTGCAGTGTCGTGGCACCAGCACCAGTGCCTAAGGCCCAATTTTTCAGCCCCTGTTTAACAGGGGCATATAATTACAATTTTTGATGCAATGCTTTGCAGCAGGGCTCATTCCTGCACTCCAACTAGAGTATATGGGAGAGGTCGCAGTGTCGTGGCACCATCACCAGTGCCTAAGGCCCAATTTTTTCAGCCTCTGTTTAATAGGGGCATGTAATTACAATTCTTGATATAATATTTCAAAGCAGGGCCGTTCCTGCGCCCACCGAGAGTAACTGTGAGGACTTATAGTGTTGTGGCACCAGCACCACCACCACAACCACCAAAGGCCCAATTTTTCTATAACTGTTCAACAATGGCATGTAATTACAATTCTTGATATAATCGTTCACGGCAGGGTGCTCCAGCGCCCACCAAGAGTCACTTTGAGGGCTTACAATGTTGTGGCAACACCAACACCTTGATCCGCCATTTCTGCAGAGCATATAGGGCAGGCCCCTACTTTCAAACATCCAACTTACAAACGTCTCCTACTTGCAAACGGAAGGAGACAACAGGAAGTGATATGAAAAAAGACGTACGGCAAAAAAAATTATACAGGGGTGATAACCCTTCCCTATGTTTTCCAAAAGCTTAAAAATTGATTTGCTTGACTGGGGCTACACTTTAAAAATGTACCAGTTCAAAATTACAAACAGATTCTACTTAACACAACAAACCTACACAGTCCCTGTCTTGTTTGCACTGCCTGTATACTGCTGTTCTGAGTATATAGGGCCTGGGGGCCCCACGTCTTTCCTTTTTTTAATATGGGTACGGGGTTCCCCTTAATATCCGTACAAGACCCAAAGGAGCTGGTAATGGGCAGGGGCGCGGGGGGGGGGGGGGCTACCCATGCCATTTTTCTCAATTATTTTCATCCATATTGCCGGAACCAGATATTACATTAAAACCGCAAGCAGTTTTAAATGACTTTTTTTCCGTTAAATTTCATTTTTTGCAGGGACTGTTCTAAACACGGGAAACACATGGCACTTCAGGCATACTATAGACACCCCCCAGGCATGATATTTAAAGGAATATTTCACTTTTTTTTTTCACTTTAATCGTCATTAAAATCAGTGCTCCTGAAAAAACTTTGTAGGACAATATCTTGCATATTAGCCATTAAAATTAGCACTTTTTATTTTGAATGTTCGAGTCCCATAGACTTCAATGGGGTTCTAAAGTTCGCACAAATTTTCAGTCCGTTCGAAAGTTCTGGTGCGAACCGAACCGGGGGGTGTTTGGCTCATCCCTACTCCAGGTGCTACACTGCACTTTTATTTTCTATCAAATGCTTAGTTTGTGTTGTCCAGGTTTTTGATAGGTTTACTTGAATGAGCACATAATAGCAAGATATGGTTGCTGGATCATTAGAGCTGAGGAAAACATATGTCTATTTAGAGCCAGTTAGAAGTCTGTGGTGCATAAAAGCAGAATTGCAAAGGACCAGCAAGGTTTCAAGATAGGATTGACACCTGGCCAATATTTTACTGGCCTGGTGGATATAACTGGATTTATTGCCAATGTCATTAATACTAAAGGCTGGTAATTTTCCCAGAAAAGGTAGCAACCTGATCACATATCAGTAAATAGGTGGCTTACATCTGTGACTGAAGGAAATATTCAGCTGCCTGAACTTCACACACAAATAAGTGACTGCAGGCATAAACTATACAGCTGCAACACACAGCCAACGTGCCATGTTTTACGCTATACTGTACCTTTTCAAACACATTCAGATTTTCCACTGCAGTGCATAGGTTACAGGATCTCTTAAGCTTTGTATCACAGAGCATCTCTGTCTAAGCAGTTTATTCTGCAGTTTTCAGCTGTGCCAGACCAAATAAAGTACAGGCTGCTGACGTGACTGGGAAATGTGCCTTGTTCTGACACCTGTCGTAATTTTATGTTGTGGAGCCAGATGCACACAGCTTGCCACCGGAGTCATGAAGTGTAACATTACATTACTTAGGAAAGCACCTAGGTGGAACTGCTGGTTTGCTACTGATACAACCCAGCTGAGTTTTCTCTGGTAGCTACTTAATGTTTAAAAAGGTACACACAAATATTAGCATTGCTGCCAGAGGGGTCACATAGAATGCACACAGTACACGGGGAAGCAACTGCCTCAGCAATTGAGTTGCATATGTAAACCCTCACTGTATAAAAAAAGAAAAAATTGGTTTAAAAAAATAAAAGCAAAGCAAAACATGTGTGTGTGTATAGATATAGATGTTATATCTATACAACTTGGTTTTTAAAATAAAAGCAAAGCAAAATATTTGTGTGTGTGTGTGTGTGTGTATATATATATATACAAATATATATACAGGACTTTTTTCAGCAGGAACTAGGGGGAACTCAGTTCCACCTCCTCTGGCTCAGGTCTTCTGCTCCCTGCTCCCCACTATCACTTGGTAACACTGAAGTCCAGCTTCTGAGTTTAGTGATAGCTTATATCCCAGTAGCTCCCACAGGTCAGATCTCTAAGGCCGCGTACACACGGGCGGACTGTTCGCCCAACTTTGTCCGCTGAACAGTGTTTGGGCGGACAGTCCGCTCGTGTGTGGGCTTTCAGCGGACAGTTTCAGCGGACAGTTGGACGGACAAGGTTTTTCGGAATTTCCGAAAAACTGTCCGCTGAAACCTTGTTTGAGCGAACAGTCCGCCCGTGTGTAGGCTTGTTCGTCAAACAAAGTTGCGCGCATGCTCAGAAAGGATTTTCACGCCGAAAGCTATAATGCAGTGTATAGGACGTCGTATTTTTCGTCCCGTCGTACGTGCCGTTCACGTCATCACGCACGGTTTCAGCAAACTGTTCGTCCGTCGTGTGTGGCCATGTCCGTCCATGCTAAGTTTGAGCGGACTGTTTGCCGAAACTGTTGGACGGACAAAGTTGGGCGAACAGTCCGCGCGTGTGTACGCGGCCTTACGCAGATCCCACTGAGTGCTGGACAGAGACAAGGGAGATACAGAACAGGTGCTCAGAGTTCAGTGCAATCAAGGGCAAGAGAGGGTGCATGGTAGGCTGCACCCTCTGTGCTCTCCATTTTTTCCCTGGTGACCAGTTGTTGATGTTCCTACTGCATGACCTCCCTTGCAAGTGACTGTAGTATAGTATAGTATGCTGGGAGGTACTATAGCCGAATAGGTGCTTCAACTTAATATTGCAACTAAGGTAAGACATATGACAGATGGTGGAGCTTTTAAGGAGGGGGAGAGGATGAGGGCAGTTGAGGGAGGAGTTGTATGCAGAGGGAAGAGCTACTATTTGATGCCATTTGGCAGATGTGTGTGTGGCAGGCGTGGTTGAGTTCCTGCACCTTTTCTCTGAGAAGAAAAGCCATATATATATATATATATATATATATATATATATATATATATATATATATACACACACACAAATATTTTGTTTGCTTTTATTTTTTAAAACCAATTTGTATATATATATAATATATATATATATATATATATATATATATACACACACACTATATTGTCAAAAGTATTAGGAGGCCGGCCTTTACATGCACATGAACTCTTTAATGGCAATCCAGTCTTAGTCCATAGGGTTCAATATTGAGTTGGCCCACCCTTTACAGCTACAACAGCTTCAACTCTTCTGGGAAGGCTGTCCACAAGGTTTAGGAGTGTGTCTATGGGAATGTTTGACCATTCTTCCAGAAGCGCATTTGGGAGGTCAGGCATTGATGTTGAACAAGAAGGCTTGGCTGGCAGTCTCCACTCTAATTAATCCCAAAGGTGTTCTATTGGGTTGAGGTCAGGACTCAGTCATGTTGGAACAGCAAGGGGCATATATATATGTATATACACACACACAAAAACACCTTTTTTTTTGTAAGTGATCACATAACCGGTGTTCTTAGCCGCAGGGGCTTGGAGAAGTGGAGGTGGAGATTGTAGAGGGGCATGTCAGCAGCAATAGGCAAAGAGAAAGAGACATCAGCATACTGAGCTTCTCAGTGAAGAGCTGTGCAGGGTGTGGGGGGGGGGGGGGGCTGGTGATAGTACAAGTCTCACCATTGGAGGACAGGCAGGCTGTTCTCCCCCAGCACAGCCAGAAAACTGATCACGCTGGGGAGGATGTGCTTCTATACAAAGAGAACAGGGTACTTTTTAAAACAAGTGCATGGTGCAAACTAAACATATCAGGAATATGAAATGTTGTTTCAGTATTTTTATTTTATCCGCAATTACAAATTTTGTTGATAAATCAGTGCTCCTAGGGGTCTCAACTACATTAAGGGCCCATTTACATCTATATGGTAAATGCAGGTGTATTAACCCAACAGATCTTCCATGGACATATACAGCAGAGCAACATTATGCACAATAATACCTTGTAGTGGGCTGGGTCATAAAAAATTCAATATGTTAATTTTTTTTGTCTGTTCTAGAGTGTTGGTTCATGCACATGGCCAAATAGGGCTTTACACATCACAGATCAGCTTATTTCCATGTAGGGTACAGCCAGGTGTTTCAGATCAACCCTGGACAGGAAGCCTATACAAATCAATGACGGGTTGGCAATGCTTGCGGCTGTCGTCAGCTGTTTGGCCTTGTGCCTTTATTCATTGCACCAAAATGGATGTGTGAATGTCTCTTAAAGTAAATGTATCACATTTAAATTTTGCTATATTGATAGGTAAGAGTGATCCAATGAATGTAAATTATGTGACTAATGCCGGCCATACACGATGCGAATTCCGAACGAAAATCCGAGCGAAAGTAAAATCGACCGATTTTCGTATCGTTAGTGTGGTATGCGCGACATGCGATTTTCGTACGACAGGGCAAATTGACAAATCCAACATGTTGGTTTTTTTTTCAAAAATCGTCCAAAAATCGTATCGTTAATGGCAGAGTTGGACGATTTGACATAAGAAAATGAACTGCGCACGATCTCTGGAAAGTTTGAACCAGAAGGAAACCATATAAAACAACGAACGAATGGTCGAACGCAACACGGAATAAAAAAAACCCGTTAAAACATAGTGTTTTAACGTACGATTTTCGTACTTAATTGATGGCACATTCGCATGTTGTTGTGAGTGCCGCTTTCGTTTATCGTTCGACGGGTCGTTCGGAATTCGCATCGTGTATGGCCGGCATAACACATGTGATATTTGTATATATAGTGTCCAATTATATAGGTGTACTCAGCAAAAAATAATTTAACCAGAAAGACTGAGGACATATTGTGAGTGAAGGACATCTTGGAGGCCCTGCACTGACAGTGTAATGATGTAGATGGCAGTGCTGTATCTGCACTCTGCATATCTCATAATCAGCCAGGAATATGGGAGGTGGGAGCCGAATGCTAAGTATTTCCAAGTTGAATAACCTGAAGAGGGTTGTTTTTGATGCAGCTTAGCTTTCCTGGGGTCCTACAATCCCTTTGCAGAGCATGTGGCACATGGGAAGGGTTAAGGAAATCTTTACCACGCTGTTCCATAGATTGTGTTCTGGCAATTATTAAGTTGGCATTTACTGAATGGCGCTGTGCTTCAGGCATCTCCATTATGGACACACTGCTGAAATAAAATTCATTAAAAAAAGGTTCCATTCCCGCTTGGAAATAGCTGACAGTCATCAGTCTCATTTCACAGTCCCCTTAAAAACGAACAAATGAAAGGAGTAAATGAAACACAAATGGAGTCAGAATGCATTAGAGAGAGCACATGAGCAGTTCCACTCCAGCAGGCATGGCTGGTGCTTGGCAGCTGCAGAGATCTCCCACCCTGCAGCTGCTCCAATAGGAATGCCCTGTGCTTTCAGGCACTTGATAGATAGGAAGATGAGCTCAAGATAATCATCATAAATGAATGCAAAGGACGTGCGCAATGTGTTAAGTATTACCCACCTCATCATGAAAAACATTCATCAAGTGTAAGTTGCAGTAATGTGGTTTTAAAGCTAAATTCAATGCAGATAAAAAATAAAAATAACTCAGTTGTTTTTTTTTTACAAAAATAAAAATTACATTTATTTATAAATTACATTTATTGTTACATAAGGCACGCAAGCACTAAGACTGGGAGGCACTATGATTCTATTTGCCTTTGTTGCATCTACATGTGCTAACAATAAAGAAAGACTATTGTGAGCAAGTTGATGACTGATCATTGTGCTGTTGCTTCTTTATTGTCCAGACAGCATGTAGGCAGGTGGAGGCTACAGAACACTCCTTCAGCCTGTCAGTGGCCACTGATAATGGGAATTGTCTCCCTTTGCGGGCTCCAGCAGCCATTTTGGGTAGGGCAGTTGTCCGATTGGAAATTTAAATCTCATGAGATTTGTAACGGTTATCTTGATGGGGGCCTGATATATAGAGGAACCCCTATGTCTTTTGGGGGCACCTGTTATATGTGTAAGACAGGAAGAGAGCCCAGATGGCTAGGGAGAGAAAGGGTGTAATTTCAGGAGAGGTTCCATTTCAGTATCCAGCAGTGTTAATTTTGACGTCAAATTTTAATTTAGTTTTAGTCATAGTCATATTTTAGTTGACGAAAATCGAATGGGTTTAGTTAAATTGTAAGCACTATTTAAACATTTCTCTAGAATTACCAAATGTATTATATACTCCTGGAGTAAAAATCTAATAACATGTTATTATTTATGGTATTAAAGGTTTGAACATGCACTGCAGACACAACCAATTTAGTTGTTGGGATATGCAACGTCTTTATAAATAAACCAAGTTCCATAAACAATCAAAAATCTGCCTTCACTAACCTCCCCAGCATGCTCTTCTGGGCCCATAAATCTATAGCCTAGTCACTTAGCAATGTATTTTTCAGCTCCATAGTATTGCTTTCCCCTAAACACCCCCTAAAATGTGTACAAATGTTATGTGTGTGCTTAAATTCATGCAGAGTGCCAGAGTTTTTTTTTGGTGGGCCAAACTCATTAGGAACCCCCCTCCCCCAACTGCTAGGTCAGCTGATAGCAATCCTCTATCTGCTGACTTTGCCAAACCCAATACACACTATACCTACCTCTTTTGTGGTCAGATTTATGGATGGATTTACCAAAGCATGTAGTGCAAGGGCCTGCCTCAATACCTTCAAATGCTACTGTTAAATTTTTATTTTGTTATCCTATTATTATCTTGATAGGTAATAGCAGAATGTAAAAATGTGCTTCCATTTGTTCATTATATATTTTTTTTTTTGTATTATGACACTTCTTACCTGTCCAATGAGCTGCCAATAGTGTATGTAAGGAGGGGCTGGCCAAAGTATCACACATTATTTGTGCATTCAGCTCTCAATGAAGTGGAGAGGGTTACCTGTCCAAAATATCCCCCCCCCTAATTTTTTGCAATGGGCCATCGGATGGGGGGGGGGGGGGGGGGGGTGAGGAATCTGATAAGAGGACCTTATACTTTTGACTTTAAATACTCATTTCCAAAAATGTTATACTGATCTTGTTTGTGTCTAATCTGCTTGCAATGTTGATGTGCAAAATGACAATTTTTTTTTATTGTTTGACTCCACAGTTTCCTTCAACGCCACAGGAATGGCAGACTATGGCCTCCCCCTTTGCCACCCGTTGGGACTTTCCCAATTTTGGAGGTGCAATTGATGAGAAACACGTCCGCATCATCCCAACCCCCAACTCGGGGTCCTACTATTATAATTACAAGGGGTTTAATAGTATTGTGATGTTGCCGGTGGTGTCAGCAACATATGACTTCCTGTATGTGGATGTGGGGAAAAATGGCTGGATGTCGGATGGTGGAGTGTTCACGCAAAACAACTTCATTCTTGTAGCACTATAAAGAAAAATATAATGCGCTGCATTAAACAATTTTTAACATTTCAGCGTGACGAATGTGCTATATCGATTACGAATGCTAGTTTTACCTGCCCGAGGGCTTAGGTCTCAAAATTTATTCTGAGCATGTGTGGCACTTTTTCCGCCGGACTAGGCTACACACAATCGGAATTGGACACGTATCATGTTGTCGGAAAATTTTAGATCCAGCTCTCAAACTTTGTTGGTTGGACATTCCAACGGAAAAAATCAGATGGAGCCCACACACAGTCGTATTATCCGACAACGCGTGTACAGGGCTTAGTCTGTGCCCATCAATGCAGCCCCACTATGCTCATCAATGCAGACTCACCAGTGCCCATCAATACTGCATCACTGTGCCTATCAATGCAGACTCACCAGTGCTCATCAATAGTGATGGACGAACTTCCGACGGGACGTTTCGCGAACGCGAAATGCGAACGGACCCAAACGTTCGCGAAACCGACCGTTCGCCGCGGGCCCCATTGACTTCAATGGGAGGCGAACTTTGCAAACCTTCATGTCGAATTTGCGGCCACGTGGTAATTATTAGGGGGTAAAACGTAGTCCCACCATCTGGACAATGACATAATACATGTATGAGGTGAATTTGGGATCGATAACTACAAGCATTTTTATTTTATTTGGGAAATTGTTCTAACAATTCAGGACTATGGAGTTAATGAAGGCAATGGAGGAGAGGGAAGGTCAGGGACCAGGGTAGGCAAAGAAGAGGGTGCAGGAGATGATCACCAGCAGCGTGACATACCGGAATGACACATGCACCGTGATAGAGGCATCTGACAGCAGCACCGTAATACAGAGCACTGACAGCAGCACCGTGACATACAGCGCTGACAGCAGCACCGTGACATACAGCGCTGACAGCAGCACCGTGACATACAGCGCTGACAGCAGCACCGTGACATACAGCGCTGACAGCAGCACCGTGACATACAGCGCTGACAGCAGCACCGTGACATACAGCGCTGACAGCAGCACCGTGACATACAGCGCTGACAGCAGCACCGTGACATACAGCGCTGACAGCAGCACCGTGACATACAGCGCTGACAGCAGCACCGTGACATACAGCACTGACAGCAGCACCGTAAGCAGCCCCAGGAGGAAGTCAGCACAGCACAGGGATGGTGTGATCCCCTCATAATAAGAACCCCCAGGAGGAAGTCAGCACAGCACAGGGATAGTGTGATCCCTTCATAATAAGAACCCCCAGGAGGAAGTCAGCACAGCACAGGGATATCATAAGCAGCCCCAGTAGAAATATGACACCGCTCAACCTCTTCAAAGAGGAGGGTAGGGGCATATAGTACGGTGTGCTTTTTTGGGTCAAGGAAGTGAGCCAAATGAATTAAGAAGGTCTGTGTGCTTGATTAAAAAAATAGTTTATAGACATATACATGGTCTACTGGTCACATGTGTTGAATTCCTCCGAGATCCATGCCTCATTCATTTTTAGAAATGTGAGGTAGTTAACACTGTGGTGAGCTAGGCGAGTACGCTTATCGGTCACAATCCCCCCTGCTGCGCTGAACGTCCTTTCGGACAGGACACTGGATGAGGGGCAAGCCAACAGTTCGATTGCAAATTGGGCAAGCTCTGGCCAGAGGTCAAGCCTGCCCACCCAGTAGTCTAGGGGTTCATCACTCCTCAGAGCGTCCACATCGGCCGTTAACCCAATGTAGTCGGACACCTGACGGTCTAGGCGTTCCCTGATGCTGGATCCGGATGACACCTGTCGATGGGTCGGCTGAAAGAATGACCTCATATCCGAAGTCACCAACACATCTTCAAACCGGCCTCTTCTTGCAGGCGCTGTTGGATTGGTACCCGCAAATCCTTCTCTGGGAGTGGGAATTGCTCCTCTGCCAGCGCACGCAAAAGCAGAATGCAGCATTTCTCGAAGCAAGGCCTGGAAGTGCTGCATTCTGACAGCCCTCTGCGACGGCGGTAACATTTCCGCCATTTTGTGTTTGTACCGGGGGTCTAAGTACGTTGCCACCCAGTACTGGTCCTTGACCCTCATGCTTTTTATACGGGGGTCCCTATTAAAACACTGGAGCATGAAGGCCCCCATTTGCACTAAAGTGGAAGCGGTGTGGTGGCCTGGCTCCTGCTCATCATCCAGGATAATGTCGTCCTCTTCATTCTCCTCTCCCCATCCTCGCACAACAGGGATCCCAGAAAGGTTTAAAGCATGCTCTTCTTGCTCCTGCTCATCCGCCCCGGCACCATCCTCCTCTGACTCCTCATCAGACTCCTGTTGTTGACTTGTCTCAGATAGAGTAGCCCCCCCTGGGAATTCATCCAGCATTGCGACTTCCTCATCTTCCCGCTCCTGCTCCTCCACAGCCTGATCAATGACACGACGCAATGCACGCTCCAGAAAGAAGGCATAAGGTACCATGTCACTGATGGCGCCATGGCTGCGACTGACCAGTTTGGTGATCTCCTCAAATGGCCGCAGAAGTCTGCATGTGTCGCGCATGAGCAGCCACTGGCGCGGTGAAAAAAAACCCAGCTCCCCAGAACCGTTTCTTTCGCAGAGTTCATACAGGTAGACGTTAACTGCACGTTTCTGCTGGAGCAGCCTATCAAGCATATAGAAGGTTGAGTTCCATCGCGTCGGGCAATCGCAAATAAGACGTCTGACCGGCAGATGGTGTCGCCGCTGAATGTCAGCAAGGCGAGCCATGGCCGTGTAAGATCTTCTGAAATGGGCCGAGATTTTCCTTGCCTGCCGCAAGATGTCCTGGACCCCAGGGTATTTGACAAGGAATCGCTGCACGACCAAGTTTAAGACGTGTGCCATGCACGGCACGTGCGTGATTTTGCCCTGTTTCAATGCGCTAAGCAGATTGGCACCGTTGTCACACACCACTTTACCAACTGTCAAATTGAGCGGTGTTAGCCACTCATCTGCCTGTGAACGCAAAGCTGAAAGGAGTGCCGGGCCAGTGTGGCTCTTTGCTTCCAGGCACAACAGACGCAGCACGGCATGGCAACGTCTCACCTGGCATGTGGAATAGGTTCTGGGGAGCTTGGGCGGTGCAGTGGAAGAGACGCTAGCAGCGGAAAAGGAGGAGGCAGCTGAGGAGGAGAGGGAGGAGGATGGAGTAGGAGGAGGAGAAGAAGAGTCAGGCCTGCATGCAATCCGTGGCGGTAAAACCAAATCTACACGGGTGCCACGGGTTACATGCTTGACGGCCGTCAGAAGGTTCACCCAGTGGGCAGTAAAACTGATATACCTTCCCTGCCCGTGTTTGCTAGACCACGTGTCTGTGGTCAGATGTATCTTGGCACCGACACTGTGTGCCAGAGATACATTCACTTGCCGCTGAACATGGCCATATAGCTCTGGGATGCCCTTCTCTGAGAAATACTTCCTTCCTGGGACCTTCCATTGTGGTGTTCCAATGGCCACAAATTTGCGAAAGGCCTCCGAGTCCACCAGTTTATATGGCAGTAGTTGGCGGGCTATGAGTTCTGACAAGCCAGCCGCCAACCGTTGGGCAAGAGGGTTATCCGGCATCATCATTTTTTTACGCTCAAACATTAGGCCCACGGAAGCCTGCCTTTTTGCAGAAAAATGTGAGCTTGGCGTGATGGAAGGTGGAGTGGAGGACAATTGTGAGGAGAGAGGAGAAGGAGAAGTAGAAGACGAGGCTGGACGGTGAGAGCCTGCAGTGTGGCTTTGTGTGTTCCGTTGCTCCCACTGGGCTCGGTGATGGCTGCTCATGTGCCTTCTTAAGGCGGTCGTCCCTAGGTGAGTATTGGGCTTACCGCGACTAACGCGTTGACTGCAAAGATTGCAGATGGCAACGCTATTGTCAGCAGCGGACACGTTAAAAAAAGCCCACACTGCGGAGCCATGTGCCGGTGTCCTGGGAGCGCCAGATGTGACCGTACATGGTCGATGACTCGCTCCTGATACATTTGCAGTCTGCTTTGTCCCTGCTGTGCAATGTAAGTCATTGCTGCTTCTCCTCCCTATCTGCTGGTCCATATCTCCCTCTGAACTCCCCTCCTCTTCCTCTCTTGTGGGCACCCACGTGACATCACTAGACACGTCATCATCAACGTCACCTTCCCCACCGCTATAAGTAGAGATCTCGGAGTAGGCAGCAACACCGGGGACCAACCTCCTCCTTGGGCTGATCTGGGTACTGGCGTCAGACTGCTGAGTAGCGCTTGTTGCTACCTCCTCTTCCTGATCCAATACCAAGAGTGGCTGCGCATCAGAAATGTCCTCTTGATATGGATCGGAAAATAATTCCAGTGACTCAAGCGGAAGGTATGTGGTGGTGGTGGTGGTGGTCGTGTTGTTGGTGGTAGTGTCTTTGGGGGTGCACATAGCAGAGAGTGAAGAAGAGGGTGCAGATCGAGAGGATGAGGAGGGTGCAGAAGAGTAAGGCTGAGCGAGCCACTCAACCAAGTCTGGTGCATCCTTTAAAGTAATTGAACGCACCTTCTGCAACTTCCCACTTTGGCTCAAGCCTGTTGCTCCTGCCCTACCCCTACCACCCCTGCGGAAGGGCCTGCCTCTTCCTCTGCATGTCATTTTTTAAATGACCCTGTGACAAAACTCTTAGTCCCTATACCGCTGAAGGACTGCTGCAGTATAGGTGAGCGGTCAGCAGTGGTGCACGTCAACCCTATCTATTGTGGACCTATAGCGGTCCTTACAGAACAGCAGACTGTACCGCACTCAAGCCTATGTACCGTAGCACCCTATACCAAGTTACCAGTCCTTATAAGAACTTTTGTGGACCAAGCAGGTTGTGTATTAGTGTTTAGCAGACTGTACGTCAGTCCCTATACCGCTGAAGGACTGCTGCAGTATAGGTGAGCGGTCAGCAGTGGTGCACGTCAACCCTATCTATTGTGGACCGATAGCGGTCCTTACAGAACAGCAGACTGTATCGCACTCAAGCCTATGTACCGTAGCACCCTATACCAAGTTACCAGTCCTTATAAGAACTTTTGTGGACCAAGCAGGTTGTGTATTAGTGTTTAGCAGACTGTACGTCAGTCCCTATACCGCTGAAGGACTGCTGCAGTATAGGGCAGCGGTCAGCAGTGGTGCACGTCAACCCTATCTATTGTGGACCGATAGCGGTCCTTACAGAACAGCAGACTGTACCGCACTCAAGCCTATGTACCGTAGCACCCTATACCAAGTTACCAGTCCTTATAAGAACTTTTGTGGAACAAGCAGGTTGTGTGTTAGTGATTAGCAGACTGTACGTCAGTCCCTATACCGCTGAAGGACTGCTGCAGTATAGGTGAGCGGTCAGCAGTGGTGCACGTCAACCCTATCTATTGTGGACCTATAGCGGTCCTTACAGAACAGCAGACTGTACCGCACTCAAGCCTATGTACCGTAGCACCCTATACCAAGTTACCAGTCCTTATAAGAACTTTTGTGGACCAAGCAGGTTGTGTATTAGTGTTTAGCAGACTGTACGTCAGTCCCTATACCGCTGAAGGACTGCTGCAGTATAGGTGAGCGGTCAGCAGTGGTGCACGTCAACCCTATCTATTGTGGACCGATAGCGGTCCTTACAGAACAGCAGACTGTATCGCACTCAAGCCTATGTACCGTAGCACCCTATACCAAGTTACCAGTCCTTATAAGAACTTTTGTGGACCAAGCAGGTTGTGTATTAGTGTTTAGCAGACTGTACGTCAGTCCCTATACCGCTGAAGGACTGCTGCAGTATAGGGCAGCGGTCAGCAGTGGTGCACGTCAACCCTATCTATTGTGGACCGATAGCGGTCCTTACAGAACAGCAGACTGTACCGCACTCAAGCCTATGTACCGTAGCACCCTATACCAAGTTACCAGTCCTTATAAGAACTTTTGTGGAACAAGCAGGTTGTGTGTTAGTGATTAGCAGACTGTACGTCAGTCCCTATACCGCTGAAGGACTGCTGCAGTATAGGTGAGCGGTCAGCAGTGGTGCACGTCAACCCTATCTATTGTGGACCTATAGCGGTCCTTACAGAACAGCAGACTGTACCGCACTCAAGCCTATGTACCGTAGCACCCTATACCAAGTTACCAGTCCTTATAAGAACTTTTGTGGACCAAGCAGGTTGTGTATTAGTGTTTAGCAGACTGTACGTCAGTCCCTATACCGCTGAAGGACTGCTGCAGTATAGGTGAGCGGTCAGCAGTGGTGCACGTCAACCCTATCTATTGTGGACCGATAGCGGTCCTTACAGAACAGCAGACTGTACCGCACTCAAGCCTATGTACCGTAGCACCCTATACCAAGTTACTAGTCCTTATAAGAACTTTTGTGGACCAAGCAGGTTGTGTATTAGTGTTTAGCAGACTGTACGTCAGTCCCTATACCGCTGAAGGACTGCTGCAGTATAGGGCAGCGGTCAGCAGTGGTGCACGTCAACCCTATCTATTGTGGACCGATAGCGGTCCTTACAGAACAGCAGACTGTACCGCACTCAAGCCTATGTACCGTAGCACCCTATACCAAGTTACCAGTCCTTATAAGAACTTTTGTGGACCAAGCAGGTTGTGTATTAGTGTTTAGCAGACTGTACGTCAGTCCCTATACCGCTGAAGGACTGCTGCAGTATAGGGCAGCGGTCAGCAGTGGTGCACGTCAACCCTATCTATTGTGGACCGATAGCGGTCCTTACAGAACAGCAGACTGTACCGCACTCAAGCCTATGTACCGTAGCACCCTATACCAAGTTACCAGTCCTTATAAGAACTTTTGTGGAACAAGCAGGTTGTGTGTTAGTGATTAGCAGACTGTACGTCAGTCCCTATACCGCTGAAGGACTGCTGCAGTATAGGGCAGCGGTCAGCAGTGGTGCACGTCAACCCTATCTATTGTGGACCGATAGCGGTCCTTACAGAACAGCAGACTGTACCGCACTCAAGCCTATGTACCGTAGCACCCTATACCAAGTTACCAGTCCTTATAAGAACTTTTGTGGAACAAGTGAGTTGTGAATGTTTAGCAGACTGCAGCAGAAGGGCAGCAGTCAAGTATAATATCCTTTCTATATTTGGAAGAAAGAATATTATACATGTACAAGCCTATTACTGTACCACTGATACCAGTCCTGAAAAGAACCTTTGTGGAACTAATAATAACAGCAAGTCTTTAAAATTACCCTCACTGCCTGACAACACTGCTTCCTTCCTGTCCCTATACAAATTGGCAAAAAAAGAGAACGATTAGTGGTTACTGGAACAGCTCTTTTGTGGACCTTGATAGTAACAGCTAATGATGATGATGATGATGATGATGATGAAAGACTAATCTGGCTGTCCCTGTAGCATACACCGTCCTTTCCCTTTCTCTAAACTAACAAAAGACACTCAGGCTGCTGCAAGAATCAGCAGCACAGCAAACCTATCAACACCTAACACCTATACCAGTCCTGAAAAGAACTTTTGTGTACCAAATAGCTAGTGGTTTATCTCTCCCTACTCCACACAGGAACCTGTCCCTATCTTAACAGAAGAAAGAATGTAAAATGGCCACCGGATCGGGTGTATTTATAGGTTAGGGGGAATGTACAAGTGTCCATGTGCTGTCATGTCTCAATTGGCTGTCCTGTATCACATGATAAACGTGTCACCAAAGGTTAAAGTTCTTGTATACATTAAACACGTAAGTCCGCCGCGGCGAACGACGGAAAAAGGCGTTCGAACGTGCGGACCGCGAATGTCGGAAATTCGCCGCGAAACGACCGCCGGGCGAACCGTTCGGCCATCACTACTCATCAATACTGCCTCACTGTGCCCATCAATGCAGCCTCAGTCTGTGCCCATCAATGTAGTCTCGGTCTGCACTCATCAATGCAGTCTCAGTCTGTGCTCATCAATGCACTCTAGGTCTGTGCTCCTCAATGCAGTCTTGGTCTGTGCCCATCAATGCAGCATCGGTCTGTGGCACTGTAACAAGGTCCCGCCTTCTAGACCTCTAGACCTCCTGTTCCATCTATCACAGGAGGACCCGCCAGTCTAGAAGGCAGGAACTTTGTTACAGTGCAGCCGAAGAATTCAGACGTAAGCTCTGTGACAAGAGGAGGAGGGGATGACTCTGCACTTGGATCGGCCCTGGGCGCCACAGCTCAAAGAGGCCCCAGGGCAGATGGCATACCAGTCCATGATTCCAGGGGGGGGCACTTGACCCCCCTTGCGGACGCCCATGGAGTGGGCTCTCCACACCAAAGCCTTCATGTGGGTCCTGTCCCTGAGCGTCTCCCCTGAGGTAGACCTATTTCCCTCCCCGCGCAACTTCAAACTGGAGAGGTACTAGGTGTCAGTACCCCAAGGCCTTCAGGGTAGATGCTCTGACAGATCAGTGGTGGTTTTGCAAGGACTATGCCTTTCCTTCGATTCCCATCATCCCCTGGTTCCTGCTGAGGCTCAGGATAGAAGAGGCGGAGATAGTGGCAATAATTCCATACTGGCCAAACAGGCCATGGTTTTTCCTGTTGGTGCAACTCAGCTTTCGGGACCCAGATCCTCTGCCCTCCAGACGGGATCTCCTGTCACAAGGGGCTGCTCTACATCCCTGCCCCACTCATCTGCACCTGGTGGTTTGGTTTTTGAGAGGGGGGAGGCTGGAAGCCCTAGGCTGTACAAGCAGAGCCATCTATGCTGTTGAACGCCAGGGCAGCAGGTGCTAACAAGGTCTATGAAAGGATACGGTCCAAGTTTACAGACTACACATCCACCACTGCGGGTTCTTGTAGTGATCCGAGACTATAGGATATCCTGGGTTTCCTACAGTCAGACCTGGATATGTACTTAGCTGTCAGCTCCCTTTGGGTTCAAGTATCTGCATTTTTTCTTCTATCAGGGTATCTTGGGCTAGACACCCTCTTATCCGACAGTTCTTCAGAGGAGTTAAAAGGCTTAAGCCTCAGAGATAACCTAGATTCCCCAAATGGGACCTTCGTTCGTCCTGGATTTCCCTGAAAGCTGTCTTCCTGGTGGCCCTCACGTTGGCTAAAAGGGTCACCGAAATTAGTGCTCTGGGTTGCAAGGAGCCATTTAAAACATTCTTCCCTGACCGTGTGATGTTGATTCCTTTGCTGGGTTTGAACCCCAAAGTATGTTCTGCTTTTCATGAGAATCAGAAAATCATCCTGCCAACATTCAGGTCCGCTGAAAGCTCTAATGCTCATCCACTAGATGTGGGCGAGATCCTGAAACTGTATCTAAACGCCACAGCTCCCTTTTGGCAGATTTACATAGGAAAAGATTAATAACAGTACATACATTCAATGTACATACAGGTATTATCAGCAAAGGGCCTAGTGGAAGCCCTGGTGGAATTGTGCACATATACCAGGGTATATATGGTTATTGACAGAGATACCTCCAGATGAATGTTGCAGCAAAGTTCAGGTGCAGGGGCCTCTGAGGATGATTATGATATGACATCTGTTTTTGTGTTGGAGACCTGAAGACAAGATCAGAGGAGATGCAGAGATCATCCAATTCTTATCCAACAGCCTGGAACGCAGCTTCTCAAGAAGAAACTGTGGTGTGACACTGGAACTGGGCTTTAGTCCCTCCCTACTAGTTTCTAATCTGTCATGCAACCAAACCTAACCTGGCCTAACATGGCTGTAGCCTATGCTGGTTATTGGGCACTGAGCTAAAATTAGCTATACAATCCCAGACCAGAAGGGACAATGTAAATGAAAATAACAGGAGATGTATATAAATTCTACTGCGATAAAAAGGTTCACCTAATAATATACTGGAAGGTGACCACTGCACAATAGAACAGCTATCTGGCACTCTGCATGTGAGATAATAACAATAGGACACAGAATTGCCTGTCACTAGGCTTCAGATCAAGAAGTTATGGGTGGCTGCAGTTAAACAGCCAGAACACAGGAATAATTACCTAATAGTCAGTGTCTCTGTCTCTCTCTCTCTCTCTTTCTCTCTCATCCTCTCTCTCTATGTATAGAGTTTTTTTTTTAAATGTTATGTAATTTTTACATTTCATACTTTTTTTCATAAGAGACTGGACCTGGTTAGTGAAAACCTTATCTAGACCCTCATGCAACTGTACTGCAGCAGGCAACATCCGAAAATGATCTATTGCTGCTTGCAATTAACCAGCAATAGATCACTGTAGGAGGGAGCTACTACTGCAGGGAGAGGCAGGGAATGGCTGCTTCAGCTCTGCCTGAGCCTCTGTGGAAACTTAAATAAAATGGAGCACCATGGAGTTCAATTACTAAAGCTGGAGTGTGGAAAATCAGGCCCACTTCTGCATAGAAACCAACAGGCTTTCAGGTTTGATTACCAAAGCTTAATTGAAAAAGCTGACGTTAGAAGCTGATTGGTTTCTATGCAGAATTGAGCCTGATTTTGCACTCTCCGGCTTTAGTAAACTAACCCCCAATAGTTAAGATCAGAAGCCCACAAGCTGCTTGTTCCAGCTCCTGGGCTTAGTGCTGGATTAATGCTGGGTGAATGCTTACTAGGACCTGTGATATTAGACCTCAGAACCACTGAGTCCCAAAACCATTTAGCCCCCTCCTTACCAGGCCATAGTCAAAAGACATCCTCGGTAGGAGGTGGACTACCAGGGTTATGGGCTGGAACAATATGCCATAACCCAGGTATTGTTTTTTTATTCTCTAACCCATAAAAGTATCCCAAGTAGTGGATTCACCACTGGATCAATTTTAGAGGCGGCGGAAGGGTGTAGCCCCCCCCCCCCCCCCCCCTGCCACTTCCCGGTGGTTTTTAGGCTTACTTGGCGGATCAGGAAGTCCAAAAACCGATCCAGCGGTTGCGGCTGATGGTCACAGAGATGAGTGAAGGAAAGATGTCCTCTGCTTATGTCAATGGCCTAGAAGGACCGGAGCAACGTCATGATGGCACTTCCAGTTCTGGCCCAATGTAAACAAAGCCGGATTAGATCAATGTTTTTTTTTTAACTAATGCTTTACATTGTAGAGGAGAGATGTGGGGTCTTATTGAGCCCAGATCTTTCCATAAAGAGGACCTGTCACTGCTTATTTCTATCACAAGGAATAAAAGTGATCAACATTTTTTTTTTTAAAGGGACAGTGTAAAAATAAAAAAAATTCTTGCACGCATATGTCGGTCATGCATACATATATAAACAGTGTTCAAACCATACAAGTAAGTATTGCCATGCACGTCAGAGTGATAGCAATAATTTTAACACTAGATCTCCTCTGTATCTCTAAACTGGTAACCTGTAGAAAATGTTAAAGTGGAGATTTTTAAGTACCCTATTTTGGCACCATTCCACAAGTGTGTTTTAAAGTTTTAAAGCCTGACATGTTGGGTATCCATTTACATCATGTAACATCATCTTTCATATTTTACAAACACATTGGGTTATACATTGTTTTTTCCTTTAATTTGTTAAATGGATTTTTTCAAAAAATATTGCGTTTGATAAATCGCTGCGCAAATACCATGTGACATAAAAAATGACAGTGACAATATATTATTCTCTAGAGCCCTCTGCTAAAAAATATATATTTTGGGGGTTCTAAGTCATTTTCTAGCAAATAAAAAAAACACATTTTTACATATATGAGAGAAGTGTCAGAATTGGCTAGGTAAGAAAGTGGTTAAAACACAGGCAGGAGGCCCAACAGTGGGACATGGTAGGATCTAGTGTAAACTAGTGTAACCAAGCAGGAAGTGAGGGTGACATTTCCAGCAAAAATACAGGTGGCAGCAAAAACTTGAGGATGGCTTTAACTCTACCCTGCTTTGTCCAAAAATCGAATAAAACATTTGTCAGAACTGGGCTTTTTAATGTTTGTAGAAAGCTGTTTGTAGCTTTGAAATGCTTAGTAAATGCTTGCTGAACTTGCTTCAATTCATACTATCATTTTTAGGCTAAAGTCTGTGTGAATTAGACCTCATACACAGAAAGATGTGTCATCAAAAATGACAATAGGTAATGCACTCTCAAACCTATCTCTGTACCACCAAGACTCGCTGCAATCTTTGACTCGGCTGACATGTTTTAGCGGCACAAATGTGAAGAAATGCACAGTCCATTTTCTCCATTGCAAAGCAACAACCTTCCCTAACTTGCACAAAAAAAATTCAAGCATGTGATTGCAAGCATTTTGGAAACCCTTTGTTATCACTCCCTAGGGAAACTCTATATGAGCTGATAGCTGAATAGGATCCATCTCTTGCAAAGGTAGGGAGATGTATAGCCACCTGTACTTGCTGCACTTTCTATGATATAAATATTCAGCATGTGCCTTTGTCCTCCAGCACCTGCATTCAGTAATGGATTAAACACAGCTGTGTTAGAAGCTTCCTTGATAACAACGATTTTGTCTGTGCAAGCTAAATTGTGCTAAACCATTTTTTATCAGTAGTGATCCACAGTATGTTTACAGAATAGTAAGAATAATGTAAAAATGTAAAGATCCATTCTTATAAACCTTTTTCAAGTCATGACATGCCACAATTACACTTCAAGGCCCATTGATCCTGAAGACCACAATCTTTTACTCTTGGCCTTGAAACCATATTTGAAGTCTCAAAAGTGGCTCTGAAATGGATTAAGTCATACAGTATCTCACTGATCACTATCACTTTGTTTCTCTTGGTGGATTCCAGTCTTAAGTTGGTCCAGTAAAGTACGGTGTTCCTCTTGGGTCCCTTATTTTTTAGCATCTGCTGTACATGTTTCCACTTGACCCGCTGTTTAGATCACACAAGCTCAATTATCACCTCTATGCTAATGTCACCCAGATATACATCCACACAAAGTAATTCTACTTTGGCTGTTTTTCTCCTATCTAACTGTATTTGTGATATAAAAGCTTGGATGACCCATAATATCCTTCAAATAAACTGTGACACAGCTGAAGTCATGCTTATTAGCACCCCTTATAAATTACGTAAGACCAGTCTTAATAGTTAACCAAATGTTGGTGGCTTTATCTGCCCTCTGCCCATGGGCGTCCGCAGGTAGAGGCAAGGGCGGTCAAGTGCCGCCCCCTGGAATTTGCAATGTGTCTGCACACACACTGGTGTCCATGAGCAGTCCTTGCAGGCACAGCGGGGAGGAGAGGGGGTGCCAAATTGTGAGCTACACTATGCTCATAACACGCTGTCACAGTGCCCCATGCTTTGACCTCTGATACAGCCGCACACTGAAATGAGGCTGTGGTTGGAGAAGAACGATCCTCCCAGGTTTGGCTGCTGTCCAAGTCAGAGTGATCACAGTCAGAGCAGCAGTGAGGGTGGGTGGAGCAGGAAGATAAAGTTCACTCAGCAACCACGGTCCAGCCCAACAGTCACCAGAGCTCACCCCAGGCCAGCTTAGTGCCCGTTCACACAGGGGCGACACGACTTGCAGCGCGACTCACAGACTCGACCTGCACATGACTTCAGCAGCGACTTGCAAAAGGAATACTGTATAGAAGTCAATGCAAGTCGCCCCAAAAATAGTACAGGAACGTTTTCCTAAGTCGGAGCGACTTGAGTCGCTCCTATTAGAACGGTTCCATAGTACAGAACGGAGCGCGACTTGTCAGGCGGCTAAGTCGCTTGACAAGTCGCGGTAGTGTGAACGGGCACTTAGAAGTTCCTGGATCAAGCCATGGAAGCTGCCATTAGGTGAAGTGCTAAATGATATTTGTAGAAGAAGCTGGGTTAGTATGAGCTTGTTCTGTGTCATGGTCTGTCTGTAATCAGTGCTTGCAGATTATTGTTTAATTATCAGTATCCAGGAACTCTAATAAGACCTAGGAGCCAGGACAATTCTACTACTTCACAGGCTCATTACAAATCTGTAATGGACATATTTATGGCTACATGTTTTGATTTCAAAGGAGGTGAGCGTCTGCAAGAATTAATTTCTGATCAAGCATGTGATCAGTTACACATTCTTTAACCGGTTCCCGACCAGCGCACGCCGATGTACGTCGGCAGAATGGCACGGGCAGGCATATTGGCGTACAGGTACGTCCAATCTTCAATGCCGCCCTGCCATCGCGTGAGTCCGGTCGCGGGTCCCGCGGACTCAATCGCCGCGGGCATACCCGCGATCAACTCACGGGACTGCTGAATGAAGGAAATGCCGTGTAAACAGCATTTCTCCATTCTGCCTAGCAACTAGTGACGCTGATCTCTGCTCCATGTGACTGGAGCAGAGATCAGTGTTCACTAAATGAAAGCTCAACCCCCCCACAGTTAGTAACACACCCCTAGGAACACTTAACCCCTACACTGCCACCCACTGGTTAACCCCTTCACTGCCAGTGTCATTTACACAGGAATCACTGCATTTATATAGCAGTGATTACTGTATAAATGACAATGGTCCCAAAAATGTGCCAAAAATGTCCAATGTGTCCGCCACAATGTCGCAGTCGCAATAAAAATTGCTGATCGCCGCCATTACTAGTAAAAAAATAAAATAATAAAAAATTATTAATAAAAATGCCATAAAACTATCCCTATTTTGTAAACACTATAACTTTTGCGCAAACCAATCAATAATCGCTTATTGTGATTTTTTTTACCAAAAATATGTAGAAGAATACGTATCGGCCTAAACTGAGGGAAAAATATTTTTTTTATATATTTTTGTTTATAGCGTAAAAAATAAAAACCGCAGGGGTGATCAAATACCACCAAAAGAAAGCTCTATTTGTGGGAAAAAAAGGACATAAATTTTGTTTGGGAGCCACATCGCACGACCGCGCAATTGTCAGTTAAAGCGACGCAGTGCCTGATCGCAAAAAGTGGTCTGGTCTTTGACCAGCAAAATGGTCCGGTCTGTAAGTGGTTAAGGTCAGTTACAAATGTCTAAAAATCTCTCACTCAGTATAAATCATTTTGGACATTCTATATGTAACTGTTAATATTTTACAAGAAATCTGTATTTTAGGCTAACTTAAGACACCCAAAATTTAGCGCAGTTTGGCATCTTCGCCCTGGTCACCAGATAACGTGCCCCAGCACTGGCAGGGCTGCAAGGTGTCACTGGGCATAATAGGAGACAGTAGCATTTGTATGGCCACAATAGGAGTTATACAGTATGGACAGAATATCATCTTTATGCTATTGTGCCCATAACACTGCTATTGTGCCTATATAAATGCTATTGCGCCCATATAGAGACCCATTAGCATCTATATGGGCACAAAAGCAGCTATATGGGCACAACAGCATAAAGATGCTATTGTGTCCATATACAGGTAGATTATAAAATCTCCACTGGCTTAAGCCAATTCTGCACCATGCAGGTGTAATTTTTTTTGTAATTGATTTATTGCCTAATTGTATGTTTATTTATACCTTCACTTGCTGTGGTCGCTCGCAACATATTTTGCATGGTTTTGCATGTGGCTCAGATCACCACGCCAAAACCAGGTACACCCTCTCCTCCAAAAAGTGCCAAATGTGGCAGTGGAATGGGGGAGGGTGCAAACAAGTGGAGCTTCTCCTTTTGGGTGGAACTCTGCTTTAACATTGCCAAAAGCCACCAATAGGGAGGGTAGATTGAAAGTAGAATTCCAGCTTGCGCTAGCCTTAAAAACTGCCCCCCGCCCCCTTACTCCTAACACCTATGCGGACTAACCTATTTTCAGACTGTTCCAATCTGGTCATGCTATCTCACCTGTGTGATCCAGCAGCGTATGCTGGGGAGAGGAGAGAGCACCATTAACAACTGTAGCATGGGAACCTATGGGTGACATCACCTCCTCAGGCTTTATCAGCTGTCGTCAAGCGCTTTCTCCCCTGCAGCCACTGTTGACTGACACAGGTAAGATCACACGACCAGACCTTAAAATTATGCCCCCCCTCCCCGAAAAAAGTTCTGCGGACGCCCATGCCTCTACGTATCCATTAAATTGCTTCTACTATGGAGGCTCTCAAAAATTACAGTTGGGACTACAGAAAATACTGGGGAGCCGTAAAGTGACTCTGCAGCTTATGCATGTATTTGCAAATGTGTACAACCGAAACCCCTGTTTTTAATGCATACTCCAAGACAGGATAATTAGGTTGGTTACAGGCTGGGCTGTAAGTTGGGCTGGGAATTTTCTTTGGTTTTGTTTGACATGAGTCGCCCTTCCATGTGCGCCTTGCTGCAAAGGCCAGTTATAGGTGGGGGCAGAGGCCATTTTTTTGTACGGCTTAACAAAATGTTTTTCACGGCCTCAAAACGCAAGTATAAACTAAGCAGTCGTCAGATTAGTTCTAAGCTCTGGGAGCCTTGATCTCAAAACTACCACCATAATATTACAGGCACAAATGAATGGTAGTCCAAACAATAGAAGTCCCAACACAGGCCATCACCCATGCAAACAGCCAAACTTTGGCTTTCTGCAGACTGATAAAAGCTGAATTCTGAGGATTACTGCATTCCAATGTGCCTAGATTTATGTAAAACACTTGGGTCTGTAACAACTCTAGAAATAACTTAGCTACAGCATACATAAAAACAAACAAAATCCCTTTGTGAAGTGTTTAATCAGTTCTGACATTAGGCAAGGAACTATAGGATTTTAATTAAAGCAGAAAACATAAAGCGCTGTTGTTTTTTCAAAATCATTTACAACACAATCTCACATAATTCCCTTTGTCGTTTCAAAAGCATCTTTATCAATTATGTAGCTTTACATGTTACAAGCTGCATAAGTGTGAAGTCTCACAGTCCAAGTGCATTAAAAGTCATATGATAGCTGGGTAATAGTAGTCTTCCTTACAATGCATAAATCAGAATCAGAGTTTATATGTATATGAGTAGCTGCTATGGTTACATATTTCTATATAAATTCATAAAGTAAAAGTTGTGTCTCCACCATCATACATCTCAATAAAACATTGCTATAACATACAAACACTACACATCCAAATACTACACACACTACACATATGTAAATATGTTTGCATCTAAAATACAAACAGCGCACATCTACACATATGTACCCCATTATATAATTGTATAACACAATATTTTCTTATTTAAAGCCCAAATGAACAGTTTAAATCAGCTAAATAAATTTTTGGTGCTTTAACCACTTACAGACCGGACCATTTTGCTGGTCAAAGACCAGGCCACTTTTTGCGATTTGGCACTGCGTCGCTTTAACTGACAATTGCACGGTCATGCGACGTGGCTCCCAAACAAAATTGACGTCCTTTTTTCCCCACAAATAGAGCTTTCTTTTGGTGGTATTTGATCACCTCTGCGGTTTTTATTTTTTGCGCTATAAACAAAAATAGAGCGACAATTTTGAAAAAAACGCATTATTTTGTTTACTTTTTGTTATAATAAATATCCCCCAAAAATATATAAAAAAACATTATTTTCCCTTAGTTTAGGCCGATACGTATTCTTCTACATATTTTTGGTAAAAAAAATCGCAATAAGTGATTATTGATTGGTTTGCGCAAAAGTTATAGCGTTTACAAAATAGGGGATAGTTTTATGGCATTTTTATTAATATTTTTTTTTTACTAGTAATGGCAGTGATCTGCGATTTTTATTGTGACTGCGACATTATGGCGGACACATCGGACATTTTTGGGACCATTGTCATTTATACAGCAATCACTGCTATATAAATGCAGTGATTCCTGTGTAAATGACACTGGCAGTGAAGGGGTTAACCAGTGGGTGGCAGTGTAGGGGTTAAGTGTTCCTAGCGGTGTGTTACTAACTGTTGGGGGCTGGGCTTTCATTTAGTGAACACTGATCTCTGCTCCAGTCACATGGAGCAGAGATCAGCATCACTAGTTGCTAGGCAGAATGGGAAAATGCTGTTTACAACGGCATTTCTCCATTCAGCCGCCCCGTGAGACGATCGCGGATATGCCCGCAGCGATCGAGTCCGCGGGACCCGCGACCGGACTCACGGGGGTCCCGACCAGCACGGGAGGCGCGCTCCCGATGGCAGGGCGGCAAAATTAAAAGGGACGGAAAGGTACGCCCATTTGCCTGCCCGTGCCATTCTGCCGACGTACATCGGCGTGCGCTGGTCGGGAACTGGTTAAAAGAGCATTACGGTCAACATATTCTAGGCCAAACTTCTCTTGTGGGTCACAGCAGCATACTTAGGCTCAATTCACACTAATGCATTTTTTGATTAATTTTGAAGTAATGCAGGGAATTTTTCACATCAATGTATTTTTGTGCCTCTGCGTTTTTGTAAAGGGTCGGGGACTTTTTTTTGCAGTGTTTTTGCAAGTAATAGACTTCAATGGACCCAATTTTGCTTTGATTTGCTTATTTTTTTTTTTTTTTACACTGTGTATAGCTGGTTGCTAAGGAGAGGGCTGGGAAGCCGGCCACTGCATCCTTGACAAATGAATCATCTGAATGTAAAAAGAAAAAGAATTGCCGGCTAAAAAAAAATAATTGTGAAAAAAACAGCGTGGGGTCCCCCCCCCCAGGTCCATACCAGGTCCTTGGGTCTAGTATGGATTTGGAGGGGGACACCCCCACCACACCAAAATGTAAAAAAAAAATGGCTTGGGGTCCCCCCACCCAAAATCTATACTAGATCCTTATCCGAGCGTGCAGCCCGGCAGGTCAGGAAAGGGAGGGGACGAGCAAGCACCCTCCCAATGAACCATACCAGACGGCATGCCCTCAACATGGGGGGGGTACTTTGGGTACTCCAAACCACCTTGGCCCTATGTTGATGGGGACAAGGGCCTGTTCCCGACAACCCTTTCCAGTAACTGTTGGGGTCTGCGGGCGTGAGGCTTATCAGAATCCAGAAGCTCCCTTTAACAAGGGGGCCCCCAGATCCCGGCCTCCCCCCTATGTGAATGAGTATGGGGTACATTGTACCCCTACCCATTCACCATAAAAAGTAGTGTACTGTGACAAAACACAATAGACAGTTTTTGACAAGTCCTTTATTAAAAATGTCTTCTTCCATGCTTTTTCCTCCTCCAGACTTCTCCTTCTCCTGCTTCTTCCTCCTCCTTGCTTCTCCTTCTCCTGCTTCTTCCTCCAGTCTTCTCCTTCTCCCGCTTCTGCTTCCAGTCCTCTTCTTTCCCTGGTCTTATTTGTCCGATGTTCTTCCTTCGCCGCCGCTCCCACAGTCGATACTCCTCCAATGCTGTGTCCCTGTCCACGCTGATATCAAACATTTCTTAGATAACTATGGGGCGTGGCCATTGGATGATGTCATCCAGAGGACCTGCCCCCTTGTGACTTCACCATCCGATGCATGATGGGTCAATAATGTCACAAGGGGGTGGGGTCTCCAGATGAAGTCACCCGATGACCACGCCCAATAGTTATCTAAGAAATGCTGGATGTTGACGTGGATGTGGCATACTTTTTGCTATAATAAATATCCCCAAATTTAAAAAAAAAAAAAATTTCTTCATCAGTTTAAGCCAATATGTATTCTTCTATATATTTTTGGTAAAAAAATTAAAAACGCGATACATGTATATTGATTGGTTTGCGCAAAAGTTATAGCATCTACAAAATAGAGGATAGATTTATGGCATTTAAATATTTTTTTTTTACTAGTAATGGCAGCGTTCAGTGATATTTAGCGAGACTGCGACATTGCGATGGACAGACTGACATTTTTGAGAACCACTGACATTTTTACAGTAATCAGTGCACTGCACTAATGACACTGGCAGGGAAGGAGTTAAATGTGTTCCCTCAGTGTGTTTACTAACTGTATGGGGGACTGTGTAACTGGAGAAATACACAGATCTATCTTCCTGCATAGCAGAAAGGCAGGATCTGTATGATCTCCCCTGTCAAAATGGAGATTTGCCTTGTTTACACTGCAGGGAACGATCGCAGGTGGCCGTTGGATCGCGAGTGGCCGCGGCTACACTCCCCCTGCTTATTTAGATGATGTCCCCATCATCTGGGAAAGACTGGAAAAAAGAAACTCAGAGCTAATAACTAGTCCTACCAAAAAAACAACATTAGAGTAACTGAATGTTAGTGTGGGAAGGGGAAAAGAGGGAGGGAAAACAATAGTAAGATTTCCATATAGTATCAAAACACAGAATTATTTCACATTAAAGTTACCACCCAAGCCTGTCTATCTAACCCACCCATTCTCTGACAGTTTAATAGATGCTCTCAAGTGAATCCTGGAAAAGAAAAGAACATATATACAATACTTTACACCTAAACTATTAGAGGGCAGGATTCCACCAATCTCCATGGATTCCTTTCCTCTAAACTATAAAACCTCTAAAACTGTTTTTTTCTCTGTAAAACGAATTGCTAATTGCGCCGACTCATGCCACCTAGTAGTAGGCATCACTGAAATGCAGTCTCTAACTTAAAACAGGTTAAATGTTCTTGACACGGCGCATGCTCCTTTCTCTGTGTGACTGGCTCTGTCTAACTACCCCATAGTTCAGTAGCTTCAAAAGAAAAATGCAAAAAGACGAAGACCTGGAGAAGCTCTCCTTGCATATTTCAAAGTCTTGACTCAGGAGCATTTCACCAGTAGAAACGGGGATCAGGCAAAGTTAAGTCTCTCCCCTGTGCATCCTCGGTAACAAAATACACGGCACTGTCTTTATCCGGTCTGCAAATCACAACTTTGTCCTCATAAATGTGCCGACCGTAGCTCCAATGCCATAGACATCCGACAAACCGTTCATAAAGTTCCAGTAAGAAAGCCTTCTTCTGGAGCGGCTTTGGTACTTTTAAATAGGTTCAAACATCGTCCTTGTACCAGGCCTCACGGTTCTTTTCAATGACAGTCATAATGTCCCTTGGAACATAGGGGAATTCCAACCCCATACTCTGTTGCTACCCGCTTATTCTTAAAGTCTTGGAGACCCAGATTGGCCTCGTCATGGTCGGGCAGTTTTTTTCTAGAATGGCTTAATTACTACAAGCCGTTAAAAGAAAGTTCAAAGCTACTGACGGCAATTTGGGTTCAAAGTGGCAGTCATCTCCCTCATCAGAGCCAGAACTGTTCCCCGAGCTCTGTGACGACTCCCCTGCAGGCTGGCAGTTCCTGGTAACAACACCCACAGCCCTCCTGTGCTTGTCCACGGGTATCCTTTTCCAAATGTCCAGCCTGGGACCACAACTGAGATTCTCAGTGACAACACTCACGGCGGGGGTCGTGTCCACAACCTCCAGGGTAGTCTTCTGGACTTCAGAAGGCGCAGCATCCTCTCTTGCAATACGAGCTCCAATGGATGATGCTGGGGCATAGACGATCGCCTCCTCATTTGCCATACCCATGACCCAGTCCATGTGGTAGGCCCGAGGCAATTCGGTAGGCTGCTCGACTTTAAACGTGTATTCTCCACACCTCTTACATCTAGAGAATGGCTGAGGGTTGGCAACCAGGCTGCCGCATTTTCCGCATTGCATATCCAGGCCCTCAATATCTCCAGCGGTGTACAATATGAACCACCCCTGTGGCAGCAGGCGAATGCCTGTGTCTGAGCATGGTACCGGGCAGCTGTATACCTGTGGGACCCCTTCCAAGAGGCATCCTGGGTCCTGACACAGACTGCATACCCAAAGCGTGGTACATTCTCAAGGAAAATCTCCTCTCCAACACTCAGAGAAAATCGTCCGGTCTCTCCTCTTTCTGCAACACACTCTCATACAGTGCCTCGTGCATGAAAGAACATATCAGACTCCTCCCACTGGGATGCTTGGGTTACGCAACTTTGTGGACTTTTTGGCAAGGGCTCCTCCCACGCTTACGCACCTCAGTGAAAGTCTGAGTAAAGATGGCGCAGTTCAAAAACACAATCCTCTGTCCTTGCATTACCACATGTACAGTTCCTTTGTGGGGTAACGGTAAATCCCGGACGAGCCCCCACATGTAGCACTAACCCCCAAAGGAGTTGCTGGTCTAGGGGATGTCCCGTGGTAAATAGCCCAGTAGCTTGAGACTGACAACAGATCCACTTGAATGGATTTTATTTGCAAAACTCAGTCAATTGAACAGTCTTTCAACTTGGGATCAGAGGGTTGGGTAGGAAGTTCAGGTACTCTTAGTGTCAAAGTAAAAAAAATGTCGAAGAACTTGCTTACTTTGACTGCATCCAGAGAATAGCCATTCGCAGCTGGATTGTCACCCAGGTTGGACAGTCCCTCTCTCACGAGGCCTAGCAGCCAACAAGGTGCTTACTCAGGAACAAGTCTCTGCCACAGACGTTGTTGTAGAACATGTAAGGAAACTAAACTTGAAACGCTTGTAGGATACCTGGATCTTTCAGCCTGCTTGGCGATATCCACAAGACCGGATTCCCTCGGTTACTTCAGCCCTTCCAGGCTCTTGTTAAGAAAACCAACCCGCACATGGTGTTCTTCTAAAGAGTCCTCCCCTGGAATGCTTGAAGTACTCTGGGTCTCTCCCGGACCTGAGACGGCACCCAACCACCTCAGAATCCTCCTTTAGTTTCCTTGCCTCGGACTAGCCAGCCCCGAGGCATTAAAGTCGGGTGGATCCGCACCCCAAGCCATAGTCTCCCTGGGGGCTGGTCAGGAGGACCAGAACTACGAAGTCAGCACAGCATACTGGACCGGAACCCCGAACCACGTGACATCCGTGACGTTCCACGCCTGCCACAAGAGACAGTGCCCCTGTAGCCAGGCTAAACATGTCACAGTCCAATCAGACTGATGCAGAGGTCCAATTTAGACAAATAAACCCAAACCAAACTGCAGTTTAGGCAAAGTTTAACTTTGAAAAACGCATAGCGTGTGCTCTTCAGGAGCCGCCGCTACACTAGTACAAATAGTGCAAACTAAAAAGGTATCACGGACATACTAATTGTTTGCATACATATATTGGACCATGAGAGGAAATTGTTTGGGACTTTAAATGAGGTGATAGGGGCCGTTCACATCCCCTCCTCCATCCCGATTTAATGTTTAAAAAAAGGGAAAAAAGCAGGCGGGACTTTGTATGAGGCACACGGGAGCAGAAGCATAAAATTTGGTAAAAAGCAGGTTTTTAATGAATACAAATGATCATATATTTACATGTTATTGCACAGTTATAAATTAATGTTTTCTAATTCATCAAGGTTTACACATTCCAACATGGACTTAATTGTAAACATGCGAAGAACTGAGTATTCAATAAGCACAGATTATGTATAAATACATGACATGTTAGAGGCATCATTTAGAGAAGAACCATAGAAAAAAGGAACGTTTATGCTTTGTTGACAATTGTATACACAAAACGGCAGTTGAAAGCTCTACGCGTTTCGTGACCTTATAGCCACTCGTCAGGAGCAACACCGTTGTGGTAGCCTAAGAATAAAATAAAATGAAATGAAATAAAAATAGAATAAGCAGCCATTTTTTGG